>NC_090925.1:745008020-745745520 GCF_040938575.1 Ambystoma mexicanum
GACACGAGGCCATGAGCGGGGGGGGGGTGGGGTGGAACCGGCAAACAGAGGGCATGAGCGGAGGGGAGACACGGGGGCATGATTGGGGGTGGGGGGAACAGGGCAGACATGGGGCATAAGCAGGGGGGTGGGGGGGAAAAAGGAGAGAGACACGAGGCATGAGCGGGGGGGTGGGGGTGGAACAGGCGAGACACAGGGCATGAGCAGGGGGTGGGGGAACAGGGGAGACACGGATCATGAGCAGGGGGGTGGTGGGAAAAAGAGAGAGACACGAGGCATGAGCGGGGGGTGGGGTGGAACATGCGAGACACAGGGCATGAGCAGGGGGTGGGGAACAGGGGAGACACGGATCATGAGCAGGGGGGTGGTGGGGAAAAAGAGAGAGACACGAGGCATGAGTGGGGGGTGGAGGGAACATGGCAGACATGGGGCGAGTGTGGGATGGGGAAAAGGATGGAGACACAGGGCTTGAGCGGGTGTGGGGGGGAAAGGAGGACATGGGGCATGTGCGGTGGGTGGGGGGAAAGGAGGAAGACATGGGGCATGAGCGGGGGGTGGGGGAAAGGAGGGAGAAATGGGGCATGAGCGGAGTGGGGGGTAACACAAGGGAGACACGGGGCATGAGCTGGGGGTGGGGGGTAACAAATGGGAGATACAGGCATGAGCGGGAGGTAACACAAGGGAGAAACGGGGCATGAGCGGGGGGTGGGGGTAACACAAGGGAGACACGGGGCATGAGCGGGGAGTGGACGGTAACAGGACACACACGGGGCATGAGCGGGGGGTGGGGAAACAGGGCACACAGGGCATGAGCGGGGGGGTGGGGGAACAGGGCACACACGGGGCATGAGCGGGGGATGGGGGAACAGGGGAGACATGTGGCATGATTGGGGGGGTGGGGGGGAACAGGGGAGACATGTGGCATGAGCGGGGGGTGGGACGAACATGGGGGAGACATGTGGCATGAGCGGTAGGCTGGGGGAACAGTGCAGACACAGGGCATGAGCGGGGGTGGGGGTGAAAGGAGGGAGACACAGGCATGAGCGGGTGTGGGGGAACAGGGGAGACATGGAGCATGAGCGGGGGTGGGGGGAATGGAGGGGGACACGGGGCATGAGCGGGGGTTGGGGGCAAGGAGGGAGACACGGGGCATGAGTGGGGGGTGGGGGTGAACAGGGGAGACATTTGCCATGAGCGGAGGGGTGGGGGAAAAGGGGAGACATGTGGCATGAGCTGGGGGTGGGGGAACAGGGCAGACATGGGGCATGAGTGGGGGCAGTGGGGCGATCATGAGGGAGACACGGGTCATGAGCGGGGGGTGACAGGGAGACAAGGGGCATGAGCAGAGGGTGGGGGGAAGGGGAGGGACACACGGGGGCATGAGCGGGGGGTGTGGGGAAGGGGAGAGACACATGGGGCATGGGCGGGGGGTGGGGGGAAGAGGAGAGACACACGGGGCATGAGCAGGGGGTGGGGGAAGGGGAGGGAGACACGAGGCATGAGCGGGGGTTGGGGGGGAAAGGAGGGAGACACGGGGCATGAGCGGGGGTGGGGGGTAATACAAGGGAGACACGGGGCATGAGCGGGGGGTGGGGGTAACACAAGGGAGACAGGGCATGAGCAGGGGGTGGGGGTAACAGGGCACACACGGGGCATGAGCAGGGGGTGGGGGAAGGGGAGGGAGACACGGGGCATGAGCGGGGGTTGGGGGAAGGAGGGAGACACAGGGCATGAGCGGGGGGTGGGGGGTAACACAAGGGAGAAACGGGGCATGAGCGGGGGGATAGGGGGTAACACAAGGGAGACACGGGGCATGAGCGGGGCGTGGGGGGTAACAGGGCACACACGGGCATGAGCAGGGGTGGGGAGAACAGGAGAAGGACACGGGGCATGAGCGAGGGGTGTGGGGGAAAGGAGGGAGACACGGGCATGAGCAGGGGGTGGGGGTAACACAAGGGAGACACGGGGCATGAGAGGGGGTAACACAAGGGAGACACGGGGCATGAGCGGGGGGTAGGGGGTAACAGGGCACACACTGGGCATGAGCGGGGGGTGGGGGGAACAGGAGAAGGACACGGGGCATGAGCAGGGGGGTGGGGGGGCGGAGGGGGACACGGGGCATGAGCGGGGTGGGAGGGAGGAGGGGGACATGGGGCATGAGCGGGGAGGGGGGGGAGGAGGGAGACACGGGGCATGAGCGGGGGGTGGGGGGTAACACGGGGCATGAGCAGGGGGTGGGGGGAACAAGGGAGACACGGAGCATGAGCGGGGGAGGGGGGAAAGGAGGGGAAACACGGGGCATGAACAGGGGGTAGGGTGGAACAGGGGAGACGACGGGTATGAGCAAAACAACGGGCCTGAGTGGGGGGTGGGGGGGAACAGCGCAGTCACGAGGCATGAGAGGGGGGTGGGGGGAAAAGGATGGAGACACGGGGCATGAGCAGGGGTGGGTGGGAAAGGAGGGAGACACGGGGCATGAGTGGGGTGGGGGAACAGGGGAGACACGGGCATGAGCGGGGGTGGGGGGAACAGGGGACATACAGGGCATGAGCGGGGGGTGGGGGCAACAGGGGAGACACGGGGCATGAGCGGGGGGTGGGGTGGAGCAGGGGAGACAAGGGGCGGTGAGCGAGGGATAGGGTGTACAGGGAAAACACGGGGCATGAGCAGGGGGTGGGGGGGAACAGGGGATACACGGAGCATGAGCAGGGGAGTGGGGGGAAAAGGAGAGAGACACGAGGCATGAGCGGAGGTGGGGTGGAACAGGCAAAACACGGGGCATGAGCGGGGGGTGGGGTGGAATAGGCGAGACACAGGGCATGAGCAGGGGGTGGGGGGACAGGGGAGACACGGAGCATGAGCAGGGGGTTGGGGGGGAAAAGGAGAGGAGACACGAGGCATGAGCGGAGGTGGGGTGGAACAGGCAAAACACGGGGCATGAGCAGGGGGTGGGGGCAACGGGAGGGAGACACGGGGCATGAGTGGGGGGTGGGGGGATCATGGCAGACATGGGGCATGAGTGTGGGGTGGGGGGGAAAAGGATGGAGACACAGGGCATGGTGGCATGAGCGGGTGTGGGGGGAAAGGAGGACATGGGGCATGTGCGGTGGGTGGGGGGAAAGGAGGGAGACATGGGGCATGAGCGGGGGGTGGGGGGAAGGAGGGAGAAATGGGGCATGAGCGGGAGTGGGGGGTAACACAAGGGAGACACGGGGCATGAGCTGGGGGTGGGGGGGTAACAAATGGGAGATACAGGCATGAGCGGGAGGTAACACAAGGGAGAAACGGGGCATGAGCGGGGGGTGGGGGTAACACAAGGGAGACACGGGGCATGAGCGGGGAGTGGACGGTAACAGGACACACACGGGGCATGAGCGGGGGGTGGGGGGGAAAGGAGGAGACATGGGGCATGAGCGGTGGTGCGGGGAAAGGAGGGAGAAATGGGGCATGAGCGGGGTGGGGGGTAACACAAGGGAGACACGGGGCATGAGCTGGGGGTGGGGGGTAACTAAAGGGAGATACAGGCATGAGCGGGAGGTAACACAAGGGAGAAACGGGGCATGAGCGGGGGGTTGGGGGTAACACAAGGAGACACAGGGCATGAGCGGGGAGTGGGGGGTAACAGGACACACACGGGGCATGAGCGGGGGGTGGGGAGAACAGGGCACACAGGCATGAGCGGGGGGTGTGGGGGAACAGGGCACACACGGGGCATGAGCGGGGAGTGGGGGTAACAGGACACACACGGGGCATGAGCGGGGGGTGGGGAGAAACAGGGCACACAGGGCATGAGCGGGGGTGTGGGGGAACAGGGCACACACGGGGCATGAGCGGGGGATGGGGGGAACAGGGGAGACATGTGGCATGAGCGGGGGGTGGGGCGAACATGGGGGAGACATGTGGCATGAGCGGTGGGCTGGGGGAACAGTGCAGACACGGGGCATGAGTGGGGGTGGGGGTGAAAGGAGGGAGACACGAGGCATGAGCGGGGTGTGGGGGAACAGGGGAGACACGGAGCATGAGGGGGGGTGGAGGGAAAGGAGGGGGGACAAGGGGCATGAGCGGGGGTTGGGGGCAAGGAGGGAGACACGGGGCATGAGTGGGGGGTGGGGGTGAACAGGGGAGGCATGTGGCATGAGCGGAGGGGTGGGGGAAAAGGGGAGACATGTGGCATGAGCTGGGGGTGGGGGGAACAGGGCAGACATGGGGCATGAGTGGGGGCAGTGGGGCGATCATGAGGGAGACACGGGCCATGAGCGGGGGGTGACAGGGGGGACAATGGGCATGAGCAGAGGGTGGGGGGAAGGGGAGAGACACATGGGGCATGAGCGGGGGGTGGGGGGAAGAGGAGAGACACACGGGGCATGAGCAGGGGGTGGGGGAAGGGAGAGAGACACAGGGCATGAGCGGAGGGTGGGGGGAAGGGGAGAGAGACACGGGGCATGAGCGGGGGGTGGGGGGAAGGGGAGGGAGACACGGGGCATGAGCGGGGCGTGGGGGGTAACAGGGCACACACGGGGCATGAGCAGGGGTTGGGGGGAACAGGAGAAGGACACGGGGCATGAGCAGGGGGGCGGGGGGAGGAGGGGGACACGGGGCATGAGCGGGGGGTGGGAGGGAGGAGGGGGACATGAGCGGGGAGTGGGGGGGAGGAGGGAGACACGGGGCATGAGCAGGGGGTGGGGGGTAACAGGGCATGAGCGAGGGATGGGGGAACACGAGGGAGACATGGGACATGAGCGGAGGGTGGGGGCAACAGGAGACACGGGGCATGGGGTGGGGGGTAACAAGGGAGACAGGGCATGAGCGGGGGGTGGGGGGAACAGGGCATGAGCGGGGAGTGCGGGGGAACAGGGCATGAGCGGTGAGTGGGGGGGAACAGGGCACACACGGGGCATGAGCAGGGGGTGGGGGGAAGGGGAGAGAGACACAGGGCATGAGCGGAGGGTGGGGGGAAGGGGAGAGAGACACGGGGCATGAGCGGGGGGTGGGGGGAAGGGGAGGGAGACACGGGGCATGAGCGGGGCGTGGGGGTAACAGGGCACACACGGGCATGAGCAGGGGGTGGGGGGACAGGAGAAGGACACGGGGCATGAGCAGGGGGGCGGGGGGAGGAGGGGGACACGGGGCATGAGCGGGGGGTGGGAGGGAGGGAGGGGGGACATGGGGCATGAGTGGGGGGTGGGGGGTAACACAGGGCATGAGCGAGGGATGGGGGAACACGAGGGAGACATGGGACATGAGCGGAGGGTGGGGGCAACAGGAGACACGGGGCATGAGCCTGGGGGTGGGGGTAACAGGGGAGACAGGGCATGAGCGGGGGGTGGGGGAACAGGGCATGAGCGGGGAGTGGGGGGGAACAGGGCACACACGGGGCATGAGCGGGGGTGGGGGAAAGGTGGGGAAACACGGGGCATGAGCAGGGGGTGGGGTGGAACAGGGGAGACGAGGGGTATGAGCAAGGGGTGGGGAGAACAGGAAAAACAAGAGGCATGAGCAGGGGTGGGGGAGAACAGGGGGAGACACGGGGCATGAGCAGGGGTGGAGGGAACAGGCAAAACACAGGGGTGAGCAGGGGGTGGGAGGAACGGGAGGGAGACACGGGGCATGAGTGGGGGGAACAGCGCAGACACGAGGCATGAGAGGGGTGGGGGGGAAAAGGATGGAGACATGGGGCATGAGCGGGGGGTGGGGGCAACAGGGGAGACATAGGGCATGAGCGGGGGTGGGGGCCACAGGGGAGACACGGGGCATGAGCGGGGGTGGGGGAAAGGAGGGAGACACGGGGCATGAGCAGGGGGTAGAGTGGAACAGGGGAGACAAGGGGCATGAGCGAGGGGCGGGGAGAACAGGGAAAACACGGGGCATGAGCAGGGGGTGGGGGGAACAGGGGAGACGAGGGGTATGAGCAAGGGGTAGGGAGAACAGGAAAAAACACGGGGCATGAGCAGGGGGTGGGGAAGAACAGGGGAGACACGGAGCATGAGCGGAGGGTGGGGGGGAAAGGAGACAGACACGGGCCATGAGCGGGGTGGGGTGAAACAGGGGAGACACAGGGCATGAGCAGGGGGTGGAGGGAACAGGCAAAACACGGGGCATGAGCAGGGGGTGGGGGGAACGGGAGGGAGACACAGGGCATGAGTGGGGGTGGGGTGAACGGGAGGGAGACACGGGGCATGAGTGGGGGGTGGGGGGAACAGCGCAGGCACGAGGCATGAGGGGGTGGGGGGAAAGGAGGGAGACACGGGGCATGAGCGGGGGGTGGGGGGGACCAGGGCAGACACGGGCATGAGCGGGGCGGGTGGGGGCAACAGGGGAGACACAGGGCATGAGCGGGGGGTGGGGCAACAAGGGAGACGGGGCATGAGCGGGAGTGGGGGAAAGGAGGGAGACACGGGGCATGAGCAGGGGGTGGGGTGGAACAGGGGAGACAAGGGGCATGAGCGAGTGGTGGGGAGAATAGGGAAAACACGGGGCATGAGCAGGGGGTGGGGGGAACAGGGGAGACACAGAGAATGAGCGGGGGTGGGGGGAAAAGGAGAGAGACACGAGGCATGAGCAGGGGGTGGGGTGGAACAGGCGAGACACAGGGCATGAGCAGGGGGTGGGGGGGAACAGGCAAAACACGGGGCATGAGCAGGGGTGGGCGCAACGGGAGGGAGACACAGGGCATGAGTGGGGGGTGGGGGTTAACAGGGCAGACATGGGGCATGAGCAGGGGGTGGGGGGAAGGGGAGAGAGACACAGGGCATGAGCGGGTGTGGGGGGAAGGGGAGAGAGACACGGGGCATGAGCGGGGGGTGGGGGGGAAAGGAGGGAGACATGGGGCATGAGCAGGGGGTGGGGGAAAGGAGGGAGACACGGGGCATGAGCGGGGGTGGGGGGTAACACAAGGGAGACCCTGGGCATGAGCTGGGGGTTGGGGGTAACACAAGAGAGACATGGGCATGAGCGGGAGGTAACACAAGGGAGAAATGGGGCATGAGCGGGGGTGGTGGGTAACACAAGGGTGACACGGGCATGAGCGGGGAGTGGGGGCTAACAAGACACACACAGGGCATGAAGGGGGTGGGGGAAACAGGGGCACACGGGGCATGAGCATGGGGTGAGGGGGGAACAGGGCACACACAGGGCATGAGTGGGGGGTGGGGGGAACAGGGGAGACATGTGGCATGAGCGGGGGGCTGGGGGGAACAGGGCAGACATGGGGCATGAGCGGGGGGTGGGGGGTGAAAGGAGGGAGACACAGGGCATGAGCGGGGGTGGGGGGAAGGAGGGAGACACGGGGCATGAGCTGGGGGTGGGGGTAACACAAGAGAGACATGGGCACGAGCGCGAGGTAACACAAGGGAGAAACGGGGCATGAGCGGGGGTGGGGGGTAACACAAGGGAGACACAGGGCATGGAGAGGGGAGTTGGGGGTAACAGGACACACACGGGGCATGAGCGGGGGGTGGGGGAAACAGGGCACACGGGGCATGAGTGGGGGGGACAGGGCACACGGGGCATGAGCGGGGGTGGGGAGGAACAGGGGAGACACGGGGCATGAGCGGGGGGCTGGGGGGAACAGGGCAGACACGGGGCATGAGCGGGGGGGCTGGGGGGAACAGGGCAGAAACGGGGCAAGAGCGGGGGGTGGGGGGCGAAAGGAGGGAGACACGGGGCATGAGCAGGGTGTGGGGGAACAGGGGAGAAACGGAGCATGAGCGGGGGTGGGTGGAAGGAGGGGGACACGGGGCATGAGCGGGGGGTGGGGTGGAACAGGGGAGACGAGGGGTATGAGCAAGGGGTGGGGGAGAACAGGAAACACACGGGGCATGAGCAGGGGGTGGGGGAGAACAGGGGCGACATGGAGCATGAGCGGAGGGTGGTGGGGGAAAGGAGACAGACACGGTCATGAGCGGGGGTGGAGTGGAACAGGGGAGACACGGCATGAGCAGGGGGTGGAGGGAACAGGCAAAACACGGGGCATGAGCAGGGGGGTGGGGGGAACGGGAGGAAGACACAGGGCATGAGTGGGGGGTGGGGTGAACGGGAGGGAGACACGGGGCATGAGTGGGTGGTGGGGGGAACAGCGCAGACACGAGGCATGAGAGGGGGTAACACAAGGGAGACATGGGGCATGAGCACGGGGTGGGGGGGAAAGGAGACAGACACGGGCCATAAGCGGGGGGTGGGGTTGAACAGGGGAGACACGGGGCATGAGCAGGGGGTGGGGGGGAACAGGGCAGGCACGAGGCATGAGAGGGGGGTGGGGGGGGAAAGGATGGAGACACGGGGGCATGAGCGGGGGTGGGGGGAAAGGAGGGAGACACAGGGCATGAGTGGGGTGGGGGGAACAGGGGAGACAAGGGCATGAGCGTGGGGTGGGGGCAACAGGGGACATTCAGGGCATGAGCGGGGGGTGGGGGCAACAGGGGAGACACGGGGCATGAGCGGGGGGTGGGGTGAAACAGGGGAGACAAGGGGTGTGAGCGAGGGGTAGGGTGTACAGTGAAAACACGGGGCATGAGCAGGGGGTGGGGGGGAACAGGGGAGACACGGAGCATGAGCAGGGGGGTGGGGGGGAAAGGAGACAGACACGAGGCATGAGCGGGGGGATTGGGTGGAACAGGCGAGACACAGGGCATGAGCAGAGGGTGGGGAGAACTGGGGAGACACGGAGCATGAGCAGGGGGGTGGGGGGGAAAAGGTGAGAGACACGAGGCATGAGCGGGGGGTGGGGGGGAACAGGCAAAACACGGGGCATGAGCAGGGGGTGGGGGCAACGGGAGGGAGACACGGGGCATGAGTGGGGGTGGGGGAACATGGCAGACATGGCGCATGAGTGTGGGTGGGGGGAAAAGGATGGAGACACAGGCATGAGCGGGGTGTGGGGGGGGAAAGGAGGACATGGGGCATGTGTGGTGGGTGGGGGGAAAGGAGGGAGACATGGGGCATGAGCGGGGGGTGGGGGAAAGGAGGGAGAAATGGGGCATGAGCGGGGGTGGGGGTAACACAAGGGAGACACGGGCATGAGCTGGGTGGGGGGTAACAAAAGGGAGATACAGGCATGAGCGGGAGGTAACACAAGGGAGAAACGGGGCATGAGGGGGGGTGGGGGGTAACACAAGGGAGACACGGGGCATGAGCGGGGAGTGGGGGGTAACAGGACACACACGGGGCATGAGCGTGGGGTGGGGAGAAACAGGGCACACAGGGCATGAGCGGGGGGTGTGGGGGAACAGGGCACACACGGGGCATGAGCGGGGGATGGGGGAACAGGGAGACATGTGGCATGAGTGGGGGGGTGGGGGGAACAGGGGAGACATGTGGCATGAGCGGGGGTGGGGCGAACATGGGGGAGACATGTGGCATGAGCGGTGGGCTGGGGGAACAGTGCAGACATGGGGCATGAGCGGGGGGTGGGGGTGAAAGGAGGAGACACGGGGCATGAGCGGGGGGTGGGGGGAAGGGTAGAGAGACACGGGGCATGAGCGGGGGGGTGGGGGAAGGGGAGGGAGACACAGGGCATGAGCGGGGGTTGGGGGGGAAAGGAGGGAGACACGGGGCATGAGCGGGGGGTGGGGGGAAGAGGAGAGACACACGGCATGAGCAGGGGGTGGGGGGAAGGGGAGAGAGACACGGGGGCATGAGCGGAGGGTGGGGGGAAGGGGAGAGAGACACGGGGCATGAGCGGGGGGTGAGGGGAAAGGGAGGGAGACACAGGGCATGAGCGGGGGTTGGGGGGGAAAGGAGGGAGACACGGGGCATGAGCGGGGGGTGGTAGGGGAAGGAGGGAGACACAGGGCATGAGCGGGGGTGGGGGTAATACAAGGGAGACACGGGGCATGAGCGGGGGGTGGGGGGTAACACAAGGGAGACAGGGCATGAGAAGGGGTGGGGGGTAACACAAGGGAGACACAGGGCAGGGGTAGGGGGTAACAGGGGAGACACAGGGCATGAGGCGGGGGGTGGAGGGTAACACAAGGGAGAACGGGGCATGAGCGGGGGGTAGGGGGTAACACAAGGGAGACACGGGGCATGAGCGGGGGTAACACAAGGGAGAACACGGGGCATGAGCGGGGCGTGGGGGAAAGGAGGGAGACACGGGCATGAGCAGGGGGTGGGGGTAACACAAGGAGACATGGGGCATGAGCGGGGGGTGGGGGGTAACAGGGCACACACTGGGCATGAGCGGGGGGTGGGGGGAAAGGAGGAAGGACACGGGGCATGAGCAGGGGTGTGGGGGGAGGAGGGGGACACGGGGCATGAGCGGGGGGTGGGAGGGAGGAGGGGGACATGGGGCATGAGCGGGGAGTGGGGGGGTAGGAAGGAGACACGGGGCATGAGCGGGGGGTGGGGGTAACACGGGGCATGAGCGAGGGATGGGGAACACGAGGGAGACATGGGACATGAGCAGAGGGTTGGGGGTAACAGGGGATTCAGGGCATGAGCGGGGGGTGGGGGAACAGGGCATGAACGGGGAGTGGGGGGAAACAGGGCACACACGGGGCATGAGCGGGGTGGGGGGGAAAGGAGGGGAAACACGGGCATGAGCAGGGGGGTGGGGTGGAACAGGGGAGACGAGGGGTATGAGCAAGGGGTGGGAGAACAGGAAAAACAAGGGGCATGAGCAGGGGGTGGGGGAGAACAGGGGAGACACAGAGCTTGAGCGGAGGGTGAGGGGTGAAAGGAGACAGACACGGGCCATGAGCGGGGGGTGGGGTGGAACAGGGGAGACACAGTGCATGAGCAGGGGGTGGAGGGAACAGGCAAAACACAGGGCATGAGCAGGGGGTGGGAGGAACGGGAGGGAGACACGGGGCATGAAGTGGGGGGGAACAGCGCAGACACGAGGCATGAGAGGGGGTGGGGGGAAAAGGATGGAGACATGGGGCATGAGCGGGGGGTGGGGCAACAGGGGAGACAAGGGGCATGAGCGAGGGGCGGGGAGAACAGGCAAACACTGGGCCATGAGCAGGGGGTCGGGGGAAACAGGGGAGACACGGAGCATGAGCGGGGGTAGGGGGGAAAGGAGGGGAAACACGGGGCATGAGCAGGAGGTGGGGTGGAACAGGGGAGACGAGGGGTATGAGCAAGGGTGGGGAGAACAGGAAAAAACACTGGGCATGAGCAGGGGGTGGTGAGACACGGAGCATGAGCGGAGGGGTGGGGGAAAGGAGACAGACACGGGCCATGAGCCGGGGTGGGGTGGAACAGGGGAGACACAGGGCATGAGCAGGGGGTGAGGGAATAGGCAAAACACACGGCATGAGCAGGGGTGGGGGAACGGGAGGGAGACACAGGGCATGAGTGGGGGGTGGGGTGAATGGGGAGGGAGACACGGGCATGAGTGGGGGTGGGGGGAGCATCGCTGACACGAGGCATGAGAGGGGCGTGGGGGGAAAGGAGGGAGACACGGGGCATGTGCGGGGGTGGGGGGAACAGGGCAGACAGGGGCATGAGCGGGGGGTAACACAAGGGAGACATGGGGCATGAGCAGGGGGTGGGGGGAAAGGGAGACAGACACGGGCCATGAGCGGGGGGTGGGGTGGAACAGCGGAGACACAGGGCATGAGCAGGGGGTGGAGGGAACAGGCAAAGCACGGGGCATGAGCAGGGGTGGGGAGAACAGGGGAGACACGGAGAATGAGCGGAGGGTGGGGGGGTAAAGGAGACAGACACGGGCCATGAGCGGGGGGGTGGGGTGGAAGAGGGGAGACACAGGGCATGAGCAGGGGGTGGAGGAAACAGGCAAAACACGGAGCATGGGCAGGGGTTGGGAGGAACGGGAGGGAGACACGGAGCATGAGTGGGGGGGTGGGGGGGAACAGCGCAGACACGAGGCATGAGAAGGGGGGTGGGGGGGGAAAGGATGGAGACACAGGGTATGAGCAGGGGGTGGGGGGGAAAGGAGGGAGACACAGGGCATGAGCAGGGGTGAGAACAGGGGAGACACGGGCATGAGCAGGGGGCAAAAGGGGAGACACAGGCATGAGTGGGGAGGGGGGGCAACAGGGGAGACACGGGGCATGAGTAGGAGTGGTGGAAAGGAGGGAGACACGGAGCATGAGCAGGGGGTGGGGTGGAACCGGGGAGACAAGGGGCATGAGCGAGGGGCGGGGAGAACAGGGAAAACACGGGGCATGAGCAGGGGGTGGGGGGAACAGGGAAGACACGGAGCATGAGTGGGGGGTAGGGGGCACAGCGCAGACATGAGGCATGAGAGGAGGGTGGGGGGGAAAGGAGGAGACATGGGGCATGAGCGGGGGGTTGGGGGAAAGGAGGGAGACATGGGGCATGAGCGGGGGGTAGGGAAAGGAGGGAGAAATGGGGCATGAGCAGGGGTGGGGGTAACACAGGGCATGAGCTGGGGTTGGGGGATAACACAAGGAAGACACAGGCATGAGCGGGGAGGTAACACAAGGGAGAAACGGGGCATGAGCGGGGGGTGGGGGCAACAGGGGGAGACACGGAGCATGAGCAGGGGGGTGGGGGGGAAAGGAGAGGGACACGCGGCATGAGCCGGGGGTGGGGTGGAACAGGCAAAACACAGGGCATGAGCAGGGGGTGGGGGGAACGGGAGGGAGACACGGGGCATGAGTGGGGGGTGGGGGGAACAGCGCAGACACGAGGCATGAGAGGGGGGTGGGAGGGGAAAGGATGCAGACACGGGGCATGAGCGGGGGGTGGGGGAAAGGAGGGAGACACGGGGCATGAGCGGGGGGGTGGGGGGGAACAGGGGAGACACGGGCATGAGCAGGGGGTGGGGGCAACAGGGGAGACACAGGGCATGAGCGGGGGGTGGGGGCAACAGGGGAGACACGGGGCATGAGCGGGGGGTGGGGTGGAACAGGGGAGACAAGGGGGCATGAGCGAGGGTGGGGAGAACAGGAAAACACGGGGCATGAGCAGGGGGTGGGGGGAACAGGGGAGACACGGAGCATGAGCAGGGGGGTGGGGGGGAAAAGGGAGAGAGACACGCGGCATGAGCTGGGGGTGGGGTGGAACAGGCGAGACACAGGGCATGAGCAGGGGGTGGGGAGGAACAGAAAAAACACGGGGCATGAGCAGGGGGTGGGGGCAACGGGAGGGAGACACGGGGCATGAGTGGGGTGTGGGGGGGGAACAGGGCAGACATGGGGCATGAGTGGGGGTGGGGGAAAAGGATGGAGACACAGGGCATGAGCGGGTGTGGGGGGAAGGAGGGAGACATGGGGGCATGAGCGGTGGGTGGGGGGAAAGGAGGGAGACATGGGGCATGAGCGGGGGGTTGGGGGAAAGGAGGGAGACATGGGGCATGAGCGGGGGGTAGGGGAAAGGAGGGAGAAATGGGGCATGAGCAGGGGTGGGGGGTAACACAGGGCATGAGCTGGGGTTGGGGGATAACACAAGGAAGACACAGGCATGAGCGGGAGGTAACACAAGGGAGAAACGGGGCATGAGCGGGGGTGGGGGTAACACAAAAGAGACATGGGGCATGAGCGGGGAGTGGGGGGTAACAGGACACACACGCATGAGCGGGGGGTGGGTGGGAAACAGGGCACACGGGGCATGAGCGGGGGGTGGGTGGGAACAGGGCACACGAGGCATGAGCGGGGGATGGGGGGAACAGGGGAGACATATGTGCATGAGCGGGGGGTGGGGGGAACAGGGGAGACATGTGGCATGAGCGGGGGGGTGGGGGGAACAGGGGAGACATGTGGCATTAGTGGGGGGCTGGGGGGAACAGTGCAGACACGGGGCATGAGCGGGGGGTGAGGGGCGAAAGGAGGGAGGCACGGGGCATGAGTGGGGTGTGGGGGAACAGGGGAGACATGGAGCATGAGCGGGGGTGGGGGGAAAGGAGGGGGACATGGGGCATGAGCGGGGGGTGGGGGCAAGGAGCGAGACACGGGGCATGAGCGGGGGCCGGGGGGAACAGGGCAGACATGGGGCATGAGTGGGGGCAGTGGGGGGAACACGAGGGAGACAAGGGCCATGAGTGGGGGGTGACAGGGAGACAAGGGGCATGAGCAGAGGGTGGGGGAAGGGAAGGGACACACAGGGCATGAGTGGGGGTGGGAGGAAGGGGAGAGATGCATGGGGCATGAGCGGGGGGTGGGGGAAGGGAGAGAGACACGGGGCATGAGTGGAGGGGGTGGGGGGAAGGGGAGAGAGACACGGGGCATGAGCGGGGGTGGGGGAAGGGGAGGGAGACACGGGGCATGAGCGGGGGTGGGGGAAAGGAGGGAGACACGGGGCATGAGCGGGGGGGTGGGAGGGGAAGGAGGGAGACACAGGGCATGAGCGGGGGATGGGGGAACAGGGGAAACACGGGGCATGAGCGGGGGGTGGGGGTGACACAAGGAGACACAGGGCATGAGCGGGGGGTGGGGTAACACAAGGGGAGACAAGGCATTAGTGGGGGGTGGGGGGAAAGGAGGGAGACACGGGCATGAGTGGAGGGTGGGGTAGAAAGGGGAGACACGGGGCATGGGTGGGGGGTAACAGGGGAGACAGGGCATGAGCGGGGGGTGGGGGGGGACAGGGCATGAGCGAGGGGTGGAGGGGAACAGAGCACACACGGGGCATGAGCGGGGGTGGGGGGAAAGGAGGGAAACACGGGGCAGGGGGTGGGGGGGTGGGGTGGAACAGGGGAGACACAGGGCATGAGCAGGGGGTGGAGAGAACAGGCAAAACACAGGGCATGAGCAGGGGGTGGGGGGAACGGGAGGGAGACACGGGCCATGAGTGGGGAGTGGGGGAACAGCGCAGACACGAGGCATGAGAGGGGGGTGGGAGGGGAAAGGATGGAGACACGGGGCATGAGCGGGGGGTGGGGGAAAGGAGGGAGACACGGGGCATGAGCGGGGGGTGGGGGGAACAGGGGAGACACGGGCATGAGCGGGGGGTGGGGGCAACAGGGGAGACACAGGGCATGAGCGGGGGGTGGGGGCAACAGGGGAGACAAGGGGCATGAGCGGGGGGTGGGGTGGAACAGGGGAGACAAGGGGCATGAGCGAGGGGTGGGGAGAACAGGGAAAACACGGGGCATGAGCGAGGGGTGGGGAGAACAGGGAAAACACGGGGCATGAGCAGGGGGTGGGGGGAACAGGGGAGACACGGGGCATGAGCAGGGGGGTGGGGGGGAAAAGGAGAGAGACACGCGGCATGAGCCGGGGGTGGGGTGGAACAGGCGAGACACAGGGCATGAGCAGGGGGTGGGGAGGAACAGAAAAAACACGGGGCATGAGCAGGGGTTGGGGGCAACGGGAGGGAGACACAGGGCATGAGTGGGGGGTGGGGGTTAACAGGGCAGACATGGGGCATGAGTGGGGGTGGGGGGAAAAGGATGGAGATACAGGGCATGAGCGGGTGTGGGGGGAGGAGGGAGACATAGGGCATGAGCGGTGGGTGGGGGGGGAAAGGAGGGAGACACGGGGCATGAGCGGGGGGCGGGGGGAACAGGGGAGACACGGGCATGAGCGGGGGGTGGGGGCAACAGGGGAGACACAGGGCATGAGCGGGGGGATGGGGGCAACAGGGGAGACACAGGGCATGAGCGGGGGGTGGGGTGGAACAGGGGAGACAAGGGGCATGAGCGAGGGGTGGGGAGAACAGGGAAAACACGGGGCATGAGCAGGGGTGGGGGGGAACAGGGGAGACACGGAGCATGAGCAGGGGGGTGGGGGGGAAGGAGAGAGACACGCGGCATGAGCCGGGGGTGGGGTGGAACAGGGGAGACACAGGGCATGAGTGGGGGGTGGGGGGAACAGCGCAGACACGAGGCATGAGAGGGGGGTGGGAGGGGAAAGGAGGGAGACACGGGGCATGAGCGGGAGGTGGGGGGAACAGGGTGACACGGGCATGAGCGGGGGGTGGGGGCAACAGGGGAGACACGGGGCATGAGCGGGGGGTGGGGTGGAACAGGGGAGACAAGGGGCATGAGCGAGGGGTGGGGGGAACAGGGAAAACACGGGGCATGAGCAGGGGGTGGGGGGAACAGGGGAGACACAGGGCATGAGCAGGGGGTGGGGAGGAACAGAAAAACACGGGGCATGAGCAGGGGGTGGGGCAACGGGAGGGAGACACAGGGCATGAGTGGGGGGTGGGGGGGAACAGGGCAGACATGGGGCATGAGTGGGGGTGGGGGGAAAAGGATGGAGATACAGGGCATGAGCGGGTGTGGGTGGGAAGGAGGGAGACATGGGGCATGAGCGGGGTGTTGGGGGAAAAGAGGGAGACATGGGGCATGAGCGGGGGGTGGGGGAAAGGAGGGAGAAATGGGGCATGAGCGGGGGATGGGGGTAACACAAGGGAGACACAGGGCATGAGCGGGAGGTAACACAAGGGAGAAATGGGGCATGAGCGGAGGTGGGGGTAACACAAGAGAGACACAGGGCATGAGCGGGGGATAACACAAGGGAGACAAGGGGCATGAGCGGGGGTGGGGGGTAACACAAGGGAGACACGGGGCATGAGCGGGGAGTGGGGGGTAACAGGACACACACAGGGCATGAGCGGGGGTGGGTGGGAAACAGGGCACACAGTGCATGAGCGGGGGATGGGTGGGAACAGGGCACACACGAGCATGAGTGGGGGATGGGGGGAACAGGGGAGACATGTGGCATGAGCGGGGGGGTGGGGGGAACAGGGGAGACATGTGGCATGAGCGGGGGGGTGGGGGGAACAGGGGAGACACAGGGCATGAGCGGCAGGTGGGGGGAAAGGAGGGAGACACAGGGCATGAGCGGGGTGGTTGGGTTACAGGAGGGAGACACAGGTCATGAGCAGGGGGTGGGAGGAACACAAGGGAGACACGGGATATGAGCGGAGGGTGGGGGGTACACTAGAGAGACAGGGGGCATGAGCGGGGGTTGGGGGGAACAGGGGAGACACGGGGCATGAGCGGGGGGTGGGTGGGAAACAGGGCACACAGGACATGAGTGGGGGATGGGGGGAACAGGGGAGACATGTGGCATGAGCGGGGGATGGGGCGCACAGGGGAGACATGTGGCATGAGCGGGGGGTGGGGGGAACAGGGGAGACATGTGGCAATAGCGCGGGGCTGGGGGGGAACAGTGCAGACACGGGGCATGAGCGGGGGGTGGGGGGCGAAAGGAGGGAGGCACGGGGCATGAGCGGGGTGTGGGGGAACAGGGGAGACATGGAGCATGAGCGGGGGTGGGGGAAAAGAGGGGGACATGGGGCATGAGTGGGGGGTAGGGGGCAAGGAGCGAGACACGGGGCATGAGTGGGGGGTAACATAAGGGAGAAACAGGGCATGAGCGGGGGTGGGGGTAACACAAGGGAGACACGGGGCATTAGCGGTGGGTAGCGGGGTGGGGGGTAACGGCACACACGGGGCATGAGCGGGGGGTGGGGGGAACAGCAGAAGGACACGGGGCATGAGCGAGGGGTGGGGGAAAGGAGGGAGACACAGGGCATGAGGCGGGGTGGGGGTAACACAAGGGAGACATGGGGCATGAGCGGGGGTAACAAAAGAGAGACACGGGGCATGAGTGGGGGGTGGGGTGTAACAGGGCACAAACGGGCCATGAGCGGGGGTGGGGGGAACAGGAGAAGGACATGGGGTATGAGCAGGGGGGTGGGGGGAAAGGAGGGGGACACGGGGCATGAGCGGGGGGTGGGAGGGAGGAGGGGGACATGGGGCATGAGCGGGGGTGGGGGGGAAGGAGGGAGACACGGGGCATGAGCGGAGGGGTGGGGGGTAACATGGGGCATGAGCGGGGGATGGGGGAACACGAGGGAGACACGGGACATGAGCGGAGGGTGCGGGCAACAGGAGACATGGGGCATGAGCGGGGGGTGAGGGGTAACACAAGGGAGACACGGGGCATGAGCGGGGGGGTGAGCGGTAACACAAGGGAGACACGGGGCATGAGCGGGGTGTGGGGGGTAACACAAGGGATACACGGGGCATGAGAGGGGGGTGGGGGGGTAACAGGGGAGACAGGGCATGAGCGGGGGGTGGGTGGAACAGGGCATGAGCGGGGAGTCGGGGGGAACAGGGCACACACGGGGCATGAGTGGGGGTGGGGGAAAAGGAGGGAAACACGGGGCATGAGCAGGGGGTGGGGTGGAACAGGGTAGACGTGGGGTATGAGCAAGGGGTGGGGAGAATAGGGAAAACACGGGGCATGAGCAGGGGGTGGGGGAGAACAGGGGAGACACGGAGCATGAGCGGGTGGATGGGGGGAAAAGGAGACATACACAGGGCATGAGCGGGGGGTGGGGTGGAACAGGGGAGACACAGGGCATGAGCAGGGGGTGGAGAAACAGGCAAACACGGGGCATGAGCAGGGGGTGGGGGAAACGGGAGGGAGACATGGGGCATGAGTGGGGGTTGGGGGGAACAGCACAGACACAAGGCATGAGAGCAGGGTGGGGGGAAAAGGATGGAGACACGGGGCAGGAGCGGGGATGGGGGGGAACGGAGTGAGACACGGAGCATGAGCGGGGGGTGGGGGGGAACAGGGGAGACACGGGCATGAGCGGGAGGTGGCGGCAACAGGGGAGACACAGGGCATGAGCGGGGGGTGGGGGCAACAGGGGAGACACGGGGTATGAGCGGGAGTGGGGGAAAGGAGGGAGACACGGGGCATGAGCAGGGGGTGGGCTGGAACAGGGGAGACAAGGGCATGAGGGAGGGGTGGGGAGAACAAGGAAAACACGGGGCATGAGCAGGGGTGGGGAGAACAGGGGAGACACAGGGCATGAGCAGGGGGTGGGGGGGAACCGGCAAAACAAGGGGCATGAGAAGGGGGTGGGGGAACTGGAGGAAGACACGGGGCATGAATGGGGGGTGGGGGGAACAGCGCAGACACAAGGCATGAGAGGGGGGTGGGGGGAAAGGATAGAGACACGGGGCATGAGCGGGGGGTGGGGGGAAAGGAGGGAGACACGGGGCATGAGCGGGGGTGGGGGGAACAAGGGAGACACGGGGATGAGCGGTGGGTGGGGGCAACAGGGGACACACAGGGCATGAGCGGGGGGGTGGGGGCAACAGGGGAGACACGGGGCATGAGCAGGGGGTGGGGTGGAACAGGGGAGACAAGGGGCATGAGCGAGGGGTGGGGAGTACAGGGAAAACACGGGGCATGAGCAGGGGGTGGGGGGGAACAGGGGAGACACGGAGCATGAGCAGGGGGGTGGGGAGGAAAAGGAGAGAGACACGAGGCATGAGCGGGGGTGGGGTGGAACCGGCAAAACACAGGGCATGAGCGGAGGGAGACACGGGGCATGAGTGGGGGTGGGGGGAACAGGGCAGACATGGGGCATGAGTGGGGGGTGGGGGGAAAAGGATGGAGACACAGGGCATGAGCGGGTGTGGGGGGGAAAGGAGGGAGACATGGGGCATGAGCAGTGGGTGGGGGAAAGGAGGGAGACATGGGGCATGAGCGGGGGTTGGGGGGAAAGGAGGGAGAAATGGGGCATGAGCGGGGGTGGGGGGTAACACAAGGGAGACACGGGCATGAGCTGGGGGTGGGGGGTAACAAAAGGGAGACACGGGCATGAGCGGGAGGTAACACAACGGAGAAACGGGGCATGAGCGGGGGTGGGGGAAGACAAGGGAGACACGGGCATGAGCGGGGAGTGGGGGGTAACATGACACACACGGGGCATGAGCGGGGGTGGGGAGAAACAGGGCACACGGGGCATGAGCGGGGGGTGGGGGAGGAACAGGGCACACACGGGGCATGAGCGGGGGATGGGGGAACAGAGGAGACATGTGGCATGAGCAGGGAGGTGGGGGGAACAGGGGAGACATGTGGCATGAGGGGGGGTGGGGGGAACATGGGGGAGACATGTGGCATGAGCGGCGGGCTGGGGGGAACAGGGCAGACACGGGGCATGAGCGGGGGGTGGGGGGTGAAAGGAGGGAGACACGGGCATGAGCGGGGTGTGGGGGAACAGGAGAGACACGGAGCATGAGTGGGGGTGGGGGAAAGGAGGGGGACACGGGCATGAGCGAGGTTTGGGGGGCAAGGAGGGAGACACGGGGCATGAGTGGGGGGTGGGGGGTAACAGGGGAGACACGGGGCATGAGCGGGGGGTAACACAAGGGAGACACGGGGCATGAGCGGGGGTGGGGGGAAAGGAGGCAGACACGGGCCATGAGCGGGGGGGGTGGGGTGGAACAGGGGAGACACAGGGCATGAGCAGAGGGTGGAAGGAACAGGCAAAACAACAGGCATGAGTGGGGGGTGGGGGGGGACAGCGCAGGCACGAGGCATGAGAGGGGGGTGGGGGGGAAAAGGATGGAGACAAGGGGCATGAGCGGGGGGTGGGGGGAAAGGAGGGAGACACGGGGCATGAGTGGGGTGGGGGGAACAGGGGAGACACGGCATGAGCGGGGGGTGGGGGCAACAGGGGACATACACGGCATGAGCGGGGGGTGGGGGCAACAGGGGACACACAGGGCATGAGCGGGGGGGTGGGGGCAACAGGGGAGACACCGGGCATGAGCAGGGGGTGGGGTGGAACAGGGGAGACAAGGGGCATGAGCGAGGGGTGGGGAGTACAGGGAAAACAAGGGGCATGAGCAGGGGGTGGGGGGAACAGGGGAGACACGGAGCATGAGCAGGGGGGTGGGGGGGAAAAGAAGAGAGACACGAGGCATGAGCGGGGGGTGGGGTGGAACAGGCGAGACACAGGGCATGAGCAGGGGGTGGGGGGAACAGGAGAGACACAGAGCATGAGCAGGGGGGTGGGGGGAAAGGAGAGAGACACGAGGCAGGAGCGGGGGGTGGGGTGGAACCGGCAAAACACAGGGCATGAACGGAGGGAGACACGGGGCATGAGTGGGGGGTGGGGGGAACAGGGCAGACATGGGGCATGAGTGGGGGGTGGGGGGAAAAGGATAGAGACACAGGGCATGAGCGGGTGTGGGGGGGAAAGGAGGGAGACATGGGGCATGAGCGGTGGGTGGGGGGAAAGGAGGGAGACATGGGGCATGAGCGGGGGGTGAGGGTAAAGGAGGGAGAAATGGGGCATGAGCGGGGGTGGGGGGGTAACACAAGGGAGACACGGGGCATGAGCAGGGGGTGGGGGGAACAGGGGAGACACGGGGCATGAGCAGGGGGGGGAAGGAGAGAGACACGAGGCATGAGCGGGGGGTGGGGTGGAACAGGCGAGACACAGGGCATGAGCAGGGGGTGGGGGGAACAGGAGAGACACGGAGCATGAGCAGGGGGGTGGGGGGAAAGGAGAGAGACACGAGGCATGAGCGGGGGGGTGGGGTGGAACCGGCAAAACAGAGGGCATGAGCGGAGGGAGACACGGGGCATGATTGGGGGGTGGGGGGAACAGGGCAGACATGGGGCATGAGCAGGGGGGTGGGGGGGGAAAAGGAGAGAGACACGAGGCATGAGCGGGGGGGTGGGGTGGAACAGGCGAGACACAGGGCATGAGCAGGGGGTGGGGGAACAGGGGAGACACGGATCATGAGCAGGGGGGTGGTGGGGAAAAAGAGAGAGACACGAGGCATGAGCGGGGGGTGGGGTGGAACATGCGAGACACAGGGCATGAGCAGGGGGTGGGGGAACAGGGGAGACACGGATCATGAGCAGGGGGGTGGTGGGGAAAAAGAGAGAGACACGAGGCATGAGTGGGGGGTGGAGGGAACATGGCAGACATGGGGCGAGTGTGGGATGGGGGAAAAGGATGGAGACACAGGGCTTGAGCGGGTGTGGGGGGGAAAGGAGGACATGGGGCATGTGCGGTGGGTGGGGGGAAAGGAGGAAGACATGGGGCATGAGCGGGGGGTGGGGGGAAAGGAGGGAGAAATGGGGCATGAGCGGGAGTGGGGGGTAACACAAGGGAGACACGGGGCATGAGCTGGGGGTGGGGGGTAACAAATGGGAGATACAGGCATGAGCGGGAGGTAACACAAGGGAGAAACGGGGCATGAGCGGGGGGTGGGGGTAACACAAGGGAGACACAGGGCATGAGCGGGGAGTGGACGGTAACAGGACACACACGGGGCATGAGCGGGGGGTGGGGAGAAACAGGGCACACAGGGCATGAGCGGGGGGTGTGGGGGAACAGGGCACACACGGGGCATGAGCGGGGGATGGGGGGAACAGGGGAGACATGTGGCATGATTGGGGGGGTGGGGGGGAACAGGGGAGACATGTGGCATGAGCGGGGGGGTGGGACGAACATGGGGGAGACATGTGGCATGAGCGGTAGGCTGGGGGAACAGTGCAGACACAGGGCATGAGCGGGGGTGGGGGTGAAAGGAGGGAGACACGGGGCATGAGCGGGGTGTGGGGGAACAGGGGAGACATGGAGCATGAGCGGGGGTGGGGGGAATGGAGGGGGACACGGGGCATGAGCGGGGGTTGGGGGGCAAGGAGGGAGACACGGGGCATGAGTGGGGGGTGGGGGTGAACAGGGGAGACATTTGCCATGAGCGGAGGGGTGGGGGAAAAGGAGAGACATGTGGCATGAGCTGGGGGTGGGGGAACAGGGCAGACATGGGGCATGAGTGGGGGCAGTGGGGCGATCATGAGGGAGACACGGGTCATGAGCGGGGGGTGACAGGGGAGACAAGGGGCATGAGCAGAGGGTGGGGGGAAGGGGAGAGACACATGGGGCATGAGCGGGGGGTGGGGGGAAGAGGAGAGACACACGGGGCATGAGCAGGGGGTGGGGGAAGGGGAGAGAGACACGGGGCATGAGCAGGGGGTGGGGGAAGGGGAGGGAGACACGGGGCATGAGCGGGGGTTGGGGGGGAAAGGAGGGAGACACGGGGCATGAGCGGGGGTGGGGGGTAATACAAGGGAGACACGGGGCATGAGCGGGGGGTGGGGGGTAACACAAGGGAGACAGGGCATGAGCGGGGGTGGGGGGTAACAGGGGAGACACAGGGCATGAGCGGGGGGTGGGGGTAACACAAGGGAGAAACGGGGCATGAGCGGGGGGGTAGGGGGTAACACAAGGGAGACACGGGGCATGAGTGGGGCGTGGGGGGTAACAGGGCACACACGGGGCATGAGCAGGGGATGGGGGGAACAGGAGAAGGACACGGGGCATGAGCGAGGGGTGTGGGGGAAAGGAGGGAGACACGGGCATGAGCAGGGGGTGGGGGTAACACAAGGGAGACACGGGGCATGAGCGGGGGTAACACAAGGGAGACACGGGGCATGAGCGGGGGGTAGGGGGTAACAGGGCACACACTGGGCATGAGCGGGGGGTGGGGGGAACAGGAGAAGGACACGGGGCATGAGCAGGGGGGTGGGGGGGCGGAGGGGGACACGGGGCATGAGCGGGGGTGGGAGGGAGGAGGGGGACATGGGGCATGAGCGGGGAGTGGGGGGGAGGAGGGAGACACGGGGCATGAGCGGGGGGTGGGGGGTAACACGGGGCATGAGCAGGGGGTGGGGGGGAACAAGGGAGACACGGAGCATGAGCGGGGGAGGGGGGAAAGGAGGGGAAACACGGGGCATGAACAGGGGGTGGGGTGGAACAGGGGAGACGACGGGTATGAGCAAAACAACGGGCCTGAGTGGGGGGTGGGGGGGAACAGCGCAGTCACGAGGCATGAGAGGGGGCTGGGGGGGAAAAGGATGGAGACACGGGGCATGAGCAGGGGGTGGGTGGGAAAGGAGGGAGACACGGGGCATGAGTGGGGTGGGGGGAACAGGGGAGACACGGGCATGAGCGGGGGTGGGGGGAACAGGGGACATACAGGGCATGAGCGGGGGGTGGGGGCAACAGGGGAGACACGGGGCATGAGCGGGGGGTGGGGTGGAGCAGGGGAGACAAGGGGCGTGAGCGAGGGATAGGGTGTACAGGGAAAACACGGGGCATGAGCAGGGGGTGGGGGGGAACAGGGGATACACGGAGCATGAGCAGGGGAGTGGGGGGGAAAAGGAGAGAGACACGAGGCATGAGCGGGGGGTGGGGTGGAATAGGCGAGACACAGGGCATGAGCAGGGGGTGGGGGGAACAGGGGAGACACGGAGCATGAGCAGGGGGGTTGGGGGGGAAAAGGAGAGAGACACGAGGCATGAGCGGGGGTGGGGTGGAACAGGCAAAACACGGGGCAGGGGGTGGGGGCAACGGGAGGGAGACACGGGGCATGAGTGGGGGGTGGGGGGATCATGGCAGACATGGGGCATGAGTGTGGGGTGGGGGGAAAAGGATGGAGACACAGGGCATGAGCGGGTGTGGGGGGGAAAGGAGGACATGGGGCATGTGCGGTGGGTGGGGGGAAAGGAGGGAGACATGGGGCATGAGCGGGGGGTGGGGGGAAAGGAGGGAGAAATGGGGCATGAGCGGGAGTGGGGGGGTAACACAAGGGAGACACGGGGCATGAGCTGGGGGTGGGGGGTAACAAATGGGAGATACAGGCATGAGCGGGAGGTAACACAAGGGAGAAACGGGGCATGAGCGGGGGGTGGGGGTAACACAAGGGAGACACGGGGCATGAGCGGGGAGTGGACGGTAACAGGACACACACGGGGCATGAGCGCGGGGGTGGGGGGAAAGGAGGGAGACATGGGGCATGAGCGGTGGTGCGGGGAAAGGAGGGAGAAATGGGGCATGAGCGGGGGTGGGGGGTAACACAAGGGAGACACGGGGCATGAGCTGGGGGTAACACAAGGGAGAAACGGGGCATGAGCGGGGGGTTGGGGGGTAACACAAGGGAGACACAGGGCATGAGCGGGGAGTGGGGGGTAACAGGACACACACGGGGCATGAGCGGGGGGTGGGGAGAAACAGGGCACACAGGGCATGAGCGGGGGGTGTGGAGGAACAGGGCACACACGGGGGCATGAGCGGGGAGTGGGGGTAACAGGACACACACGGGGCATGAGCGGGGGGTGGGGAGAAACAGGGCACACAGGGCATGAGCGGGGGTGTGGGGGAACAGGGCACACACGGGGCATGAGCGGGGGATGGGGGGAACAGGGGAGACATGTGGCATGAGCGGGGGGGTGGGGCGAACATGGGGGAGACATGTGGCATGAGCGGTGGGCTGGGGGAACAGTGCAGACACGGGGCATGAGTGGGGGGTGGGGGTGAAAGGAGGGAGACACGGGGCATGAGCGGGGTGTGGGGGAACAGGGGAGACACGGAGCATGAGCGGGGGTGGAGGGAAAGGAGGGGGACAAGGGGCATGAGCGGGGGTTGGGGGGCAAGGAGGGAGACACGGGGCATGAGTGGGGGGTGGGGGTGAACAGGGGAGGCATGTGGCATGAGCGGAGGGGTGGGGGAAAAGGGGAGACATGTGGCATGAGCTGGGGGTGGGGGGAACAGGGCAGACATGGGGCATGAGTGGGGGCAGTGGGGCGATCATGAGGGAGACACGGGCCATGAGCGGGGGGTGACAGGGGGGACAATGGGCATGAGCAGAGGGTGGGGGGAAGGGGAGAGACACATGGGGCATGAGCGGGGGGTGGGGGGAAGAGGAGAGACACACGGGGCATGAGCAGGGGTGGGGGAAGGGGAGAGAGACACAGGGAATGAGCAGAGGGTGGGGGGAAGGGGAGAGAGACACGGGGCATGAGCGGGGGGTGGGGGGAAGGGGAGGGAGACACGGGGCATGAGCGGGGCGTGGGGGGTAACAGGGCACACACGGGGCATGAGCAGGGGTTGGGGGGAACAGGAGAAGGACACGGGGAATGAGCAGGGGGGCGGGGGGGAGGAGGGGGACACGGGGCATGAGCGGGGGGTGGGAGGGAGGAGGGGGACATGAGCGGGGAGTGGGGGGGAGGAGGGAGACACGGGGCATGAGCAGGGGGTGGGGGGTAACACAGGGCATGAGCGAGGGATGGGGGAACACGAGGGAGACATGGGACATGAGCGGAGGGTGGGGGCAACAGGAGACACGGGGCATGGGGTGGGGGTAACAAGGGAGACAGGGCATGAGCGGGGGGTGGGGGGAACAGGGCATGAGCGGGGAGTGGGGGGAACAGGGCACACACGGGGCATGAGCAGGGGGTGGGGGGAAGGGGAGAGAGACACAGGGCATGAGCGGAGGGTGGGGGGAAGGGGAGAGAGACACGGGGCATGAGCGGGGGGTGGGGGGAAGGGGGAGGGAGACACGGGGCATGAGCGGGGCGTGGGGGGTAACAGGGCACACACGGGGCATGAGCAGGGGGTGGGGGGAACAGGAGAAGGACACGGGGCAAGAGCAGGGGGGCGGGGGGAGGAGGGGGACACGGGGCATGAGCGGGGGGTGGGAGGGAGGAGGGGGACATGGGGCATGAGTGGGGGGTGGGGGGTAACACAGGGCATGAGCGAGGGATGGGGGAACACGAGGGAGACATGGGACATGAGCGGAGGGTGGGGGCAACAGGAGACACGGGGCATGAGCCGGGGGTGGGGGTAACAGGGGAGACAGGGCATGAGCGGGGGGTGGGGGGAACAGGGCATGAGCGGGGAGTGGGGGGGAACAGGGCACACACGGGGCATGAGCGGGGGTGGGGGAAAGGTGGGGAAACACGGGGCATGAGCAGGGGGTGGGGTGGAACAGGGGAGACATAGGGCATGAGCGGGGGTGGGGGCCACAGGGGAGACACGGGGCATGAGCGGGGGTGGGGGAAAGGAGGGAGACACGGGGCATGAGCAGGGGGTAGAGTGGAACAGGGGAGACAAGGGGCATGAGCGAGGGGCGGGGAGAACAGGGAAAACACGGGGCATGAGCAGGGGGTGGGGGGAACAGGGGAGACACGGAGCATGAGCGGGGGTAGGGGGGAAAGGAGGGGAAACACGGGGCATGAGCAGGGGGTGGGGTGGAACAGGGGAGACGAGGGGTATGAGCAAGGGGTAGGGAGAACAGGAAAAAACACGGGGCATGAGCAGGGGGTGGGGAAGAACAGGGGAGACACGGAGCATGAGCGGAGGGTGGGGGGGAAAGGAGACAGACACGGGCCATGAGCGGGGGTGGGGTGAAACAGGGGAGACACAGGGCATGAGCAGGGGGTGGAGGGAACAGGCAAAACACGGGGCATGAGCAGGGGGTGGGGGGAACGGGAGGGAGACACAGGGCATGAGTGGGGGTGGGGTGAACGGGAGGGCGACACGGGGCATGAGTGGGGGGTGGGGGGAACAGCGCAGACACGGGCATGAGCGGGGCGGGTGGGGGCAACAGGGGAGACACAGGGCATGAGCGGGGGGTGGGGCAACAAGGGAGACATGGGGCATGAGCGGGAGTGGGGTAAAGGAGGGAGACACGGGGCATGAGCAGGGGGTGGGGTGGAACAGGGGAGACAAGGTGCATGAGCGAGTGGTGGGGAGAATAGGGAAAACACGGGGCATGAGCAGGGGGTGGGGGGAACAGGGGAGACACAGAGAATGAGCGGGGGTGGGGGGAAAAGGAGAGAGACACGAGGCATGAGCAGGGGGTGGGGTGGAACAGGCGAGACACAGGGCATGAGCAGGGGGTGGGGGGAACAGGCAAAACACGGGGCATGAGCAGGGGTGGGCGCAACGGGAGGGAGACACAGGGCATGAGTGGGGGGTGGGGGTTAACAGGGCAGACATGGGGCATGAGTGGGGAGTGGGGGAAAAGGATGGAGACACAGGACATGAGCGGGTGTGGGGGGAAAGGAGGGAGAAATGGGGCATGAGCGGTGGGTGGGGGGGAAGGGAGGGAGACATGGGGCATGAGCAGGGGGTGGGGGAAAGGAGGGAGACACGGGGCATGAGCGGGGGTGGGGGGTAACACAAGGGAGACCCTGGGCATGAGCTGGGGGTTGGGGGTAACACAAGAGAGACATGGGCATGAGCGGGAGGTAACACAAGGGAGAAATGGGGCATGAGCGGGGGTGGTGGGTAACACAAGGGTGACACGGGCATGAGCGGGGAGTGGGGGCTAACAAGACACACACAGGGCATGAAGGGGGTGGGGGAAACAGGGCACACGGGGCATGAGCATGGGGTGAGGGGGAACAGGGCACACACAGGGCATGAGTGGGGGGTGGGGGGAACAGGGGAGACATGTGGCATGAGCAGGGGGCTGGGGGGAACAGGGCAGACATGGGGCATGAGCGGGGGGTGGGGGGTGAAAGGAGGGAGACACAGGGCATGAGCGGGGGTGGGGGGAAGGAGGGAGACACGGGGCATGAGCTGGGGGTGGGGGTAACACAAGAGAGACATGGGCACGAGCGCGAGGTAACACAAGGGAGAAACGGGGCATGAGCGGGGGTGGGGGGTAACACAAGGGAGACACAGGGCATGAGAGGGGAGTTGGGGGTAACAGGACACACACGGGGCATGAGCGGGGGGTGGGGGGAAACAGGGCACACGGGGCATGAGTGGGGGGGACAGGGCACACGGGGCATGAGCGGGGGTGGGGAGGAACAGGGGAGACACGGGGCATGAGCGGGGGGCTGGGGGGAACAGGGCAGACACGGGGCATGAGCGGGGGGGCTGGGGGGAACAGGGCAGAAATGGGGCAAGAGCGGGGGGTGGGGGGCGAAAGGAGGGAGACACGGGGCATGAGCAGGGTGTGGGGGAACAGGGGAGAAACGGAGCATGAGCGGGGGTGGGGGGAAGGAGGGGGACACAGGGCATGAGCAGGGGGTGGGGTGGAACAGGGGAGACGAGGGGTATGAGCAAGGGGTGGGGAGAACAGGAAACACACGGGGCATGAGCAGGGGGTGGGGGAGAACAGGGGCGACATGGAGCATGAGCGGAGGGTGGTGGGGGAAAGGAGACAGACACGGTCATGAGCGGGGGTGGAGTGGAACAGGGGAGACACAGGGCATGAGCAGGGGGTGGAGGGAACAGGCAAAACACGGGGCATGAGCAGGGGGTGGGGGGAACGGGAGGAAGACACAGGGCATGAGTGGGGGGTGGGGTGAACGGGAGGGAGACACGGGGCATGAGTGGGTGGTGGGGGGAACAGCGCAGACACGAGGCATGAGAGGGGGTAACACAAGGGAGACATGGGGCATGAGCACGGGGTGGGGGGAAAGGAGACAGACACGGCCCATAAGCGGGGGGTGGGGTTGAACAGGGGAGACACAGGGCATGAGCAGGGGGTGGGGGGGAACAGGGCAGGCACGAGGCATGAGAGGGGGGTGGGGGGGGAAAGGATGGAGACACGGGGCATGAGCGGGGGTGGGGGGGAAAGGAGGGAGACACAGGGCATGAGTGGGGTGGGGGGAACAGGGGAGACAAGGGCATGAGCGTGGGGTGGGGGCAACAGGGGACATTCAGGGCATGAGCGGGGGGTGGGGGCAACAGGGGAGACACGGGGCATGAGCGGGGGGTGGGGTGAAACAGGGGAGACAAGGGGTGTGAGCGAGGGGTAGGGTGTACAGTGAAAACACGGGGCATGAGCAGGGGGTGGGGGGGAACAGGGGAGACACGGAGCATGAGCAGGGGGGTGGGGGGGAAAAGGAGAGAGACACGAGGCATGAGCGGGGGATGGGGTGGAACAGGCGAGACACAGGGCATGAGCAGAGGGTGGGGAGAACTGGGGAGACACGGAGCATGAGCAGGGGGGTGGGGGGGAAAAGGTGAGAGACACGAGGCATGAGCGGGGGGTGGGGGGAACAGGCAAAACACGGGGCATGAGCAGGGGGTGGGGGCAACGGGAGGGAGACACGGGGCATGAGTGGGGGGTGGGGGGAACATGGCAGACATGGGGCATGAGTGTGGGGTGGGGGGAAAAGGATGGAGACACAGGGCATGAGCGGGGGTGGGGGAAAGGAGGGAGAAATGGGGCATGAGCGGGGGTGGGGGTAACACAAGGGAGACACGGGGCATGAGCTGGGGGTGGGGGGTAACAAAAGGGAGACACGGGGCATGAGCGGGGAGTGGGGGGTAACAGGACACACACGGGGCATGAGCGTGGGGTGGGGAGAAACAGGGCACACAGGGCATGAGCGGGGGGTGTGGGGGAACAGGGCACACACGGGGCATGAGCGGGGGATGGGGGAACAGGGGAGACATGTGGCATGAGTGGGGGGGTGGGGGGGAACAGGGGAGACATGTGGCATGAGCGGGGGGTGGGGCGAACATGGGGGAGACATGTGGCATGAGCGGTGGGGTGGGGGAACAGTGCAGACACGGGGCATGAGCGGGGGGTGGGGGTGAAAGGAGGGAGACACGGGGCATGAGCGGGGGGTGGGGGAACGGGGAGACACGGAGCATTAGCGGGGTGGGGGGAAAGGAGGGGTCAAGGGGCATGAGCGGGGGTTGGGGGGCAAGGAGGGAGACACGGGGCATGAGTGGGGCGTGGGGGTGAACAGGGGAGGCATGTGGCATGAGCGGAGGGGTGGGGGAAAAGGGAAGACATGTGGCATGAGCTGGGGGTGGGGGGAACAGGGCAGACATGGGGCATGAGTGGGGGCAGTGGGGCGATTATGAGGGAGACACGGGCCATGAGCCGGGGGGGTGACAGGGGAGACAAGGGGCATGAGCAGAGGGTGGGGGAAGGGGAGGGACACACGGGGCATGAGCGGGGGGTGGGGGGAAGGGTAGAGAGACACGGGGCATGAGCGGGGGGGTGGGGGGAAGGGGAGGGAGACACAGGGCATGAGCAGGGGTTGGGGGGGAAAGGAGGGAGACACGGGGCATGAGCGGGGGGTGGGGGGAAGAGGAGAGACACATGGGCATGAGCAGGGGGTGGGGGGAAGGGGAGAGAGACACGGGGCATGAGCGGAGGGTGGGGGGAAGGGGAGAGAGACACGGGGCATGAGCGGGGGTGAGGGGAAAGGGAGGGAGACACAGGGCATGAGCGGGGGTTGGGGGGGAAAGGAGGGAGACACGGGGCATGAGCGGGGGGTGGTAGGGGAAGGAGGGAGACACAGGGCATGAGCGGGGGGTGGGGGTAATACAAGGGAGACACGGGGCATGAGCGGGGGGTGGGGGGTAACACAAGGGAGACAGGGCATGAGAAGGGGTGGGGGGTAACACAAGGGAGACACAGGGCATGAGCGGGGGTAGGGGGTAACAGGGGAGACACAGGGCATGAGCGGGGGGTGGAGGGTAACACAAGGGAGAAACGGGGCATGAGCGGGGGGGTAGGGGGTAACACAAGGGAGACACGGGGCATGAGCGGGGGTAACACAAGGGAGACACGGGGCATGAGCGGGGCGTGGGGGGTAACAGGGCACACACTGGGCATGAGAAGGGGGTGGGGGGAACAGGAGAAGGACACAGGGCATGAGCGAGGGGTGTGGGGGAAAGGAGGGAGACACGGGCATGAGCAGGGGGTGGGGGTAACACAAGGGAGACATGGGGCATGAGCGGGGGGTGGGGGGTAACAGGGCACACACTGGGCATGAGCGGGGGGTGGGGGGAACAGGAGAAGGACACGGGGCATGAGCAGGGGTGTGGGGGGAGGAGGGGGACACGGGGCATGAGCGGGGGGGTGGGAGGGAGGAGGGGGACATGGGGCATGAGCGGGGAGTGGGGGGGAGGAAGGAGACACGGGGCATGAGTGGGGGGTGGGGGGTAACACGGGGCATGAGCGAGGGATGGGGAACACGAGGGAGACATGGGACATGAGCAGAGGGTTGGGGGTAACAGGGGATTCAGGGCATGAGCGGGGGGTGGGGGAACAGGGCATGAACGGGGAGTGGGGGGAAACAGGGCACACACGGGGCATGAGCGGGGGTGGGGGGGAAAGGAGGGGAAACACAGGGCATGAGCAGGGGGTGGGGTGGAACAGGGGAGACGAGGGGTATGAGCAAGGGGTGGGGAGAACAGGAAAAACAAGGGGCATGAGCAGGGGGTGGGGGAGAACAGGGGAGACACGGAGCTTGAGCGGAGGGTGAGGGGTGAAAGGAGACAGACACGGGCCATGAGCGGGGGGTGGGGTGGAACAGGGGAGACACAGTGCATGAGCAGGGGGTGGAGGGAACAGGCAAAACACAGGGCATGAGCAGGGGGTGGGAGGAACGGGAGGGAGACACGGGGCATGAGTGGGGGGGAACAGCGCAGACACGAGGCATGAGAGGGGGTGGGGGGAAAAGGATGGAGACATGGGGCATGAGCGGGGGGGTGAGGGCAACAGGGGAGACAAGGGGCATGAGCGAGGGGCGGGGAGAACAGGGAAAACACGGGGCATGAGCAGGGGGTCGGGGGAAACAGGGGAGACACGGAGCATGAGCGGGGGTGGGGGGAAAGGAGGGGAAACACGGGGCATGAGCAGGAGGTGGGGTGGAACAGGGGAGACGAGGGGTATGAGCAAGGGGTGGGGAGAACAGGAAAAAACACGGGGCATGAGCAGGGGGTGGGGGAGAACAGGGGAGACACGGAGCATGAGCGGAGGGTGGGGGGGAAAGGAGACAGACACGGGCCATGAGCCGGGGTGGGGTGGAACAGGGGAGACACAGGGCATGAGCAGGGGGTGAGGGAATAGGCAAAACACGGGGCATGAGCAGGGGTGGGGGGAACGGGAGGGAGACACAGGGCATGAGTGGGGGGTGGGGTGAATGGGAGGGAGACACGGGGCATGAGTGGGGGGTGGGGGGAGCAGCGCTGACACGAGGCATGAGAGGGGCGTGGGGGGGAAAGGAGGGAGACACGGGGCATGTGCGGGGGGTGGGGGGAAAGGAGGGAGACACGGGGCATGAGTGGTGGGTGGGGGGAAGAGTGGAGACATGGGCATGAGTTGGGGGGGTCGGGGCAACAGGGGAGACACAGGGGGGCATGAGTGGGGGGTGGGGAGAAACAGGGCACACAGGGCATGAGCAGGGGTGTGGGGGAACAGGGCACACACGGGGCATGAGCGGGGGATGGGGGAACAGGGGAGACATGTGGCATGAGCGGGGGGTGGGGCGAACATGGGGGAGACATGTGGCATGAGCGGTGGGCTGGGGGAACAGTGCAGACACGGGGCATGAGTGGGGGGTGGGGGTGAAAGGAGGGAGACACGGGGCATGAGCGGGGTGTGGGGGAACAGGGGAGACACGGAGCATGAGCGGGGGTGGAGGGAAAGGAGGGGGACAAGGGGCATGAGCGGGGGTTGGGGGGCAAGGAGGGAGACACGGGGCATGAGTGGGGGGTGGGGGTGAACAGGGGAGGCATGTGGCATGAGCGGAGGGGTGGGGGAAAAGGGGAGACATGTGGCATGAGCTGGGGGTGGGGGGAACAGGGCAGACATGGGGCATGAGTGGGGGCAGTGGGGCGATCATGAGGGAGACACGGGCCATGAGCGGGGGGTGACAGGGGGGACAATGGGCATGAGCAGAGGGTGGGGGGAAGGGGAGAGACACATGGGGCATGAGCGGGGGGTGGGGGGAAGAGGAGAGACACACGGGGCATGAGCAGGGGGTGGGGGAAGGGGAGAGAGACACAGGGCATGAGCGGAGGGTGGGGGGAAGGGGAGAGAGACACGGGGCATGAGCGGGGGGTGGGGGGAAGGGGAGGGAGACATGGGGCATGAGCGGGGCGTGGGGGGTAACAGGGCACACACGGGGCATGAGCAGGGGTTGGGGGGAACAGGAGAAGGACACGGGGCATGAGCAGGGGGGCGGGGGGGAGGAGGGGGACACGGGGCATGAGCGGGGGGTGGGAGGGAGGAGGGGGACATGAGCGGGGAGTGGGGGGGAGGAGGGAGACACGGGGCATGAGCAGGAGGTGGGGGGTAACACAGGGCATGAGCGAGGGATGGGGGAACACGAGGGAGACATGGGACATGAGTGGAGGGTGGGGGCAACAGGAGACACGGGGCATGGGGTGGGGGTAACAAGGGAGACAGGGCATGAGCGGGGGGTGGGGGGAACAGGGCATGAGCGGGGAGTGGGGGGGAACAGGGCACACACGGGGCATGAGCAGGGGGTGGGGGAAAGGAGGGAGACACAGGGCATGAGCAGGGGTGGGGAGAACAGGGGAGACACGGGCATGAGCAGGGGGCAAAAGGGGAGACACAGGGCATGAGTGGGGAGGGGGGCAACAGGGGAGACACGGGGCATGAGTAGGAGTGGTGGAAAGGAGGGAGACACGGAGCATGAGCAGGGGGTGGGGTGGAACCGGGGAGACAAGGGGCATGAGCGAGGGGCGGGGAGAACAGGGAAAACACGGGGCATGAGCAGGGGGTGGGGGGAACAGGGAAGACACGGAGCATGAGTGGGGGGTAGGGGGCACAGCGCAGACATGAGGCATGAGAGGAGGGTGGGGGGAAAAGGATGGAGACACGGGGCATGAGCGGGGGGTGGGGGGAAAGGAGGGAGACACGGGGCATGATCGGGGGGTGGGGGGAACAGGGGAGACACGGGCATGAGCGGGGGTAGGGGCAACAGGGGAGACACAGGGCATGAGTGGGGGGGTGGGGGCAACAGGGGAGACACGGGGCATGAGCAGGGGTTGGGAGGAACGGGAGGGAGACACGGGGCATGAGTGGGGGCTGGGGGGGAACAGCGCAGACACGAGGCATGAGAGGGGGTTGGGGGGAAAAGGATGGCGACACGGGGCATGAGTGGGGGGAACAGGGGAGACACGGGCATGAGCAAGGGGGCGGGGGCAACAGGGGAGACACAGGGCATGAGTGGGGGGTGGGGGAACGGGGGAGACACGGAGCATTAGCGGGGGTGGGGGGAAAGGAGGGGGACAAGGGGCATGAGCGGGGGTTGGGGGGCAAGGAGGGAGACACGGGGCATGAGTGGGGGGTGGGGGTGAACAGGGGAGGCATGTGGCATGAGCGGAGGGGTGGGGGAAAAGGGGAGACATGTGGCATGAGCTGGGGGTGGGGGGAACAGGGCAGACATGGGGCATGAGTGGGGGTGGGGAAAGGAGGGAGACACGGGGCATGAGCCGGGGGTGGCGGGGAACAGGAGAGACACGGAGCATAAGCGGGGGGTGGGGGAAAAGGAAACAGACACGGGGCATGAGCGGGGGGTGGGGTGGAACAGGGGAGACACAGGGCATGAGCAGGGGGTGGAGGGAACAGGCAAAACACGCGCATGAGCAGGGGGTAGGGGGAACGGGAGGGATAAAACGGTGCATGAGTGGGGGTTGGGGGGAACAGCGCAGACATGAGGCATGAGAGGGGGGTGGGGGGAAAAGGATGGAGACACGGGGCATGAGCGGGGGGTGGGGGGAAAGGAGGGAGACACAGGGCATGAGCAGGGGTTTGGGGAACAGGGGAGACACGGGCATGAGCGGGGGGTGCGGGCAACAGGGGAGACACAGGGCATGAGCGGGGGGTGGGGGCAACAGGGGAGACACGGGGCATGAGCGGGAGTGGAGGAAAGGAGGGAGACACGGGGCATGAGCAGGGGGTGGGGTGGAACAGGGGAGACAAGGGGCATGAGCGACGGGTGGGGGAACAGGGAAACATGGGACATGAGCAGGGGGTGGGGGGAACAGGGGAGACACAGAGAATGAGCGGGGGTGAGGAGGGAAAGGAGAGAGACACGAGGCATGAGCGGGGGGTGGGGTGGAACAAGCGAGACACAGGACGTGAGCAGGGGGTGGGGGAACAGGCAAAATACAGGGCATGAGCAGGGGGTGGGGGCAACGGGAGGGAGACACAGTGCATGAGTGAGGGGTGGGGGGAACAGGGCAGACATGGGGCATAAGTGGGGGTGGGGGAAAAGGATGGAGTCACAGGGCATGAGCGGGTGTGGGGGGAAGGAGGGAGACACGGGCATGAGCGGTGGGTGGGGGGGAAGGAGGGAGACATGGGGCATGAGCGGGTGTGGGGGGAAAGGAGGGAGACATGGGGCATGAGCGGTGGGTGGGGGAGAAAGCAGGGAGACATGGGGCATGAGCGGGGGGTTGGGGGAAAGGAGGGAGACATGGGGCATGAGCGGGGGGTGGGGGGAAAGGAGGGAGCCATGGGGCATGAGCGGGGGATGGGGGTAACACAAGGGAGACACTGGGCATGAGCTGGGGGTGGGGGGTAACACAAGAGAGACATGGGCATGAGTGGGAGGTAACACAAGGGAGAAACGGGGCATGAGTGGGGGGTGGGGGGAACAGCGCAGACACGAGGCATGAGCGGGGGGTGGGGGGAAAGGAGGGAGACACAGGGCATGAGCAGGGGTTGGGGGGAACAGGGGAGACACGGGCATGAGCGGGGGGTGGGGGCTACAGGGGAGACACAGGGCATGAGCGGGGGGTGGGGGCAACAGGGGAGACAGGGCATGAGTGGGAGCGGGGGAAAGGAGGGAGACACGGGGCATGAGCAGGGGGTGGGGTGGTACAGGGGAGACAAGGGGCATGAGCGAGGGGTGGGGGGAATAGGGAAACATGGGGCATGAGCCGGGGGTGGGGGGAACAGGGGAGATGCAGAGAATGAGCGGGGGGGTGGGGGGAAAAGGAGAGAGACACGAGGCATGAGCAGGGGGTGGGGTGGAACAAGCGAGACACAGGACGTGAGCAGGGGGTGGGGGAACAGGCAAAACACAGGGCATGAGCAGGGGGTGGGGGCAACGGGAGGGAGACACAGGGCATGAGTGAGGGGTGGGGGGAACAGGGCACATGGGGCATGAGCGGGGGGCTGGGGGGAACAGGACAGACACGGGGCATGAGCGGGGGGTGGGGGGTGAAAGGAGGGAGACACGGGGCATGAGCGGGGTGGGGGGAACAGGGGAGACATGGGGCATGAGCGGGGGTGGGGGGAAAGGAGGGGACACGGGGCATGAGCGGGGGTGGGGGGGAAGGTGGGAGACACGGGGCATGAGTGGGGGGAACAGGGGAGACATGTGGCATGAGTGGGGGGTGGGGGGAACAGGGGAGACATGGGGCATGAGTGGGGGCAGTGGGGGGAACACGAGGGAGACACGGGGCATGAGCAGGGGGTGGGGGGAAGGGGAGAGACACACGGGGCGTGAGCAGGGGGTGGGGGAAGGGGAGAGACACACGGGGCATGAGCGGGGGTGGGGGGAAGGGGAGGGAGACACGGGGCATGAGTGGGGGGTGGGGGGACAGCGCAGACACGAGGCATGAGAGGGCGGTGGGGGGTAAAGGATGGAGACACGGGGCATGAGCAGGGGGTAGGGGGAAAGGAGGGAGACACGGGGCATGAGTGGTGGGTGGGGGGAAGAGTGGAGACATGGGCATGAGTTGGGGGGGTCGGGGCAACAGGGGAGACACAGGGGGGCATGAGTGGGGGGTGGGGGAAACAGGGGAGACACGGGGCATGAGCGGGGGGGTGGGGGCAACAGGGGAGACATAGGGCATGAGCGGGGGTGGGGGCAACAGGGGAGACACGGGGCATGAGCGGGGGTGGGGGAAAGGAGGGAGACACAGGGCATGAGCAGGGGGTAGAGTGGAACAGGGGAGACAAGGGGCATGAGCGAGGGGCGGGGAGAACAGGGAAAACACGGGGCATGAGCAGGGGGTCGGGGGGAACAGGGGAGACACGGAGCATGAGCGGGGGTAGGGGGGAAAGGAGGGGAAACACGGGGCATGAGCAGGGGGTGGGGTGGAACAGGGGAGACGAGGGGTATGAGCAAGGGGTGGGGAGAACAGGAAAAAACACGGGGCATGAGCAGGGGGTGGGGGAGAACAGGGGAGACACGGAGCATGAGCGGAGGGTGGGGGGGAAAGGAGACAGACACGGGCCATGAGCAGGGGTGGGGTGGAACAGGGGAGACACAGGGCATGAGCAGGGGGTGGAGGGAACAGGCAAAACACGGGGCATGCGCAGGGGTGGGGGGAACGGGAGGGAGACACAGGGCATGAGTGGGGGGTGGGGTGAACGGGAGGGAGACACGGGGCATGAGTGGGGGGTGGGGGGAACAGCGCAGACACGAGGCATGAGAGGGGGGTGGGGGGAAAAGGATGGAGACACGGGGCATGAGCAGCGGGTGGGGGGAAAGGAGACAGACACGGGCCATGAGCGGGGGTGGGGTGGAAGAGGGGAGACACAGGGCATGAGCAGGGGGTTGGAGGGAACAGGCAAAACACGGGGCATGAGCCCCCCCCCCGCCCCCCTTAGTTGGTATCAGGAGGGGGGGGGGGGGGGTGTGGGGGGAACAGCGCAGACACGAGGCATGAGAAGGGGTGGGGGAAAGGATGGAGACACAGGGCATGAGCGGGGGTGGGGAGAACAGGGAGACACGGGCATGAGCAGGGGGTGGGGGCAAAAAGGGGAGACACAGGGCATGAGTGGGGAGTGGGGGCAACAGGGGAGACACGGGGCATGAGCAGGGGTGGGGAAAGGAGGGAGACACGGAGCATGAGCAGGGGGTGGGGTGGAACCGGGGAGACAAGGGGTATGAGCGAGGGGCGGGGAGAACAGGGAAAACATGGGGCATGAGCAGGGGGTGGGGGGAACAGGCAAGACACGGAGCATGAGTGGGGGGTGGGGGGCACAGCGCAGACATGAGGCATGAGAGGGGGGTGGGGGGAAAAGGATGGAGACATGGGGCATGAGCGGGGGGTGGGGGGAAAGGAGGGAGACACGGGGCATGAGCGGGGGTGGGGGGGGAACAGGGGAGACACGGGCATGAGCGGGGGTAGGGGCAACAGGGGAGACACAGGGCATGAGTGGGGGATGGGGGCAACAGGGGAGACACGGGGCATGAGCAGGGGTTGGGAGGAACGGGAGGGAGACACGGGGCATGAGTGGGGGCTGGGGGGAACAGCGCAGACACGAGGCATGAGAGGGGGTTGGGGGGAAAAGGATGGCGACACGGGGCATGAGCAGGGGGTGGGGGGGAAGGAGGGAGACACGGGGCATGAGGGGGGTGGGGGGAACAGGGGAGACATGGGCATGAGCAAGGGGGTGGGGCAACAGGGGAGACACAGGGCATGAGTGGGGGGTGGGGGAACGGGGGAGACACGGAGCATTAGCGGGGGTGGGGGGAAAGGAGGGGGACAAGGGGCATGAGCGGGGGTTAGGGGGCAAGGAGGGAGACACGGGGCATGAGTGGGGGGTGGGGGTGAACAGGGGAAGCATGTGGCATGAGCGGAGGGGTGGGGGAAAAGGGGAGACATGTGGCATGAGCTGGGGGTGGGGGGAACAGGGCAGACATGGGGCATGAGTGGGGGTGGGGAAAGGAGGGAGACACGGGGCATGAGCAGGGGGTGGCGGGGAACAGAAGAGACACGGAGCATAAGTGGGGGGTGGGGGAAAAGGAAACAGACACGGGGCATGAGCGGGGGGTGGGGTGGAACAGGGGAGACACAGGGCATGAGCAGGGGGTGGAGGGAACAGCGCAGACATTAGGCATGAGAGGGGGGTGGGGGGGAAAAAGGATGGAGACACAGGGCATGAGCGGGGGGTGGGGGGAAAGGAGGGAGACACAGGGCATGAGCAGGGGTTGGGGGAACAGGGGAGACACGGGCATGAGCGGGGGTGGGGGCAACAGGGGAGACACAGGGCATGAGCGGGGGGTGGGGGCAACTGGGGAGACACGGGGCATGAGCGGGAGTGGAGGAAAGGAGGGAGACACGGGGCATGAGCAGGGGGTGGGGTAGAAAAGGGGAGACAAGGGGCATGAGCGAGGGGTGGGGGGAACAGGGAACCATGGGGCATGAGCAGGGGGTGGGGGGAACAGGGGAGACACATAGAATGAGCGGGGGGTGAGGAGGGAAAGGAGAGAGACACGAGGCATGAGCGGGGGGTGGGGTGGAACAAGCGAGACACAGGACGTGAGCAGGGGGTGGGGGGAACAGGCAAAACACAGGGCATGAGCAGGGGGGTGGGGGCAACGGGAGGGAGACACAGGGCATGAGTGAGGGGTGGGGGGGAACAGGGCAGACATGGCGCATGAGTGGGGGTGGGGGAAAAGGATGGAGACACAGGGCATGAGCGGGTGTGGGGGGAAGGAGGGAGACACGGGCATGAGCGGTGGGTGGGCGGGAAAGGAGGGAGACATGGGGCATGAGCGGGTGTGGGGGGAAAGGAGGGAGACATGGGGCATGAGCGGTGGGTGGGGGAGAAAGCAGGGAGACATGGGGCATGAGCGGGGGGTTGGGGGAAAGGAGGGAGACATGGGGCATGAGCGGGGGGGTGGGGGAAAAGGAGGGAGCCATGGGGCATGAGCGGGGGATGGGAGTAACACAAGGGAGACACTGGGCATGAGCTGGGGGTGGGGGGGTAAGACAAGAGAGACATGGGCATGAGTGGGAGGTAACACAAGGGAGAAACGGGGCATGAGCGGGGGTGGTGGGTAACACAAGGGAGACACGGGGCATGAGCGGGGAGTGGGGGCAACAAGACACACACGGGGCATGAGCGGAGGTGGGGGGGAAACAGGGCACATGGGGCATGAGCGGGGGGTGGGGGGAACAGGGTACACACGGGGCATGAGCGGGGGGTGGGGGGGAACAGGGGAGACATGTGGCATGAGCGGGGGGCTAGGGGGAACAGGGCAGACACAGGGCATGAGCGGGGGGTGAAAGGAGGGAGACACGGGGCATGAGCGGGGGGGTGGGGGGAACAGGGGAGACACGGGGCATGAGCAGGGGGTGGGGGGAACAGGCAAAACACGGGGCATGAGTGGGGGCTGGGGGGGAACAGCGCAGACACGAGGCATGAGAGGGGGTTGGGGGGAAAAGGATGGCGACACGGGCATGAGCGGGGGGTGGGGGGGAAAGGAGGGAGACACTGGGCATGAGCGGGGGGTGGGGGCAACAGGGGAGACACAGGGCATGAGTGGGGGGTGGGGGCAACAGGGGAGACACGGGGGGCTGGGGGGGACAGGGCAGACACGGGGCTTGAGCGGAGGGCTGGGGGGGAAAGGAGGGAGACACAGGGCATGAGCAGGGGGTGGCGGGGAACAGGAGAGACACGGAGCATAAGCGGGGGGTGGGGGAAAAGGAAACAGACACGGGGCATGAGCGGGGGGTGGGGTGGAACAGGGGAGACACAGGGCATGAGCAGGGGGTGGAGGGAACAGGCAAAACACGCGCATGAGCAGGGGGTGGGGGGAACGGGAGGGAGACACTGGGCATGAGTGGGGGTGGGGGGAACAGCGCAGACACAAGGCATGAGAGGGGGGTGGGGGGGAAAGGATGGAGACACGGGACATGAGCGGGGGGTGGGGGGAAAGGAGGGAGACACAGGGCATGAGCAGGGGTTGGGGGAACAGGGGAGACACGGGCATGAGCGGGGGGGTGGGGGCTACAGGGGAGACAGGGCATGAGTGGGAGCGGGGGAAAGGAGGGAGACACGGGGCATGAGCAGGGGGTGGGGTGGTACAGGGGAGACAAGGGGCATGAGCGAGGGGTGGTGTGGAATAGGGAAACATGGGGCATGAGCAGGGGGTGGGGGAACAGGGGAGACGCAGAGAATGAGCGGGGGTGGGGGCAAAGGAGAGAGACACGAGGCATGAGAGGGGGGGTGGGGTGGAACAAGCGAGACACAGGACGTGAGCAGGGGGTGGGGGGAACAGGCAAAACACAGGGCATGAGTAGGGGGTGGGGGCAACGGGAGGGAGACACAGGGCATGAGTGAGGGGTGGGGGGAACAGGGCACATGGGGCATGAGCGGGGGGTGTGGGGGGAACAGGGTACACACGGGGCATGAGCGGGGGTGGGGGGGAACAGGGGAGACATGTGGCATGAGCGGGGGGCTGGGGGGAACAGGGCAGACACGGGGCATGAGCGGGGGGTGGGGGGTGAAAGGAGGGAGACACGGGGCATGAGCGGGGGTGGGGGGAAAGGAGGGGACACGGGCATGAGCGGGGGGGTGGGGGGGAAGGTGGGAGACACGGGGCATGAGTGGGGGGAACAGGGGAGACATGTGGCATGAGTGGGGGGTGGGGGGAACAGGGGAGACATGGGGCATGAGTGGGGGCAGTGGGGGAACACGAGGGAGACACGGGGCATGAGCGGGGGAAGGGGAGAGACACACTGGGTGTGAGCAGGGGGGTGGGGGGAAGGGGAGGGAGACACGGGGCATGAGTGGGGGGTGGGGGGGAAAGGATGGAGACACGGGGCATGAGCAGGGGGTGAGGGGAAAGGAGGGAGACACGGGGCATGAGTGGTGGGTGGGGGAACAGTGGAGACATGGGCATGAGTTGGGGGGTCGGGGCAACAGGGGAGACACAGGGGGCATGAGGGGGGGGTGGGGGAAACAGGGGAGAAACAGGGCATGAGCAGGGGTGGGGAAAGGAGGGAGACACGGGGCATGAGCAGGGGGTGGGGTGGAACAGGGGAGACAAGGGGCATGAGCGGGGGGTGGGGGCAAAGGAAACAGACACGGGGCATGAGCGAGGGGTGGGGTGGAACAGGGGAGACACAGGGCATGAGCAGGGGGTGGAGGGAACACGCAAAACACGGGGCATGAGCATGGGGTGGGGGAACGGGAGGGAGACACAGGGCATGAGTGGGGGGTGGGGGGAACAGCGCAGACACGAGGCATGAGAGGGGGTGGGGGGGAAAAAGGATGGAGACACGGGGCATGAGCGGGGGGTGTGGGGAAAGGAGGGAGTCACGGGGCATGAGCGGGGGGTGGGGGGACCAGGGGAGACACGGGCATGAGCGGGGGGTGGGGGCAACAGGGGAGACATAGGGCATGAGCGGGAGGTTGGGGCAGCAGGGGAGACACAGGGCATGAGCAGGGGTTGGGAGGAACGGGAGGGAGACATGGGGCATGAGTGGGGGTTGGGGGGGAACAGCGCAGACACGAGGCATGAGAGGGGGGTGGGGGGAAAAGGATGGAGACACGGGGCATGAGCAGGGGGTGGGGGGGAAAGGAGGGAGACACGGGGCATGAGCAGGGGTTGGGAGGAACAGGGGAGACATAGGCATGAGCGGGGGGTGGGGGCAACAGGGGAGACACAGGGCATGAGTGGGGGGTCGGGGAAACAGGGGAGACACGGGGCATGAGCGGGGGTTGGGGAAAGGAGGGAGACACGGGGCATGAGCAGGGGGTGGGGTGGAACAGGGGAGACAAGGGGCATGAGCGAGGGGGATCGAGAACAGTGAAAACAAGGGGCATGAGCAGGGGGTGGGGGGAACAGGGGAGACACGGAGCATGAGCGGGGGTCGGGGAAAAGGAAACAGACACGGGCCATGAGCGGGGGGGGGTGGGGTGGAACAGGGGACACACAGGGCATGTGCAGGGGGTGGAGGGAACAGGCAAAACACAGGGCATGAGCAGGGGGTGGGGGGAACAGGGGAGACACAGAGAATGAGCGGGAGGTGGGAGGGAAAAGGAGAGAGACACAGGGCATGAGCAGGGGGTGGGGGAACAGGCAAAACACGGGGCATGAGCAGGGGGTGGGGGCAACGGGAGGGAGACACAGGACATGAGTGGGGGGCGGGGGGGAACAGGGCAGACATGGGGCATGAGTGGGGGGTGGGGGAAAAGGATGGAGACACAGGGCATGAGCGGGGGGTGGGGGTAACACAAGGGAGACACGGGGCATGAGCGGAGGGTGGGGGGGTAACACAAGGGAGACACAGGGTATGAGCGGGGGGTAACACAAGGGAGACACGGGGCATGAGCGGGGGTGGGGGGTAACACAAGGGAGACACGGGGCATGAGCAGGGGGTGGGGGGAACAGGGCACACACGGGGCATGAGCGGGGGTGGGGGGGAAAGGTGGGGAAACACGGGGCATGAGCAGGGGGTGGGGTGGAACAGGGGAGACGAGGGGTATGAGCAAGGGGTGGGGAGAACAGGGAAAACACAGGGTATGAGCAGGGGGTGGGGGAGAACAGGGGAGACACGGAGCATGAACGGAGGGTGGGGGGGGAACGGAGACAGACATGGGCCATGAGCAGGCGGTGGGGTGGAACAGGGGAGACGCAGGGCATGAGCAGCGGGTGGAGGGAACCGGCAAAACACGGGGCATGAGCAGGGGTTGGGAGGAACGGGAGGGAGACACGGGGTATGAGTGGGGGTGGGGGAACAGCACAGACACGAGGCATGAGAGGGGGGTTGGGGGAAATGGATGGAGACACGGGGCATGAGCAGGGGGTGGGGGAAAGGAGGGAGACACGGGGCATGAGCGGGGGGTGGGGAGAACAGGGGAGACATGGGCATGAGGGGTGGGGGCAACAGGAGAGACGCAGGGAATGAGTGGGGGGTGGGGGCAACAGGGGAGACATGGAGCATGAGCGAGGGGCGGGGAGAACAGGGAAAACATGGGGCATGAGCAGGGGGTAGGGGGGAACAGGGAGACACGGAGCATGAGCAGGGGGTGGGGGAAAAGGAAACAGACACGGGGCATGAGCGGGGGGTGGGGTGGAACAGGGGAGACACAGGGCATGAGCAGGGGGTGGAGGGAACAGGCAAAACACGGGGCATTAGCAGGGGGTGGGGGGAATGGGAGGGAGACACGGGGCATGAGTGGGGGGAACAGCGCAGACACAGGGCATGAGTGGGGGATGGGGGCAACAGGGGAGACACGGGGCATGAGCGGGAGTGGGTGAAAGGAGGGAGACATGGGGCATGAGCAGGGGGTGGGGTGGAACAGGGGAGACACGGGGCATGAGCGGGGGTGGGGGGAAGGAGGGAGACACGGGGCATGAGCGGGGGGTGAGGGGTAACACGGGGCATGAGCAGGGGGATGGGGGAACACAAGGGAGACACGGGACATGAGCGGAGGGTGGGGGCAACAGGAGACACGGGGCATGAGCGGGGGGTGGGGGGTAACACAAGGGAGACACGGGGCATGAGCGGGGGGTAACACAAGGGAGACACAGGGCATGAGCGGGGGATAACACAAGGGAGACAAGGGGCATTAGCGGGGGTGGGGGGTAACTCAAGGGAGACACGGGGCATGAGCGGGGGGTGGGGGGCAACAGGGGAGACAGGGCATGAGCGGGGGGTGGGGGGAACAGGGCACACACAGGGCATGAGTGGGGGTTGGGGGAAAGGAGGGGAAACACGGGGCATGAGCAGGGGGTGGGGTGGAACAGGAGAGACGAGGGGTATGAGCAAGGGGTGGGGAGAACAGGGAAAACACGGGGCATGAGCAGGGGGTGCGGGAGAACAGGGGAGATACGGAGCATGAGCGGAGGGTGGGGGGGAAAGGAGACAGACACAGGCCATGAGCGGGGGTGGGGTGGAACAGGGGAGACACAGGGCATGAGCAGGGGGTGGAGGGAACAGGCAAAGCACAGGGCATGAGCAAGGGGTGGGGGAGAACAGGGGAGACACGGAGCATGAGCGGAGGGTGGGGGGAAAAGGAGACAGACACGGGCCATGAGCGGGTGGTGGGGTAGAAGAGGGGAGACACAGGGCATGAGCAGGGGGTGGAGGGAACAGGCAAAACACGGGGCATGAGCAGGGGTTGGGAGGAACGGGAGGGAGACACGGGGCATGAGTGGGGGGTGGGGGGGAACAGCACAGACACGAGGCATGAGACGGGGTGGGGGGAAAGGATGGAGACACAGGGCATGAGCAGGGGGTGGGGGGAAAGGAGGGAGACACGGGGCATGAGCGGGGGTGGGGAGAACAGGGGAGACACGGGCATGAGCAGGGGAGTGGGGGCAACAGGGGAGACACGGAGCATGAGCAGGGGTGGGGGAAAGGAGGGAGACACGGAGCATGAGCAGGGGTGGGGTGGAACAGGGGAGACAAGGGGCATGAGAGAGGGGCGGGGAGAACAGGGAAAACACGGGGCATGAGCAGGGGGTGGGGGGAGCAGGGAAGACATGGAGCATGAGCGGGGGTGGGGGAAAAGGAAACAGACACGGGGCATGAGCGGGGGGTGGGGTGGAACAGGGGAGACACAGGGCATGAGCAGGGGTTGGAGGGAACAGGCAAAACACGGGGCATGAGCAGGGGGTGGGGGGAACGGGAGGGAGACACGTGGCATGAGTGGGGGGTGGGGGGAACAGCGCAGACATAAAGGCATGAGAGGGGGGTAAGGGGGAAAAGGATGGCGACACGGAATATGAGCGCGGGGTGGGGGAAAGGAGGGAGACACAGGGCATGAGCAGGGGTTGGGGGGGACAGGGGAGACACGGGCATGAGCGGGGGTGGGGGCAACAGGGGAGACACAGGGCATGAGCGGGGGGGTGGGGGAAACAGGGGAGACACGGGGCATGAGCGGGAGTGGGGGAAAGGAGGGAGACACGGGGCATGAGCAGGGGGTGGGGTGGAACAGGAGACAAGGGGCATGAGCGAGGGGTGGGGGGAACAGGGAAACATTGGGCATGAGCAGGGGGTGGGGGGAACAGGGGAGACACAGAGAATGAGCGGGGGTGGGGGGGAAAAGGAGAGAGACACGAGGCATGAGCGGGGGGTGGGGTGGAACAAGCGAGACACAGGACGTGAGCAGGGGATGGGGGAACAAGCGAGACACAGGACGTGAGCAGGGGATAGGGGGAACAGGCAAAACACAGGGCATGAGTGAGGGGTGGGGGGAACAGGGCAGACATGGGGCATGAGTGGGGGGTGGGGGAAAAGGATGGAGACATAGGGCATGAGCGGGTGTGGGGGGAAAGGAGGGAGACATGGGGCATGAGCGGTGGGTGGGGGAGAAAGCAGGGAGACATGGGGCATGAGCGGGGGGTTGGGGGAAAGGAGGGAGACATGGGGCATGATCGGGGGTGGGGGGAAAGGAGGGAGCCATGGGGCATGAGCGGGGGATGTGGGTAACACAAGGGAGACACGGGGCATGAGCTGGGGGTGGGGGGTAACACAAGAGAGACATGGGCATGAGTGGGAGGTAACACAAGGGAGAAACGGGGCATGAGTAGGGTGGTGGTGGGTAACACAAGGGAGACACGGGGCATGAGCGGGGAGTGGGGGGCAACAAGACACACATGGGGCAAGAGCGGGGGGTGGGGGGAACAGGGTACACGGGGCATGAGCGGGGGTGGGGGGGACAGGGGAGACACGGGGCATGAGCAGGGAGGTGGGGGGTGAAAGGAGGGAGTCACGGGGCATGAGCGGAGGATGGGGGGAACAGGGGAGACACGGGGCATGAGCGGGGTGGGGGAAAGGAGGGGACACTGGGCATGAGTGGGGGGTGGGGGGTACAGGGGATACATGGGGCATGAGTGGGGGCAGTGGGGGGAACATGAGGGAGACACGGGCCATGAGCGGGGTGTGACAGGGGAATGCTAGGGACACACGGGGCATGAGCGGGGGGTGGGGGGAAGGGAAGAGACACACGGGGCATGAGCGGGGGGTGGGGGGAAGGGGAGAGACACACGGGGCATAAACGGGGGGTGGGGGGAAGGTGAGGGAGACACGGGGCATGAGTGGGGGGTGAGGGGGAAAGGAGGGAGACACGGGCATGAGCGGTGGGTGGGGGGAACAGGGGAGACACAGGCATGAGCAGGGGGTGGGGTGGAACAGGGGAGACACAGGGGGGCATAACTGGGGGGTAGGGCAACAGGTGAGACACGGGGCATGAACGGGGGTGGGGGAAAAGAGGGAGACATGGGCATGAGCAGGGGGTGGGGTGGAACAGGGGAGACAAGGGGCATGAGCGAGGGGCGGGAGGAACAGGGAAAACACAGGGTATGAGCAGGGGGTGGGGGAACAGGGGAGACACGGAGCATGAGCGGGGTGGGTGGGGCAAAGGAAACAAACACGGGGCATGAGCATGGGGTGGGGGAACGGGAGGGAGACACAGGGCATGAGTGGGGGGTGGGGGGAACAGCGCAGACACGAGGCATGAGAGGGGGGTGGAGGGGAAAGGATGGAGACACGGGGCATGAGCGGGGGTGGGGGGAACGGAGGGAGACACAGGGCATGATCGGGGGGGTGGGGGGAACAGGGGAGACACGGGCATGAGCGGGGGGTGGGGGCAACAGGGGAGACACAGGGCATGAGCGGGGGGTGGGGGCAATAGAGGAGACACGGGGCATGAGCAGGGATTGGGAGGAACGGGAGGGAGACACGGGCCATGAGTGGGGGCTGAGGGGGAACAGCGCAGACACGAGGCATGAGAGGGGGGTGGGGGGAAAAGGATGGAGACACGGGGCATGAGCAGGGGGTGGGGGGGAAAGGAGGGAGACACGGGGCATGAGCAGGGGTTGGGGGAACAGGGGAGACACGGGCATGAGCGGGGGGTGGGGGCAACAGGGGAGACACAGGGCATGAGTGGGGGGGTCGGGGCAACAGGGGAGACACAGGGCATGAGCGGGGGTGGGGAAAAGGAGGGAGACACGGGGCATAAGCAGGGGGTGGGGTGGAACAGGGGAGACAAGGGGCATGAGCGAGGGGCAGGGAGAACAGGAAAAACAGGGGGCATGAGCAGGGGGTGGGGGGAACATGGGAGACACGGAGCATGAGCGGGGGGGTAGGGGAAAAGGAAACAGACACGGGGCTTGAGCGGGGGGTGGGGTGGAACAGGGGAGACACAGGGCATGTGCAAGGGGTGGAGGGAACAGGCAAAACACAGGGCATGAGCAGGGGGTGGGGGGAACAGGGGAGACACAGAGAATGAGCGGGAGGTGGTGGGGAAAAGGAGAGAGACACAGGGCATGAGCAGGGGGTGGGGGAACAGGCAAAACACGGGGCATGAGCAGGGGGTAGGGGCAACGGGAGGGAGACACAGGGCATGAGTGGGGGGCGGGGGGCAACAGGGCAGACATGGGGCATGGGTGGGGGGTGTGGGAAAAGGATGGAGACACAGGGCATGAGCGGGGGGTGAGGGGTAACACAAGGGAGACACAGGGTATAAGCGGGTGGTAACACAAGGGAGACACGGGGCATGAGCAGGGGGTGGGGGTAACACAAGGGAGACACGGGGCATGAGCGAGGGGTGGGGGTAACAGGGGAGACAGGGCATGAGCAGGGGGTGGTGGGAACAGGGCACACACGGGGCATGAACGGTGGTGGGGGGGGAAAGGTGGGGAAACACGGGGCATGAGCAGGGGGTGGGGTGGAACAGGGGAGACACGGAGCATGAGCGGAGGGTGGGTGGGAACAGGGCACACACGGGGCATGAACGGGGGTGGGGGGGAAAGGTGGAGAAACACGGGGCATGAGCAGGGGGTGGGGTGGAACAGGGGAGACACGGAGCATGAGCGGAGGGTGGGGGGGGAAAGGAGACAGACACGGGCCATGAGCGGGGGTGGGGTGGAACAGGGGAGACAGAGGGCATGAGCAGGGGGTGGAGGGAAGCGGCAAAACACGGGGCATGAGCAGGGGTTGGGAGGAACGGGAGGGAGACACGGGGTATGAGTGGGGGGTGGGGGGAACAGCGCAGACACGAGGCATGAGAGGGGGGTTGGGGGAAATGGATGGAGACACGGGGCATGAGCAGGGGGTGGGGGAAAGGAGGGAGACACGGGGCATGAGCAGGGGGTGGGGAGAACAGGGGAGACACGGGCATGAGCAGGGGGTGGGGGCAACAGGGGAGACACAGGGCATGAGTGGGGCGTGGGGGCAACAGGGGAGACACGGAGCATGAGCGAGGGGCGAGGAGAACAGGGAAAACATGGGGCATGAGCAGGGGTGGGGGGAACAGGGGAGACACGGAGCATGAGCGGGGGGTGGGGGAAAAGGAAACAGACACGGGGCATGAGCGCGGGGTGGGGTGGAACAGCGGAGACACAGGGCATGAGCAGTGGGTGGAGGGAACAGGCAAAACACGGGGCATGAGCAGGGGGTGGGGGGAACGGGAGGGAGACACGGGGCATGAGTGGGGGGTGGGGGGAACAGCGCAGACACAGGGCATGAGTGGGGGATGGGGGCAACAGGGGAGACACGGGGCATGAGCGGGGGTGGGGGAAAGGAGGGAGACAAGGGGCATGAGCAGGGGGTGGGATGGAACAGGGGAGACAAGGGGCATGAGCGAGGGGCTGGGAGAACAGGGAAAACACAGGGCATGAGCAGGGAGTGGGGGGAACAGGGGAGACACGGAGCATGAGCGGGGGGATGGGGGAAAATGAAACAATTACGGGGCATGAGTGGGGGGTGGGGTGGAACAGGGGAGACACAGGGCATGAGCAGGGGCCGGAGGAAACAGGCAAAACACAGGGCATGAGCAGGGGGTGGGGGGTAAGGAGGGAGACACGGGGCATGAGCGGGGGGGTAACACGGGGCATAAGCTAAGCGGGGGATGGGGGAACACGAGGGAGACACGGGACATGAGCGGAGGGTGGGGGCAACAGGAGACACGGGGCATGAGAAGGGGGTGGGGGGTACCACAAGGGAGACATGGGGCATGAGCGGGGGGTGGGGGGTAACACAAGGGAGACACAGGGCATGAGCGGGGGATAACACAAGGGAGACAAGGGGCATGAGCGGGGGTGGGGGGTAACACAAGGGAGACATGGGGCATGAGCGGGGGTGGGGGGCAACAGGGGAGACAGGGCATGAGCGGGAGGTGGGGGAACAGGGCACACACGGGGCATGAGTGGGGGTTGGGGGAAAGGAGGGGAAACATGGGGCATGAGCAGGGGGTGGGGTGGAACAGGAGAGACGAGGGGTATGAGCAAGGGGTGGGGAGAACAGGGAAAACACGGGGCATGAGCAGGGGGTGCGGGAGAACAGGGGAGATACGAAGCATGAGCGGAGGATGGGGGGAAAAGGAGACAGACACAGGCCATGAGTGGGGCGTGAGGGCAACAGGGGAGACACGGAGCATGAGCGAGGGCCGAGGAGAACAGGGAAAACATGGGGCATGAGCAGGGGGTGGGGGGAACAGGGGAGACACGGAGCATGAGCGGGGGTGGGGGAAAAGGAAACAGACACGGGGCATGAGCGGGGGGTGGGGTGGAACAGGGAGACACAGGGCATGAGCAGGGGGTGGAGGGAACAGGCAAAACACGGGGCATGAGCAGGGGGTGGGGGGAACGGGAGGGAGAAACGGGGCATGAGTGGGGGGTGGGGTGAACAGCGCAGACATAGGGCATGAGTGGGGGATGGGGGCAACAGGGGAGACACGGGGCATGAGCGGGGGTGGGGGAAAGGAGGGAGACAAGGGGCATGAGCAGGGGGTGGGATGGAACAGGGGAGACAAGGGGCATGAGCGAGGGGCGGGGAGAACAGGGAAAACACAGGGCATGAGCAGGGGGTGGGGGGAACAGGGGAGACACGGAGCATGAGCGGGGGGTGGGGGAAAAGGAAACAGACACGGGGCATGAGTGGGGGGTGGGGTGGAACAGGGGAGACACAGGGCATGAGCAGGGGCTGGAGGAAACAGGCAAAACACAGGGCATGAGCAGGGGGTGGGGGTAAGGAGGGAGACACGGGGCATGAGCGGGGGGTAACACGGGGCATAAGCGGGGGATGGGGGAACACGAGGGAGACACGGGACATGAGCGGAGGGTGGGGGCAACAGGAGACACTGGGCATGAGAAGGGGGTGGGGGGTAACACAAGGGAGACATGGGGCATGAGCGGGGGTGGGGGGTAACACAAGGGAGACACAGGGCATGAGCGGGGGATAACACAAGGGAGACAAGGGGCATGAGCGGGGATGGGGGTAACACAAGGGAGACACGGGGCATGAGCGGGGGGTGGGGTGCAACAGGGGAGACAGGGCATGAGCGGGGGAGGGGGAACAGGGCACACACGGGGCATGAGTGGGGGTTGGGGGAAAGGAGGGGAAACACGGGGCATGAGCAGGGGGTGGGGTGGAACAGGAGAGACGAGGGGTATGAGCAAGGGGTGGGGAGAACAGGGAAAACACGGGGCATGAGCAGGGGGTGCGGGAGAACAGGGGAGACACAGGGCATGAGCAGGGGGTGGAGGGAACAGGCAAAGCACGGGGCATGAGCAGGGGGTGGGGGAGAACAGAGGAGACACGGAGCATGAGCGGAGGGTGGGGGGGGAAAAGGAGACAGACACGGGCCATGAGCGGGGGGTGGGGTGGAAGAGGGGAGACACCGGGCATGAGCAGGGGGTGGAGGGAACAGGCAAAACACGGGGCATGAGCAGGGGTTGGGAGGAACGGGAGGGAGACACAGGGCATGAGTGGGGGGTTGGGGGGAACAGCGCAGACAGGAGGCATGAGAGGGGGGTGGGGGGGGAAAAGGATGGAGACACAGGGCATGAGCAGGGGCTGGGGCGGAAAGGAGGGAGACACGGGGCATGCGCGGGGGTGGGGAGAACAGGGGAGACACGGGCATGAGCAGGGGGGTGGGGGCAAAAGGGGAGACAAAAGGCATGAGTGGGGAGTGGGGGCAACAGGGGAGACACAGGGCATGAGCAGGGGTGGGGAAAAGGAGGGAGACACGGAGCATGAGCAGGGGGTGGGGTGGAACAGGGGAGACAAGGGGCATGAGCGAGGGGCGGGGAGAACAGGGAAAACACGGGGCATGAGCAGGGGGTGGGGGGAACAGGGAAGACACAGAGCATGAGGGGGAGGTGGGGGAAAAGGAAACAGACACGGGGCATGAGCGGGGGGTGTGGTGGAACAGGGGAGACACAGGGCATGTGCAGGGGTTGGAGGGAACAGGCAAAACACAGGGCATGAGCAGGGGGTGGGGGGGAACGGGAGGGAGACACGGGGCATGAGTGGGGGTGGTGGGAACAGCGCAGACATGAGGCATGAGAGGAGGGTAGGGGGGAAAGGATGGAGACACGGGGCATGAGCGGGGGGTGGGGGGAAAGGAGGGAGACACGGGGCATGAGCGGGGGGTGGGGGGAACAGGGGAGACACGGGCATGAGCAAGGGGGTGGGGGCAACAGGGGAGACACAGGGCATGAGTGGGGGGTGGGTGCAACAGGGGAGACACAGGGCATGAGCGGGGGTGGGGAAAGGAGGGAGACACAGGGCATGAGCAGGGGGTGGCGGGGAACAGGAGAGACACGGAGCATAAGCGGGGGCGGTGGGGGAAAAGGAAACAGACACGGGGCATGAGCGGGGGTGGGGTGGAACAGGGGAGACACAGGGCATGAGCAGGGGCTGGAGGGAACAGGCAAAACACGCGCATGAGCAGGGGGTGGGGGGAACGGGAGGGAGACACGGGGCATGAGTGGGGGGAACAGCGCAGACATGAGGCATGAGAGGGGGGTGGGGGAAGGATGGAGACACGGGGCATGAGCGGGGGGTGGGGGGAAAGGAGGGAGACACGGGGCATGAGCGGGGGGTGGGGGGAACAGGGGAGACACGGGCATGAGCAAGGGGGTGGGGGCAACAGGGGAGACACAGGGCATGAGTGGGGGGTGGGGGCAACAGGGGAGACACAGGGCATGAGCGGGGGTGGGGAAAGGAGGGAGACACGGGGCATGAGCAGGGGGTGGCGGGGAACAGGAGAGACACGGAGCATAAGCGGGGGCGGTGGGGGAAAAGGAAACAGACACGGGGCATGAGCGGGGGGGTGGGGTGGAACAGGGGAGACACAGGGCATGAGCAGGGGGTGGAGGGAACAGGCAAAACACGGGGCATGAGTGGGGGGTGGGGGGAACAGCGCAGACATGAGGCATGAGAGGGGGGTGGGGGGAAGGATGGAGACACGGGGCATGAGCGGGGGGTGGGGGGAAAGGAGGGAGACACGGGGCATGAGCGGGGGTGGGGGGAACAGGGGAGACACGGGCATGAGCAAGGGGGTGGGGGCAACAGGGGAGACACAGGGCATGAGTGGGGGGTGGGGGCAACAGGGGAGACACAGGGCATGAGCGGGGGTGGGGAAAGGAGGGAGACACGGGGCATGAGCAGGGGGTGGCGGGGAACAGGAGAGACACGGAGCATAAGCGGGGGGTGGGGTGGAACAGGGGAGACACAGGGCATGAGCAGGGGGTGGAGGGAACAGGCAAAACACGCGCATGAGCAGGGGGTGGGGGGAACGGGAGGGAGACACGGGGCATGAGTGGGGGGAACAGCGCAGACACGAGGCATGAGAGGGGGGTGGGGGGGAAAGGATGGAGACACGGGGCATGAGCGGGGGGTGTGGGGAAAGGAGGGAGACACGGGGCATGAGCAGGGGTTGGGGGAACAGGGGAGACACGGGCATGAGCGGGGGGTGGGGGCAACAGGGGAGACACGGGGCATGAGCGGGGGGTGGGGGCAACAGGGGAGACACGGGGCATGAGCGGGAGTGGGGGAAAGGAGGGAGACATGGGGCATGAGCAGGGGGTGGGGTGGAACAGGGGAGACAAGGGGCATGAGCGAGGGGTGGGGGGAACAGGGAAACATGGGGCATGAGCAGGGGGTGGGGGGAACAGGGGAGACACAGAGAATGAGCGGGGGGTGGGAGGGAAAAGGAGAGAGACACGAGGCATGAGCGGGGGGGTGGGGTCGAAGAAGCGAGACACAGGGCGTGAGCAGGGGGTGGGGGCAATGGGAGGGAGACACAGGGCATGAGTGAGGGGTCGTGGGGAACAGGGCAGACATGGGGCATGAGTGGGGGGTGGGGGAAAAGAATGGAGACACAGGGCATGAGCCGGTGTGGGGGGAAAGGAGGGAGACATGGGGCATGAGCGGTGGGTGGGGGAGAAAGCAGGGAGACATGGGGCATGAGCGGGGGTTGGGGGAAAGGAGGGAGACATGGGGCATGAGCGGGGGGTGGGGGGAAAGGAGGGAGACATGGGGCATGAGCGGGGGATGGGGGTAACACAAGGGAGACACGGGGCATGAGCTGGGGGTGGGGGGTAACACAAGAGAGACATGGGCATGAGTGGGAGGTAACACAAGGGAGACACGGGGCATGAACGGGGGGTGGGGGCAACAAGACACACACGGGGCATGAGCGGGTGTGGGGGGAAACAGGGCACACACGGGGCATGAGTGGGGGGTGGGGGGGAACAGGGGAGACATGTGGCATGAGCTGGGGGTCGGGGGAACAGGGGAGACACGGGGCATGAGCGGGGGTGGGGGGAAAGGAGGAGACAGGGGGCATGAGCGGGGAGTGGGGGGAACAGGGGAGACACTGGGCATGAGCGGGGGTGGGGGGAAAGGAGGGGACACGGGGCATGAGCGGGGGGTGGGGGGGAAGGTGGGAGACACGGGGCATGAGTGGGGGAACAGGGGAGACATGTGGCATGTGGCATGAGTGGGGGGTGGGGGGAACAGGGGAGACATGGGGCATGAGTGGGGGCAGTGGGGGGAACACGAGGGAGACACGGGCCATGAGCGGGGGGTGACAGGGGAAGGCTAGGGACACACGGGGCATGAGCGGGGGGTGGGGGGAAGGGGAGAGAAACACAGGGCATGTGCGGGGGCTGGGGGGAAGGGGAGAGACACACGGGGCATGAGCAGGGGGTGGGGGGAAGGGGAGGGAGACACGGGGCACGAGTGGGGGGTGGGGGGACAGCGCAGACACGAGGCATGAGTGGGGGGATGGGGGGAAAGGAGGGAGACACGGGCATGAGCGGTGGGTGGGGGGAACAGGGGAGACACGGGCATGAGCAGGGGGGTGTGGGCAACAGGGGAGACACAGGGGGGCATGAGTGGGGGGTGGGGGCAACAGGGGAGACACGGGGCATGAGCGGGGGTGGGGGAAAGGAGGGAGACACGGGGCATGAGCAGGCGGTGGGGTGGAACAGGGGAGACAAGGGCCATGAGCGAGGGGCGGGGAGAACAGGGAAAACACGGGGTATGAGCAGGGGGTGGGGGGGAACAGGGGAGACATGGAGCATGAGCGGGGGGTGGGGGCAAAGGAAACAGACACGGGGCATGAGCGAGGGGTGGGGTGGAACAGGGGAGACACAGGGCATGAGCAGGGGGTGGAGGGAACAGGCAAAACACGGAGCATGAGCATGGGGTGGGGGGAACGGGAGGGAGACACAGGGCATGAGTGGGGGGTGGGGGGAACAGCGCAGACACGAGGCATGAGAGGGGGTTGGGGGGGAAAAGGATGGATACACGGGGCATGAGCGGGGAGTGGGGGGAACAGGGGAGACACGGGCATGAGCGGGGGTGGGGGCAACGGGAGACACAGGGCATGAGCGGGGGTGGGGGCAACAGAGGAGACACAGGGCATGAGCAGGGGTTGGGAGGAACGGGAGGGAGACACGGGGCATGAGTGGGGGTTGGGGGGAACAGCGCAGACACGAGGCATGAGAGGGGGGTGGGGGGAAAAGGATGGAGACACGGGGCATGAGCAGGGGTTGGGGGAACAGGGGAGACACGGGCATGATCAGGGGGTGGGCAACAGGGGAGACAAAGGGCATGAGTGGGGGGGCAACAGGGGAGACACGGGGCATGAGCGGGGGTGGGGGAAAGGAGGGAGACACGGGGCATGAGCAGGGGGTGGGGTGGAACAGGGGAGACAAGGGGCCTGAGCGAGGGGCAGGGAGAACAGGGAAAACACGGGGAATGAGCAGGGGGTGGGGGGGAACAGGGGAGACACGGAGCATGAGCGGGGGTGGGGGAAAAGGAAACAGACACAGGGCTTGAGCGGGGGGTGGAGTGGAACAGGGGAGACACAGGGCATGTGCAGGGGGTGGAGGGAACAGGCAAAACACAGGGCATGAGCAGGGGGTGGGGGGGAACAGGGGAGACACAGAGAATGAGCGGGAGGTGGGGGGGAAGGAGAGAGACACAGGGCATGAGCAGGGGGTGGGGGAACAGGCAAAACACGGGGCACGATCAGGGGGTGTGGGCAACGGGAGGGAGACACAGGGCATGAGTGGGGCGTGGGGGGGAACAGGGCAGACATGGGGCATGAGTGGGGGGTGGGGGAAAATGATGGAGACACAGGGCATGAGCGGGTGTGGGGGGAAAGGAGGGAGATGTTAGGGAGAATTCTCTGTTTAGGCTGAATTTCCTAACCTAGTGAGTCCCCCAGCAGCTTTGCTGGATTTCTGGAGTTTGTTTTTTCCATCCTGCCAAAAGTGAGACTCTTTTTCTCCCACTCTTGGACATGAATGTGGTTAATTCCTTTTGAATATCAATGTGTTCTATGGGCTATGGGGTCTTTCACTCCATAGGGTCTCATATGTTTTTCTATGGGTGTTACACCGCACCCTCCGTGCCGTAACACTGGGGCGTCCTAGAGGATCCCCACCATAGACTCCATACCCTGCGACTGACTACTGTCTCCCAGGGCATGTAAAGTCACCATTGGCTTTACTAGACCTAAATTTACTAACAGAACTAGTACAAACCATCCTATTGTGGACGTACTGGTAGTGGTAATTCGATTACCCCTGGGTCTGTTATTCGAGGGGGCACTGTCCCGTCCCCTCTCGTCGAGTTTTGGCTGGTGGTAGTGGAAACTACTTGTTATATTCGACCCCGAATATAGCTCTATGGGATTCTTCACATTGTTGGAGGTTAATACTTTTTCTCGTTAATCTCTAACCTACCACTGATTTATTTATCTTAAATAAATCTATCGGTTGGTATTTTCTGCCAGAACTCGATTTTTAAAATGGCGTCTGTGTTCGTCTCTGTGACTACTAAACCAAAGGTTGAGCCCTTTGTTCCACTTTTGGCGGGCTTCTGAACAAAGGCCCTCCAAAGTGGTGCCATTCTGTCTGGGTACCACAGGGGGTATGGGAGGGGGTTTAGGCACCCTGGACTGAGTTGCCTTGCCAACTCAAGTTGCACTCTGGTTTGATTGGCCCAAGTGGTGAGCCACCCCGCGCACCACTTAGCGTGTTTTGATTGACAGCTAGGCTGAATGAATGGGGGTTTTCGGCATAAAAGCAGGGCTTTTGGGACTGGATCTTCAGAAGTCACCACAGGACCTAAGAATCCGACGAGGGTAAAGCTGAGCCGACCTGCAACGACGACACCTCCGGTGGAGCCCTGCTGAACCGACTCACCACTTCCCAACGACAGAGGAGATCTCCAGGCTGGAGAGTCTTCTTCCCCTGACTGGTGGGAACAACCAGTCCCCTTTGCTTTTTCTTCGCTTCCAGGGCGCAGTGGTCGAATTGCCCGTGCTCAGCACCCCGGCAACCGTATAGCCACTAAACCCGTACCGCGACCAAAAGGTGGTGCCTTGTGACGGAGCACTCCACGGCTGGTCTCTTCCCTGGTGGTGCAACGATCTTCAACTTTCCTTTGATGACAAGCGCATCTCTTCTCTTGGCAAAGCCCCGACTTGCATCCACCACCAGGAACAACTGCCCCCGCCGGAGCTGTCTCTCCACATACAAGGTACTGTGTCCGCCTGGCTTCCCTTGTGTTGGTTAGCGTGAAGTGTCTTAATCCTCGCCTCTCCATTGGGTCGCCTCCAAGCCTTCTTAACTTTCTGTTCTGAACTGGTCCAATCTTTCTGTGACAATTTGCGCCAAAGACTCGAAGTGCATTTCCACTGTGATACTTTTTGGGACATTTCGCCTTGCCTCTCTCCGAGTGGGCCTGGCCTCTGAACTTTGCGATCTACAGTAGACCCTGCCTTACTTGCCTTGCATTTGTTCGTAAAAGTGTTGGTACCGAGTTGATTTCATACCCTGCCTTTTCTCTCCCGTCCTAACGAATACTAGAGTGCCATCTAGGTTAAAGCATTCACCTCTGTCTGCAAATAAGTGGTGTCGTTGAACCTAGACTTGTCGAACTATTGTTAGGGGGATTGATTTACTTATAGTAATTGTGATTGAAGTTGTTTGCCGTATTAGTGCCAGTGTGTTTTTCATAGATGTGTTTTTATAAATAAATAACTATATATCTTTACACCGAAGCTCTGTTCCGTGTTTGCTTGTTCGACTGTGTAAATTGCCCTATTTTGTATACTCCACATACTGCCTAACTCTTCTTGAGGGAAGTCTGACTGCTCAGCCACAGCTACCAAGTGAATCTGTGTGGTACAGACTGCTACCAAGTGGGTTTACTGCCAAACACCTGCAGTCCTAAATCTTTTGCAGTGGTCCCAGGGGGAACTGCACAGGTTTCCGCCTAACACTGGTGGCAGCGGTGGGATTTGTATCGAGTATACAGTTTAGAGTGCTTTTCAACACTTTAGGATAACTAACCACAAAGCTTAGCACTAAAAAGCAACTTTCAAAAACAGGTCTACTATGGAAGTTTACAGTCAAGAATCCTTGTCAGGTGAAAATACTGAGAGTATTCGAGTCCTCTGTAGACAAGAAAATCTTTCTGTAAGAGGCAAGAAAGTAGAACTGATAGCGAGATTGCTGGAAAACCAAAGTCTGGGTACTGGTTCAGAGGAACCAATTTCTCCAGCAAATGTAGATAACAGTAATGGAGTTGATCTAAATCAAAGTTCTGATGATAGTGATGAAGAGGCTGAAGAGGAAGGAGAGGCTAACTATACTGTCTTCCCTCCCTCTCTGTCTGCCTTACCAGCTGTACCTACAGGGCCTATAACAGGTCCCACACTAAGTCCCCAAATCCTTGAACTAGAAAAAATGAAAATAGACTTGGAATTCAGAAGGATTACTGCTCAAACTGAACAGAAACACCAAGAAATGCAACAAATTCTTAGGCTCCGAGAAATGGCGCTCAAGCACGAGTTAGAAATGAAAAAGTTGTCTGTCGAAACTGCTTCTGTCCCTGGCTCCTCTAGAAGTTCCAGTCCCAAAAGACCCCGGATGCCGAAGGAATTAATTGGTATGTATGAACCAAACTTGGATGTGTTGGATTGGCTGAGTTTGTTTGAGTACAACCATGGGCTCCAGAACATCACAGGTAATGAGTTGCTTACCTGGCTTTTCTCTAGGCTCCCCCCTGTTGCAACTGATGTGGTAATGGAGTTGGGGGAGGAGGATAGGAAAGAGTACGAAAGTGTGAAACTAGCTTTGATAGATAGATTTGGGAAGGCAAATCTAAGAGGTTTAGAACCCTCAAAAAGCATGATGGTACCCCTTGGGCTACCTGGGTGAGTGAAGGGTTGAAAAACTTAGAGGGATGGATTAAGGGTTACAAAGTGAACACTTATGAGGGTATGAAGAATCTTTTTATGTTGGAGTCTATTTATGATGCCTGTTCTCCTGAGCTCAGACAGCACTTGGCTGATTAGAAGGAATTGGATTCCAAGAAGCCAGCTAAGGCTGCTGACTTGTGGGTTGCCAACAGGACTACTCATAAGGATTCTGGGGCAATTCAGAAAAAGGATGAGGGAAAACAGCCTAAGAAAGACTCAAAAGAGAATTCTAATAACTCAAATTCCAAAGAGGGCCCCAAACAAAACTATAAGGGTAAGCCACAAGGAAAACCACAGCAGAATAGTGTGTCGTCTGGTGCCAAACCGGAAGGAGGCCACAACAAGCCACCATTCCAGAAAGCATTTGGGAAATGCTTTGTTTGTGGCTCGACTGACCACATGAATGGAGATCCCAGATGTAAGGGTAAACCTTCAGGGGTCCAGCTTGTTTCTTTAGCCTTCGCTCCAGAGGAGGAAGTCCAAATGGCAAGTGGAAACTTTCTACTGCTGGCTGATGAACCCATTGGAGTCTCAGCCAGTGTTTCTTTAGTATCTCTGGGGTTGTGGGAACAACAGAATTTAGATGTCTATAATTCTATCCCCGATAATACTAAAGAGTATTATAAGGAAAGTGTCCAGGTGAATGGTCAGGAGACTCCTGCCATTAGGGACACTTGGGCCAGCATAACTGTGGTGGATACATCGTTTTTTCAGGCTGAGGATGTTGCTAAGGCACCAAAACGCCTCACCAAGTTAGCTGGAGGGCCTGTGCAGATGCTTCCCCAATTACCAGTTCTCATCCAGTGTAACGACATGACTGTGAAGATCCCTGTCAGCATACAGAGTGAGGTACCAGGACGCGTTCTGTTGGGTAACGATTTGAAAACTCTTGGAGTTGTGTCGCATACCCCCAGTCCTCCTGGTAAACGGTTGCAGGAGCTAACCAGACCTGCAAGGGAGAGAACAATGCGAGGTACTCTCCAGGAGATGATGAAGAAAGATATCACTCCTGCTCCACTGGAATTGTCAGCCGCTGTCTCAAAGAAAACAGAAGCGAAAGGGAAACCTAAGACTTCTATACCGAAACCAGCATTTCAGAGCAGCCAACAAGGACTTCCCCGCGGTTGTCCAAAGTTACACCCGTAACTCCACCTCCAGCTGAGGCTGAGAGGGAGGTACAACCCTGTGTGGTAGAATTAGACTCTGAAGAGGAGCTAATGGAAGGCCAGGAACTCATTGGAGATCTGGATCCTGTTGACCATCCTGAGCTGCAGTCTTTACTGGCAGAAGGTGGACCCAGCAGGGCAGACTTCAGTAAGGGACAGAGAGAATGTCCAACTCTGGAAGGTCTTCGCCACCAGGCAGAAGCTCAAGCTGAAGGGCAAGAGCCTGGGAAATACAGGTTGCACTGGGAAGATGGCCTCTTCTACAGTGAACCGACCGAGTCTGCACCTGGAGACTACAAACGACTTGTAGTACCCCAAGAGAACAGACCACAGTTCTTGCAGTTAGCCCACGAGATTCTGTTGGCTGGTCACTTGAGTTTCAAGAAGACTAAGGAAAAGCTCTCTCTCTACTTTTATTGGCCGAAGATGGGGGCCGAAGTAGAAAAACACTGCAGGAGCTGCCACACCTGCCAGACCTCTGGTCAGGCGGGCTCCAAGAATGTGGCACCTTTAGTGCCTCTCCCAGTTGTGGGAGTCCCATTTGAGAGAGTAGGGATTGACATTGTTGGTCCCCTTGATCCTCCAACCTCCTCAGGCAACAGGTTTATACTTGTTGTAGTAGACCATGCTACTAGGTATCCTGAGGCAATTCCTATGAGGACTGTTACAGCTCCGGCTGTGGCTAAGGCCCTCCTTGGTATTTTTACCAGGGTCGGGTTTCCTAAGGAAGTAATCTCTGACACGGGGTCAAACTTTATGTCCCACTACATGAAAGCCATGTGGAAAACCTGTGGAGTTACTTACAAGTTCTCAACGGCTTACCACCCACAAACCAATGGATTGGTAGAACGGTTCAACCGAACCATGAAGAGCATGATAGGTGCTTTAGAAGAACCCCTTAAACGAAAGTGGGACCTTCTACTGCCATGCCTTCTCTTTGCTTATAGAGAAGTCCCCCAGGAGGGAGTAAGATATTCTCCCTTTGAGCTTCTCTATGGTCATCCCGTCAGAGGTCACTTGGCCCTGATTAAGGAGTGGTTGGAGAGTGCTCCTTCCCCCAAACCAGTCAGAGTGACTGACTACGTGATAGGTCTCCGGAGGAGAATGTCGCACATGATGACAGAAGCAAGCAATAACTTGAAAGCTGGACAAGCATTGGTCAAGCACTGGCACGATCAAAAGGCTAACATGGTTGTGGTTGAGTTCGCTCATGACCAGCTCATTCTCGTTATGATCCCAACAAGGCAGAGGGCCTTGCAAGACAAATGGATGGGACCCTTCAGAGTGTGGGTAAACTCGGAGAGGTCAACTATCTGGTGGACTTGGGCAATCCCAAGGAGGCTCCGACAGTCTTCCACACCAACCGACTCAAAGCATATGTCTCAAGACCTGATGTAGGAGCGTTGCTTCTAGCATCATCAGAGGAAGAAGAAGAGAGTGAAGCTCTTCCGGATCTCCTCAGAGGCTTACCTTTAGACGAAAAAATTGAAGGAGTAAACCACTCTTCAAATCTGACACCCGAGCAACAAGAAGAGTGCAAATCTATGTTGAATCAGTTTGCCTCTCTGTTCTCGCTTTCACCAGGCTTGACCCCTTGGGGCCAGCATGACATACTCACTGGTGACTGTCTGCCAGTCAAAAGCAGAGGATACCGAATGTCAGAAAACGTACAAACCCACATCAAAGGTGAGGTCAGCAAGATGCTTGATCTCGGGGTAATAGAGCCCTCTACTAGTCCATGGTCTAGCCCAGTAGTGTTAGTACTAAAGGCCGGATCTAAAGAACTTAGATTCTGCGTGGATTATAGAGCTATTAATGCAGTCACCAAGACTGATACCCACCCTTTGCCAAGAACAGATGAGTTGGTGGATAAACTTGGCGCAGCCAAGTTCCTCAGCACATTTGACTTGACGTCAGGCTATTGGCAAATAGCCCTGACAGACCATGCCAAGGAGAAAACTGCATTTTCTACCCCTGTTGGCTTATACCAGTTTAAGGTAATGCCTGTCGGATTGAAGAATGCACCTGCTACATTTCAACGGATGGTAAACCAGGTTCTGAATGGGATGGAGGACTTCTGCATGGCATACTTGGATGACATAGCAGTGTTCAGCAATTCCTGGGAAGAACATGTAACCCACCTAAAAGATGTTTTGCAGGCTCTTGGACGAGCCAATCTGACCATAAAGGCGAGTAAATGCCAAATTGGACAGAGTAAGGTAGTCTATCTTGGACATGAGGTAGGAGGTGGAGAAATAAGGCCTTTGCTCAGTAAGATTGAAGCTGTGCAAAATTGGACAACACCTACTACTCAGACCCAAGTGAGAGCCTTCCTAGGCCTCACTGGGTATTACAGGAATTTAATTGAGTACTATGGGACCATAGCTTCTCCTCTGAATGTCATCACCTCTCCCAAATTTCCTAAAAAGGTTAGATGAAACGAGGAGTGCAATCAGGCTTTTGAAAACCTGAAAAAGGCTCTTTGCCAAGCCCAGTACTCAGAGCTCCTGATTACCACCAAACTTTCATTGTGCAGACAGATGCTTCAAATGTAGGAATAGGTGGCGTACTCAGTCAACTGGATGGGAAAGGTAGGGAGCACCCTGTTTGCTTCATCAGCCGCAAGCTGAAGGATCCTGAAACAAGGTGGGCAACAATTGAAAGAGAATGCTTTGCTATCGTGTGGGCTCTGAAGAAGTTTAGGCCATACTTGTATGGTTCTACTTTTGCCATTCAGACTGACCACCAACCCTTGAGATGGTTAATGCAAATGAAAGGGGAAAACCCAAAACTACTGAGATGGTCGATCTGCCTGCAAGGGTTTGATTTCACCATTGAGCACAGGTCAGGGTGTCACCACCAAAATGCTGATGGTCTCTCTAGGATGTATGTGATTGACTAGAGGTATGAGATTCATCCAGGAGTGGATTAAATTCTCCTGTCCCTTAGTCTGGGGGGGGCGAGTGTTAGGGAGAATTCTCTGTTTAGGCTGAATTTCCTAACCTAGTGAGTCCCCCAGCAGCTTTGCTGGATTTCTGGAGTTTGTTTTTTCCATCCTGCCAAGAGTGAGACTCTTTTTCTCCCACTCTTGGACATGAATGTGGTTAATTCCTTTTGAATGTCAATGGCCCTCATTACGACCTTGGCGGAGGACCATGGTGCAATTTGCACCATGGTCCATGGCGCAAAGCTGCCAACTCCGCCAAGGTGGTTGGCGGACTTACCGCCCCATGCCGACCTTGGCGGGGCGGTAAGTCCCCAATCCCCATTTTACCCTTCCCCATTCCCATTCTTGCCCCATAGGGTATAATGGGAGTGGGGAAGGCGTTAATTACGCCACTGTAAATTACGGTGGCGTAATTAACATCAAGATCCCGTAGCGCCATGGATTTCTCCGCCTGCAAAAAGCAGGCGTAAAAATCATCCATGGCGCTATGGGAACTCGTAGTCTGGCGGAGAGGTACGCCATGCACTACGCCGGCGTAAAACCCTCTCCGCCAGGGTCCTAATGAGGGCCAATGTGTTCTATGGGCTATGGGGTCTTTTACTCCATAGGGTCTCATATGTTTTTCTATGGGTGTTACACCGCACCCTCCGTGCCGTAACACTGGGGCGTCCTAGAGGATCCCCACCATAGACTCCATACCCTGGGACTGACTACTGTCTCCCAGGGCATGTAAAGTCACTATTGGCTCTACTAGACCTAAATTTACTAACAGAACTAGTACAAACCATCCTATTGTGGACGTACTGGTAGGAGTAATTCGATTACCCCTGGGTCTGTTATTCGAGGGGGCACTGTCCCGTCCCCCCTCGTCGAGTTTTGGCTGGTGGCAGTGGAAACTACTTGTTATATTCGACCCCGAATATAGCTCTATGGGATTCTTCCCATTGTTGGCGGTTAATACTTTTTCTCGTTAATCTCTAACCTACCACCGGTTTATTTATCTTAAATAAATCTATCGGTTGGTATTTTCTGCCAGAACTCGGTTTTTAAAATGGCGTCTGTGTTCGTTTCTGTGACTCCTAAACCAAAGGTTGAGCCCTTTGTTCCACTTTTGGCAGGCTTCTGCACAGAGGCCCTCCAAAGTGGTGCCATTCTGTCTGGGTACCACAGGGGGTGTGGGAGGGGGTTTAGGCACCCTGGACTGAGTTGCCTTGCCAACTCAAGTAGCTCTCTGGTGTGATTGGCCCAAGTGGTGAGCCACCCCGCGCACCACTTAGTGTGTTTTGATTGACAGCTAGGCTGAATGAATGGGGGTTTTCTGCATAAAAGCAGGGCTTTTGGGACTGGATCTTCAGAAGTCGCCACAGGACCCAAGAATCCGACGAGGGTAAAGCTGAGCCGACCTGCAACGACGACACCTCCGGTGGAGCCCTGCTGAACCGACTCACCACTTCCCAACGACAGAGGAGATCTCCCGGCTGGAGAGTCTTCTTCCCCTGACTGGTGGGAACAACCAGTCCCCTTTGCTTTTTCTTCGCTTCCAGGGCGTAGTGGTCGAATTGCCCGTGCTGAGCACCCCGGCAACCGGATAGCCACCAAACCCATACTGCGACCAAAAGGTGGTGCCTTGTGACGGAGCACTCCGCGGCTGGTCTCTTCCCTGGTGGTGCAACGATCTTCAACTTTCCTTCGACGACGAGAGCATCTCTTCTCTTGGCAAAGCCCCGACTTGCATCCACCACCAGGAACAACTGCCCCCGCCGGAGCTGTCCCTCCACATACAAGGTATCTTGTCCGCCTGGCTTCCCTTGTGTCGGTTAGCGTGAGGTGTCTTAATCCTCGCCTCTCCATTGGGTCGCCTCCAAGCCTTCTTAACTTTCTGTTCTGAACTGGTCCAATCTTTCTGTGACAATTTGCGCCAAAGACTCGAAGTGCATTTCCACTGTGATACTTTTTGGGACATTTCGCCTTGCCTCTCTCCGAGTGGGCCTGGCCTCTGAACTTTGCGATCTACAGTAGACCCTGCCTTACTTGCCTTGCATTTGTTCGTAAAAGTGTTGGTACCGAGTTGATTTCATACCCTGCCTTTTCTCTCCCGTCCTAACGAATACTAGAGTGCCATCTAGGTTAAAGCATTCACCTCTGTCTGCAAATAAGTGGTGTCGTTGTACCTAGACTTGTCAAACTATTGTTAGGGGGACTGATTTACTTATAGTAATTGTGATTGAAGTTGTTTGCCGTATTAGTGCCAGTGTGTTTTTCATAGATGTGTTTTTATAAATAAATAACTATATATCTTTACACCGAAGCTCTGTTCCGTGTTTGCTTGTTCTACTGTGTAAATTGCCCTATTTTGTATACTACACATACTGCCTAACTCTTATTGAGGGAAGTCTGACTGCTCAGCCACAGCTACCAAGTGAATCTGTGTGGTACAGACTGCTACCAAGTGGGTTTACTGCCAAACACCTGTAGTCCTAAATCTTTTGCAGTGGTCCCAGGGGGAACTGCACAGGTTTCCGCCTAACACTGGTAGCAGCGGTGGGATTTGTATCGAGTATACAGTTTAGAGTGCTTTTCAACACTTTAGGATAACTAACCACAAAGCTTAGCACTAAAAAGCAACTTTCAAAAACAGGTCTACTATGGAAGTTTACAGTCAAGAATCCTTGTCAGGTGAAAATACTGAGAGTATTCGAGCCCTCTGTAGACAAGAAAATCTTTCTGTAAGAGGCAAGAAAGTAGAACTGATAGCGAGATTGCTGGAAAACCAAAGTCTGGGTACTGGTTCAGAGGAAACAACTTCTCCAGCAAATGTAGATAACAGTAATGGAGTTGATCTAAATCAAAGTTCTGATGATAGTGATGAAGAGGCTGAAGAGGAAGGAGAGGCTAACTATACTGTCTTCCCTCCCTCTCTGTCTGCCTTACCAGCTGTACCTACAGGGCCTATAACAGGTCCCACACTAAGTCCTCAAATCCTTGAACTAGAAAAAATGAAAATAGACTTGGAATTCAGAAGGATTACTGCTCAAACTGAACAGAAACACCAAGAAATGCAACAAATTCTTAGGCTCTGAGAAATGGCGCTCAAGCACGAGTTAGAAATGAAAAAGTTGTCTGTCGAAACTGCTTCTGTCTCTGGCTCCTCTAGAAGTTCCAGTCCCAAAAGACCCCGGATGCCGAAGGAATTAATTGGTATGTATGAACCAAACTTGGATGTGTTGGATTGGCTGAGTTTGTTTGAGTACAACCATGGGCTCCAGAACATCACAGGTAATGAGTTGCTTACCTGGCTTTTCTCTAGGCTCCCCCCTGTTGCAACTGATGTGGTAATGGAGTTGGGGGAGGAGGATAGGAAAGAGTACGAAAGTGTGAAACTAGCTTTGATAGATAGATTTGAGAAGACCTCTTCCCAGTATTTTAAGAGGTTTAGAACCCTCAAAAAGCATGATGGTACCCCTTGGGCTACCTGGGTGAGTGAAGGGTTGAAAAACTTAGAGGGATGGATTAAGGGTTACAAAGTGAACACTTATGAGGGTATGAAGAATCTTTTTATGTTGGAGTCTATTTATGATGCCTGTTCTCGTGAGCTCAGACAGCACTTGGCTGATTAGAAGGAATTGGATTCCAAGAAGCCAGCTAAGGCTGCTGACTTGTGGGTTGCCAACAGGGCTACTCATAAGGATTCTGGGGCAACTCAGAAAAAGGATGAGGGAAAACAGCCTAAGAAAGACTCAAAAGAGAATTCTAATAACTCAAATTCCAAAGAGGGCCCCAAACAAAACTATAAGGGTAAGCCACAAGGAAAACCACAGCAGAATAGTGTGTCTTCTGGTGCCAAACCGGAAGGAGGCCACAACAAGCCACCATTCCAGAAAGCATTTGGGAAATGCTTTGTTTGTGGCTCCACTGACCACGTGAATGGAGATCCCAGATGTAAGGGTAAACCTTCAGGGGTCCAGCTTGTTTCTTTAGCCTTCGCTCCAGAGGAGGAAGTCCAAATGGCAAGTGGAAACTTTCTACTGCTGGCTGATGAACCCATTGGAGTCTCAGCCAGTGTTTCTTTAGTATCTCTGGGGTTGTGGGAACGACAGAATTTAGATGTCTATAATTCTATCCCCGATAATACTAAAGAGTATTATAAGGAAAGTGTCCATGTGAATGGTCAGGAGACTCCTGCCATTAGGGACACTGGGGCCAGCATAACTGTGGTGGATAAATCGTTTTTTCAGGCTGAGGATGTTGCTAAGGCACCAAAACGCCTCACCAAGTTAGCTGGAGGCCTGTGCAGATGCTTCCCCAATTACCAGTTCTCAGTGTAACGACATGACTGTGAAGATCCCTGTCAGCATACAGAGTGAGGTACCAGGACGCGTTCCGTTGGGTAATGATTTGAAAACTCTTGGAGTTGTGTCGCATACCCCCAGTCCTCCTGGTAAACGGTTGCAGGAGCTAACCAGACCTGCAAGGGAGAGAACAATGCGAGGTACTCTCCAGGAGATGATGAAGAAAGATATCACTCCTGCTCCACTGGAATTGTCAGCCGCTGTCTCAAAGAAAACAGAAGCGAAAGGGAAACCTAAGACTTCTATACCGAAACCAGCAGCCAGCATTTCAGTGCAGCCAACAAGGACTTCCCCGCGGTTGTCCAAAGTTACACCCGTAACTCCACCTCCAGCTGAGGCTGAGAGGGAGGTACATCCCTGTGTGGTAGAATTAGACTCTGAAGAGGAGCTAATGGAAGGCCAGGAACTCATTGGAGATCTGGATCCTGTTGACCATCCTGAGCTGCAGTCTTTACTGGCAGAAGGTGGACCCAGCAGGGCAGACTTCAGTAAGGGACAGAGAGAATGTCCAACTCTGGACGGTCTTCGCCACCAGGCAGAAGCTCAAGCTGAAGGGCAAGAGCCTGGGAAATACAGGTTGCACTGGGAAGATGGCCACTTCTACAGTGAACCGACTGAGTCTGCACCTGGAGACTACAAACGACTTGTAGTACCCCAAGAGAACAGACCACAGTTCTTGCAGTTAGCCCACGAGATTCTGTTGGCTGGTCACTTGAGTTTCAAGAAGACTAAGGAAAAGCTCTCTCGCTACTTTTATTGGCCGAAGATGGGGGCCGAAGTAGAAAAACACTGCAGGAGCTGCCACACCTGCCAGACCTCTGGTCAGGCGGGCTCCAAGAATGTGGCACCTTTAGTGCCTCTCCCAGTTGTGGGAGTCCCATTTGAGAGAGTAGGGATTGACATTGTTGGTCCCCTTGATCCTCCAACCTCCTCAGGCAACAGGTTTATACTTGTTGTAGTAGACCAGGGGTGCACAACTGATTTTGACAGAGGGCCGAAAGTACCTTACATGAGGGCTATAGTGGGCCGAAAGGTAAATGTGGGCGGGGCTGTAGGCGGGGCGTGGCAGGAGGCTTTTTAAACCCCCAATTTCTACTAAACACATGGAAAAATAATGTTTTTGAGGGGTAACGATTTTTATTTGCATTTCAAACTTACATTTTGAACTACACATTTTCCATTGTTATAATTTATTTCTATTTAGTTATTGTATCTCGCATGTTTAGTTAACTTATATATATTTTATTGACCCTAGATTGGACATGCTGTCATTTTGGACTGCTACAGTTTGCTATTTGGGTTGCCCAAGAGGAGTATGGCCTTCGTTGAGTCAGGTTTCCTCAAAAAGCCAAAGATGAACATCTCCCAACTGTGCCTGTTTTAGCTTTATTATTGGGTTCACTCTTGGAGTGCAACACTATGCCCCATCACCCCCAACCAAACACTATGCCCCATGGCTCCCTCACCCCCAACCAAACATTATGCCCCATGGCTCCCTCACCCCCAACCAAACACTATGCCCCATGGCTCCCTCACCCCCAACCAAACACTATGCTCCATGGCCCCGTCACCCCCAACCAAACACTATGCCCCATGGCACCCTCACCCCCAACCAAACACTATGCCCCATGGCTCCCTCACCCCCAACCAAACATTATGCCCCATGGCTCCCTCACCCCCAACCAAACATTATGCCCCATGGCACCCTCACCCCCAACCAAACACCATGCCCCATGTCCCTCACCCCCAACCAAACACTATGCCCCATGGCCCCCTCACCCCCAACCAAACATTATGCCCCATGTCCCTCACCCCCAACCAAACACTATGCTCCATGGCCCCCTCACCCCCAACCAAACACTATGCTCCATGGCCCCCTCACCCCCAACCAAACACTATGCCCCATGGCACCCTCACCCCCAACCAAACACTATGCCCCATGGCTCCCTCACCCCCAACCAAACACTATGCCCCATGGCTCCCTCACCCCCAACCAAACATTATGCCCCATGTCCCTCACCCCCAACCAAACCCTATGCTCCATGGCCCCCTCACCCCCAACCAAACACTATGCTCCATGGCCAACTCACCCCCAACCAAACACTATGCCCCATGGCACCCTCACCCCCAACCAAACACTATGCCCCATGGCTCCCTCACCCCCAACCAAACATTATGCCCCATGGCTCCCTCACCCCCAACCAAACATTATGCCCCATGGCACCCTCACCCCCAACCAAACACTATGCCCCATGTACCTCACCCCAACCAAACACTATGCCCCATGTCCCTCACCCCCAACCAAACACTATGCCCCATGTCCCTCACCCCCAACCAAACACTATGCCCCATGGCCCCCTCACCCCCAACCAAACATTATGCCCCATGTCCCCTCACCCCCAACCAAACACTATGCCCCATGGCCCCCTCACATCCAACCAAACATTATGCCCCATGGCCCCCTCACATCCAACCAAACACTATGCTCCATGGCCCCCTCACCCCCAACCAAACACTATGCTCCATGGCCCCTTAACCCCCAACCAAACACTATGCCCCATGGCTCCCTCACCCCCAACCAAACATTATGCCCCATGTCCCTCACCCCCAACCAAACACTATGCTCCATGGCCCCCTCACTCCCAACCAAACACTATGCCCCTTGGCTCCCTCACCCCCAACCAAACATTATGCCCCATGTCCCTCACCCCCAACCAAACACTATGCCCCATGGCCCCCTCACATCCAACCAAACATTATGCCCCATGGCCCCCTTTCCCCCAACCAAACACTATGGCAGTTGGAAAAAACATCTTTTTGGAGGTGTACCATTTTATTTGTATTTAAAACGTACATGTTGTACTATACATTTCCCCAAATCATACAGGATGAAACAGTGAACCAGACATAGTTGATCAGTGAGAAACATTGCAGCGTTTCTCAGCTGTCAGTTTCTGGATCTCGGGCTCCAGTGAGGTTGTTCCTACTCTCAGGATAGCATGGAAATGTTGGTCAGTTAGTCTTGTCCTTAGGCTGGATTTATGTAGTTTAATTTGTGAAAAAACTTGCTCACAAATGTAAGTACTGCCAAACATAGAAACCATCTTTAATGCTTCCCGTGAAAGATTGGGGAATTGCGCAGTGTCCAGAGACTGATAGAAGACTAATAAAGGCATCTCTCTGTGCTTATTTTTGAGGGCACTACAGCACTGAAGTTCAATCAGTTCCAGTTGCAGTTCAGGTTGCACACTGTCAACATCAGCTGAGAAAGGGTCTGCAAAAAGTTTAAAAGAGGCTCGCTGGGATTTGAATTGTAAGAAACGATTCTCAAAAACATTTTGCAGTTCCTTCAGGACCTTCACATGCCGATACCACCCTCCATACTTGTCATGGGGGAAAACCTCTGCACATGCGGGGTAGTGTGCCAGCATCCCTTTCTCCAGTTGGGCTGTCAGAAGCCTTAACTTTATTTCAAAGGCACAAACTGCCTCAAACAGATCCGATATGAGATTTTGGCTTCCTTGCAACTGTAAATTTAAATCATTGAAATGGCCTGTCAGGTCAGTCAGAAAAGCAAAGTCGGCTACCCAGTCAATATCTAGCATGACAGAAGTGTCCATTCCCTTTTCATCAAGGAATGCTTTTATTTCGTGCCGTAAAGCAAAGAATCGCTTCAGCACATTGCCACGACTAAGCCATCGAACATCGGTGTGATATAGGACATCACCGTAATCCGCCTTTACCTCTTCTAGAAACGCCTGAAATAATCGGTGATTTAAAGAGCGTGCACGGACAAAATTAACCGTTTTCACAACAAAGTCCATCACTTGAGTGAATTTCAAATGTTTTGCACATAATCCCTCCTGGTGGATTATGCAGTGATAATTTTTTAAATGGACAGCCTTCTCACCTAAGTGCCTTTTCAAGCAGCCAATAAACCCATTTTGCTCCCCAACCATGGCTGGCGCCCCATCAGTCGTCACGCCTACCAACGCATCCCATGGCAAATTTAAATCATCAATGACTTTTTGAAAGGCATTAAAAATGTCAGCACCAGTAGTCCTGCCATGCAAAGATACCAGGGAAGCCAGTTCCTGAAATACTTTGCATTGATTATCGACCCCCCGAATGAAAATTAAGAGTTGGGCTGTGTCACTTGCATCTGTGCTCTCATCAAGGGCAGCTGAAAAGAACTTGACATCCTTACACTGCATTTTCAGTTGGCTGTAACAATTGTCAGCCATATCTACAATACGCCGCTGGATACTCATACGTGAAAGGGGAACATTTGTAAAAACATCTTTTTTTTCTTTACACACTGCCTCGCAAATCTCCATCACGCAGTCTTTAACGAAATCCCCATCTGTGAAAGGACGTGCTGACCTTGCAATAAGCCGAGCAACCTTATAACTCGCAAAGGTGGCACATTCTGATTCTTTTTTTTTCTGGGCAAAAACACCCTGTTGCTTAGCCAGCTGTGTTTTTAGCTCCCCAGCTTTCTTAATTCTCGCTTCCCCCTGCAAATCCTTATATTGTGAATGTTTTGATTCACAATGGCGGCGGATATTATATTCCTTGGGGACTGCTATGCGTTCGAGACAAATGAGACACGAGTACACATCAGGTTTGGACTCGATGAAAAAAAACTTCAGTCCACTCATCCTTAAATTGACGGTGCTCCTGGTCAATCTTTCTTTTTTTTACTGCACTAAACATTGGCAGGGACATCTTTGGATAAAGATACGAAATCCACTGTTATGCTCCCACTACGACGGTCCAAGTCTAGAGTATATACAAATTATATACTTTTTGGAGAATCCTAGAAGCGACAAAAGAACAAGATCAGATAAAGAACATAGCCCTACCAGCATACCTTTTCATGCACCTATTCATGGATACTTTGAGGAATAGCGGGCTGCATAGCATATCAACCTGCTATGTTTGAGATTAAGGTGGAAATTGAGGACATACTTTTAAAAAAAAATAACATTTCAAAGCACAAGCTGTTGACAAATTATGAGCTTTTGAAAGGAATTATCACAGTATGACCAATTACTTTAGTGAACATACAAAGAAACTGATCTCAGTTTCTTCCTATGCAGGGCAAAACTGGCAGGAGCGCCAGAGAAATAGTTTCTGCTTGTGCTTCTATCCCCCTGAACAATGCTTGATGGGGTTGTAGAAAGGTAACAATTACCCACACTCAATGGGTCTCAAACGCTTGATCGAGGTTTAGTTGCAAAATTACAGGAGCAGACATCATCCAGGACCTTACTAGAAAAGTCTGCAGCCGATTTTGAAAGCTTTAGGAATGTACAAATAACCACACCCACTGCTGACCCTTGACACTCCGGCCCAACATCTCTAATGATATGCTATGATAGTTTATTTCTGGTAGAGCCGGAGAATTACACAAGGTGAGGGAGAGGGGAGGAGAAAGGAGGGAGAGGAACAAAACAAGCTTTTATCGTACTAGGCCTGACGACATTTCAGATAGTGCTGGAGAGGGAGAGGGGATAGTAAGTGGGGGTTGGGGGCAAACATTTGTTACTATCATACCATGTCCAGGGACAAATCTGGACCTAGGAGTATGATCTTTAGGGGACTGCAGCGAATGCCAAAGAGCATCACTAAATGGGAACAGAGCTACATGGTGATGCAGATTTGGGTTTGGCCCGGGATTTACACACTGGGTGCAGTTGCTATACATCAGGCCAGTGGCCAGGGTTCGCACTGGCAAACACATTTCACTTGCCTGTGTGATCCTACAGGGCACCAGGCAAGGCTGCCAGTTGTCTCTGATGTTATTCACCCTGGCCCACCCCACCCCCCAACTCAGCACACACACACACCCATGCACCCATACAGACCCGAACCCCCCACCCCCCCAACTCCAAACCCCCACCCCCCAAATCAGCACACACACACACAAGCACCCAACCAGACCCGAACCCCCACCCCCCAACTCAGCACACTCTCAAACATGCACCCATACAGACCCGAACCCCCCACCCCCCCAACTCCAAACCCCCACCCCCCAAATCAGCACACACACAAGCACCCAACCAGACCCGAACCCCCACCCCCCAACTCAGCACACTCTCAAACATGCACCCATACAGACCCGAACCCCCCACCCCCCCAACTCCAAACCCCCACCCCCCAAATCAGCACACACACAAACATGCATCCATACAGACCCGAACCCCCACCCCCCAACTCAGCACACTCTCAAACATGCACCCATACACACCCGAACCCCCCACCCCTCCAACTCCAAACCCCCACCCCCCAAATCAGCACACACACACACGCACCCAACCAGACCCGAACCCCCACCCCCCCAACTCAGCACACACACAAACATGCAAACATACAGACCCAAACCCCCACCCCCCAACTCAGCACACACACAGACCCGAACCCCCACCCCCCAACTCAGCACACACACAAACATGCACCCATACAGACCCGAACCCCCCACCCCCCCAACTCCAAACCCCCACCCCCCAAATCAGCACACACACACACAAGCACCCAACCAGACCCGAACCCCCACCCCCCAACTCAGCACACTCTCAAACATGCACCCATACAGACCCGAACCCCCCACGCCCCCAACTCCAAACCCCCACCCCCCAAATCAGCACACACACAAGCACCCAACCAGACCCGAACCCCCACCCCCCAACTCAGCACACTCTCAAACATGCACCCATACAGACCCGAACCCCCCCAACTCCAAACCCCCACCCCCCAAATCAGCACACACACACACAAGCACCCAACCAGACCCGAACCCCCACCCCCCAACTCAGCACACTCTCAAACATGCACCCATACAGACCCGAACCCCCCACCCCCCAACTCCAAACCCCCACCCCCCAAATCAGCACACACACAAGCACCCAACCAGACCCGAACCCCCACCCCCCAACTCAGCACACTCTCAAACATGCACCCATACAGACCCGAACCCCCCACCCCTCCAACTCCAAACCCCCACCCCCCAAATCAGCACACACACACACGCACCCAACAGACCCGAACCCCCACCCCCCAACTCAGCACACACACAAACATGCAAACATACAGACCCAAACCCCCACCCCCCAACTCAGCACACACACAGACCCGAACCCCCACCCCCCAACTCAGCACACACACAAACATGCACCCATACAGACCCGAACCCCCCACCCCCCCAACTCCAAACCCCCACCCCGCAAATCAGCACACACACACACAAGCACCCATACAGACCCGAACCCCCACCCCCCAACTCAGCACACTCTCAAACATGCACCCATACAGACCCGAACCCCCCACCCCTCCAACTCCAAACCCCCACCCCCCAAATCAGCACACACACACACGCACCCAACCAGACCCGAACCCCCACCCCCCCAACTCAGCACACACACAAACATGCAAACATACAGACCCAAACCCCCACCCCCCAACTCAGCACACACACAGACCCGAACCCCCACCCCCCAACTCAGCACACACACAAACATGCACCCATAAAGACCCGAACCCCCCACCCCCCCAACTCCAAACCCCCACCCCCCAAATCAGCACACACACACACAAGCACCCAACCAGACCCGAACCCCCACCCCCCAACTCAGCACACTCTCAAACATGCACCCATACAGACCCGAACCCCCCACCCCCCCAACTCCAAACCCCCACCCCCAAATCAGCACACACACAAGCACCCAACCAGACCCGAACCCCCACCCCCCAACTCAGCACACTCTCAAACATGCACCCATACAGACCCGAACCCCCCACCCCCCCAACTCCAAACCCCCACCCCCCAAATCAGCACACACAAGCACCCAACCAGACCCGAACCCCCACCCCCCAACTCAGCACACTCTCAAACATGCACCCATACAGACCCGAACCCCCCACGCCCCCAACTCCAAACCCCCACCCCCCAAATCAGCACACACACACACGCACCCAACCAGACCCGAACCCCCACCCCCCAACTCAGCACACACACAAACATGCAAACATACAGACCCAAACCCCCACCCCCCAACTCAGCACACACACAGACCCGAACCCCCACCCCCCAACTCAGCACACACACAAACATGCACCCATACAGACCCGAACCCCCCACCCCCCCAACTCCAAACCCCCACCCCCCAAATCAGCACACACACACAAGCACCCAACCAGACCCGAACCCCCACCCCCCAACTCAGCACACTCTCAAACATGCACCCATACAGACCCGAACCCCCCAACCCCCCAACTCCAAACCCCCACCCCCCAAATCAGCACACACACACAAGCACCCAACCAGACCCGAACCCCCACCCCCCAACTCAGCACACTCTCAAACATGCAAACATACAGACCCAAACCCCCACCCCCCACACACACCCAACACCCCCCCACCCCCGCATCTCAACGTACACACAAAATACATTCAAATCCAAACAGACCCGACACACATACACAAACAGACCACTTACCGGAGACGTGCTGGAAGGCAGGCAGGTAAGCGGCAGGTAAGCAGGAACGCTGGACTCGTACTACGGCTGGCGTGGTCCAAGGCTGAAATGCCTTCCGGCATCAAGCCTTATGGACCACGCCAGCCGTAGTGCTGGCCCTCCATTGGTGCAGCACACACGCATTACGTGGCTCATAGGAGCGACGTAATGCGTGTGTTTGCTGAGCCAATGAGGGCCAGTGTTTTGTCCGGCCCGGAAGACAACAAAGACTTTCCTAATGGAGGGCGGCTGCGGGCCGCCCTCCATTAGGAAAGTCTTTGTGCCTCGCGGGCCGGACAAATGAGCATGGCGGGCCGCAACTGGCCCGCGGGCCGTATGTTGTGCACCCATCTAGTAGACCATGCTACTAGGTATCCTGAGGCAATTCCTATGAGGACTGTTACAGCTCCGGCTGTGGCTAAGGCCCTCCTTGGTATTTTTACCAGGGTCGGGTTTCCTAAGGAAGTAATCTCTGACACGGGGTCAAACTTTATGTCCCACTACATGAAAGCCATGTGGAAAACCTGTGGAGTTACTTACAAGTTCTCAACGGCTTACCACCCACAAACCAATGGGTTGGTAGAACGGTTCAACCGAACCATGAAGAGCATGATAGGTGCTTTAGAAGAACCCCTTAAACGAAAGTGGGACCTTCTACTGCCATGCCTTCTCTTTGCTTATAGAGAAGTCCCCCAGGAGGGAGTAAGATATTCTCCCTTTGAGCTTCTCTATGGTCATCCCGTCAGAGGTCACTTGGCCCTGATTAAGGAGTGGTTGGAGAGTGCTCCTTCCCCCAAACCAGTCAGAGTGACTGACTACGTGATAGGTCTCCGGAGGAGAATGTCGCACATGATGACAGAAGCAAGCAATAACTTGAAAGCTGGACAAGCATTGGTCAAGCACTGGCACGATCAAAAGGCTAACATGGTTGTGGTTGAGTTCGCTCATGACCAGCTCATTCTCGTTATGATCCCAACAAGGCAGAGGGCCTTGCAAGACAAATGGATGGGACCCTTCAGAGTTGTGGGTAAACTCGGAGAGGTCAACTATCTGGTGGACTTGGGCAATCCCAAGGAGGCTCCGACAGTCTTCCACACCAACCGACTCAAAGCATATGTCTCAAGACCTGATGTAGGAGCGTTGCTTCTAGCATCATCAGAGGAAGAAGAAGAGAGTGAAGCTCTTCCGGATCTCCTCAGAGGCTTACCTTTAGACGAAAAAATTGAAGGAGTAAACCACTCTTCAAATCTGACACCCGAGCAACAAGAAGAGTGCAAATCTATGTTGAATCAGTTTGCCTCTCTGTTCTCGCTTTCACCAGGCTTGACCCCTTGGGGCCAGCATGACATACTCACTGGTGACTGTCTGCCAGTCAAAAGCAGAGGATACCGAATGTCAGAAAACGTACGAACCCACATCAAAGGTGAGGTCAGCAAGATGCTTGATCTCGGGGTAATAGAGCCCTCTACTAGTCCATGGTCTAGCCCAGTAGTGTTAGTACTAAAGGCCGGATCTAAAGAACTTAGATTCTGCGTGGATTATAGAGATATTAATGCAGTCACCAAGACTGATACCCACCCTTTGCCAAGAACAGATGAGTTGGTGGATAAACTTGGCGCAGCCAAGTTCCTCAGCACATTTGACTTGACGTCAGGCTATTGGCAAATAGCCCTGACAGACCATGCCAAGGAGAAAACTGCATTTTCTACCCCTGTTGGCTTATACCAGTTTAAGGTAATGCCTGTCGGATTGAAGAATGCACCTGCTACATTTCAACGGATGGTAAACCAGGTTCTGAATGGGATGGAGGACTTCTGCATGGCATACTTGGATGACATAGCAGTGTTCAGCAATTCCTGGGAAGAACATGTAACCCACCTAAAAGATGTTTTGCAGGCTCTTGGACGAGCCAATCTGACCATAAAGGCGAGTAAATGCCAAATTGGACAGAGTAAGGTAGTCTATCTTGGACATGAGGTAGGAGGTGGAGAAATAAGGCCTTTGCTCAGTAAGATTGAAGCTGTGCAAAATTGGACAACACCTACTACTCAGACCCAAGTGAGAGCCTTCCTAGGCCTCACTGGGTATTACAGGAATTTAATTGAGAACTATGGGACCATAGCTTCTCCTCTGAATGTCATCACCTCTCCCAAATTTCCTAAAAAGGTTAGATGAAACGAGGAGTGCAATCAGGCTTTTGAAAACCTGAAAAAGGCTCTTTGCCAAGCCCAGTACTCAGAGCTCCTGATTACCACCAAACTTTCATTGTGCAGACAGATGCTTCAAATGTAGGAATAGGTGCCGTACTCAGTCAACTGGATGGGAAAGGTAGGGAGCACCCCGTTTGCTTCATCAGCCGCAAGCTGAAGGATCCTGAAACAAGGTGGGCAACAATTGAAAGAGAATGCTTTGCTATCGTGTGGGCTCTGAAGAAGTTTAGGCCATACTTGTATGGTTCTACTTTTGTCATTCAGACTGACCACCAACCCTTGAGATGGTTAATGCAAATGAAAGGGGAAAACCCAAAACTACTGAGATGGTCGATCTGCCTGCAAGGGTTTGATTTCACCATTGAGCACAGGTCAGGGTGTCACCACCAAAATGCTGATGGTCTCTCTAGGATGTATGTGATCGACTAGAGGTATGAGATTCATCCAGGAGTGGATTAAATTCTCCTGTCCCTTAGTCTGGGGGGTGGGGCGAGTGTTAGGGAGAATTCTCTGTTTAGGCTGAATGTCCTAACCTAGTGAGTCCCCCAGCAGCTTTGCGGGATTTCTGGAGTTTGTTTTTTCCATCCTGCCAAGAGTGAGACTCTTTTTCTCCCACTCTTGGACATGAATGTGGTTAATTCCTTTTGAATGTCAATGTGTTCTATGGGCTATGGGGTCTTTTACTCCATAGGGTCTCATATGTTTTTCTACGGGTGTTACACCGCACCCTCCGTGCCGTAACACTGGGGCGTCCTAGAGGATCCCCACCATAGACTCCATACCCTGGGACTGACTATTGTCTCCCAGGGCATGTAAAGTCACCATTGGCTTTACTAGACCTAAATTTACTAACAGAACTAGTACAAACCATCCTATTGTGGACGTACTGGTAGGGGTAATTCGATTACCCCTGGGTCTGTTATTCGAGGGGGCACTGTCCCGTCCCCCCTCATCGAGTTTTGGCTGGTGGCAGTGGAAACTACTTGTTATATTCGACCCCGAATATAGCTCTATGGGATTCTTCCCATTGTTGGCGGTTAATACTTTTTCTCGTTAATCTCTAACCTACCACCGGTTTATTTATCTTAAATAAATCTATCGGTTGGTATTTTCTGCCAGAAGTCGGTTTTTAAAATGGCGTCTGTGTTAGTTTCTGTGACTCCTAAACCAAAGGTTGAGCCCTTTGTTCCACTTTTGGCAGACTTCTGCACAGAGGCCCTCCAAAGTGGTGCCATTCTGTCTGGGTACCACAGGGGGTGTGGGAGGGGGTTTAGGCACCCTGGACTGAGTTGCCTTGCCAACTGAAGTCGCTCTCTGGTGTGATTGGCCCAAGTGGTGAGCCACCCCGCGCACCACTTAGTGTGTTTTGATTGACAGCTAGGCTGAATGAATGGGGGTTTTCTGCATAAAAGCAGGGCTTTTGGGACTGGATCTTCAGAAGTCGCCACAGGACCCAAGAATCCGACGAGGGTAAAGCTGAGCCGACCGGCAACGACGACACCTCCGGTGGAGCCCTGCTGAACCGACTCACCACTTCCCAACGACAGAGGAGATCTCCCGGCTGGAGAGTCTTCTTCCCCTGACTGGTGGGAACAACCAGTCCCCTTTGCTTTTTCTTCGCTTCCAGGGCGTAGTGGTCGAATTGCCCGTGCTGAGCACCCCGGCAACCGGATAGCCACCAAACCCATACTGCGACCAAAAGGTGGTGCCTTGTGACGGAGCACTCCGCGGCTGGTCTCTTCCCTGGTGGTGCAACGATCTTCAACTTTCCTTCGACGACGAGAGCATCTCTTCTCTTGGCAAAGCCCCGACTTGCATCCACCACCAGGAACAACTGCCCCCGCCGGAGCTGTCTCTCCACATACAAGGTACCTTGTCCGCCTGGCTTCCCTTGTGTCGGTTAGCGTGAGGTGTCTTAATCCTCGCCTCTCCATTGGGTCGCCTCCAAGCCTTCTTAACTTTCTGTTCTGAACTGGTCCAATCTTTCTGTGACAATTTGCGCCAAAGACTCAAAGTGCATTTCCACTGTGATACTTTTTGGGACATTTCGCCTTGCCTCTCTCCGAGTGGGCCTGGCTTCTGAACTTTGCGATCTACAGTAGACCCTGCCTTACTTGCCTTGCATTTGTTTGTAAAAGTGTTGGTACCGAGTTGATTTCATACCCTGCCTTTTTTCTCCCGTCCTAACGAATACTAGAGTGCCATCTAGGTTAAAGCATTCACCTCTGTCTGCAAATAAGTGGTGCCGTTGAACCTAGACTTGTCGAATTATTGTTAGGGGGATTGATTTACTTATAGTAATTGTGATTGAAGTTGTTTGCCGTATTAGTGCCAGTGTGTTTTTCATAGATGTGTTTTTATAAATAAATAACTATATATCTTTACACCGAAGCTCTGTTCAGTGTTTTCTTGTTCTACTGTGTAAATTGCCCTATTTTGTATACTCCACATACTGCCTAACTCTTCTTGAGGGGAGTCTGACTGCTCAGCCACAGCTACCAAGTGGGTTTACTGCCAAACACCTGTAGTCCTAAATCTTTTGCAGTGGTCCCAGAGGGAACTGCACAGGTTTCCGCCTAACAGGAGACATGGGGCATGAGCGGTGGGTGGGGGAGAAAGCAGGGAGACGTGGGGCATGAGCGAGGGGTGGGGGGTAACACAAGAGAGACATGAGCATGAGCGGGAGGTAACACAAGGAGAAACGGGGCATGAGCGGGGGTGGTGGGTAACACAAGGGAGACACGGGGCATGAGCGGGGAGTGGGGGGTAACAAGACACACACGGGGCATGAGCGGTCGGTGGGGGAGAAAGCAGGGAGACATGGGGCATGAGCAGGGGGTTGGGGGGAAAGGAGGGAGACATGGGGCATGAGCGGGGGGTGGGGGGAAAGGAGGGAGACATGGGGCATGAGCGGGGGATGGGGGTAACACAAGGGAGACACGGGGCATGAGCTGGGGGTGGGGGGGGTAACACAAGAGAGACATGGGCATGAGCGGGAGGTAACACAAGGGAGAAACGGGGCATGAGCGGGGGTGGTGGGTAACACAAGGGAGACACGGGGCATGAGCTGGGGGTGGGGTTAACACAAGAGAGACATGGGAATGAGCGGGAGGTAACACAAGGGAGAAACGGGGCATGAGCGGGGGTGGTGGGTAACACAAGGGAGACACGGGGCATGAGCAGGGAGTGGGGGGTAACAAGACACTCATGGGGCATGAGCGGGGGGTGGGGGGAACAGGGCACACACGGGGCATGAGCGGGGCGTGGGGGGGAACAGGGGAGACATGTGGCATGAGCGGGGGGCTGGGGGGAACAGGGCAGACATGGGGCATGAGCCGGGGGTGGGGGATGAAAGGAGGGAGACATAGGGCATGAGCGGGGGGTGGGGGGAACAGGGGAGACACGGGGCATGAGCGGGGGTGGGGGGAAAGGAGGGGACACAGGGCATGAGCGGGGGTGGGGGTAACAGGGGAGACACAGGGCATGAGCGGGGGGTGGGGGGAACAGGGCACACACGGGGCATGAGCGGGGGTCCGGGGGAAAGGAGGGAGACATGGGGCATGAGCGGGGGGTGGGGGGAACAGGGGAGACACGGTTCATGAGCGGGGGGTGGGGGGAAAGGAGGGGGACACGGGGCATGAGCGGGGGTGCGGGGAGCACGAGGGAGACTCGGGGCATGAGCGGGGGGTGGGGGGACAGGGCAGACATGTGGCATGAGCGGGGGGTGGGGGGAACAGGGCAGACACGGGGCATGAGCGGGGGGGTGGGGGGAACACGAGGGTGACACCGGCCATGAGCGGGGGTGGGGGGAAAGGAGGGAGACATGCGGCATGAGCAGGGGGGATGGGGGGAACATGAGGGAGACACGGGCCATGAGCGGGGGGTGGGGGGAAGGGGAGAGAGACACGGGGCATGAGCAGGGGGTGGGGGGAAAGGAGGGAGACACGGGGCATGAGCGGGGGGTGGGGGGAACAGGGGAGACCCGGGGCATGAACGGGGGGTGGGGAGGAAGGAGGGAGACACGGCACATGAGCGGGAGGAACGGGAAGGAGAAACGGAGCATGAGCGGGGGTGGGCGGAAGGAGGGAGACATGGGACATGAGCGGGAGGAACGGGAAGGAGAACCGGAGCATGAGCGGGGGTGGGTGGGGAAGGAGGGAGACACGGGTCATGAGCGGTGGGTGGGGGGAAGGGGAGAGAGACACAAGGGCCTGCGCCTCACCAGAAACATTACTGCCTACAGGTACACTCTTGGCCGATGCAGAGCCAGGCAGCCCACGTCTACACTGTGCAGGCAGCAGACCCGCTCCTATTGACAAAGCATCTCATGCGATAAACAAAGATGGCGGGCGTCTCTGAAAATAGACCCACTGCACGCTTCACGGCAGCCAATAGAAAAGCATGTCAGATGTCCGCGGACATCACGAAAGTCGCTTGCCCAATCCCTGTCCTGTCCGCGGAGCGAACAGGGAAGTGTGTCCGCGAAGCGAACACAGATATCACTCATTTTTTCTGACCTAGTTTTTGGTCATTTAAAAAAAAACTACTGGACGGATTTTCACCAAATTTGCAAAAGCACGCTTTCGGGACCAAGCCGCTGCTCCTGGTCCAAATATGGTGAAAATCCGTCCAGCGGTTTGAGCTGTAGGCGTGAGCAAAGTTTTTTTCCCATTCAGTCTATGGGAAAAAAAAATTTGAGACCCTCCCTATAACTTTGCCCCCCCTGGACCAGACCTCACCAAACTTTGCAAAAACAATTCAGAGTGGGCCATATACTTTTTTTGCAAAGTTTGGTGAGGATTCGTCCAGGGGGAGCGAAGTTATAATCCGCCCAAAAAGTGCTCTTCCTATGGAAACACCAACTTAACCATAACTACATGGCCACTACCGTGGCCATGTAATATATATGACACGGCCCACGGTAGCAGCTGTGCAGTTATGGTTAAATTGCTAAACCCATAGGAAGACCACTTTTTTGGTGGCTTATAATTTTGCTCCCCATGGACGAATTCAGATATAACTTTGCCAAAAAAGTATCTGGGGCCCTCTCAATGTTTCAGAAAGTTGGGTGAGGTTTTGTGGAGGGGGCAAAGTTATAGGGGTCCCAAAAAAATATTTTTTCCATAGACTGAATTGCCAAAAACTTTGCGCACGCCTAGAGGACAAACGGCTGGACGGATTTTAAACAAATTTGCGGCAGGAGCGGGTGCTTGGTTCCGAAAGTGTGCTTTTGTGTGTTTGGTGGAAATCCGACAAGTGCTTTTGTTGCAAAGAACTGAAATGTAAGTCTAAAAAAATGTGTGATATCTGGCTCTGCTCCGTGGACCCATTTCCCTGTTCACTCCGTGGACAAAAGTCTCATTGGCTTGCAGTACGTCGTGATGTCGGTGAACATTGGACGTGGCCGGTGGGGGACTGGAGGGAAGCGTGCTGTGCATCAACATTTTTGGGAAAAGCTGCCATGGTGTATCGGAGAACAGTGCAGCACCGAATGGGCCTGGAAAACATACTTTACGCCATGTGGTGGTGGGAAGAAGGGATTGAAAGGGTGGGGAAGTGACAAGTGGGTCATCTGATATATCTCATTAGGTGGAAGAAGACCGTAGTGTGCCCACAGTATCCGTGCGTATTGTGCCAATTCGTGGGTTCCTCTAGAGTCGACTACCTTGCGTGGTGAATGCAGGCAGCCTGCGTTACGGCACGATAGCTGGTGCTGCGGCCTCTTTCCGTGGTGACTGATGGCAGATCAATGGCTGAAGGGGAGTGCATTGCACATGACATGAACATTTTAAGATACAGTGTACTATGGTGTGTTGCGTTTGGTAAGGCCGTAGGCCCTTTGATGCATGGGTGGAGACCTTGCACCGACAACTATGTGTCCTGGTTGCAAGTAGGTTTCACATTGCCTTGTGTGTGTGGTTTGTCAACATTGCATATACACTGTTGGTTCCATGGGTGTGCGGATTGTTAGCACATCCTACAGTGTGCAGTCCATGGCTGGATCTGATGGAGGGAACAGTCCTGCAGTGTGTCCACTGGGTGAAGTGTTGAAGTACTCTGTGCATAGAAGTGGATAGGGTTGAACTGCATATTTTATAAGCTTCGGTACTGTCCATTGTGCGGAGTGCAGACTACTGTACTGCAACATGAAGTATTGGTTTTGTGCACCTAATGGAGTGCTGGGAGCAGGGCCACTGTTGTGCAGATTTTGTGGATGGGTTGGCAGTAATACAATGCTATGTGAATAGAAGTGGGTAGGGGTACCGGGCCCTGTGGTATGTTTGTGGATTCTGCTAACTGTTACATGTGTGCATGCATCGCTGTATTATGGTGCGGGGGTTGGGTAGAAGTGTTGCTGCCTATGTGATGTTTGTGGATTGTGGTACCTGGCCACATGTTCGCCTGCATGGCGCTGTTATGTTGTGCTGTGTGTGGGCAAGGCCTACACTGCTGGGTGCATCCAAGAGCCTTGGCCTTTACCACAGCCACCACAACATAATGCAGCCATGCAGGTTTAACTCTGCATCTCTCTGATGGTGGTGACCTTTAAATAATGGTTGTGGAGGACATTTTAGACATGGTAGAGCAGCAGAAGTGAGCTGATATGCACATATTACCATATGGTGTAGGTTATTGCACGTGTTGCACATTAGGGAGCCACATGTGACCATTTGAGTTTGCTATGGTTTGCCCTTTATAAGACCCTTGCTGTAGGAAGTATTTTAAGATATTGCGCCATGAAAGGAGGTCCTCAGCAACACACATTTCAAATGTGGACAATGTACACAGCTACCCACATACCGTTCACCACAGCCAACGCAGCGTCATGCAGCCATGCATGCAAACATGTGGCCAGGGTGAAAGTTGGCAGGCTCAATTGCAGCTGGGGAGTGGATTACAGATGACATGAGCATTTAAACATAGGGTGTACTATGAAGTGTTGTGTTTGGTGAGGCACTGTGTGTAACGGTCCATATGGAGTGCTGTACAGAAATGATAGTGTTCGATGGAGATGTCTTGGATGTGATTGCTGCATGCCTGTGTGACTGGCCACATGGTTGCAATCATAGCTCTATTATGTTGTGGTGGGTGTGGGCAAGGCCTACACTCTTGGGTGCATGGCCAAAGGCTGTAGGCCGTAGGCCATGCACCCAAGAGCCTAGGCCTTGACGATAGCCACCAGAACATAATGCAGCCATGCAGGTTTAAGTGTGCATCTCTCTGATGGTGGTGACCTTTAAAGAATGGTTGTGGAGGACATTTTTTGACTTGGTAGAACACCCAAAGTGAGGTGCTATGCGTACATTACCATATGGTCGAGGTCATTGCATGTGTTGCACATTAGGGAGCCACAGGTGAGCATTTGTGTTTGCGATGGTGGGCCCCTTATAAGACCATTGCTGTAGGAAGTGTTTTAAGATATTGCACCATGAAAGGAAGTCCTCAGCAACACAAATTTAAAATATGGACAATGTACACAGAGACCCACATACCGTTCACCACACCCAACACAGCGTCATGCAGCCATGCATGCAAACATGTGGCCATGGTGAAAGTTGGCAGGCTCAATTGCAGCTGGGGAGTGCATTGCAGATGAGATGAGCATTTAAACATAGGGTGTACTACGGTGTGTTTTGTGTGGTGAGGCCCTAGTATCTTGGATGCATGGCTGGAGACGTTGCACCAACAACTATGTGACCTGCTTGCAAGTAGGTTTGCCATTTTTGCGTTCTGTGTGTGGTTTGTGAGCATTGCATACATTGTTGGTTCCATGGGTGTAGTGATTGTTAACACATCCTACAGTTTTTAGTCCATGGCTGGAGCTTATTGCATGAACACTCCTGCAGTGTGTCCACTGAGTGCTGTGTTGAAATACTGTGTGTACAGAAGTGGATAGGGGTGAACTGGATATTTTATGTGTATAGGTAGTGTGCATTGCGCAGATTACTGACTATTGTACTGCACTTTGAAGTATTGGTTCTTTGCACTTACTGCAATGCTGGGAGGAAAATAAATATTGCTACCTGTACTTGGTGGTGGTGGGTGGCACTCTGGGTGAATCTGGAGGCTGAAAGCATGAATACTTTCGGCAAACTTTTAACTGGATGTGGTTTGAAAGCACACGAGATGTGTACTGTGAGTGTGTAACGGTCCATATGGAGGAGTGCTGCACAGAAATGATAGTGTTTGATGCAGAGGTCTTGGATGTGATTGCTGCATGCCTGTGTGACTATTTGATAGTACCTAACGAGGGAGAGCTGCAAAAACAAATGTGGAAAGGGAAGAAGGCCTGTCCCTGGTTTATTGGGGTGCGGCCCTCGCTGTAGTTGGGTAAGCGCATGTGCCATATTCTGCCCTTCTCAGCATGGTGGCCAAGGAAATGGAACTGTGGGGATTATCCAATCAGGTGTCAAGGGTGTGCTCTATAGGAAGGGGCGGTACAGTTTTTCCCAATACTCTGTAGTGAGGTTGGCTGAGATGGAGAGGTGCAGAGTACTGACCGTGGGTGATACCTTTGTGCAAGATCTGCACAGGTGTGCAGTGCAAAGAGGCATTGCTGTTCATTTTGAGTTGGAAGGAGTGGAGGCTTTCTGGGGCACTGTCTATGAGAGCAGTTTCGGCGGTGTGGTTGACCTTTGCAGATGTGTGGCCTCTGTCGGTACTGTTGATGTTGTCGTGGTCCATTTTGGAAGTCAACATTTGCGGTGCATGTTGTGTGGACATTTGCTCAATCACCTAAAGAAGTTGATGAAAGCAGTGATGCAGATTTTTCCCACTGCCATGGTGGTATTCTCAAGCATACCACCAAGAGGAGCATGTAATTTGTCCCCAGCCAGAGGTCGGAAGGTGTCTAAACAGAAGCATGTGTCAGTTCATGTGCCGTGCTGGGATGTTCTCCACCGACTATGACATCATTAATGAGTGAAATTTGCACTGGTTCCATGCAAATGGCCTTTCTTTGACCACCATTGGCAATGCTGTGCTTTTACACTGTGCAAGAAGAGTTGAAGAGAATCCTGTAAAAATATAAGGAGGAAAAGGAAACTGAAACGGAGATAAAGAGCAAAAACAAACAAGATTCTGTGCAAGCACGTACATTTTTTTTTTTTTTAAAGGCTCTCTTCAGAGCCGCCACTACATATGAAATCCCCTACCCTGGTTGACATTTATTCCCACACTCCTGGCGATGTGGATGAATCTGGATGCAGAAGTCTTGGATAGTGTTACAGAACTTTGTGCTGGAGATGCTTTCGATTCACACGACACTTGCAGTCTGAATGTGTAACAGTACATATGAAGTGTTAGATGCTGACATCTTGCCTGGGATTGGTGGATGCGTGTGTGACCATTTAACAGTACCCAATGAGGTAGTGCTGGAGAAAAAAAATAGTGGAAAGGGAAGGACTTCTCCTGGTTTACTGGGGCGCAGCACTCATGGTACTTGGGGAAGCTTCTCACCATGCGGGCCAATGGAAATGGGACTGTGGGGATTATACAATCAGGTACTGAGGGTGTGGTTCACAGGAAGGGGTGGTAATACTATTTTTCATTACTCTGCATAGTGAGGAGGGTTGACATGGAGAAACGCATTGTATTGATTGCGGGTGGTGCCTTTGTGGTAGATCTGCGCAAGTATGCCCAGAAAAGACACGTTGATGGTGATTTTGGATTGGAAGGAGTGGATGCGTTGTGGTGCGCTGTCCATGTCCGCAGTTTCAGCGTTATGCTTGACCTTTGAAGACAAGTGGCCAGTTTTGCTACAGTGCATGTTGTCGTCATGCATTATGGCATGCATTTGGGTTACATGCCTTGTTCACATTTGTTCCATCAACTGAGGAGGTTGATGAAGGCAGTGAAGAGGCTTTTTCCCACTGCCCCGGTAGTTTTCTCTGCCATACCACCAAGAAGAGAATGGGACTGTCTTAATGAATGTTGTTCCCAGCCAGAGGCTGGAAGGGGTCTCATCAACAGAAGCATGTATGATTTTCTTTTTTTTGTCCACTCGTGGGATGCTTTTCTGCAACAATGACAGCATTCATTCCCGAAATGCGGTGTGTTTCCATGCAAATGGCATTTCTTTGTCCAGCATTGGTGATACTCTTTTGTTTGCCCATAGAGGTGTTGAAAAGAAGTTCAGTGTAAGAAAGTGAGAAGAAAACAGAAAACCCTATCAAAAACCGAAAATAAAGGTGTTTCTCTAGAAGCATCTAAAAAAAAAAAGGCTCTTTTCAGAGCCGCCACTGAAGACTAAATCCTCTACCCTGGTTGCAATTTATTCCCCCACGCCTGCACACAGCACCAAAGCCACATCCGGGACTTTTGAGGATGGCAGGAATGGAAATGGGACTGTGGAGACTAAGGGATTGCACAATAACATTTCTGGGTGTAGTGTCTACGCAGAGGAATGTTGTTCAGAACTGATAGTGTTACATGGAGAGTTCTTTACTGTGTTTGGTGGATGCATGTGTGACTATCAGTACCAAATGAGGGGGGTGAGGGGGGTGCTGGAAAGAAGATAGTGGAAAGGGAAGAAGGGCTGTTACTCCTTTACTGTGGCGTGGCCCTCGATACTTGGGGAAGCGCATGTGCCACATACTACCGTTATCAGCATGCTGCCCATGGGAATGGGATAGTGGGGATTATCGGTAACGAGGGTGTGGTTCACAGGAAGGGGCGTTAATACTTCTCTCCGTTACTGAGCGTTGTGAGCTGGGCTGACATGGTTACCATTACTTGCGAAGGTAATTTAGCATGGCAGAAATAGTTCCAAACTCAGTTCCAGCTCAAAGCTATGTGGGCCGCTACTCTGTTCTAAAAAGCTAGAAACAGAATGCAGAGCAGTTCTGGGGTATGACCTTTTGTAGGGCTGCTTCAGAGACCTTGCAACCGGCAAAGAGGGCTACATCGTTGAACCAAACACATATATGTGCAATGGCACATTGTGGGGAGTTTGTAAATGTGTAACACTCCATAGATTGCATAACATTTCACTTTTCCATTGTCCGAGGGTCCGGATCGTGTCCGCAACATAAGGGCCCGTGCGCAGCATGGGTGCGGTCTCATGGTGATGTTGCACATGTTCTCGATGGGGACGGCTGTCCGCAGGACGAGTTTTGGGTGGAATACTTTATGTGCATGTGCATAGGTGACCTATGCACACCATTGGGATCTCTTCACTGATTAATAGTGCGACACAAATGTGCCGACCATTTTGGGACACGCTGGGTGTTTGTAGGGTATAGTAGATGGGGTGTTTATGTGTACAGCTACCTGTAGGACATGGGGGGGGGCACATCAAACTACTTAAAGTTTTTCATAAGTTTCTTTGCATATGCTGCACAGGGGCGGTGTTACCAGGAGATAGAGGAAGAGGTACGCATGCACATACTTGTGAAAGGACTAACATCCGCTCCCACAACTAGTTCTGTGAGGGTTCACAAGGTGCGGACATGCGGTTCGTACTGGCATGGTCCGGATGCCTCCATTGTGATTGCGGATAAGCCGGGCAGGTGCGTTGTCAGTAGGACACCTCCCTTTTGCTTAATTGCAGTCATTCCCACCAGTATTGTGCGCCGCTGAGTAATAACGTCATTTTAAAACCAAAGGAAAAGCCACAAATACACTCAGCAACAATTTACATATCAATGCTTACTTCCATACATTCATACATACCATTAGGAAAGGGAGGGGGTAGCAGAAGTGGATACGTATTGTAAGGAACTGGGCATTTGCACAAGTTGGTTGTGAGGGGAGGAAAGGATTGAGGTATAAGCATAATGTCTCTGATCACACAGATTTTGAGGGGATGGCAGGCTGTGAAATGGGGAAGGGGTACACGTGCAGGTCAGGAAGTGGTATTTTATTTTGACCATAATATGTCCTTGTACGTCATCTTTTAAGGCGGCAGAATTGTTCACCAATACTTCCATTTTGGATTCCAGGCTGTTCAGTTTGCAATTTACAGAGTTTCTTTCCTTTCCTGTGCCCGTATGCATTGCTTTACTTTCCAATATGTTCTCTTAAAGAAAAAATAATCTGTTAGGTGTACATGAAGCAATAGATATTCCATATTTTATGTTTCAGACTGCGGTGCGTGTCAATGGGGTTACTATCGTAAGTCATTGTGTCATGAGGGACATTTTCTTCCATCCACTCTAAGGTGCTTGCCATTGCTGTGTAAAAAAAAAGAAACAGCTTCTCAACTATTGTATACTGCACCGCCTGTGCAATTATCAGACAAACTTCAGTGTGCTTACTGCATTGTAGTGACGTTCTGGTCTTAGTACTTTCCAGTCCTTACTCTGCCCGTTCGTTCTTTGTTACCATGTAAAGTAGCAGTGCGGTAAGATTGTTGAAGGCAGGTATCACTTCTCTTGTTGGTGCATTCCATTACAATGTACTCCCTATGCCTTTGTGCTGTTTGTTTCATAAGTACACAGTTTGCAGACCTACTCTATTTTCCCTTGCAATTCATGTACATAGTGCTGTTTGCATATGTTCCTTGTGTTTGCTGAATGATACCACTACGTAAGAGAGCCCCTGCCTTTCTGAGCAGGTTGGATGCCACCCAAAGTCTGCAACCAGATGCATAGTCCGCGACTGCTGTGCACATTAACATGGTGCCAGCAGGTTCAATATGTTGTACAATACATCTTTACAAACTAATGGTATCCTGGTTAAAAACAAATGAAATTCAGTGAAAAAATGTTGTTAAAGGGACGTTATGGTTAAGTTTCAATAGTAAAAACCTATGAAATTCAATGGACAAACATTGTTATAGTTACAGGTAAAACGAAACCCCCCCAGAAATTTCCAGTTATGGTAAGCTAACCAACTATAACTCGCGCTACTCCTGTGCACTGCTAGCACTAATACCCATGACATCAAAGATGACATCACAAATGTCAAAGATGACATCACTGATTACATCACATGTCTGGCTCCCTCTTTTTTTGTTCAGTGGCATATTTACACCAGGTGCTTTTTTTCACTAACAGTCAGGAACTAAAAATTCTAAAAGGACTATATTTGTAGACCTTACCTTTCTCAAATGTTCTTACACTACTTTCCTTAGGGTTCAGTCACATCATATGATATATATGCATACGGGAAGAAGCAAGCCTGAAACACAGCAATCATTTATGTGCATGAAGATAATCAGTTAGTTTATGGACACTTTCTGGTAGTACTGGTACTTTTTTGCTTACCTTACTTTCCCTGTATATGCTCATATTTGTATGCTTTGTGGGCTCTTTATGTTTTGTGTATAGAAGTAAAATTATGTAGTAAGTGAGGCATTCTTAGCTACTTATTACATGTTTCACAATACACAAAACTCTGAAACAAAAGCATTGATCATGTTACTATCCAACATGGGAAGATTTTGAATATTGCACCTCTGTGATACATGCTGCAGACAATGCCTATGTTTCTACATGCGTTGCTTCGTGTACTGGAAAAAAACTCTGTAATGCAATGGTGTTTATAGCAATGCATTGGTTAAACTATTTATCTCATGATAGTTTTTCCAATGATCTCAGATAGTTTTCTGTCACCATTACAATCGCTTGTGGAGGCTTTTCAATAAAACCAAATACACATGTGATGTCATCAATGACATTTGTGATGTCATGCGTGTTAGTGTTTGCAGTGCACAGGGGTAGCGCGAGTTATGGTTGCTTAACTTACCATAACTGGTGAATTTCCGGGGGTTTTCGGTTTTACCTGTAACAACGTTTGCCCATTGAATTTCATAGGTTTTTTCACGGATTATATATATATATATATACAGAGTTAAGTTGAAACAGTTCAATGCAACACATCAAATTCACTCAAATAACTTGAGATGGTTTAATGCAAAAACAAAAAGCCTTGAAATTCGGCAAATGTTGGGGGCTATATCCACTTAAAGCTGAGCCCATCCCCATTGCAGAGCACATGAGCACACTAATGATATCCCTTATTAAATCATCAATGACATCATTGGGAACTAGCTGAATACTTGAATGATCGAAGAAATGTACAGTTAAGTCAGAACAAAAACACTCAAAGTATTTCAAATGATCTATTCCCGATTTTTCTTTAATGTTCAGGTGTCAATCAAATGCTTACCGTGTTTCAGGGATGTCTTCCCCTTCTTCAGGAGCAATACTGCAGATACAGACAAACAGACCACATTTCTTACGTGACTCTGTATATACATTTCAATAGACACTACACATAATAATCACCATTTTACCAACCATAGACTATCGTGTTTATCATGCCACAGGTTTACATTATACTGTAAATCTGATTCGGAATTACACATGCTTATGTGAGCTTCATTCCTTAGATCATTGCAGCCTCCACTGTAGTGATCAGACACCAATCTCATGTGGGCAACCACCTGAGAGTTCCACCCCTGTGAACTCCATGCACACCGTAATTCGTCCAGGTGCATCACCTTTTTAAGGTAGTCCATCGGTAACACCAATGAGCCTATCTGACCCACTTGTCCGCAGGACTATCAAAGGTAGCCAACAATAATCAGGTCAGCTGATATATTAACAAAGACCTCAGTCTGAACTGTTAAGTACAAACATCTGTTTTTAGAGACCAAGAGCTCATCTTATCTGGTTTGAGCATAAGAAATATTCAAATATACAGTCACCCAAACCTTATAGAAGAATTCCAAACGTATATAACCAGCAGTAGCATACGGTGTGTCTGTCCAAGAGTCATCAATCCCCTTGAGTGAGTAAATAGCTGGGACACATTTCCTGAAACCATATACAAAGGTCCCTCATTATGGCCATTATTATTTACAACTACCGACTGCATTCCCTGTGTCATGTATGCATGTGTACTGCCCATAATAACATCTATGCCAATGAATTACAATCATCCCCTCGTACCTAACTGTACACATTCCGTCCCCGAAATGCTCTCCAACTATGTCTCTCACGTCTCCCAGTCAACCCGCAACACTGCTACCGGGCCGTGTAAAATGCACTTCCTAAAGTGATCACGTGAACTAGCTTCTTCCATGTGTAACTCATTCACACCCAGTTCCTATACATCGGAACACCTTGCAACCATCTTTGAAAAGATTGTCCTAGTTATGCTCGATTGTAGCCAGTACTAAAACGGATCAACCGAAGCACCCATGCACTAGGTGCAGTTGCTCAACTAATCAGAAATGTCAGGAGAATAATTACAAACGTAGAGAATGCAAATACATATAGTGAGGCGGAAAAACATGTGTTTTTATAGTTTCTCTAGACTTTCAACACAGTGAAAGTAAAATCACAGCTATCCTCAGATCTTCTATGTTGGGACACTCAGTGTGAGCAAGTGCTTAGATTATGCAAATTTGGAAATATAGAATTACAGTTCTCACAGTATAAGGTACAAACACCTACCTCAGTTAATATGTTAACAATTCCTAACATCACCAGCTTAGATGTGATTAAACAGATCCATTAATTAAAGTATCTCATACATTGAATGAATGTCTACACAAAGTTTACCAATACGTAAATAAAGACATTGAGTTCCCAAAGTCATTTTCACGCATTCCCCCTATTGAGCAGTCGCATAATGGTGCCCATTTCACAGATCTATGGCAATCCTACAATTGTAAAATCCCTCACCTTGTGGCATGACAGTAAACTGTACATATAGCACCTTTACCTCTATCAGTGATATAGCCCTTCCCCCACCTCTTGCGTCGCCATGGCACTCCTCAGGAGTGATTTCTTATAGAATTCACATATCTCACAAGTCTGCTAGCAACCAACGTGTAAGGACTTCAAAGCACAGCTGTTCTCATTAAGATTTATCACTTCAAGTAAAGCAATTGAGACAAAATGCTTCATTCATGCCCCTTAGGTCACTCCTGAACATTAAAGAAAAATCTGGAAGAGATCATTTGAAATACTTAGAGTGCTTTTGTTCTGACTTAGCTGTACATTCCTTCGATCATTCAAGTATTCAGCTGTTCAATCAGCATTAGAGGTGTGCAGGGGACAGGAGTGCCCATAGATTGGACACCATTGTATATATTTAGTATCAGCTTCAGGCCAGGGCTGCAATTCCTCCTCTGCACCCAAAAATGGTTCAATCATTAAACCTTGGTATGAAAATATACATTTATCTAGGTGTGCGCTGTTGAGCATCACTGGAAACTAGAGCACACTGATACAGCCATTGCCACATTGCCTGGGGCATGGCCCTACCAAGCCATCCAAAGTAGCAACTGCTCCTGTCATGTGGTCAGGCCCACTGGCCACCTTACCTGCCCCACCATCCCCCTCTTGCGGATCTAGGGGCCACTGCCCATGGCCTGCTGCTGTGACCATGGGCTACATTGAGCCCCAGACACCACCCAAAATAGCCTCTAAGCTAGCCACTTTCCCCACCATTATTGGTATGTTACATTTTAGGAGAATCTACAATGGACATTAAACCAGGGGTGAGGTGGGGAATGGGCCTAGGCCAATGGCCTATGACCTCTTAGCATAATAGTTATTAAGTGGACAGATTCCACAGACAAAAGTAATGGACGGTGGGATCTGGTTATTAGTTGGGGTGGGAGATAAAGGGCATGGCCCATCTTTTGCATAATTGTGGCCAGTTGCCATGGTCAGGGGTGGATATGCATATTTGCTAGCAAGGGGATATGTGCTAGAGGGCACAGTCTTTTATTCCAATTGTTGCTAATTGGACAGTGGCAACAATTGAATGCCATTGCCAGGGGGATCTGGTTATTTAATAGTGAGGATGGGATTTAGGCAGTGGGGATTTGCTGTGCCATGGTCTTTGATTCTTCTAATTGTTGCAGAGTAGGCCTTGGAGAAGATGCAGCATAACAAACCCCTTCAAAACCAGTTTTAGCTACAGGTCAAGGGTACAGCAATGGGTGCGACATTCGCACCCAGCCTAGCCATCTTATTTATGGCCTCATTTGAGGATCAGTTCATATACAATCAAATTAACCAGTGGAGCTCTAAAATCCTTCACTGGCATCATTATATTTACAACATTATTTTCACTTGGACAGGTGATGAGTTCTCTCAAACAGTTTCTAGATTGGCTCAACACATGTAACAATATTCAGTTTACAATGGAATGCAGCAATGCACAGATACACTCCTTGGACTTGAAAATCTTGTGTTGTGAAAACAAACTTGTATGTAATTTATTCAGGAAAACTACGGATCGGAATACACTCCTGCATTATCAAAGTGCCCACCCCCAACACATTAAACAGAATCTTCTGTATGGGCAATTTCTGAGGATTAGAAGGAACTGTACTTCCTTGGACGACTTTTATGAAAATGCAAATACACTGGGCACACGGCTGCGTACACGGGGATATCCAAAAAGACTGGTGACCAACACGACCAAGAGGGCCAGATTTACTAACAGGGACTCACTTCTGACACCAAGGATGGAGTCCAACCAACAAAAAGAAGAAAGATTAACCTGTGTGATCACACATGGTCCTAATACTTTCGATTTCAAAAGAGTGATTCATAAATACTGGCCCATAGTCAGATTACAACTCACAGACGAACCCACACCTCGGTTCGCTTTCAAGAGAGCGAGGAACATTAAGGAATATTTGGTTCCCTCCTCTTTTGTCCGGGACCCACCGCGCACAGTACTTTGGAACCTACTGAAAGTTACCAGCCACTACCCATGTGGCTCATGCTTGGTATGTAAATTCACCAAGAAAATACAAGCATTTACCATTGGTGAGAGACAATGGGTCCTCAAAAACCAGTTTAACTGCAAAAGCAGTCAAGTTATATACTACATTGAATGCCCATGTGGCCTTCGCTACGTGGGCCAAACAATGCACACTGTAGGTACACGGATTTCAGAGCACCGGTCCAGGATCCGGTGCAAAAACATCACCTCACCGTTGGTCACACATTTTTTGACTAATCAGCACACACCGGATGACATTCTCTGGTGGGTCTTGGAAAAATCCAAACATACAGAACAGACTCCTTGAATTGGAAAAGAGGTGGATCTATAAACTTGACTCTTTGGAAAATGGTCTGTATGAGCAATCTCCCTTCTAAATGAAGATATGGATTCTCCATGTGCATTATTGACTACCTCTGACAATCCATGATCCATCTCCGGGATATATGGACCAGACTCACACACTTAGGGTGGTGTTTTACACCACCAGAACTACTTCTCTTGTAATGTCAAAATACGCAACAACAGGAGCCGTGTCGTCTATACATAGATTTCCACATACCTCTCGATGACACAGGACTTTCATTACGAAGTCGGATCTCTCCCACTCTACACTTACAGCAACATTACAATTTTCACAAGAGTATGGCACAGAGTTATTTTAGCCATCTCTCTTATCTGATACCCCCCCCCTCTCCTTTTCGCCTCACCCTCCGGAGACACCTTCTTTCCCGGCACTTTCCATTGGTTGCTCTATAACAATCAGATACCAATCAGGTACCACGGCACGTACCCGGCCCCCGTACGTGACGTTGTCACCATAGTGACGGACATAACTCTTCCGCATTCTCCATTGGACTTACGAGCCACATCCCTCGATACCCAGCAGAGTTTTTTTCAGATCACACTCTTTAACATCATACAGGGATTTGCTCTCCGGTTTTCAAAAACCTGGTAAGTGGGCTCATTCACGAGGTACTCCCTATGGCCTCCCCTATATGCACTTATACGTTATTATAAGCAAGCCACTTTGGATTAGTTCAACTCTCCATCCACCCCTTCCTTTTCTTCTGTCCATCTTTGGTTTCAGACACACCTCGTTGCAATTTCAGAGCACACGGCAGAAGCGACATTGGGAGACGACCCAAATAATTGTATACCTCCAGTAATCACCTGAATTATGGTGCAGCATACCGTTTACTGTCCAGCCTGCCCCACTTATCAGTGAACACCCAGCTGGCGCACCGCAGGTACCTTTTTCTTCCCGTCTTCCTCTTTCACTGCCCCCTAACATATTTATCAACGGCTATGACACATGCAAAAGACTATTGTTTTTCCGTGTGCCATGCCAATGGAACCATACACTGATATCCTTAGGATATTCATTTCAGCAAGAGGACTCAACAATAGCCATACATTTGTTCACACATTGTTTTTCAGGCGCAGTGAACCTGGATGCCGATCTCTATGACGTCCAACTACTGCGCCGTTCCTCTCTCACACGGGAAAAGCGAATCCACCATGTGCATCAGGAACTCCACGTTCACACGCAGTTTTCTACTGCTATAGGTGAGTGGTTTTAGTCCATTGGATGGACTATACCTCAGTCATTACTCAGGTTCCCCATTCCTCACTCCATCCCATTTCCTCTGTGTTCTCTGATTTTTAGAAGGGGACCCTGTACCATGATTTTCTTCTCCCCGGGGACTCTATCTTTACTTCATAAGATTATCCCTGCATTTAGGACTCTATACATGGTCTGCAGTTTGTCTGCAGGCGTGACTACGTTCATTGATCTGTAACTACGTAATCATGCTACTCTACATTTCAAACCTGTATACATCAAACTTGACACCATGAGAGACACATTTTCCCTCTCTATCTTGCTGTCTACTTTTCAGCACCTTTTTATTTATTTCTTTTCTTCTTTTTATGACACAGGGTCCTGCTACCCACTGCCCTGATGAAGGCGGATTATTTCCTTCTTTTTTGAAGAGAAAACTCTATCTATCTACAACCGCCGAAACACATTGCTGTTAAGAAGGGAATGAAGGTCCTTCACAGACTACTTCATCTAATTTGGACCTTGGACCACTGATAGTCTACCCCCAGAAGGAACACCCTTTGAGGTTCCTCCTGATCTCCCCCTATTGCGTTGGCAGACCCAACCTCAGCTTAGAACAATTTCAACTTTGGGGTTCTAAACTTGACACAAGAATGTATTTTCCGTATATGCAAAATGTTTTTTCTCTTTTCTATCTTTTGCTTTGTTGTGAGGTAACAACCTAGTTAGAAATACTAAATTGATCTAAAAAAAGTTTTGTTCTTGACTTAATGGACAAACTGAGCATGTTAATGACACATTTTCTTTAATGTTTAGTTTTGCTCTTCTTTTTTTCATCCTCTCCCTAACCTTTTTTCTTTGATTTCAGGCGTTTTAGATTTATTTTCAAGAATGTGTAATTGTTTGTTAATGTAATACTCCCCCTTATGTTGGGCTTCACTGTGTGCACATTTGTTGTTCTTTTCCACATTTTTTGTAACTGTAACATGTTTAATGTTATTTATTGATTTTTCCGTGTTTTTTATGATGGTATTCTCAATAATATCATTTTGTTATTTTGAAAACTTGGGACTCATAAGATGTCTTCTTTGCTCTAAATAATTGTATGTAGAAATTATAACCTATATGGTTAAACAGGATTGCACCAGGGAATTGCTGTAAATAATTCAAACCTAACAGGGCCAATCCTCGATGCACCAGTACCCTTTTTGTTGACCCTTCAAAATCAGTGGCAAAAGAACAAATAACTTACCTCACAGTAATGTTTTTTCTGATGGATGTTCCTTTCACACATTCCTCATATACAATATCTATCTCCCAGCGCTTCTGCTCTTTGGAAGCTTTTCACCACCAGGGGGGCGCAAACTTGAATCCCTGTCAGCCCCAACCAAAACATCTACGCTGCCCACGCTAGACAGGACATTGGGCCAGTATATAGTGAGGTGGTGTGCCCACCCCATGAACTTAGTTGCCCCTTTTCTGCCCTAGCACTCTGATGCTGAGGGCCCGCAGAACCAAGGTGTACTAGCTATCCAGCAAGTGAGTAGGCTGGGAGGGCTATGAGGAAGACGTGGGAGGAACAGCTATCAGAAAGAACTTTACCAATAGGTTAGTCATTTATTCTTCTAATTGATTCCTTCCCCCCATGGATTGCACATGTAGAATATACTCCCAAAGCAGTACTTTGATCTGGAGGGGGGTGAGGGGGGGACACCACCTAAACCAGAAAACTCTGGACAGGATGCTCGTTTTGGTAGTGTTGTCCTTCAGACTGAGAATCCAAACAGGAATTCTTTGCAAACGTGTGCAGAAAAGTCCACATAGCTGCCTGGCAAATCTCCAGAACAGGGACTTCATGCTTCAGAATCATCGTGTAAGCCTGCCTTCTGATGGAATGAGCCCCCAGACCTTCCAGCACATCCTTAACAGCCAAATTGTAGCATTCCAAGATGCAGAGGCTGTTCCACCTTTCCAGAGTCTGTTTACTCAGAGCCCTGCCAGCACAGGCCCCAGTATTACAAACAAAAAGCTGGCCATTTGTCCTGGTCTCCCTCATCCGAGGGATGTATTAGCTGAGGGCCTGCACTTGGACCAGCCGATGGAATGGTTCCCTGCCTTGGAAGGATGGGGCAGGGGAAAAAAGACAGGAAGATAGATTTTTTTTTTACTTTCATTTTTATTACCATTTTAAAGGGTTATAAACGACAACATAGAAACAATGTTCCCCTCCTGAATCACTACCCCTCGCTGTACACCACCACCCCCCCCCCACAATAACTCAACAGGTCATATAGGTCAAGTAAGGTCTTCAAGTCCACATCAGATACCCTTGGCAGGTTTCTCCCCTATTCCCTCTCCATGGGGTCAGATCTCCCCACCCAGTTATATTATCTTGGGAGCATTTACCAATTGAACAGATATCTTCACTATTTGGGCAAATAGCGTTGTTTAGTCTCTAGCTTTGGGTGCTTCTCCACCTCCCTCATCTTTTACAACATGGATCACCGGCAGAGGCCAGCGGGACGGCCATTCATACCCATATTTCATGATAAACATGCCCCAATCCTCATGGAAGCTCCCCATATAGTGTTGTTAACCATTGCCATAAGATTAGCCATCAGGAATAAATCCCACAGCTTACTCATCCATTCAGCTTTTGTGGGATGGGGGCACCCCCCTGTTCCACTTCTGGCCCCCTGCTAACCTTCCTGCCCATATCAGTGCCTGCCAGAGTCTGGGGAACCTCCCTATACCCTCATGCTCCTCTGGGACTCCCAACAAAAGCAGCAGCAGGTCCAATGATAGTGAGACATTCCCCTCCCACAACTTCCTTCTTCCAACTAAGGAGTTCCGTCCAATATATGGGTATCCTGGTACATGACCACCACATGTGATACAAGGAGCCCTCCTCCCCACGCCCCCTGGGACACTTCTTTACACATATTTGATAGTCTTAGGGCGGAGGGGCGAGGGACCAGATGCCACCGGTGGAGTATCAATGTTTGTTCCATCATTGAAGTAAAGAGGTTGCTGTGAAACATGTTGTATATTTTCCCCCACCAAGTGCCCTCTGAGATCGCTCTCCCCGTTCGGGTAGACCACAGTTCTTTGTATTTGTGTCCCCCCCTCCAGGTCGGCTGTCACCAACACCTTGTACATTTTGGAAAGTATCCCCCTTTCTAGATTCCACATTGTTCAACACCTGCTCAAAGGGTATCAGTGGGCTCAACAGTTGCCCTTCCCCTTGGGGGTCCAACAAAATATCTTTCAAGCTAAGATATTCGAATATAGAAATTACCTCACTAGTCCACGATAGTCCCATTCTCGAATAGCTGCTCCGCTCTTTTTATCCCGACATCTGACCACTGCTGTGAATGTTTGAAGCTCCTGTTACTTAGGTCTAGGGGAGAGCCCCACAGGGAAAATATTGGCTAGGTCCTTGAAGAAAGCTCATCATTCACACCCCCACACCCCTTCTTCCTTAAGGACAACAGCACTCCCAGAGATGGGTGGGACTTCACTTTATCTGGAATAGTATTAGACGGGACCAAAGAAAATCCCTAACTTTCTTCGGACGTGTCTTCTATGTGCATCCAGGAAGTGCCAAAGTCGTCCCTTATGTGCTCCAATAGCACATGCATTTGGGCTGCCTTATAGAAGAGGTGAAAATCCGGAAACCCAAATACCCCATAGTCTCTGGGTAGAGTCAGAGTGCTATCCCTAACACAGGGGTTCTTCCGCTGCTAGACAAACTTGGAACCATAATATTAAAGTCCTTAAAAAAGGGTTCCAACAGCTTTGTTGGCAAAGCTGCGGAAGAGTAACCGCAGCAGCACATACATTTTCACGGAGGTCATTCTACCATACCAAGAAAGAGTTAAGGGTCCCCATTAAGCCAGGTCCGCCTCGATCGCTGCCAGCAACTGAGTGAAGTTTAATTGCATCAGAGACTGGCGGTCTGTCAGGCAAGAATAAATGTAGTAACCCCGGGGGAGACTACACAACACTTGTCCTCTTGGTATTAGGTAACCCACCTATTGGTATAGGCCTGTACCACACAAGTTGGTAGTGTGACTGAGTAGCCAGGCTCATCTCAAGAGGGGTAAATGTGAGCTGTAGAGCTGTAGCAATGAAATACACAAATACAAGTAGCCAAGTAAGGTTCCATGTGTTAATATCCCTGCAAAAATATTGCCACACAAAAATATCGCCATACAAAAATATCGCCATATTATTGCGGCAATATTAAGGCATGGAACCTGCGGGGGACACCCCCGCACTATTTTTAAAGGAACGGAGGACACCCCTGCAAACCCCACTACCAAAAACCCCAACAATTATCCCCCAAAAAATATCGCCTATGGCTGTCCCAGACGACCATATATACAGCGATATTTTTGGTGGGGATAATATGTAGTGATACCCACTAATACTCAAGGTTTGTAGTTACCATAATTATTTAACAATAGATTTTAAATAAGCATTCTTTAAAAAGGGCAATATAAGTAGTAAGCAAATATACTTTAAAATACTTTCTCAGAATCAACACAAAGCATGTAGATACTCTTTATAGATGCTTCTTACACCCTGAGGTGACTGCTCTAACTAGTACAGTAATAGCATTTATATATCACTTGTACACTTTGTAAATTCTGAAGTTGTGGAAAGGTTAAAGGAAGGAAAAAGGTTAAAAAGGTTCTCAGAGCATGTAAGCACTTTACATCTTCCAATGAAGGCTAGATAAAAACCTTGCCCAGCAATATTAGTTTAATACCAATTCATCACCTATAAGGGACAATAAGAATCAAAGTCAAATGGAATAGAAGAGTCTGCGGGGAGCCAGGACAGCCAAAGTCAGTTGGAGCAGAGTCTATGGAGCTGAGGCACTTCTTAGATAGTAAACATCTTGCACAAAGTTAGAGAGTTTATTGAAGAAAAATCAATGTAGGGTCACAAGCTGTTAAACTTGTGAAAGTTAGAGCTGAAATCAACTCTAGAAAAGAAGCTACTGCAAGTCTCAACCAAGAAGAGCAAAGCTACAGACAATAAGGTGAGTACCCCAAGTCAGAACAGTAGCTTAGGTTAGAAGAAGAGTGGTCCAGCTGGCTTCTGTCTGGTTGCAGTGTTGCAGTTCCTGTGTTCCTGGGCCTCGGTCGTAGGGAGAAGATGGAGGACTTCTTCACAGCAATCCGAAGGTCGGTGGCAGCTATGTGCTCATTTCGGATCAGCAGCACTTTGCGGTTTCAGCGCTCGGTAAACAGCACCACCACAGATCTTGGATACCTGATGGGCTTCCTTTGCTCTTCGAGTCCTGCACTCTGGTGGTGAGGGGAATTGAGCTCTGGCTGTCCTGCTTCTGCAGGGACCTAGGGAGAACCCTGGAGTTTCTGGCCAGATCACAGACATTGCACTCAACTACGAATTTCTAGACCACTGGCACTCGGTTCTTGCAGCAGCAAAGAAGTACAGTCAGTTGGGGAAGGTATTCCAGTAGCGTTTGTCTCCGGGTTAGTTGGTCCCACTAACCCAAGGGACGAAGTCGTCCCTTCTGGGGCTTCTCTTGTCGATTAGAAAAAAAGAGTTTCAGCATAGCAGCAGGGCTTCACCGTGCAATTCAAAGGTCCAGGAGAATGCAGCAAGCTACGTTCACGGTTTCTTCATCGGGTTGTTCTTTCCAGTGGTCAACTGTCTTCAGTCCAAGAACCCTGGCCTTTTAAGCAGGTTTCTCCCATTCATGCACAGCCTAGCTGTCACTCAAACAGCAGGGCGGCTGTCCTCCAAGGACAGCTAGCGAATCAGAACTGGGTGCATTCAGGTTTCCCTGGAGAAAAAAGGATAGGGGAGTTTCAGGCACTTCCTGCCCTTGCAGACACACTGGAGCCAGAGGCGGGTTTCAGTACTGAAGTCCACAAAAGGCAAAACAAACAAAGGACTAAAACCTGGCTTGGCACGCAGAGTAAAACCCAAGAAAGACCTTACAAACAGAAAATTGTGAAAGTAGAAGACCTGGGACCATTTTGACACAATAGTCACCCATGGGTGCTATACTGCAGCTGAGGATTCAGCCTGTGGTAGAAAACCACCATGGTAGGACGATGAAACCACTGCCACCAGCCATTTAAAATAGTCAGGGGAACATACAAAAAAAAAAACGGTACATGAGTAAGTAGGAAAAGGGGCTACTAAGTAACCCCCCAGCACTCCACATGAGATGGGGTGTGCTGGAGCACCTACAAAGAGAAAAATGTAAGTAATGTAAATTTCACTTCACTATTCTTAGGAAAAGTACTTCACACAAGAAAAGATATTTAAACCTTGAGAAATCTAAAGGATTTCTCTGTGACACTGCACTGAAGGTGCTGTGTGTCACCATACAAAAAGTAGATGCCTATGGAGTTTGTCAGACTCCAAAAACAAAGGAAACGCATAATCCAAATCAGGTCAAAACACATGAGTGAGAAAAAAGGGCTCAATCACTCCAGGGTTAAAAGTTAAAAAGTCCAGCAAAAGAGCTGGGGGTCTCTAAGGTTGAAGGGAATTAGCACAGAAATGAGAATTCTCACCAACAAGGTCCCTAGGCACCCAGACTCCCAGGTATGCAATCGCTTCCGCTCCAAACTCATGCCTCCTGTGACTTTCTCCACAAACCCCTGACCACGATGGTGTTCAGACACATAGCGCTAGATTTACCCACGTTTACCTTCAGCCCAGAGAAGGAGCCGATCACCTCAATCTGCTTCAGTAGAGCCAGGAGGGACCGGTGGACATCCACCAGGTACGCCAGGATGTGGTACACGAACAGGGACCACTTCAAGGTGACCTCTGTGCGCCGGATCCCTCTAATCTCTGGGTTTTTTCTAATAGCTAATGCAGGGGGTTTCAGAGTCAATGCATATAGAACTGGTGACAGTGGGCATCCCTGTCTCATGCCCCGTGAGAGATTGAACGGGGAGGAGCATAAAACTTTGACCTGTACCCTAGCCGTCGGGGCCCTGTACATCGAGGGGACTCACTGACAAAGGTTGTGGCCGAACCCTATCCTCTGCAACACCCAGCACATATACCCCCATTTCACCAGGTCAAAGCCTTTCTCTGAGTCAATCGACACCAAACACACATCCAGACTGTGTTCCTGAGCCTGGTGAATAAGATCTATTGTTGTACAAACGTTGTCAGAGCCCTGACGGCCCCTAATGAACCTAACCTGGTCCCCATATATTAAGGACGGCAGCACCCGCTCTAATCTATTCCCTAGATGTTTTGCCAGATCTTTACGTCGGTTGGGCAAGGAAATCAGGCGATAGGATTGGCAAAAGTTTGGGTCCTTACCCTCCTTGGGGATCACCACAATGATGGCTCGCACCATGGAGTCTGGTAGCATCCCTCCTTCAAGGATGGAGTTAAACATCTTCGTCATGAACGGATCTAGGGTCGATCGAAAGAGCTCAAAAACTAAACAAAAAAACCAACAACAGAAAAGTACTGTGAAGCCATCCTCCAGTGGGGAGGTGCCCACCTTCATCTGCCCAATCATGTGGACCACTTCCAACTTGGATATTGGGGCCTCAGGAGCGTTGAATGCTTCCTGGGAAATGCCCGGAATGGGCAAAGAGCCCAGGAATGGGTCTACCAGATATCTACCATCCTTGTACTCCGCAGTATAAAGAGGCTCATAAAAATTCCGAAACACTATCTGTTCGTTCTCGTAAGTCGTTCGTCTCTGTTCCGTCCACAGGGCCCCACCCTTCTAACCTTCCCTTTTATCCCTCAGTCTCCAGGCCAGGAGTTTGTCCGCCCTTTCCCCCTTTTTGTGGTATTTCTGTTTAAGGAACATCAGTTTCCTTTCTGTTTGAAAGGATACAAGGCCCAACTGAAAGAGCTTCTGCTCCATCAGACTGACTAGCTCATCGGGTGTCAGGAATGTTACGGGCCTCCCCTCTGGCTTGACAGGTCCTATTCTCCAGCTCAGGTCTGCCTCCTGCTTTTCACGTTGCCTCTTTCTGAACTCCTATTCTCATGAGCTCCCCTCTAAGAGTGGCTTTAAAAGCATCCCATACGGTCGGTTTCCCCACTTCCCCATTGTCGTTGAGCCAAACGTATTCCTGTATGCAATGCAAAATTCCTTGGGCCACCTCCTTGTCTTTTAGGAGGAGGTCATTGCACCTCCACCTGCCACCAAACATCCACACCGCCAGTCCCCAATCACTGTTCTAAACAGGTCATGGTCTGACCAGGCAACAGGCTCATTCTTTGTTACGGTGACCTGCCCCTTGTCCAGGAGGATATAATCAATCCTCGAATAAGAACCATGGGCTTGAAAGTAGTATGTGTACAGTAGGGTCACCCCGTGAACCATTTCATAGGTGTCCACCACCTCCAGTTCTTCATTAATCTGTCTAAAGCGTTGGGCTGGCAATACCGAAGTTTGAGAAGGGTATGGTCCTGTCACACTCACTCGGTCAGTTCTAGGATCTAGGGCCATGTTGATGTCTCCTCACAGAACCAGGTAACCTTCCACAAATAGCCTAAGCTTCTCTAAGTCCCAGAGCTGGGTTATGACCTCGCTTGGGCAGTAGATGGATTCCACTGTCAACTGACGTCCCTTCACTTTCCCCTTCAGGAAGATGAAACGCACCTCTGGGTCTTGGAGCTCTCTTTCCACCTTCTTACCGTTTATTGGCGACTAGGATCGCCACACTCCTCTTTTTGGCTGTGTAGGATGCTCTATATACCCGGTCTATGGTTCTCAATTTCAATGCCGGTTCTCTTCCCTTGACCCAGTGGGTTTCCTGAATAAACATTGTCTAATTTAAGTTGGTGGAACTCTAGCACTGTGAGGGACCTTTTAAATGTTGAGTTTAGACCCCGCACGTTGAGGGACCCTATCCCAAGGGAAATTGATGTCTCAATCATTTGGACTCTTTAGAAGCCACTCATATTTCCCAACTCTGAACCAACCCTCTATCCAGGCTCCCGTATGTAACAATTGTACCCTCAGAGCTTGCAACCCCATGACCTTAAGAAGCATGAAACTTCCATAACCAATTGTTGAACAATGAACCACTCTCCCTCTCCCTCCCTCCTCCTTTGTCAGCATCCGGTCTATCGCCAATACAGATATCACCTTGTGACCGGACCACCAGTCTCCCCCCACCATCTTTGTGTTAACTCTCAATTTTCTTTCCTGAGCCCCCCACCAACCCAACAATGTGTAATGCCCGAACCTCTTACTCCCTCCCTCCACCCCTCCTTGTTTCTAACACCCCTCCCACCACATCCCGCATACCAGGAAGGCCAAGAGCAAGGAGGCAAGTTGTCAATGGCCCCCCACCCCCCAAATGTCACTCCCCTCCGTGAACCCCCGCACGCCCAGCTCCAGGCCCCCCCCCAACCAATACAACTTATCAAAATCAAACACAAACCTCCCAAACACCCCCGGCCCCAGGGGACAACCACCCCAACTCCACTGATAAACCGGTGGTGGGGTGTTCAACTTCTTAAATGTAAATGCTCCCGGAACCCCCTGTCACGAGAGCTCCCCTTCTTCCCCCGTCCCCCACCTGCCCCATCCCAGGGGCCAGCCAGTGTTCTAAGCTACCCCTCTGTCATCAGTTCCCCCCCCACCCCGAGACCCTGCAGATGTCATCCTCCGTAACCAGCCTATAGACCCCTCGAGTTCAAACACCAATGAAAATGGGAACCCAACCTATATCTTACTCCCTTTGAGTTCAGCCATTTGGTCACATTGCCGCCTCCTGGATGGAGTGAACGAAGAGCGGTCCTGGAATAGAGCAATTCGGGCTGTGCCCTATTCCACCTGACCGACTTTCCTAGCCTTTTACAGAACTTTTTATTTTTCAACATAATAATGGAATCTGTCCAGAATGGAGCGAGGGCTGCAGGCTCCACCTCCCGCCCAGTGGGCCCAGTCAATGGTTGGCACCGTGATAATGTCATCATTAAAGATATTCTTGATCACTTCATTGATTGCCCTGATAAGGCCTCCTGTCTCCCCATCTCTCTCTGGGCATCAAAAAAAAAAACTCATGTTGTTAAGGTGCTCTCAATTTTCAAAGTCATTCAATTTTCAAGGTGATTTCTTCTCCTCTCAAGTTCTGAGATACGCATGTCCATTTGTGGTTCCAGGATGTCCCCCGAAGATTGATTGGCCTCCAGCACCTCTAGCCTACTGTCCATCGCCTCCACCTTCCTGTCGAGGCCATCTATTCTTCGGCCAATATCGAATCGAATTCCCCTCATCTCCTCCAATAGGGATGCAATATCCTTTGTGGACATCCCATCTTTCGTCTCGGTAGGGGACATCATGGTTGGCTCTATAAGGTGGACAGGGGGGCTCCACTCCAAGCCTGTACTTCTGCAGAGTGGCCTTCCAACTCATTCATGCTCCCTCTCTGACTAAGCTGTCCCTGGATGAGTGGGGGCCAGAGGGGGTCACTCCACCCAACAAGAACCTTCTCCTGTTGCTTGCCCCACTCAGAGGGGGCCCCAATGCCCTCCACACTCAGAGGGGCCAGGGAAGAGGTCCCGAGTAGGCAGAGCCAGGTAGGCCCCCGAGGCCTGAGGAGTCTGCCTCAAACAGGGTAAGGGTGATGTCAGCACAGTTCTGATACAGCCTGGGGCCCCATTGGGAAGGAGCACTGTTCTGATGGATATACAGCACGGGTCAGGCAGCCCCCGCCACTGGGACACACTGTCCTTGGAACATTCGGTCCTCAAGTGCTCCTCGTCAAGCTCTCTCCAGGGCCGTGATAAGCACTGGTATCGTTGAGCGTTGGGCTGTCCCCCCCCCCCTCCACCTCCCAGATGCACCCGGGCCGTCAACTCAGGCTCAGGTGCCCCCCCCCCATGGGTCCCATTCCCAGTGCGGGTCACTATGATGATTTGTAATGGAGGCCCACAAACCCCTCGTGGGGGACCTGCTGGCAACTGGACCATCAGTGTGGTGCTCACTGCTCTTCTGTAACTGGTGGGAGGAAGAGGCAGAATCTCGGCTCCCCGTTGTTACAAAGTGAGCAATCACATTTATCAGGTGATGACTCAAGTGTGTGGGAGGGGTGTCTAGGAATAAAGGCGGCCACGTCTGGATGAAGGCAGGGATTCCTCAAATCTAACGACAGTGGTCTGTGTCATTATTGAGCGTGAATGTTAGTGATGTGCTTGTTTTCTCTAGAACCTACAAGGAACATCTTCCGCAGCGGTTTTGGTGCACCTAGATAGACATGGGTTGACGCATAATGGGCGTAAATGTAAGATCATGCAGCTAAAGGAGGACTTTTTGGGTTTGTTTTTCATGATCCAAAAAAAGGCGGTTGACATAAAGATGGCACCTACTGCAGTGCAAAGTTTTTTGGCGATGGTTAACTTTTGTGGACGGTTTGTCCCCAATCTGGCCACTCCCATTTAACCCTTGCGGTTGCTCACAAAGGGGGGGGGGGTCAGGAATGGTGGTGGGGGGCTGGTGAAAAAGGATGCTTTTCGCAGGGTGAAGAAGGCATTGGTTGCAGACACTGTCATGACTTACTTTGATCCTGTCCGGGCCACAGAGATTGTGGTGGATGCTAGACCCATCAGGCTTGGGGCAGTGCTGTTGCAGGTCCATGGACAGGGTGGGAGAAAGCCAGTGGCGTATGCTAGTAATGCCCTGTCTAATACTGAACGCCGATATTCTCAGATTGAGAGGGAGGCAGTGGCGGGCTTGTGGGGCTGTCGACATTTTCATCTTTGGACATCCAGTTACTGTGTATAGGGATCACCAGCCCCGTGTCTGTATTAGGTCGGGTTCGGCTCAGAGACTGCCGATTCGGTTGGAGCATTAGCTCCTGCAGATGCAGGAGTAGGAAGTAGTTTCTTATTTGTAACTAATTTCTCCAGCGTTGGTATCTTTCATGGATTCACATGTGGTGAATATTTCCTGTCAGGCTGGGACACCTCAGTAACTTTAATATAGTTTTCCTATGGAAAAACGTTGACACCTTGAGTGTCCTATCGACATCATTATGGGTGCTTCAGGCAGCACCAATGGGACTTCCAGTATATAGCCCCGCCCCCGTGGCTTCCCTTCAGATTTTAACCATCTTCCAAATGGATGTTTGCCTAAAAAGGGGGAGTGTGGCGGGGGGGAGGAGGCTGGAGGGCACATGTGAATCCATGAAAGATACCAAAGCTGGGGAAATGGAGTTACAGGTAAGAAACTACTCCCTTCTCCAGCATTGGATCTTCATGGATTCACATGCTGTGAATAGATTTCGTAGCAGTAAGAGAACCTTGTGATGCATCACAGGCAAACAGGACGCAGACATAAGCCAACAAGAACAATCAACAGAAAGACATCACTTTCAGTTATTAGAAAAACAAAAAACATTAGAGCCAGAAGCCCGGAAGCTGCGGGGCTTACCTTCCTGGAACAGGCGTTGAAGCACAGCACGTCCCAACTGCACGTTGTTGATTCAGACAGTAGTGTGTGGTACTGCCCACATCGCTGCTTGGCAAATGTCACTGAGTGGAATGCCCACCCAAAGAGCCGCCAAAGACGCTGTGGAACTTGTAGAGTGAGCCCTGGAGTAGACTGTAAAGGTTTATTGGTTTGATCGTGGCAAAACGATATAGTAGACGACACCCATCGTGAGATGCCTTGCTTTGAAATCAGCTTTCCCCTGCTGGAGGGGCCGAAAGCCATAAAGATTTGCTTAGATGTCCTGAACAACTTAGTCCTGTCCAGATAGTACTTCAAAGCCCTTTTGACATCCAAGGAATGCAATGCTTTCTCCGCTGGGGTAGAAGCCTTAGAAAAAATGGTTGGTAAGGCTATCGTAGCGTTTATGTGAAAATCTGATTGAATCATTGGAATAAAGTAGGGATTTGTATATAGGAGAACCTGGTATTTCATGAAACACAGTGACCAAAGCCTGCAGTGCCGAAACCCTCATGGAAGAGGTAATAGCCACCAGAAAAACAACTTTCCACATGAATAATTTTGTTAGGAAGCATGGTGTGGGCAAAGGCCACCACTGAGTAGTTCAGCTAATTGTCTTGCTTCCCCTCCCTTGTATAGCTATCACTTGACGGTTGAGTTTGCTGTACCTTGTGCCATTATTCCGACACTACCACAGGATCTTAATTTATGAGTGGGAGTGCTGGGTGGGAACTTCTCTGAAAAATTGGCCCTGGGTTCGAATAGTGGAAAGTTGGTTGTTCCGGCTTGTAAAGGAACCAGGGTACACCTTGTCTAGCTCTCGCCCGCTGGTGTCTGCTTTGGTGTCGGCCTTGTTCACGTCTGCTGACACGAATTAGACAATGAGCTGGGCGTTGAGAAGTGGAACCAAAGCTGGAAATTCAGCAAAGGTAATTGGGAAGACTTCAGGGCCCCTCAACAGTACATTACCACTGTTGCCCCGTGTAAAAAATAATTATTGTCGATGTCATTTCCACCTGTAATGAGCCGCTTGGGTCACTTGAGCAAGTGGCGGCCCTGATTCCACTTTCTCCGCCAGGTCCGGTTCTCGGAATGGAGTTGTCACCAAGTGTGGCACCCCCAGCCTGAGGCCAATCGTCATTCTCTGTCCGAGATGCTAATGAGAATGATGGGCAGATAGCTTGCGAGTCCCCCAAGGGTCTTGGCTGTAACTGTACTCCAAAGGAAGCTATGAAGGGCTTTGAGCATATTTCAGATACATCAATGTTAGCACCAACCATTATGAGTGAGTTAGGGAAACGGGTACGCCTTTCACTTGGCCCCTCCTCATCTGCTTCGAGGTCCTATCCGTTTCGTGAACAAGTGCATTTTCCTCTTCCCGTAGACCTCAGTCCCAAAGAAATTGGTCAACAGGGAAGTGAATCCTGAGATGCTACATCTCAGGGCTTGGGGGGCAGCGTAAATTTGGGTGCTGGTGTCAACAGTAGTAGATATGTAGAGGATATGGGGTCCTTCATGCCTCCCCAGATGGAGTCCTTGACATCAGGGAAAGACGGTGCTGGTTATGTTGCTCCAAAACCTGCTCGATAAGAGCCATGAATTAACTCACTGCTCCTTAAGGGAAATGCAGGGCTCTTTATCGTTGAGGAGCAATCTAAAGCATTTTACTTTTCTCAATTTGAAAGAATGATAGCAGGTATTGCTCCAGTCATAAAACCTGTTGTCCCGACCCTGTTAACTAAGTCTTAGGAAACCCAAACGGACCATGTGGTAAGCTTTGCTTAACCTCCCCAAAGATCTTTCTCACAAGTGCTTCAAGGAGTAAACATGTCTCGAACAGAGCAGGGTAGTAACGAGTCAAGCAATCTTTTGGAGGTGGCTAAACTCCATCACGATCGCCTGCTTCAGGTAGAACAACTTTTGTTCAATGCAGTCACTAAATCTCAATCTATTGGGAGCACAGAGCCCCTCTGTGAGGAAATGGGGACCAATATTGAGTCTTCCTCTTCCACAGGCAGCCCTTCTGCCCTGACTGACATCAATGATTCACAGGATACCTCCGAGCCAAAAGTATCCCCGTTGCTAAAGGAGCAAGATGGGGACTCTACAGCACAAGGGGGGGAGGCAGTTTATATCACAGAAGGCGAAGAATTCCTTCCAGAGAGCTCAATAACTCTTAACCCTCGCCAAATCCAACCGGAAGAAGGCGCAAATGAAAGGCACGATAGAAACATCGTCGTGTAATCCTAAGGCAGTGGTGATCGACCCAAACGTGAAAATGGCGTCAACACGGATGACCTTGCACTAAATCTTCTGGAATTGAACGATGAAAGCAAAAAGCACCTACAGATTAAGGCACTGAAAAGTGGCAATGTGCAGGTGCAGCCGGCTAAATTGTCTGGGACACATTCTGAGAAGCTCCAATCTCAAATGCACAGCTTCTTTTCCAGTATTGAAAGCAAGAAGACCACGGCCTTGTCTCAGGATGAAGTGACCTGTTTGATATCACCAAAATAAGTAAGCGGCTCCTTGCCGCCGGTGACATCCACCATAGGAGCTACGAAAGGGTTGGCTATTCAGGAAGAAGTCCACCCTAACCTAGCAACACACGAAGAGGGTGCTGAAAAGGTAATGGACATGTGCCTTCCACAGAATTAGAGGGGTAAGGACAGGCATCACGTCGAGGAGGAACCCGATACTAGTGAGAACCGAGCAGAACCTCCTCTTGACATGCTGTTGTTTTCAGAAACCCCCAAGGAAATGAACCAAATACTTGGATGGGCAAGTAATTTGGATATTAACGGACAGGCACGAATCAACAGGTCATTCTTGATGAACACCTCCTTTCAGATCCCTTCATTACGCAATTTGGCAAGTAAGGATCTAGAATGGGTCAAACTAGCGCCACACAATAATTTGAGAGCACTGTGTAAAGTCCAATCGCAAATAATCGCAAAACTAATTCTGGACTTTAAGGAGGACTTCGAATCATTGGGCCTCTTTTTTCCACTCTTGTTTTGGAACATGGAGAGTGCATGGGAGTTTTTAGATTTTGAACTACCGGCACCCAAGGAACCAACTATGGGAGTCCCATTCTAAGGAACTATCCCACCAGCTGGCTTCCTTTACTCAGGCATTAAGTGGCCTATCATGGCTGGAACCACTAATTAAAGTGGCTGCGTCCTTGAAAGTCGAACCCTCTAACTCATAACCATCGAGTATTGTCGAGGAATCCTGGAACTGTTGTGGTGTCAAAAATCTTACTGCATGGTATGAACAGGATGGGATTTGTCATGTACCAGAAATGTTATTGTTACAGGAAACGATGGCCTTGCATGCCATTGCGTTAGATGGCTATGTATCTTTTAGTGCTCCTGCAAAGCGGAACACCTCAGGCAGAGTGAGTGGTGGAACCTCCATCCTTATCAGGAATAATTTGAATGTGACGACGTGTCTTCTGGCCACGTCTGACACCCACTCTATGGTAGAAATGTCATTGAATGGCAGTAAACTGAAGGCACTTATTTTGCTCTCAATCTATTGGAATCCACATGCTGTCCCATTGGACTCAGCTTTAGCTGAGCTAAATCACACCTTATATAATGTGTTGATGCTTTTTCCGAAGCACGAAATTCTAATTGGCGGTGATTTGAATTCCAGTTTGGGATTGGATGGTAATATGACCTTGTGTTACAACTCGTACTCTTATGCACAGCAGTCCTGTTGGAGAGGAAAGGTATGGGCTGAGTTTTTGAGGCATGGGGCATTTATCCAATCCCACTGGAGTCCCGTAGTGGAAACGCCTCTTGGCAGCATGGAAACTCCACCTCATTAATCGACTATGTGCTTGCATCGGTGGCATGATCTCGATTGCTTGATCCTATTACAATATCGAATGTGGGCTTGAGTGATCACAGAATGTTGTTCACAAGGCTACACATTACGGCCAAGCCTCACAAACTCATCTTGTCTATTGTGCCAGTGGAAAGCGACAGGCATACTCCGTCAGTAAGATGGCACCCCAGTTCATGTCGAAAAATTGTGTTTTTAGTGAACAGGGATTTAGTAGTGTACCATGAGGGAGAGATGTCCTTGGCAGCTATGGAAAAAGTGAATGAGGACAACTTGCAGATGATCCGTGGACATCCAACGGGCCTAGCAATGGAATTCTCACGTAAAGAGGTACTTAACGCCGCTCGAATATATTCTCCAGATGTAGCCAATTTTAAAATCTGGAAAAATCACGGGCTTCGGTTGGCTAGACGCTCGCATATCAATGCAGCCTCATACAAGTCAGCAAATACCCAAATTGTGTCATGTTATAAGAAAAAGGTGAAGGAGGTGCGATATAGGGCTCACAACCTTACGAACCAACGCATGATTGAACATCTGTGCAAAGGAAATATCAGGGAAATGTGGATTATCGTAAGAAACCCTGTTGGTAAGGCAGATAATAACATGGTTGCGACCATATGTGGTGCTCAATGGCAGTCTTTCTTTGGAAAGAAATACGAGATACCCGCCCAACATCTTAGGCTGGAGTCTATCCCCCTTCAGCTGAAACTTCCTGACACATGCCCTTGGGAACTTAAGGACATAATCTTGGCAATTGCGCAGATAAAATTCTCTAAAGCTGCAGGCCCGGATGGGCTTCCGCCTTGCGTCTTTAAGGATGACCCGCACTTCTGGGCTAGGTTTTAGCTTTCACGTTACCAACTGATTTATAAAACAGGTGAAATACCTCGCTCTTGGCGGACGGCTATAATAATAACCATTCACAAGAAGGGCTCCTTGGAGGATCCTGGTAACTTTAGGCCGATTGCCCTAATTGACATTTTGGCAAACATTTTTGCTCGCTTGGTTCTGTGTGAATTGGTGAAATTCATTTTGGCCGCTGGTATTCTATCTAAAGCCCAGGTGGGGTTTCGCAGGGCTATGGGCACACAGCTGAATGCATCAATTCTTGCTCACCTGCTGGCGTCATCTTGCAGTTTGAACAGTAGCCCGATTTACATGGCATCTTTAGATTTATCAGCTGCATTCGACAGCGTCTTGAGAAATCGCCTTTGGCGAAAAATGCTGTTTTATGGAATTCCGCCCCACCTGGTAGCTACAATTGCCACACTCCACCAAAATACCTCATATACGGTCCGTATCAATGCAGAGGGCCTCCTATCTGACTGCATTTCTATGGGTATCGGCGTGAAGCAGGGATGTAAGTTGGTCGCGGTACTCTTTAATCTCTATCTGACCGACATAGAGGAAATATGGGAAGGGGGGGGAACATCTTCCCGGTTAGTCTGGGCAAATTGCGCCTGAATTGGTTAGCATTTGCCGACGACGTCATCTTGTTTGACAGGGTACCCTTTGGGCTCCAAAATAAATTGAACATTTTTCAAGATTATTGTCAGTTGAACAACTTGACTATTAATTCGGCCAAATCCAACATCATAGTCTTCTCGGCAAATAAGAAAGAAAAAAAAAGGGGGTTCTCATATACCGTGAACTCCAAAAACATTAACATCATGAGTGAGATTATATGTCTGGGGTACCATGTCTCAAATGGCATGTCTGTCGGTAAATGGCGAGCAATACTAGATACCAAGCTAACCCACCTGACTGCAGTGTCTAGAGAAAATAATTCTCATCTGCGCAAATACTCCCTCATGCCTCTGATACATTTTTACACAATGAAGGTGGAGTTTATTCTATTGTATAGCCTGGATGTCTGTTTATTGAATATGGGTCCTACTTTGAACATCATGCAGGCAAAGCTTTGGAAAAAGGTGTTAGGTCTCCCAGGATATCTCCCAAATGCCATTTTGATACACGAGTTAGGTCTCTATCCCTTAGCAGACAAGCATGAATGGTGTATGATGAATACTTTTATGAAAATGTTGTCCCCTCCTAAGAATTCCCTTTATGAAGACATCAAGTTAATGCTACACGTGAACTACCCTTCATCGATATCTGCATTTCACAAACGCATAACTGTTGCCCAAAGCCTCATAAATATGTCACACAGGAGCTAATTCTCCGGGGGCAGCTAAACTGCGATTCTTTAGGAATGCATGGGTACGCAACTCAGATCAAATAGCGGGCTATCCTTCATTTAGTGTGTATGCTAAATTTAGGCATGGCGTTATTCCACGTATGCAATATATTTTGTGTTTTCCCAATAAGAACGCCAGAAGGACCTATATGAGATTTCAAGTGGAAATGATCCATACGGGCTCTCGTATTAGGAACTGGTCTGGTTATAAAGAGCTCAGGTTATGGGACTATTGCAGGTTTTGTGCTTTAGCAAATGAGTCTGAAATGCTAGAACACCTATTTATGTATTGTTCATATTTTGAATCACAAAGACTCACCTGTTTAGGAGCCGATTTGGGGTCCAAATCTTGTTTTGAGTGTAATCTAGTTTGGTTGCGTTGTATGTGGGGATATCATAAAGCGATTATTTTGGCAAAGGTAAGATTGGTGAACATAATTGAGAAAGAACTGCAGTTATTGAATAGTAGTTTATATTAGGCACGATGAAGGGTTGATAAAATTATGAATCATTTAATCTTGCATTTACCCAATAAGAACGAACTTGTAATGATGTGATAGCTCTACGTTCATATCTATGCTTGGCCCATACGACCTGTTCCTTTAATGTGTTTGTTTGCTTGTACGAAATGGGTGAACGATGTTAGGAAGTGATTTAAGATTGTTTTGTTTACCTATCATGCGATGTATTACGATAAGAATTGTAACATTTGTTTTATGTTATGTCATGGTTTTAAAACTACAAGTCATTCAAGGATTAATGAGTTTTTTATATATATATCCCAATTATGTATTTTATGTATTTGAAAACATTCTTTTGTAAAGGTGTAAAGTAATTTTTACTAGCAAAAACAAAAATAAAAAAGTTTTAAAAAAAATAGCCACCAGAAAAACAACCTTCCACATGAATAATTTTATGGCAGCCTGTTGACATAGGCTGAAACGGTGGTTTCATGAGGGCCGCGAGCACCAAGTTGAGACTCCAGACCAGAGAAACCGTTTTCTTCCTGAACTTTGTCATTTTATATTTTTGTTTAGCGGCCGCAGGTCCAGAATGGGGCGTCATTTCCCATTTGGCTTTTTGATGACAAAAAACCTGGAGTAGGTTCCTCTTCCTCTTTCTGATGCTCGAACCCTCTCGATTGCTCCTTTTTGCAGCATAATATGAAGCTCCTGGCACAAGACTTGAAGGTGCGGCTGAGCTCTTTTTACCAGAGAAATGGGGCGTTGCGGAAGACTGAACTCTGAGTGGCCGTATTGGCCTGCTTCCAGCACCCAACTTTCTGTCGTGATCAAACGCCACTCGTCGAGGTGGTGTTCCACCCTCCCCTCCTAGACGACTGCCCTTGTAGCAGTCATTGCTGAGGCTTGGTCCGACGGCCTCTTTGAGAGGAGGAGGAAGAACCCCTTTTCCTTTGTCCTTGATTGATACACCTTGCTCCGTTGGGCAGACTGGAAGGAACACCGGTAGCCCTGGGAGAAATAGGTAGACCTACCGTACTCCTTGTCGTTAGTACCTGAGAACCTTGCATTCCCTGAGAACCCACGAAAGGAGCGAAAAGAAAGTCTGCCCTGCAGGGCTGTAAGGGACCTCGCAGGATCGGAGTCAGCCTTCATGTTCTTCAACACATCAATCTTCTCCCCCGAAAAGATGTTCCCTCGCAAAACATGTCCACCACCTTGTGCTGAACCTCTGGCCGCAAATCAGTGCAGCAAAGCCAGGCTTGACGCCGGAGAACCACCCCATTATTAATCTGCTTAAACCCAGTCTCCGACAGGTCGACAACAATTTTAATACTATGAATCAACGGTTTCTCCCCCTCACGAACCAAAAGCATTGCCTCCTTCTGCTGCACCTCTGGCAGGTGGTCCAACAGAGGTGCCAATTTGTGCCATATCTCGCGGTCGTACCGCGCCATGATAGCCAACGAGTTGGCCGCCTTTACCGTAGTAGCTCCAACAGTGAGGACCTTCTTTCCGAAAGCATCCAACTTACGGCTTTCCTTCTGTGGGGAACTAGCACACTTGTGCTGGGTACAAGCCTTTCTACTTGCTACTGAAGAAACAACCGACTCCGCAGTAGGCTGCAACGTCAGGCACTTTGGAGTGGACTCCGGCACCTTAAACTTCTTCAAGCAGCCTTTGACCGCGGGCTCTGTAAACAGGTGCCTCATTGTCCAAAGCCCTTCCACACGTGGTCCAATATAGGGATCAAGAAGACCGCCTTTCTCCTCTTCCCCATATGGTCAAACAAGAAGCAGTCCTTTTCCTCCTCTGGGATGAGGCCAAACTTGTGACAGACTTTAGCCATCATGGCATGAAAAGTTCCCAATATCATCTGGCGGAGATGGCTGGGCTACTCAGTGCATCGAGATCCAGATCAGTATCCCAGGTGTCTGCTCTTCTGGGCGAAGATGAGACCGTAGGGTGTCCTGTATAACACTGTCTGGCTCAGACTCCACTAGTTCCCCTTCCTCCGGATCCCATCGAGGAGGACTGAACGCCCTGGGAGACGGCAGGTGAGGTTTAAATGGGGAAGACCTTCTGGGATGAGGCCCTCCACTGCGAGTGGCTTTTGAGACATCCGTCTGAAAAGGAATGGCTGGTGGGTCCTGCAGCAATGGACAGACGGAGTCTGAGGCACTGGTAGCCTGACATCCAATTGCCCCAGGAGCGATTGCAACATAGTAAGCACCTGCATGGAGAGCAAGGCATGTGGGTTGACAAGAGGATACTGAGACGGCAGAGCTCCCTGATGTGGATGCAAGAGAAGGCTGCAGAAACAGCGGTCCGGACTCTTCCTCCTCTGGATCTGACTCAAACACCACATGCCCATAGGCCGGAACCTCATTGGACGAGGTGGTCTCATGCTGGAGTATCTCCACTGGGAGTATGGATGTAAACCCTTCCAGAAGAGGCCCGTGGACTGCCAATGTGTATCCCTGGGAGACAATGGTTTTACAGAGGTCGCCTGTGGCGTCGCTGCTGCTTTATTCTTGTCCACCCCCTCCAGAACAGTCGCCGACGGGGGCCGTCTTCAAGATGGCCATCGCCGGCAGAGCGGATGACAATGGACGAGTCAGTCTTCAGTGCCGACGCATCCGTAGGAGGAGAAGGCCGCTTGATCAAGGACTTGGATCGGTGCTCTAACAATTCATGGCCCGAAGAGGAGTGCTGCCTCTCCTTGGAAGAGGACTTCTTAGTCGACGGAGGACTAATTAGACTTGGACTTCTCCTTGTCTGATGGCAATCCCTTGTGAGCCGGGTCCACAGGTCTCTCCGGGTTTGACCCGAGCCCTTCGGGTTATCCTCCCATGGAGCAGACTGGCCCTGAGAGGAGGGAACATTCGACCCCTCACTCGGCACAGGCCGTGCCACCGAAGACTCCTTGCCTTTTCCCAAATCCCATGCAGGCCTGGCCTCACCAGTGCGTTGCTTCTTAGGCATCGGCTCTGCCGAACTTGCCCTCTGGAGCGATGGCAATCTCTTGGCAGAGGGAGTAGAGGACCTGCCCCTGCGGGGAGAGCCTACCTCCAAAGCCGTATAGGCCCCCTCGTTCAGCCAGCAAATCAACCGCTTGTTACGGTCCTTGAGGGTCTTCTGGGAGAACCCCAGACAGATCTCACAATTCCCGGCCGAGTAATTGGGGTATAAGCAGTCCACATGGCCATCCCCCTCATACACATTTTTGAGGCCGCAGGTCTTACACAGCCGAAATAAGGGCTTCTTTGGACCCACAGATGGGACCTAGAATCACCGAAATAACCACTGGAAACAGCGAAAGCCGAGTAGAAGAAAGCACATTCTCTGGAGAGAACACGAGGTGATCCCAACAGTTTGGAAGATGGTTGAAATCTGAAGAGAAGCCACGGGGGTGGGACTATATACTAGACGTCCCATTGGTACTACCCAAAGCTCCCATAACAACATCAATAGGACACGCAAGGTGTTGAAGTTTGTCCATAGGAAAACTACTATATTCAAGCTACCGATGTTTCCCAGCCCGACGATGGGAAATATTCACAGCATGTGAAACCATGAAAGATCCAATGCTGGAGAATGGGGTGACATTAAATGTTTAGGACAGAAGTGGACAATCCAGCCTATTTCCTCTCGCGTCACCTGGTGAACAACAAGTGTTGTGGGCGCTTGCAGGGACTGCGTTCTCACGCTCAGGAATACTTGATCATGATGGAAGGCAAACATGGTACATTTTGAGTATTGCTGTGCAAGCTATTTCTACAGTTCACATGGCTCAGGGAATGCAATCCTGCTTACTATATGACAACTCCATATGCTAAAGTTGCCTTGCCTAGGAAAGCATCATTCGAAAACACGCCTCTATATGCCAAAAAGGAAACATGTTAAAGGCGAGAACTGTGGAAGCGAGCTCCACTAGGTACCATGCGGAAAAGCCTTTGAGGTTAGGCCATGCACATTAAAACATTGGGCTCACACAGCAGTGGCAATAGGGCACTTGTCAAACATGGCAGTTAGCATTGTTTCAGCACCCTACTACTTTGGCACCAGGAAACAGGTTGCGTAGCAACCCTGGCCTCATTCCGATCAGGGCACTGGATTTATGGCACCCTTTGCCAGAAGCCGACAAACCTCCTCCAACAGGAGGGGTTGAGGGGCAAGCACGGATTGCATAATGCCCTCCAAACCATTCCCTGACCAAAGGGGAGACAGTATCCCTGGTGAATGACCTGTAAGGGCCAGGCGTCGGACATAGTAAGATACCACTCCTTGCTGAACCGAGAAATCCTGCCTCTCACAGGGGCTTCGCACTCGCCGCTGAGGAGGGCATGGTGGAAGTTGATGAGACTCCTCTTGGAGCGCCTATGACCCCAACCCCTAGTTGGATGACATTCGTTTGCCAGAGGAGCTTGCCCTCTGCCCCCGTGGGCATAGGAGATGAAACAGCAACAGCTCCTACCTCTGCATATGGGGGCTGTGGGTTGCTGCTGATCAATCGCTATGTCCAGAGATTTAGCAAGCCCAAGCGATTTAGCAGTCACTTTAGCCCAAAACCAATAGTTCCCATGAAATGACATGTCCAGCAGTTTAGCCTGGACATCTAGGGTGAAACTAGAGGTCCTCAACATTGCCTCATGGCCACTGTACGAGTCACACAGTCGGCACTATACAGAACTGACTGAAGAATTTGGTGGGACGCTTCCTTTCCATCTTTGACCAGGTTTCAAACCCCTCCCTCATATCTCCTGCAGGAAGGTACTATGCAGCCCCTGAAAGCAGACCAAAGACTGAAGGAGAATTTGGCCATGGCAAAGAAGGCATGGATGGCCCTTCAGCCAAAGCTGCCTGTGCCAAAAGCCTTCCTTCCATAGGCATCAAGCCTCTTACTCTCACAGTCTGGAGGTAGGGAAATACATCTTTATACTCGCGCTGGCAGCCTGGACCACCAGGTTCTCATGTGAGGCATGTGAAGATAGGAAAGATGGGTCAGAAGGAGTTGCCTTGTATTTCATCAACAAATCCTGGTCCATCGTTAGGACCTAAGCCAGTTTTGATCATCATTTGGGGACTCGGGCTGTGACTGCTGGGTTAAAGTGAAGGAGGGTCACCCTCTGCTGACCTTCATAAAGAGTGTCTGTAAATTCAAATTGCACCTTGGGTCTTAAAGTGGCCACAACCATAGGGTTGCAACCCCTTTAGGCATCAGGCCTTGAAAGGAAGCCAGAGGGTTTCCTGTGGTAGATACAGGGAGCATGTCATACTCTGGAAACGTGCCAAGACCACTTGCAAGTCACCCTCCTGTCCAGGAAATTCCTCAAGGAAATCCCCATCTCCTCTTGGATATAAAAGCATTCCAGCCCAAAGAGTATGGGATCACCCTCCTAATTGTAATTGGCTTCCATATGAGACAAACACGCCCATAGGAAATGGAACATACTGCTGAAGAATCTCAGTGCTGGCAGACCACGCCGAGGTTGCTGTAGAGTGAGGAGCTGAAGCCGGAAGACAGATGCCATATCAGAATACTGAATGCTGCAGGTAGACACGTTCTTGCCTGCTGGAGCCATGGCCGGGCCTAAGGGCACATGGTCACTGGCTTTTGTGGGTTCTCTGCTTGTTCATCTGAGCATGGTGGACTCCTTTGGCAGTATTCGCGCCAGGGCCTTCGCAAAGAAATCAAGCATCTTGAGCCTAAAAACCTTGCATTCCTCCCGTGTGGAGGATTGGGTGGGAAAGGTTACCGGCGGTACCTGCTCCTCAGAGGAGTGCCTGCAGTATTTTTCTTTGAGGAGGAGGAGGAAGGAGGTTTGGGTGAACTGCTGGGTGAATAGGACCTCTTGCAGTGCTTCTTGTCCTTGTGGACCACTCTTCACTTCACTGCTGCAACCTCAAACAGGTCTGTATGCCACTTTTTCCCTTGTGGAAAAAGGTAACAAGTCACCATCTACTCTCAAAACACCTTGGGGTGCCTCGATTGGCATGGCCCACATTCTTATTTGTCAAGTTCTTCTCCAAGACGGTAGAGGCAGATCCTGTGGGGGGTCAGAGCCGGACATTTGACACCTTCACTCAATGCAGGGTTTAAATCCTGAAGCCTTTGTCGGATTCAGATGGCGCAGAAGAAAAAAGGTAAATACTTCTTACAAAGCAGTGTTCCTGAACTGAGCAGTGTGCTGAAAAAAGCAAATTAGGTCAAGGAGGTGCTGCACCTCATTATACCTGCCCTGGTATGATTGTCACGTAACAAGAAAAATGTGTACATGAGTCAGTTGCTTGCTAGGAACATCTTTTTCAACTTCTTCTTCCAACTAATTAATATATACTTTTGGCAGTATGAGGGTGCAGCAGTAAGACTTGGACACAAGCTGGTATTTTGATTGGCAAATACTTTTATTGAGAACAATAATGCAGGGGAAGTTGGAGGAAAACCTACCTGACCCCATCTCTAAAACAGGTCTTCCTGCCTCAACAAAACAAACTAATGAAAAATGTGTCCCAAAGTAAAGTTTGCGGTCCTGTATCCAAATCCTAACCTATCCCTCACAAACTAAACTCAGTAAAATATGCTGAGGGAAATGCCTCTTGGCTAGCTGCCTGTAGGTCAGCTTTGCAGTTCAAAACAAAAGTTCCAAAAGATGTAGAAAACAAAACAAAACTTCGACAAGACTGAAGGCGTCGATTCCCTTTCTCCAGTCTTTCCAACCTTCTTGGTAGGCCTGACCCCCAGGCTCTGTGCTAAGGTAGAAAAGAAGCCTGGCACCTTTCCCAAGCTCTCTGGAGGGTCCAAGACCGTTGTGAGCAGACGCAGCTTCCTAGTACTGCAACAAAGAACACCACCCTGGAAGCTCCATTATAGGTCCCAGACCCTTGATCAGTTCCACCCCCTTCTTGATCCACTCTCTTGCCTAGAGGGGGTACTCAACAATGTCCAGCTCACCACCTCTTCTCTACGACTTCACCTCCACCTACAGCCTTGGTTTACTCACCTGCCAAGGTCAGTGAGCACTATTGGTAATTGTAAAGTGTGTATCCCTTCTTACCGTGAATTGGGATGTGTTCTCCCAATAAGGGCCCCAGACACCCTTCACAGTGCTATGCGCTGGCAAGCATTCAGATTCCTTAGTTCCGATTTGATTTACAGTTTTGTGTTCTCTGGGCCACCCGAATATCTGCAGGGTCTTGGCGTTTGAGTGAGGGTCTCCCAGGATATTCCGCGGCTTCTCCAGCTAACCATATCCTTCTCCAGTCTTTCGCAAGCCTCTCCAGCAGCCCAACTGTAGGTTTACTGTGCTCCATCAGATTTCGTTCCCGACGAGAGACCTTCCTGCTTTACAGGAAGCTTCCAGATTCGGCACACCTTTGCAGACATACCCCTCTCCCTGACTCTGTCTGCTTCTCTAATCAGAACTTCCTTGCGGATCTTGCCAGGCTCCTGGTTCGTGCCAAGAGGTAGAAGATGCCATGGTTCGATTCATGCTCTTGTTGTGAATGACAGTGGGCCAGAATCAGTGGATTCAAACTAGACAGTATGCTTTGGTTCTCTGCATTAATCCTCATTGCTCTTGGCCTCTTCTTCGTGTCAGTACCATTAATGAATACCTTGTGGGTGTTTTCATTCTCAGTGGTTTCTACTTTGGATGTGTGACAAAGGTATGTTGAGGTAGCCAATGAGAGGATAAGAGGGTTTTATAGGGAAGGTGGGAGGGTCCAAGCAAATACTGCGTTCTCCCAAGCTGACCACTACCCTCAATGGGGTCTCCACTCATAATGGGATACTCCCGCTGAGTACCACCTCGGGGGGGGGGGGGATTTGGACTATCAGGTAGCAGCCTCACCTCCCTGGCCTCGTGGAAAGGGGCTCCCCCCGCCCCCATCAAAAGCAGCAACGACACCTTGGGATATGTCACAGGCAATCAAGGGAACATTCTCATAAATAAAATCAGTAATGGCCATTCGACATCTTAATGAAATCACTTCTTTGTGTGTGTATATATATATATGTGTATATATATATATATATATATATATATACACACTGTATAAAAGTTCATATTGATTCACACATCATTTTGTTGAAATCAAAGGTGTATTCAAAAAGAAAACATGTTAATTACACAAAGACAATAGAAAACAAAACTGCAAAGTAAATTGTGCAAACGTTTTTCCAGGGCACCACCACTCTGAAGAAAATGAACAAGGAAACGTGGAGCCTGGCTGACTGCTTCCCACTTGTGTAACCGCGTTCAAGGGTTCCCTATCTGATGTGCACTCGAGCTATTGTGTGTTTATGGGTTCACATATATTAGGTATAGCAAGGTAACTACCCATCCTGATATAAAGTTCTTCTTCAGTAACAGCATATTTGCTCCCAACCAAGATGGCCACCTCCATACAGATTCCCTCTCCATATTCAAACATTGGCCTCATCCAAGATGGCCCCACCCGAGATGACCCCCCACTTACTCTGCACCTCCGAGACCGAAGAGCATCCACTCTTGGTTGCAGCCTGGGGCACGTGTGTCCTGGAAGGACTGCCATCAGGGCAACCGCCATTGGTGCTGAGCTGTCTGGGATAGGCCTGCTTGACTCTCTCTCTCTGGCACTGTAAAGGACACAGCAGGGCGCCAATTCCTCTCTGGCCTAATGCTCCCCCTACCTCGGAGTTGAAGGTAAAGCTCTCATGAGTGCTTCTGCAGCTCACCAGAGTTCCCGTGTCTGCACCCTGTGAAATGTTACCAGAAAAGTGTACACACAGGTCACCCGGGACAATCCTGCACCGCTGCCATCTTGCCAGCCAACCCTCATTGTAATGGTACCGTTAGATAAAATGCGGTTGTAGTCCTCCTAGTGGGAGCCTACCAATAGAACAGGTTATTTGACTGTTCTTTTTCGTTAGAGGGGGTTCCCAGATCTTTTGCAGTATCTTATTAGCGTCGGATCATTCTGTGAGTTTGCTTAATACACCTCTTGCCTGGGGGTGCCTAAAATTGCCAATATCCTATAACTCTTCGGGGTCTGGTCTAAGACCTAGTTTATGGATCGGTGTAATATATTGTGGGTCCAGCAGTCGGGTAAGGTCTCGGTCAAATTAATCTTTGTAAATAAAAGCATGAAGCCTGTTTCCCCTCATAATACATTTTTCAGCAGGAAATTAGTTGCTGGGGAACTTATTGTGAAATACCCACAAGAGATTCATAATATTGATAAATGGGCTTTGCCCCAATAGTGTCCACTACATGTTTTACCCAATGTTCCTGAGCCCCTCCCTATGGATATGAAGCTGGGTACTGTGGTGAAACCATATCCCACACGTGTATTGGGGGGTTTAGACCTGCGCATACCGTTGAGATGGTACAGTTAATCTAACGAAAAATAAATAATGGCTTTAATAATAAAACAAACGAAAAATGGCGCACTTTTGGCTAAAGGTATATATTCGGGTGAGGGGATTGAGGTAAAAAGCTAGGGGAACGGGGATTCGGGGGTGGGACCCTCCAAATTATAAAAGAGAAACTAATTCGACATGTGTTCATTGCCATTCACTGAATGTGTGTTTATTCGTGCTAAACACATTGAAATAAGTCTCAATCAAAGGTGTGGTGCACACTTCATTAAAAAGGGTATACACGGCCACTGTGATAAAGGTATGGTTAGTGGGGGATATTACGGAGATAGATCCGGTATGGCTGGCAACAGCAGGGTAGTTTGGTGGGTTCAGTCGATTCTGCTCAGAGCAAATGGTATGCCTTGCACACCGTATTATATTGGCACTGCGGCTAGACGATGCGCCCTGGCAAATCACTGCGGCGTTGATTCGGTGGGAAAAATGCCCAGCTTTTTATTTTTATGGTGAGTTAGAACTGTGTGAATAACGAGTTCTATTGCTTGGATGACTAAGAATGCGGTCACGGCTGCACAGTAAGTTTGTAGGAAAGCAACATTGTGTTTTCAAGAAATGCAGAGGGATAATAAACTTCTCAATTTGTGAATAATGTTGAGTGGCACCAATGGTACACTTATTTTAGAAGATCGTTCCTGATACAGAAGGGATGGCTCAGATTTATCTTTTCTAGATTAATCAATTCACCATGTTTCGGCTCTATGTAATCCCTTTTCGTTTACCTTTACTGAGGGATGGGCTCAGAGTCAAGTCGCTGATGCTGTATTCGGAAACCAGTCCATTAAACACGTCCATACAGTAACGCTAGAAGTAAAGCATACTTCAACCTAGCCAACCCAGCACTCTGTCCTAAACCGCAATATATAAACTCTTACCCCATCAAACCAAACCAGGATTATTTGATAATAATTCCTCATCTCTAACTTTAATGTATCACATTTGAACCCGACTTCAAAAGTAAAAAAGGAAAACCTCATTAATGCTCGCAATCAAATCTTACGTGGCCCAGTTATGACTTTCATAAAATGTATAAATATATAAGTGACCGTACCCTGAGACCTGCAATAATACGATGTTCTAATGCCCTGCATACTATTAAATCCTGCGCTAACGTTAGATACAAGAATGCTGCTCTACATTGTTGGAGTTGAAAATAGTTCTTGTGTGAAAGTGAACACAATGCGCAAAAGAAGAAGAAATGCATAGTTTCCTGATCAGTCCCATTGCAATAGCTGCAGGCCCTTCACTTTCAGCCCTTTCAACTGGTTAGCAGCTTGATGCAATCAATGGAGCCTTAGTTTAACGATCTGATCCTAACCCACTCTTGTTTATTGTATGTGCGTGAGGAATAATAGACACTTGCGTACAGGCGCTAAGTGCCAAATCATATAATACTACTCCGTGAAGTGCAAAGGCATTTACGGCATATAAGCAGCCAAGTGGAGTCACACTTGCCTGATCCTCCTTCTAATTGGCTGATGGGCCTTGGAGATGACGTGCTTACCTATACACAGTATCTATGTCTCATTAAAATAATGGCACAATTCTTTTTTCAAATAGATCTGCCAGCTTATAGACTCTCTGATAACCCATCTTTATTAAACCATTATTAATAATGTGCAGTAGTTTAAGCTCTGCATTTTCCCAAGTGGTCGTCCAGAATGCAACTGGAGTCCCTCTTAAACTAAAAACCAATGTTGCCACATCAAGTTAAAAAAAAAAGTTGTTGGCTGTCCCTAGATCAATTCTCCACCTTCTCTGTAATGGTTAGACAGGTGTGACCCCCCCCACCCCCAAACACTTACTGTGTATTTGTCTATTCCGCAGGTTTTCGACTGGTAGACCTCAAGTGTCTTATTTTATCCTTCGATTGGTGTGCACATAATTTTGGTAGTAAGAACATCTGTTCTTTAAGGGCTTAGACTGTAAGACCCTCGACAGAGTGCTACATGTATCTAATTGGTGTCAAGGCTCTGAATCACCGACACTGGGACCTCGTGCCTCATAGCCCTCTCACCTGCCTAAGATCCAGTTGGTCATAAAATACTCCTCTTCCTCCTCGCTGACAGGATGAGCTTCTCTGGAATTGTGCTAAAATGGCTTGCATCCTACAGTATCTAGTCATTGCATCGAATACAAACCATTGAATGCCAAAAGCATTGGAAAAAAAAAAGCATAGAATGCTTTTTTCTCAAAGGTAAAGGTTTTATTTTACTCCAAATGGGTTTTCGGGGGTAAAAATAACAGGTTGGGCCCCCCCCCCCCATTAAAAAAAATACATTCAATGCTTTTATTTTTTTTATTTTTATTATAGATGCTTTGCCATTCGATGCAATCACTATAAACCCACCCTACTTATCTGATGGCTCCAGTTCGTACAGATGGGCTCGTTCAGTTCCAACTGACTCCCAGTCATGTCTGGGGTACCCAAAGGTTCTGTTCCCTCCCTGCCTAGTCTTCAATCTATATGTGGAACCCCTAAACTCTCATACATGACCCCTGTATAGCCATCCATTTGTACGCTGAAGACACTCAGCTGTACCTTGAGGTCAGTGGCCTCCAGGACCTTGCTTGCCTCTGTAAATGCCTGGCTACTATCGAGACATAGATGTCAAACGCTTACCTTAAATTGGACCTGACCAAGACTGAACTTGTCATCATCTGTCCCCTCCACCAAACAACTTGAGCAACGATGGCTTGATGACAGGTCCCTGGAAGGATTCACCCCTGAGCTGTCAAACCCAGCCAAATCACTGCTTCATTCCTGACAGTCTTTCCTTCAAAAAGCACAATCAAACCCTTCGTTCCCCCAAACAAATTATGTATGGTCATCCGTGCACTCATCTCACATCAATAGGGGTGGGGGGGGGGGGAAAGCAACACCCTCCTTACTGGGCTCCCAGCTGCGCAACTGGCCCCCTTCAAAGTAGCACACCATGCTGCAGCCTGCCTCATTACAGGTGCCTGTAAATTCGACTGCATTGCTCCAACAGTGTGCATGCTTAACTGGCTCCCCCGCCAGTAGCCTATGCAAAACTGCATATTTCCCCCCACAAAGCAATCCAAACGGAAAACTGTTAGGCAGAAACCTGTGCAGTTCCCTCTGGGACCACTGCAAAAGATTTAGGACTACAGGTGTTTGGCTGTAAACCCACTTGGTAGCAGTCTATACCACACAGATTCACTCGGTAGCTGTGGCTGAGCAGTCAGACTTCCCTCAAGAAGAGTTAGGCAGCATACAGAGTATTCACAACAGGTCAAAAGAACATAGTAGAACAAGTAAACACTGACCAGGGCTTGGTGTAAAGAGATATAATTATTTATTTAAAACCAAAACTAGAAAAACACACAGAGACTAATAGTAAGCAACCCAAAAACACGGTCACTAAAAGATATACACTCCCTTCAAAGAATATTAGACAAGTCTTAAGTAAAGCCCCACTTATTTTCAGACAGTGGTGAGCGCTTAACGTAGATGGCACTCTAATAATTTGTTTAAAAAAGGGAGAGAAAAGCAGAGAATAAATTGGAACAGATCCCAACACTTTTCCACGAACACAACAAGAGAGGAAGGCAAGTAATAACGTGAGTTTAGAGTCAGTAGGCCAGATCCACTTTAAGAGGATAAAACGAATTGTGTCCAAGGTCACACAGTTGCAGTGCACAAGAGTCTTGTAAAGGTTCAAAAAGGAGTTGGACCAAAGAAAGGGACCAGTTAGAAGGTCAAGGCGGCCAGCCCAGTCCAGAAGGTTAAGGGGTCATTATTACCTTGTAGCAATCTTTAGAAAGGGAGGCCTGGCGGACACGGTACCTTAAAGTGGTGAGAATACTCCAGGGGGGGCAGTTGTTCCTGGCAGCGGATGCAAGTCGGTGCTTCGTCCGGGGGAAGAGAGGATCTCGTCGAGGAGGAAGACAGGAATCCGTTGCACTGCCAGGGAAGAAACCAGCCGCAGAGTTTCTCAGGTAAAAGGAGCGGTCCTTTAGTTCGTGGACCAGTGGTAAGTGGCTATCCGATTGCCGGGGTGCTTGGCATGGGCAATTTGACCACTTAGCCGGTCGGGGGTGTGAAGAGAAGAAGGTAAACTGGTTGTGCCCACCAGCCAGGGGAAGAAGCCTCTCCAGCTGGGAGATCTTCTCTGTCGTCGGGAAGCGGTGAGTCGGTTCCGCAGGGCTCCACCGGTGGTGTCGTCGTGGTAGGTCGGCTCAGCTTCCACCTCGTCAGATTCTCAGGTCCTGTGGCGACTTCTGAAGTTCCAGTCCCCAAAGCCCTGCTTTTATGCAGCATACCCCCATTCACTCAGCCTAGCTGTCAATCAAACATGCTAAGTGGTGAGCTGGCCGGCTCACCACTTGGGCCAATCACACAAGAGTGCGACTTGAGTTACCAAGGTAACTCAGTCCAGGGTGCCTAAACACCCTCCCACACTCCCTGTGGTATCCATACAGAGTGGCACTACCTTTGGAGGCTTCTGTGGAGAAGCCCGCCAAAAAGTGGAACAAAGGGCTCGACTTGGGTTGGAGTCACAGAAGAGAACACAAACGCCATTTTCGAATCGAGTCCTGGCAAAAAATACCAACCGGCGAATTAATATTAAATAAACCGGCGGTATGTTCGAGGCTATGAGAATTAAATAATTAAAGTTGGTAGCCTCGAACAATGGGAAATTCCCATAGGGATATATTCACGCTCGAATATAAAAAGTAGTATCCACTGCCACCAGCCAAAACTCGATCAGGGGGGACGGAGATGTGCCCCCTCGACTAACAGACCCCGGGGCAATTGAATTGCCCCAACCAGTATGTCCACAATATGATGGTTTGTACTGGTGTCTGTTAATAATTTGGGACTAGTAAAGCCAATGGTGACTTTACATGCCCTGGGAGACAGTAGTCAGTCCCAGGGTATGGAGTCTATGGTGGGGTGTCACTATGACACCCATGTGTTACTGCACGGAGGGTGCTGTGTAACACACATAGTAAAAACACATGAGACCCTATGGAGTAAAGGACCCCATAGCCCATAAAACACATTAACAGTTAAAGGAACACCATAAGTCATGTCCAAGAGTGGGAGAAAAAGAGTCTCACTCTTGGCAGGAGAAAGAAAAAAAAAACTCCAGAAATCCAGCAAAGCTGCTGGGGGACTCACTAGGTTAGGAAATTCAGCCTAAAGAGGTAATTCTCCCTAACAAAAACCAATATACTTAACAGCTAAACTTCACACCTCTTGCTCTCGCCTGATTTGGCAAAACTATGTAAATGTTGGAGTCCAGGCTAGTCCACAAAGAGAAGACTTTCAAGCAGTCCTCCTGCTACGCCCTGAACATCTGGAACTCAATCCTGGTAGAGGCTTGTAATGCCCCTACCATCCTCCAGTTCTGCAAAACACTAAAAAAGTGGCTCTTTCAACAATAAAGATCCTTCTCTCCCTCTACCAACATGACTGTTACTGTATAAAAAGCCAAGCCCAATTCTCGCAATCTTGTTGTAAAGTTCACTGCTGCTCTTGTGCAAACTTCTCAGTATAAGCAATAAAAAGAAGGCAAAGAGAAATGTATATGTATATGGGCATTGAGATACCTTCACGATCAGCATTTTCACTGAACAATCATTAATAGAGGGGTCATACAATCTACAAAACCACTGTACATACAGCAAGTGCAATAGAATATATTGTATCGGGAGCAATGCCAGGGGTAATGTTGATTATACATTTCTGAGCCCAGAATGTTACCTCTGGGGAACGAGGACTAGTAAATGATGTGTTTTACATGTCGCCCATATGCTTATTTTATACACTCCCAAACAGATGTAATGCCGCATAGATCTGTGTGTATGCCACCAGGTGCCCTCACGAGTGAAGTGTAGCTGGCAGTGTTAAGCTAATTAGGATCTGCCAAGTTGCTTGTTATTTTCATCCCTGGGGATTTTGGGGTAAATTGTAAAATGCACATGCAAGAGCAAAAGTATCTGAAAGGCTATCAGCATTTTACCACAAGCCAAGTCACTTAAGGGCAACGAGTCCATGTTGTTGGCCTCCCTGAATTGATGACAGAATGCTAGATACATCTATGGGGAATAAACACCTGGAGGTTTCGATCACCAGGATAAAACGAAAGCTTCTTTGCTCAAGACCAGCAGCAAAATGTTATTTTGGATATCTGGACATGGCTAGGTGTACAATGGTACAGGTAACAGAATTAAGAGTGTCTCAAAAAGCTCCACAAACCAAGTTTGTGTAGAATCATACTTTTTAACTAGCCACAGGGCTTTTCTGATATTAACCCTAAGGTGGGTCTGATAGAAAACCTATTTGAAGAAGATGGATGTCTTTCAATCAGAAATGGTTTACACCAACACACTTACAAATGGCAGGGGTATCCCCTGGAGGTTCCATGTCATTTCATCGTGAGATGTTTTTTCGCAGGGTTTAACCAATCTAATTTTTTAGGGGGGGAAGGTTAGAAAATTATATATGAGGTGTGGGTGTTTAGGAATGCATAGAAAAATTAAAGGGAATGGGGGGCCCCATCCATTCCTTTCATTTTGTGTCCATTCCTAAACGCCCACACTCCATATATATATATATATAAAATTTTCTAAGCCCCCCCACACTCCCTAAAATATTTGATGTTTTTTTTTTGTTAAAAAAAATGTGCGGTAAAAACCACGAAAAAACATCATGTGATGAAACGATGTCGTAATACCCCCCCCACCCCCCATAGCCTCGGAACAGTACTTGTACAATAGTTCAAGTGGTGATCCCATTTATGGGGGTGTGAACAAAGGGGCACATATACCATGGCTAAAGTCAAACAAAAAAAATATATGGAACCGCTGACTTACAAAGTTAACATTAATCTGAAGTGCTTCAAACTAAAGTACACAAATATATAGAATTTGATTATTATGCAGCACTAGAGGGATTGATGGGCTTGGGTAGGAAGCAAGGGGGAGGATGACACACTGTTGGCAGTCAAGAGAAGTTGAGGTTAACCTTTGACGAGATCCACTGTTTGGGTGGCTTTTATTTTGATGGGCAGCAAATTGAAGTTGAGTGGGCAGAGTAGGAAAAACAAATGTGAGGGAAGATAGGAGGGGCATGGTGGTAGTGAGAGTAATGTCCTTTGCTGAGCACCATGGCGGGGAATACAGTTTTCATAGAGTGAGGAGTAATACATTGATCATCATTACCACTGCTCCTTCTCAAGATGAATTGAATTGGTGCAGGTGGAGGTCGCTGACAAATAGAACCCCATGGCAGCAAACCCAGGGCAAGGGAGCAAGAAGATTAGGTGGGAAGGTGATGGGATATGGATGCTTTGGAAGCCAGTCGAGCGCTATCAAGTGGTGCATTGCAGTAATATAGTTGGTAATCTTTTCAAAGATTTCTAGGGTGAAGGGAAAGCAGCAAAGATTTTGGGGGTAATTCATGGATTATTTGCGCCGAAAAAAATGGGATTGGTGTGCTATTCTGCCCGCAAATCCCCATTTGTTAAACAGGGATTTGCAGGCAGAATGGCGCACAAATCCCATTTTTTTTCGGCACAAATAATCCATGAATTACCCCCTTTGAGTGTTGTCAGTAAAGAGATGACAGTGAAAGGCAAGCGAAAGGATGTATTTTTCGGGCAAAGGTATAGAGGGGGAAGTGAGAGGTTCAAAAACTGATCATTGTGGGGGGGGATGCTAAGAGTGTGCCGGGTGGCATCAGAGGTTTTCAAATACCAGGAGAATTTAAAGGAGTGACCTTCCAGGTAGGAGGTTATCCAGGTTAGTGGATGTGTGAATCCTAAGGTTCTGCAGCAAGTGAGGTGGACCGAGGAGTGGTCAACAGTGTCGCAAGTGGCAATATGGTGAGGGTCGGAGAAAAAGCTCGAAGCAGGCATGAGGGCAGAAGGCAGATTGAAGTGGATGTCTAAGGCCATTTTAGAGATATGGACAATTTAATAATCTGGTAAGAGGGAAACTGGACAATAGTTTGCCATGATTTTAGGGTTAGCAGAGAGTTTATATATTTTGATTGAATAAACTAAAGTTGTCGCAGAGTTAAAAATGATCCAATTCATCACAACAAAACCCATGCTATTTGGCAGACTGGGAAGTGACAACCATCAATCTTGCCCCTGTAGAGGCCCCTATAATAGGATTTCGTTAAAGCCTCCTTGTTGATCCCTGAAGATGCCCCTATAAGAGGTTTTATTTTTTAAATCTCATTGTTGATCCCTGCTGATCTCATGTATGCGCTTATGGGCAGAGCTATAGGGAGGGTGGTGACACTAATTCAAGATTGTCGTCACTTCCCACATCTCTGCTGAATTTTGTTGCAAATAATTGGATCGTCTTAACTCTGCCTTAGAAAAAAAAGATCTAATGGGTACCTTTGTCCCATGAATTCCTCATCCGATATCTATCTCTCAGTGCAGCTGCTCTTCTGAAACCTTTCTGCTGGCAGGGGGTGCAGCATGCTCCACCACACACTGCTATGTGCCCAGCACCTGATATCCCTTCCCCCTGCACATTTTTGTATTAATTTCTTTCATTCATTGCTCGACCTTAATACTCGCTGCGGCTTCATTTTTTTTCACATGGAGTAGATCCCGTACCCGTACCAGTGACGTACATTGATTCCACATCACAATCATCGTGACGTCATGCTATTGACGCCATGCTGCACTTCACGGGGTACGAGCTGACATGGCATACTACTTAGCCGGTGCCTGAGCAGCCTCAGTCTCTGAATTCTCCAGTGCTGAATTATACCTCCAGTGACACCCGCACTCTAGTACCCCTAGTAAACGATCTCCGCTCGACTTGCAGGTCCTTCCCTTCTGGCCACATTTGAAGTGTATGATGAATGGCAATAGGTTTGCCCTGTAGGTCTGTGTCCGGCTGTACTTCAGTAACATTTCTCTTAATGGTCGTACTGTTTCCGTACTTCAGGCAATCCAGATTTCAGCATGCCCCATGCACTTGGTGGCAGTGGTCCATTAGGCAGTCTATTTCATTACCTCGCAACACTTTCAGTTTTCTATATTTTTAGAGGGCTTGTGTCTTTCCCTCCCGCAGAAGCTTCATTTTGTTCAGTGAACATGGGTACTTTCAGTCTACCCTAGGGTAAGTTGCACCACAATTCAGTTTTAGCTCCCAAGGCTGTCTACAGGCATTATATATAATTCTTTTTTTGTGTTCTTTGCAGGCAGGGTCCTGCGTATCCTTTGGTCCTGATGAAGGAGAACATTTATGTCTTTCACTGAAACATGTTTCATTTTGCCTTGTAGTACATATTTAACCACGGGTGGACGTTGACCCTGCTTCTCTTTACAGTTGACTATGCTTCTGTTTCCACTTATTTGAGAGATTAAGCATAGTTGCTACTGTTTGCCAGCCTTGATTTGTTTAAAAATTGAATGCATAATATGCCACAAGCTGCTTGCAAATCATCAGAGTGGTGGTGCCCTGGAAAAACGTTTGCACAATTTACTTTGCAGTTTTGTTTTCTATTGTTTTTGTGTAATTAACATGTTTTCTTTTTGAACACACCTTTGATTTCAACAAAATGCTGAGGTGGCAATCTTGGTTGGGAGCAAATATGCTGTTACTAAAGAAGAACTTTATAACACGATGGGTAGTTACCTTGCTATACCTAATATATGTGAACCCATAAACACACAATAGCTCAAGAGTGCACATCAGATAGGGAACCCTTGAACGCTGTTACACAAGCGGGAAGCAGTCAGCCAGGCTCCACCTTTCCTTGTTCATTTGCTTCAGAGTGGTGGTACCCTGGAGGCAGGTGAGTAACAATGGCAATTGGGGGGAGTTCAAGAAAAAAAAAACCAAAAGGAGCAGCGGTATACTTCCATACCCTGTAGCAGAGGACTCAACTTAAATGCGCCCTGCGCTGTTTCATCAGCTAAGGACCCAGTATTGGTGTACATGGCTCGGATTGAGAAGTCAACAGCACAATTGAACACCAAATTTGACAAGTTGAATTAATAAGTGGTACTGCTAGACGCAAGAACCTCTTGCTGGAATAGAGCCATCGAATTAGAACAAAATTCACCAAGTGCTCCCGATTGTGCAGCGTACAACAAAGAAAGTGGAGGCAGTCATCAAGGGCAACAGAACTATCTGGAGAATGTGGCGAGGGCTGACCAAATTAGGACGGTTGGCCTCCCCCTCCGCCCCCATTTTAGGAGGAGACAACCCTGCCACTTTTGCCACCTACCTGGCTCCCGGAACTGCTTGTGAACGAGAAATACCCCATTTACGTGGACAAGTGTTACACAGAATCAAGGCAAACGCATCCAACGAAAACAGGTTTCTGGGGGTCCTACACTGATCAAGTTATCAGATGTCCGAGATAAGGACCGTAAAAGCAGCAAAGGACAGTTTGCACTACCAACAACATAGGGTCCTCCTTTTCCCCCAGACTTGGCACGAACAACTGGGAAGGAGAAGGCAGCTTAACAGTCTTAAAAAAGCGTTTGACTCAAGGAGTGAAAGCAAGCTGAGGGTAGCATGGAAGGACAAAGACTGTGTCCTGGAATGCTGAAGAGCTATTGAATGAACCCCCAAGAGAGTCACAGCAACTGGATAGGTCACAACAGCGTCATGTTCTGTGCTAGAAAGGTCCCCGGGGCTTATGCAACTCATGGGGAATGGTGTACGTTGGGGTTTGTGGAAATCGAGAGATGGAACAGGGACAATATAGGAGGTAAAGTTTAGGGTAGCTGAACTCATGAAGTGACACATGAACATAGTAGCAGAAGAGCAATTCTCAGTCTGCATGACGTATATGCAGTATGGCCATAGGGAGCAATGCCGCGAAGACTATGTGCAGTAGCCTTGAAGATGAAGCGGCAATATATCCTTCTACAGGGGATTTTCTTTGAATCGTGACAGATCTGCAGGGATCCCACACATCTAGACTTTATATTGCTTAACTTCGTATTCCCCCACTAAGTAAAGGGGTCATACGCGTTACCGTTTGTACTTCACATCTTCAAATATGTATCGGTCCCATGTAGAGGGCCTGCTCTGCTTTCATCCCACCCAACAGCCAACTCCCCCCCCACTGCCATCCCCGCACCTTTCCCTTATTCTTTTCCCCCAGGTCCACCGTCAAAAGCCATAGCTTCTCTCAGGGTCTTTAACTTGAGCTGCCGGGCCATTAACACCCGTTCCAGCCCCTGATGGTTATGTCTAGTAATGATTCCAATTTGATTTGTCATTTTACGTGTTTCTGGTATGAAAATGAAAGAATTATTGCAATACCTGGAGTTGATTACTTATTGTTGGTTTTTATCTTTTGAGAAGATTTAGTTGCCTCAAATGGTGTTTGTATATTAAAAAGTTATGTATTTGTAGTTACATTAAATAAATGAAAACATTAAACAATAGCTTGCTCTAGAGATGTGGACTAGGGAGTGCTGGTTACGGCCTTGCCTCACAGGCCGCAGGACCCGGGGCAGCATGGGGAGTATTCCCTGGTCTACCTAAACTATGAGCCGGACATGGACTTCTCAAAAGACATCTGTTACCACAGCCCTTTTAAAAGGATGCATTCAGGCGGTAACATGGCAGGGGGACGGTGGCATTACACCTGTGGGGGAACCAAAATCTGAGCCACCCACCCAAATGCACTAGTTTGCCAGCATCGTAGTTTGCAAACCCAAATACACTGCCTGGCCACACAGACTATGGCTCAGCTCAATGCACACAGATTCTCAAATCTGGTATATATGCCACCCTAAGGTGGGGGCAGATGTTAAGAAGGCTCAGTCCATGTAACCAACGAGGCGGAGGCAGCACCCCAAAAACAGAAGACCAGTCATGACACGGTCTGGCCCAAACAAATCACGGAACCCAGGTTCACCCACCGGCGACCAATAGCACAACACGGCAATTTTGGGAGAACATAAAAGGCAGAACGGGAAAACCGGTTGTATGCAAGTTTGGAGCAAGAGAAGGAGCGTTTTGCAGGTGTCAAAAAGTGACTAAGATCAGGAAATACAGAGACCATAATTTCTTGTTTGCCTGTTTTCCTAACCATAATAGATCCGAGGAAAACGAAAATAAAACAGGATCTTCATGAAGTAATAAGTGAAGATCGTCTGTTTCCCCCAGTCTAATAGAATAGACCAACCTAAGCAAGGCCTCCTACTCCACCACCCCGCCTCCCCCTGGGTATCCTCAGGGCCAATAGAGGGTCTGCCACCAATTCACAATCCTCCATGCATTGGAGGTTTAGGGGGTTCTCATGCCACCTAGCTACGGGGTTCAAGGGACCTGTACCCCAATAGATACTAACCAACAGTCCAACCACTTTTTTTTTTTTTTTTTTTTTTTTTACAGAGGAGTATCTTTTTGTCCCACCTTTTCCAGCCAGGCCCATTGCCCCTTTCCCTTTGGTCTCCATTCAAATGTCTTCTCCATGTCCTACTGTCGTTCTTCCACCCACATTCTACGCCTGCCTAGTGCTGGCCTGGAACCTGCAATGACTGGCTAGGTTGTCATGCTTAGTCTCTACCTCTCCTTCCTCCCACAGAGGCTCCCCTTTTCAAATCCCACCCCTTTATACTTGTGGTTTCTTCCAATTTGCTGAAGTCAAGGTCCTCTTTCGAACCTCAACCCCCTCTGATCAGGCTTCAAAAGCACTGCACCTAGTCCCCTAGCACCGCAACTCCCCCCCCTTCGAATACCACCTTCTCCAAAACCTCTGGCACCTGATCTTACAGCCTCCTCCTAAATAGGACTTCTGCCACCCGATACTATCCCCTTCTCAAAACTACTCCCAAGGTCTCCTTGATGTAATGCCAAAATTCCAACCTAACATTTCTACTTCCTCCTTTGTACTTAGTCCACCTCAGAGTCCTCCTGGTGTTACAATTTTTGTATCACTCCTCTTGAGTTACCGCATCATCCTCTGTACCACTTCTGTCTACTGTTACACCCCTCAGCTCCCATCCCCCATCCCTTCTGCCTCCTGATGTTGCCACCTCCTAAGGGTCCTTGCTAAACAGCCTTATCTGCCACGCCAACTCACAATCGGCTCCCTCACATCCCTGTTCGCCAACTGCCTCCAAACCCAACTGCCTTCACCAGGGACCCACACTACTGTTCTCTGGGTTTTGTAAGGCTCTGGTCAGCACCTGTATTCTGCAATTGGTGCAGGACTCTGAGTGGCTGTTAGCTTTGACCTCACCTGCTTTGGATATTAAAAGGAATAGTGTGCTCAAAAATATTATTGTCCAGAGGGTTCAGGCATGTGTTTTTTTAAGCATAGGTTGCTCGATCGTACAAACATTACCTATGCACCATACCGTAGTTTTCCTCTTTTACACATGCAAAAATCAGGCAGCAAGGCACAGCCATCTTGTGATAATCTTATCCGTTGCCGCTTCACCCAAGGTGGACCGCCCTGGCAGCACTAAATCATCCTCCCTCCCCCCCACCGCCACCCCTGAGGCTGACATCACCAAACCTAGTGATATTCTCCACCTACCTCCATGACGTTACTGGGCAGTGTAGCCAAACACACCCAGTCATCACCTACGTGTTAACGTTAGTTGACACAGAACCCGGAATATCAACACACATCTCAACACAGCGTGCCAATTTTGAATATAAAACTATACTTTTAAAAAGGAACTAGCAAAACTATACAATTTGTAAAGTACTTTTATTTCACAATAAACACTCCGAGAATATCCGGTGATTGCCATATTCAAGCAAATGGGTAACTATTTCTTTGTTCTTGATCCACAAATGTTTATCGCGAGTCAAGCAGTGTTCCTTTTGGGTAGAAGCACATTGGACACACCGTGAATCGCAAGGCTTGGCCATGAGCTTGGCGCTAGGCCACCATAAACAATGTCAGGTTGCTCCTTATCACCGGTACCGTGTAAGGCCATATCGGCCTGTGGCGATCGTCCCAAAAAAAGCATAATTGTGATGCAGCCATTCAAGTGAATCGGCAGCTGCCTGTAAAAAAAAAATTTTTTTAAAAAAATATTTAAAAATAAATTTAAAAAAACAACCTCATTTGGTATCTGGAATGGACGACAATCACAGAAAGGTAGGATGTAGCTGTATGAAAAATATAACAGAAATGTGTCTCAGTAGCCTAGCTTTATTACAATTTATCATTTTACCCATTAATTCAGCCCAGTGTTAAAACTAATGATGAACACAGACGTGAAACAATGGGAACACAGAAACATGGCAAGTAGTCTACAATTTGCTTCAGAGGTAAGTGCTATGGAGTATGTTCAGCTCGAAATGGGATGCGGAAGTTGATACTACAATTCGAAGAACACAGACGGCATTTTAACTAAATATTAGCGTGGAATGTGGAGTTTGTGGAACCTGGGGGAACCCAGTGGTGGACTACATGCATCTCGATGCTGGACTGCCCATGTGCCCCGGACAAAGACAAGTACACACACAGGTTGCATTTGTGGGTCATTGCAATATGCCACAAAGAACAACCCAGTACAATGTAAGCCAGCAAGAACAGTCGGTTAATGATACGTTGACTCATTGGTCTATAAAATCGTCGAAAGTAAAATTTACATGCTATTCAGCATTTCCATTCTCTCTGCGTAACGCAGAGACTCCGTTCAGATCAACAAATTTTCAGAAAATGAAATTGCATGTTCCTTTGTCCAGTTTTGGAATGGTGAACCTTACCATATTTGATGGTATTACACCCCTCCCTTCATTCCTTTTCGGAATCCTCCCTTTCTTTAAGGTCGGAAAACAATTGAACCTTACACTGCGAACGATGCGTGGGTTTGCTCAGCTCGCAAGCAAAAATTCAAAGTCGCTGACCTTCACTCAGAATGGGAGCCAATAGCCCTTCAGACCATAGTGGCATTAGAAATATTTTTGAAAAACATGAATTGTTTGCTGCCTCTCACCAATGGGGTACAAAGTTTCTAGTGATTTACTTTGTTCCTCTGGAGAACTTCGCACTCTTCCAGTAACTCCCACAGCCAGTCCACACCACCTGTCAGCTCAGCCCATCTTCTGTTCACTTGGCAAATCACAAACATTTTTCGCAAGGAGCAAGTCTCGAGCCCTGACAAAATGTGCTTGTACGAGAATGTCAGAGCAAGCCCTGCTGCAACCCCCTCCTGCCAGGCTGCGGTTCCCCTGAACCCATGACCGCAGTTCTCCTCGAACACATCTGGTTTCCAGACCCTAACCCTGCACCATCTCAAGCTATATATTAGAGGCCTATAAATTGCACACGCGTGTTTGTACTATCCCACTTTGGGTTACTAGCGAGGTGAAGGGTGTGGGGGTCTTGCCTCTGAGGCAACCAGCGGGGGTCGGGATTGATAGCCAACAGGTCTGGCACATCAGAGCTAGAAAGGGAGTGGAGTGACATGTTAGTTTAGGACAGAATATACTGTGACTGGGGTCTTGTTTTATTGGGAGGCACTCTGGGGTGGTTAGCAAGGAAGGGTCACACTTCCGGTACATGAAAATAGCTTGGAGGGGCAAAAGGTTGAACAAGCAGTAATTTTCCAGCAGCAGGGGTGAGAGGTGCAGGAGAACATTTGTCGAGATGGATGAATAACTACAAGTCATGGTTTGGCCCCGACACACAGGACAGTTCTCAGACGAAGAATTAAATTAATTCATTTTGTTCGCAACATCTTGGCTCGGCGCATCCATGAGAAAGGGACTTGGGAGGCACAGGTGCAGTAGGAAAAAGGTGGGGGCTGTCAGCGCTCGCCGTTTGCGGCGCTGCTGAAGGGGGGTGAGGGGGGGGGGGAACTGTGCAATGCCAGAATGCGGCCTAGTCCAAAGTTGTAGACATGGGTACACAAAATGGAGTCCAAGTGTGTCTAGCAATAGCCCCACCTCTGCTTATGTCAGGGCCTTCTTCCCCATGGCTGCAGAAGGGCAAAGGAGACGTCCCCCGCAAGAGCAGGGTGTCACTTTCGCATATAATGTATGGGGGCTCGGGGCTCAACCGACCCACTCCTTCCTTACATTAGCAACAAACCCCCCCCAACATATGCCCCCATGACTATATTGGTCAGAGTGCAGCTATTTCACATGAACAACCCACTTTGATGCACTGTTTTGCTCACAGTCAGTAGTTCTTGCGTGCAGAGTAGCTTTTCTAGCCTAGGTTTCATCCCTTTTGTGGGAACGAGTAGCTATTTGGCAACTGCAGAAACCCAAAGTTGCCTTCATGCGGTTATCCATCTGGCCCTTCCAAGATCAGTGCAGGTCCCACAGTAGCGCAACGCAACTGGGAAGTGAGAAAGCACAGCATTACATTGTCAGGCATTCGTAAAAATGGTACTTGTTGAAAAATTGACAAAGATAGATTTTAAAAGACAAATTGGATGCTTTATTTAGACACTTTATATAAACATTGTTGATTTAAAAAAAATATCAATTTCCTCACATATTGGTTTGACTACCCATTTTTTGCTTCTTTTCATAAAGGCCATTCTGTAGCGAAGCATCCCAAAGTTTCCCACAGTCCTCGGTTGTTCACACCCTACATTCTCATTATGCACTAATACCGCTAGTAATGTCCTATATTGCATCCAGTCTATGCCGAAATGCAATCTCCTGGGCCCGTACTTTAGGCACATTGTGGAACACCTCCAAATCTCATGTGACCCTGAATTCTGTGAGTCCCTTTGGATCTCTTGAGAGTTTTATCAAACAAACTTCAAGAGCTTTGTGTGGAGGTGAAGATGGAATCAACCACTTCTTCCGTTCCTGTTCCAGTGACCAAGGGCCATGTGCACATGGGTGGAAATGTTGGTTTTCTGTCCAAGAGTGAACGTTGGAACAGTGGTGCATTAGTGACTGCCATTTTTCTAGTAGAATTTCCACAGACCCAGCACAAGTTTCGGAGCTCCACCAAAGATGGTTGCTGAAAGACTGGCACCACTAAAATATTTTCAGAATCTTTCCCCCCCCCCCCCACAGCTGAGATTTTTTTTATTTATTGATTTGGCAACGTGCCATACATCAAATTGATGGCGAACATTTGGAAACTGCTCTCATTGTCTTGGCTATTGAAACGGGTCTGTCTGTTGCTATGAGGTCGATTTGCATTCCCCTTGATTGGAGATCTTCCAGGGATTTTATAAAACCAAGTTTCTCCATGGCCACTGAGGATTTACATTCGGACACCTGCACGATCATCAAACTCACAATTCTTTTAGTTTCCATGTCCTGAAAGTGGTATGTGCAGTACTGAAAATCCGGGGCTGTCACACTGTCCACCAGCTAGCCTGAACGATTTTTCAGAGAATGTACTTGAATAGACATTTGTTCAATTTTCCAAGCTTCACTAATAGCAGAGATTAGATATTGACAATCTTTGTAGTACTGTGTTTTAGAAAGGAACTGGACTCCCACAAATTGACAGAAACTGGACAACTTACTGAAACTAGAGCCACTGAAATGTAAAGCAGCTGCACACAGTAGATTTCCAGCTGGCAGTTTCCCCAGCATCGGTTGAGCGGACCATGAATATTTTGCATGGAGCATTTCACAGGTGGCTTGTATTTTGAGGTTACTGCCTTGCGATACACGAGTCACATTCGCCAATGGCTTCCAGCATACTTCCCCCTCTCACTGCATTCACACATTTCAGCATCATTATAATCTCCATAAAGCAGCTGTTGAATACAATGTATTTGGGCTCCTTTATTAGGCTATCATCCTGCATGAATGTTGTTTCTGACTCAACTTTGGTTGACATATCAGCCCAACTGGACAAACTGTAGTCGAGATCTTTGACTAGTTACTCTGTCAATTGTGTAGCTGCTTCAATCTGTTATTTCAGCTTCTGTTACTTGAACACGAATCAGAGAAAACATCAATGTCGATTGTTTTTCGGGTGGCCCTTTTTTGGCAGATGTCGATTGTCTAAAGTGGTCTGCGTCTAATTCTAAAGCATCTTCTTTACATTCAGTTTCATCTTCATCTAGTGGAGCCCTCGCATTGTAGCAATGGTCCAACAAAACACTTTGCTGGCTTTGCCGGTCACATTCCATTCATTTTCTGGCCATTGGACAAAAGCATCTTGAGTCTGCTTGATTTGAACAGGCTGCACCTCAAATAATAGTTTCTCCATGGTCAAATCAGTTTGGCAAGTAGCATCACTGATTTCTGAAGCTGTCTGCATAGTTCGTACACCTTCGGGCTTCTAGAAGAGAGATTGGAAAAACATGTTTAATGTAAATCTAACATACAGTATATGGCACTTTAGATTTTTTTTTAAAAGCATGTTATGAAGGTAACAGCACAAAACACGGTTTGAAAATGAAATTGTTAGTTACCCCTGCTTTCTTGGTTTTCTGTGAAACCTTAACTGTAACGACTGGACCAGCAAGCTGGTCCGCCAAATCGGATCCACGTGCCTCCTCTTCTATATCCCAATTCTTGTACACATCCCTAGAAATTTTTTTTAAAAAGTAATTTGTATTTGAAATCAAATTATTCCATTGCACACATGGCTTACACAGATAACCTCATACACCGTGTACGTCACTAAGTCAAAATATACCTTTCGAATTTCACCCGATTGATGGCTAGTTTACTCGATCAAAGAAGACTGTGCGACACCCACTGACTGAAATGTTGTACTGAAAACAATTTGCAAAAGATGCTCGTTTATAATAATGTCAATGTCTAATGGTATCAGATCTAAGACCAACTTTCTTTCATTCAAGGGAACTGTCAGTGCGCATACCTCTGGCTCTGCATCGGCTCCAAAGGATGATGTAATTGTAGTCGAAGTACCAGCATCACCCTGTAAAACAGTACTTGTATTAGTATGGATGAAAAAAAGGGAAATTGAACCCCCAATGTGATGCACACAATGGTACATATCAATAAAACCTATAAATTAAATATTATGTAAACAAATAGGATACGTAAATTTGATATTATCTCAAATTACATGCATAAAACATTTCTGGAACTGAATAGCTAAATAAAACTACCTGATGCGCACAAGTTGCTGACTCCAGGAAAGACATGGATACAGAATCTTGCTCCTTCATATTCAGTGCATTGTCATAGAGTTGTAAAGGGAAAATTAGATTCGATTTACAAATGCCAACCTTAAAAATTGACATGTAAAGCAACCGATTATGAAAAGATTATGCTAATTTCCAAGGGCACTATAGCATAGTTATCTGTATAAATCCTTTTCTATAATGCTCCTAAAACCAAAGACAGATGTTTAGCAAAATGTGGTTTAGTTATAAAGAAATACAATCTTGTAAATAAGTATTAAGGGACATTTACACCTAAAACATCAATCCGTCTATGTATTTACCTGTTCAGTACCCCAAGGCCTACAGCCACATCAGGAACTGTGACTCACCTGAGGCAGTGTGTGCATGAATAGTCAGAATTGCATTTGGAAGCAATTTATGGGACATTCGAGTCTATGCTTCTTTGTGTACTGCGATTGGTCGTACATATTTGTGGCAAAGTGCAGGCTGCAGATGCAGAATCGATCACCCGTCGAGTTCAAGACTTCATGGGCTATACTTTCAAGCTCTTCGGCACAAATCCGCAATATCTGACCCATTCTCTTATTAGATCTATATTCCTCGGGAATACATGCGTTGTAGTGCCTTTAGGTTTCTTATGGGTCTAAGAGTGACAACCGTAAACGCAGGCATTGTTGGAAATTCTTTTTTTAAAAAAAAATAGAAAATTACTTTGCATAAAAGCGTGAGAAAGATGGAATTAGATCAAACATTTTTGTATGCAAACCGATTTGGTCACCGAAGCAAAACCTGTGTAGCGTAGCCGGTTGTATTATAGAATAACTTTCAAACACAATTCATTGATGTGAAACAAATCGTAACATGTCACTCGTCCCTTGAATGTACTATCGTGCATCAAAAGGAAACATGGTTATAGACACAGTTCGCGAAGGATGCAATTCGATCAATTGACACTGATGACAAATGCTATATATCGATAGCATAACAAATGAAACTTAAGTCAAGGGCAATGAGATGAAGGAACATTACACTACTGGGTAGGTTCGTTCAAAATAGATAGAAATTTAAAGATCAAGGAGATATGATTAGGTGACCTGCCCTTACCTTGACCAACAAACAGGTAGATTCAGCAAGCAGGGTAGTTCGTAGCTCAAAAACAAGGAGCTGTTCACAGGTATCACGTTCACGAGTTGACTTGCAGTGCTTAAAGATGTTCTCATGATAAATATCAAGTGGTTTATAAAGAATTAGAAAAGTGAGTGTGTATGTGAATGAATGACATGTATATGGCGTGGTCTTGTGTGGATTGCAGGTGCGCAGCCTGCTTCAAGGGGAGCCTGCCTGGAGACAGGCGGTCTGAGGAGGGCATGTGAACAATGACCCCTGCGCATAAGATACCTTTGAAGTGTACATGGTGTTGGCACCTTGGCCATTACAACCCCTGCCAGCCTGCTTTGGCAGCGCACATCCACTGGTTCCAACTGCTTTTGATAATGGAGGGGGGTGGGGGGTGATGGATGGGCACGAGGCGTGCAGACAAGGCCGGGAACACTGCTGCATGGAGACACCCTGGACTCACTGAAAAACTGAAACAAGCATTGATAAAAGTTCTGTTGGGTTTTATTTTGTTGGCACAAATGCATTAAACATTATAAACTTCGGATTGCAGCACAGTGGGGGAAAATCCCCTGAACTGACTCCCCTGTACTGACCGCTGGAGAAAGTTTCTCTAATGGCATCAACGACACAGGCCGGCATTATTCATCAAACGCGTTGTCCAAGCCTCCCATGAAGCCACCATGTAAACGAACGATAGGCCACAAGCCTGTACCACCTGTGAAACAAAGATACAAACTGTTTTTAACCCCTTAAGTGCCAAGGACGAGGTATCTCATCCTTTATGGCACTTCGAGCGATCCCTGCAAAGCAGGGATCGCGCAAAACTGTAATCCAACCCCCAGGCTGTGAGGGGAAGGTCCCTCCTCACTGCCCGGGGGCTGGATTACCTTCAGTTTCACCGCAGCAGTCATTTTCGGCTCATGCAGTGAAAAACACAAGGCGAGTGTCCACCTTGATCTCCGGCTGTATTTCAAGCAGGAGATCAAGGCAGGTGTCATTGAAAAGAGGAAGATTATCCCCTTTCCAACAACACGTGTGCGACAGCATTGCTGGTCACAGAGCGCTCGATCCGTGGCTAGCAATACCACTAGACCACCAGGGATGTCTTTTCAATGCAGGGGGAGGGGTGCTGCTTACGAGGTAAGCATGCCCCCCTCCCCCCCAAGAGGCCCCACATGTATGGAGACCCCTGGGGGCAGATGGGTGATCATCTTCCCCCAGGAAAGGGGACAACTTAAGAAAAAAAGGGGGGAACCAAACGGGGGTGGGGGCCCACTAGCCACCAGGTCTTTTTTTTATATGAAAGGGAGGTGGCCCTCTCCCTCCAACCCCAAGTGGAAAAGGGGGGCACCCCTTGTAGCCCTCCCTGGGGGAAAATTTGTGCCCCCCCCCAGGCAGGAGTACATAAGGTGGCCCCCATCCAATTGGGGTGGGGAGGAGGGCCACCAGAAAAGTGTGGCCAGGCCCCCCAAAGGATGGGGCTTGCAGTTTAGGGTGCCCATCTGCCCCTAGGGAATGGGCCTTAGGGGGGAAAGAAAAAATGGAAAAACACGGATTGTGTTGGGGTGCCCTCCCACTAGACAAGGGAATTGTTTTAATGGAAAGGGGGTGTCTCCCCCTCACCCCCAAAATGGACTGTGGCCATGGTATGCAACCCTCCCTGGATGAGGGGGGCGCAGTTGCGCACATCCAAGATGGCCGCCTAGTGCAGGAGCTCTGGTTCAGAAGAAATCCTTTACAAAATTAATCCGGTCAGCAACGTCCCAAGCTCGAAAAGTCGACACCCTGGTAGCAGAAGTTACGCCGCACATGCCGGTGTAAAAATGTGAAATCCTGCGTTGCACATTCGGCGGTTGGTGGAGGCCTGCGGAGCCGCCTGAGGGCTCCGCATACTCCCGACTGAAAGCTGAGGTGGGGGAGGAACGCCGCACGACCTACGACATCCTGCCCGGGAAGGAGGGAGAGGCCGAGAGTTTGGCTGCCAGAGACGGCGGACCTAACCCCCCCCTGCCCGCGATCGCCCTCTTGAGATCCGCTTGAGGCGACAGGGGCCCTGCATGAGCTGGAGGGGCTCGGAGGAGTTTAATTACCTCGAGGCTGCGGGGGCCGCTCAGCCCGGCTCCCGCCCTGTGACTCATTGCGACGCTGTCCGTGGCTCTGCGTGGGCCGCGACCACCTCCATATCGGGGGGAGCTGTGGCGTGGCCGGGCCACGACCCGTGGTGGAGTCGGAGGTGGATCGCGCCCCCCACCAACAGACGCGAGCCGGACCCGGGGACCCCCCCCCCTCTCGCACCAAGTAAGTTGCCACGAATTTTCCAGCATCATGGAACGAGGAGGATCGTGGTGGCCACAATAGAGGGAGGCCCTGCTCGGTAACTGGGACTGCGACCTGGGCCCACTGTGCCTTGCCCCATCCGGCATGGGGGCCAACAATCCTACAGCACCCTAAGCTGCTCCAGAGCACCGCCCTATCCCACCCTCGGATTTTCCGGCGCATTATAGAGGCCCATCAAGAGATATCCGGGTGAAAAGGCATACATCCCTAAGTAGGCGGAAAATCCACCGTGACCACAGGCCCTACACCGCGCGGCGTGGCAGAGCTGCCGAGTGGCGCTTGAACACAGCAAGAGCCCCTTGCGAGGCCCTTCTACAAAAAGATACCCACTCTCCACACCTGTGCCACATTGCGGTGCACGGGGCGAAAATACGCAGGGGCACAAAATTCATCCTACCCTGCAGGCCGAACCACATGGGCCGCACCGAGAAGAGGGGGGGCAGGTGGGAAGAAGATTGGCCCGATGGACACCTTCACTAGCCCGCAACCACAAGAAGCGGCTAGCGGGGAGCCTCAACTACCGGATGGGCAGGAAGCCGACCCGATAGAACGCCTTGCTACGCTGTTTTAGAATGGATTCATGGCTATGAACGTAAAACTAGATGATATAGTGGCGACAATCGGATCCTTGAAGGCACAAGTTGAAAAAGAAAGCGCGTGTTACGGAGGCGGAAAACAGGATAAGTGCAAGCGAGGACACGATACTACAACACAGTCGAGAGATAGCTTACCTCCAGACAGAATTATACAAAACCCAAAACAAGTGTGAGGACCTTGAATCAAGACCCCGGAGAAACATCCGGATTGTCGGGATATCGAAAGAGTTTGGCAAGGGCCACATGGAAAGACAAGTTGAGGCCTTGATGAAAGACATCCTAGGCGCCGACTCCTTCTAGGATCACTTTCTGATTGAAAGAGCCAATCGCACCCTAGCACCGCTCCCGAAACCAGGAGCTCCCCCTCGAACTATAATTGCACGCCTCCTAAATTATCGAGACAGACACTATACTCCAGCTGTCGAGAGAAAAAGGTACCTTACGTTTCAAAGAAAACAAAATCCACATATACCCGGACTTCTTGACCAACGTGCAAATGCAAAGGATATCATATGAAGGGGTGAAAAGGCAACTACGTATGCGAAATGTGCCCTATGCCCTCATCTTCCTGGCGAAAATGAGAATACAACATGGGGGCGGGCCCACTTCTTTGAGAACCCCACAGATGCCATGTACGTGGAGTCTTCGATCCCTTTACCCCACCGGAGACCGAATGGCAAACCAAAATGCTAGTCCATAACTGAGAGGTGAGAGGCGAGACCCGACGGAGCGGAGGGGAGGCTAAGGCGAGACTACCCGCCATATGGCGAGAAAATAAGTAATTGGAAGGTATGCAATGGTGACGAGCTGAATAAAAAAAAAAAAAAAAAAAAAAAAAAAAAAAAAAAACTTGTTTTTCCGGCCCGTGAGCCCCAGTCTAGAGCGCGCCAGATGGCTGCAATTAGTGACCCTCAGGAAAGTTCCACATGTTTCAGGGACTGTTTATTGTGGGGCAGCATTGTCATGTTGGGGTTGATGTGGGTGGGGGATTAAAATGTAAGATTAAGCAAGGTGGGTGGAACGGGGGGGGGGGAGGAGTTCGGGAACTGGGACTCAGTTGGAAGAGTCTCACGAGTTAAAAAACGTGGTGACATTGCAACACATCAAACTCTCCTAAATAGCAGCAAGGCAAAAAATACAAACTGGGTATACAGACATGGCTAACTGTGAAAGCAGCCCGAGGGCTCAAATTGAAACTTTTGGAATGTCCGGGGGTTGAACAATCAAGCCAAATTGAGAAAAGTGGCAAAGAGGTGCATTTTACAAAATTGGAAGAGTGCACAGGTACCGATAGTGAGTCACTTTAAGGAATTGATGTATGTTAACGAATGCGAGGAACACTATATAATGTCACTCCCGAACCCAAGTAAACCGAAAGACATATGGGCCCAGTTTAGAATATATCTATGTGAAGCAGACTCGACCAGTAACAGCCCGGTAGGGCCAAGTGATCCACCGAATCAATAATGTGGTCTATGCTGTAATGTAACTGAACTGAACATTGATGTTCCAAATATACGCAATATGTGTTGTTGTAATGTCATGTACCACAAGTATTAAATAAAGTTTAAAAAAAAAACCTCCCTGGAGGCAGTTATCTGCTCCTTGCCCCCTCCCTTTCAATTGGTGGGGGGGCACCCGCCTTTAGATTGTAAAGTTTAGGGTGCCCCTCTGCCCCCCCCTAAAGTGTAGTGTACATTTTCAATTTTTTTTCTTTGTTTACCTAACTTCCCATGGCGCAGATTGGCACACTGGGGGCCTGTGCCACATTTTTTGTGGCCTTCTCCCCCACCCCAAATGGAGGAGGAGTGTACCTTACACAGCCCTTTGTAGGAGGCCCAGGGAGGCCTGCATGAGGTGCCCCCCCACCCATTTGGGGTGAGGGCCACCACAAAATGTCAGACAGCCCCCCCCCCAATGGGTGGGACAGTAGGTTTAGGGCACCCTGGGGGCAGAATGGCACACTATTGTGCCCATCTGCGCCAAGGGGAGCTGGGTAAACAAAGAAAAAAGTCAAAATGGAAGACAGCATTTTGGGGGGCTGTGGGGCACCCCAAAACGCTGGGGAATTTTGTAATGGGAAGGGGTGGTGGCCCTCTGCCCCCCCCTTAACGCCCTCCAAGGATCACTACACGAGATGGCCTGCCCCTCCATTTGGGGTGGAGATGGAGAGGTGCACCCCCCCTTTACATTTCAAAATTCCCCCAGTAGTTTAGGGTGTTCCTCAGCCCCCCCCCTAAAGTGCAGCCTACCATTTTCAGTTTTTTCCTTTGTGTACCAAACTTCCCTTGGCGCAGATGGGCACATTGGTGTGCCAATCTGCCCCCAGGGTGCCCAAACCCTACTGCCCCGTCCATTGGGGGTGGGTCTGTCTGATGTTTTGAGGTGGGCTTCTACCCCCACCCCATATGGAGTGTGGGTGGTACCTCATGCAGCCCTCCCTGGGGGCAGATATCTGCCCGTAGGAAGGAGCAAATGTGTTTTCACTGGGGGGTGAGGTTCAGCAGACCACCAGGGATGGCTTGCAAAGGGGAGGGGGGAGGGGGGGGGGGGAAGGATTGGAAAGTAGGAGTGTAGATTTGTTTTTGCTGGGGTGACTGTAGGTAACACGTTTGTTTCATTTACAGCTTTCTACGCGAGCAGCTGCAACATTATGAGAGTACTGTTTTTTTAGCATTCTATGGTTACGGCCCACTGTCAGTTGGGTGGGTGAGACTGGGGGTAAATTGTTGGTGGGAATGGGCTGTCTGGGCAAATATTTGGTGGGGTGGGACAAAATTGCAGGGGCAGGTCACAAATTGCCCCCCAAGCCAGCAGAACATTGGTGTTTCCCTGGGAGCAGGTGTCTCCCATGTGGATTGTCCGTCTGCAAGCCCAGGCTTCACCTCTGGCTGTGCTACGTTACAGATGACACCTCCGGGGAGGAATGGGGATCCTGCCAGGGCTCCCTGGAGCTGCTGCTGTGTTTAGGGGACGGTACACCCACATGGTACATGGATGTCCAAGGCCGGGGACATCACCGCCATCCATGCTGGAGTTGCGGCTGGGCTGCATTACAGCTTTTCCCTTCGGGGAGGTATTGGCACACTGCCAGGACTCCCTGGTGGGGAGAAGCTGTAACACGGGCCAGCAAGAGCTCCAGCAACGTTGGCGGTAATGTCCCTGGCCCTGAGCACCCATCTCCCATGTGGGTCTTAAGCGGGGCTTGTGGGTAATACATTCTGGTGAGATTTGCGCAAGTCAGACATTTTTGGATTCCCATGGGTGTCTTCTTTTCAGAAATGCATGGGGTTCCCGGTTTTCTTTGGTGGCTTCAACACCCTAGGCCCATATCTGTATGGTGTGCACTTCAGAAAGAAATCCTGAAATTCAGCTGTTGGAAAAGACTTGGGGTTAGCCGTGTTTTAGGCTTTTCCCTTTGCACCCCGGTAGGTGCACCCACACATGTAAGGTACCGTTTTCATCGGGACACCTGTGGTAACGCGGGATGGTATGACATTTGTTGTGTTTGCATGGTTTTCATGAAGTTGCGACTCATTTGCTGGTGCCCTTTGTCACACAACACTTTAATTTCCCAAATGTGCCCTACATTTAGTCGCTGCTTTAGGCACCATATACTTTTGTAACCTGCACAAGTCACCTACCCTTGAAAAGGTCTGCATGTGCTCCTTAAAATAAAAAATGTGTGCTTGCCGTTACCACATTGGTTTTCCCGATTTACACATGCTAAGTACGTCTGTTCAGGCCGTAAGCATAAAACTCCTGTGTACCATGGCTCAGTTTTTGGCTTGTGGTATTGCTCGTTTTGTGAAACACTACAAAAAATGTGCGACTGCCTAACTGCAAGAGTCGGGGGAATGTAGCAGAGCATTGTTTTTCTCAAAATTCATAAAAGCCATTGCCGTACCAGGCCAACCATGTCCACCACATACCTTTTTTTCAGTCATTTTCCCACTTTCCCCCAAACTATGGAATTTTCCCCTACCTAGTTGTTGCCTGACCTGCGCAAGTCACCCCTTCTAAACTTGGAATTTTGCTACTTCTCAGAAATGTATGCCTCTCTGTACTCCAATTCGGCCTTCCTACCCTTTTCTTCCATTCCGTACAATTGCCAATAATGGCCAAAATCGCCAAACCACATCAAAATAAAATCCCCCCCCTTCCCCCCGCGTTTCCACTCAACCGGTTCTTGACAGCCAGGAAATTGGGGACTTCAAAAAAAAAAAAACACACCACAGGCTTATTTGTACATCATTTTATTGTAATTTGAGGAAAAAAAAATGTTTCCCCCTTATTGGTTATTTTCTCACCCCCCTACAGCAATCTAGGATTCCTGGGTGGAGTTACAACTGCCTACATGTTTGGGGTGGGGGGGGGGGTCAAATTTTTACTACATCTAATGTAACAAAAGTTGCAAGGCCTTGAATGGCAACATATCGAAATCTCTAAAAAACTAAAAAAAGGCCTTGGCACTGTGGAGTGGGGGTGGGAGGCGGAGAAACACATGGCACTTAAAGGGTTAAATACACTGTACAATATTGAACTATGCATTGCATTAAATTTGGGACAAAGAAATATTAGTAATTAGAGAGACCACTATGATTTCCCCAAATTGCAAGTGATGTATAAAATTGCAAGACTACATTCGCTTGGCAGATCAAAGTTCCGACAACATAGGAGAAAACCATGAAATGGTAGGGGCCTAAGTGACATCACAACTAGAGTACACTTACTCATTACTTGGATTGCGAGGGCAAACTGTAGCTCGAAGTTCGTGCATAAGCACCATCATAATCCTAAACATGGACCGTGTGAGGCAGGCTGCCCTTAAGTCGTGCAGCTCAGTAACGCATTGCAGCAGTGTCTATCCTTCGGATATGTAGGGCGAGCTTCCGGAGTATTCTCGGCGGCAGCAGCAGCTCTCCTCCTCGGTTAGCATTACCGCGCACCGATTGCAGGTACACCAGGTGGAAACATCGTCCATGCAACTAGGATAAGGATCTGGATCTTTTGAATCGTCCTCCCATCTGTCGTCCGAAGCCCCATCGTTTGTGCATCTTTCTCTTTCGAATAATTCCGCCTCAGAATAGTCCGGCTCGTACTGGTAGGGCTGTATTTTTGCCATTATGGGGCAAAATAAAAATGAATAGTAATGGTACTAGTATCTGTTTGCACAGGCTACGAGCAACAAAGGTAACTGATCAGAGCACAGAAACAAGGTACAGAATACTCATCATTAGCAGGAGCGCAGAGAATGTTAACACGAGACGTGCATTGGTGTTGAATGGTCAGTAAGTGTCTAGTGATCTCCGCTTCAGGGGCGGGGGGGATATGATTGTGCCGCTAGGGCAGTCCACCTTGGGCGATGCAGCAGCAGAGATTATCACAAGATAGCTGCACCCTACTGCCGATTTCACACGGTAAGGTGCATAGGAAATGTCTGTACGATCGATCAACGTATGCTTAAAAACATGTGCCCGAACCCTTGGGACAATAATATTTTTGAGCACATTATTCCTTTAAGGGCTGGACCAAACCTTTTCTAGGCCAGACCACCATGTTGGAATTCAATTCCACTTTCGGTTATTGCCTTGCACTCAATGGGAATGACAGATCCCCTGCTTCCCCAGTGTGTAAAAGTGTGACTTTTAATAAATATGCAAGGAATGCTGAACCTAATCGCCAATTTGTCTACCAGAAAAGTGCTCCCTTGCAACTGATGCAATGTGCTGTTAAGTTCGTATCAATTACAGTTTCCAATGCTGCCGGCAAAACACAAATGTGCACCATGGTTTCCCATGCGGGAACACAAGATTAGTGGAGTCGCTCTCTGCGACTTCTATTTGAAATAATCTCTTGTAAATCACAGGAAAACTGTAAACAAGGTTTCTGGCACGTATACTCAGAGTAGACTTATGCTTTTAGTGTGGGTTGTTTTGTGAATGGTTAGGTACTTAAGAGTGTAAAGCTGACTGCCCCAGAGTCAGTGTGTTTGACTTGCTTCTTACAGTTTACTTTTTCAGTTCTCTGCCAGCCCTGATCTCACAGGGTATTCTCCTTTTTCTTTTGCCCCTCAAGATTTGTCTCTTATGCAGTGGTCCTCACTTCCTGTTCCAAATAGTCAGCCACCGTGGAAATGCTGGTGTCAAAGGGAGGGGCCTCGGTCAAGGTTATGAAAACTTCTGCAGCCTGCATGTGGACAAGGGAAGCTAGACAGTGTAAAATGGTTGCCAACTGCTCTACGACCTTAGCTGGTAGGGTCGACTTCAGTTCCCTACCCTAGAGCCACTCAGTGCTTCAAAGGCTTTTTACACCTCCCCACCCACCTTTCACCATTCCCCTCAAATTGCCTTTTCCACTTCTCTTCAATCAGTAAGAAGCTTAATGTTTCCTATTGGGGCTCTAGATTTCTTTAACCATCTCTGGTCTGTGTACACTCCTATTTCGCTCCCACCTTCATTGATAATTGTCTGCACCTTCCTCACCGACTCTATGGTCACTTCCTCACTACCTTGACTCCTGTGAGCACCTGCCTCCTCTGCACTACACCACCTTCAAAATCTTCAACTTTCCTGGCACCCTGGTCTTACCTCTGAACACCACCCTCCTACGGACTACCACCAGGCTTGCAAACTTCACCCCTCTAGGCTCCAACCCCTGCCCCGAGCCCTTTGGTACCAGTGTAGCCCAGCCCTCGGAATCTCTTCTCTAGTACTCTGTAAGAGAGCAGGTGACTGCTGAAGGCCCAATCAGCTCTAAAATAGCATGTGCCTTCACTCTCCAGCTACTTCCTCCATCACCCAGGCTGAGGCTGTGTTCTTTATAGTGCTATGTTCTGACCTTTGTCTCTCTGGTTAAAGGGGATTCAGTTCCGTTAGCTGGGGTGAAGGTATGCAATCAGGCTCTTGGAATATCCTGGATACGGGACATGGGATTGCCTCAATCCTCCCATCGGATGGTGCTCCATCTACCTGCCACAACCAGATCCTACTTGCTATCCACTCGAAGTGAAATGAACTCTGCTGCATCTCTTCAAGTAGCTGGTATAGGGATTGGCTGATATCACCCCAGGAATGCAGGTGTGGTGGATTGAGGTCTTTCTTCCGCTTGGGCGTCGCACCAGTACATGCCTCCCCCCCAACCCTCCCACACGTGGTCTATCTGCTCTTAGCCATCCATCCCACAACGCCTCACCTCTCCTGCAGCTGACTATTAAGTCTACCTACCTTAGGTCCCTCCCTTCCCCTCTGTAGATGGAGTTCCTGTGCCACAGCAAGGAGAGCAGAGTGTACAGGTGCTGCCAGTTCGGTACTCTTATTGGGGCAGTAGGTGCAAAGCCTCCAGCTGCAGTGGAATCAAATACTATGCTTTGGGGAAAGCCCAATTTCGCTGCTCTGAGATATCTACGTTTTCCAGGTGAAATCCTCTGCTAAGCAAGTGCTGCAATAACACTGTAGAGCGAAAGGACCCCCAACTCATCTAATCCTTCCCCTTAAAAGGCAGCAACCCTTTCCATAGGGGAGGGAGGAGGTGATCTACCAGGCCTCTTTGGGTTAATCCCTGTCTTGGCTGAGAGAGAACCAGAGATTCTCCAGATACCTACGGTGGGCCCATCCTTCACCAACTTGGCCAGTTACCCGGCACCCTATTCCAGAACACATTGGGTGAGGAAAATAAGACCACTAAGGTAGAAAAGAAAAATCCCCAAGATTAAGGAGCAAGAACCTCGAGGTTGGGGATAACCAGACTCAGAAGAGTGGAAGGCAAGGAGTACAGGAAACAAACTAAGGCAGGACTGGAAGGAGGAGAACTGCAGGACAGGGGGTTAGGGGAGGAGGGGTGAAACTCAAGGGATTTAAGTAGTGCAAGACCCAGTAAGGAAGACGAGGCTATTACCTCAGGGCCAGAGGAGAGTAGCAAGTATTCAGAGAGATGGGAGGAGACACCAGGAAGGGGACAGTAAATATGGAGAAAGACAGTGGAAGTTCGCACCCTTCACAGCATTTACCTACTCGCCTATCCCATAACCCATTTTCCTTTCAGCCCTCCCTCCATTTTAAAAACCTTGTAAATTTCCTCCATCACCTGCCAACCCTTCCTTCGCCCAGTTATTTGGTCTTTACCTAGTTATTGCTGCTCAGGTGCCATTGCCAGTGGTCCCCCTGCCAAGTCTCACTCACCCAATTTCGCCATGGTCCCTCACTTTGCCTTTCTCAATCTCCCATTTATTACCAACTCCCCACTTTTTCAGTAACACCGAGACTCTACCTTGCTCTCAGCCCCATCTTGTTCTCGCTCCTCTGCCTACTCGCTTTGCTGCATCCAGTCAGTGAAGCGCACGCCATCCTCTATTACCCCACTTTGAACGTACTTATCCAGCAGTGATAACCTCAAGTCATCTGTAAAGATGTACAGAGTTTCGGCTTCGAGAAGCTACAAAAATAGTTTCAATATGAAGTCATTGACATGGAACACAGGAAGTTAAGCCCAGAGGGTACAGCCTGCTGCCCCCATTTAAAAGCCGAGAATATCAAAATTAAAAACACGATACAATTGCAGAAACTAAACACATTGCCAGAAATATGTTCAACAAGAGACAGTTGGGCAGGGAGGAGCGAGGTATTGGCCCATGTCCGTTATAGTGGAGACATCTACAACAAGCACTGCCAACGTCAACAGTTTAGGCATTTGCGTAGGCAAAGGATATGCATTTGCCAGGAACTACCCTAATGCTACCAACATTAGTAGATCAAGTTTCAAAATGGTGAGAACCAGGGCATTTAATAGCAGTGTGACATATGCCTCGAATACATACACAAGCCAAACCCAACAGGACTTCAGTGAAGAACTGTAATACTGCAGGCCAAAACCAACTAAGACTGGGGGCGCTGTTGAGCGTCGGAAGAAAATTGCTGCTCGACTCGTGCGCTCCGCAGCCTACAATCTCCTGAAGGCATAAATCCTGCGGTTAGCCGATTAACTCAATATCAATGAACATGAAAAGCGTGAGCAGAAGCCCCAGAGAGTAACTGGACCACCAAGTTTCGAGCTGAAACGGGCCAAGGATCCAGATAACACCACCTCCGATCCAACGGCAGGGAAACCAACAGGTGGAGAATTGCACAACAGACAAATACACTGAGACGATAGACCAGCGTTCTAAATCCAGCGCTGGATTGATGTCCCACAACGCCAGTCACATGCAAGGCTGACCCGTCCGTGCACCGCCCGTGCACCCCCCATTCCCCCACCCCCACCTACCCCCACACAGCACCAGACACTGGGTAGCAGCAGACACTGAGAGTCGGACACACGCAGCGGAGAGTGCACTCAGGGTTGCCCGCTCCCGGGCAACATACGCAAGCTGGAGCGAAAGGGGGCCTGGGCACAAGGCAGCCGGAACACTGTGCTGCACACCAAAGCAAGACACCATCAGCCTCGCTGCCTCAAGCCGTATCCACGGCAGTAACAAGGTACGTGCAGGGTCTACTACCTACACCCAGAACGAAGCCGGGCCCCAGCCCAGCTGGGACTTTCCCGCTCAACATAAACTTAGCCCCATCTCTCTGCAAGGCTCCTCAGACATTACGAGACCATTTTAAAAACAGGGGCTACTCGGACAAATGTGTTAAAGCTGCTTATAAGAGAACCATACATATGCAACAAGTTACTCTTCAACCGAAAGCTGACAGAAACAAAGATGGACCAACTGGACCCTGCTTTATAACGCAATACTGCAGGGATCATCAGCAGATTCAACAAATATTAGAAAAACATTGGTATCTGTTGAAACTTGATGATCACATCACTAAAGTTAGAGGAGAGACCTCGCATGATCTTCAAGAGAGCTGGAACACTTAAAACCATGCTCAGTCCATCACTATTACCAGACGTTGAGCAAATCGAATAACCTGGTTATCCAGCAACTTCAGCATGTGTACTCAATGTAGATATGCCCATCAACAAACGACAGAATTTACGGATGGTCATGGCAAGAAATGGTCCATCCGCCAGGGGATTAATTGTAAAACTAAATTTGTTGTTTATTGTATTGTTTGCGTTTGTAATAAGATTTACATTGGCAGCACCAAAAGAGAACCAAGAATATGCATTCGTGAGCATCTGGCGAAAATTGGCAGTCAAGACATTTCTTTGCCCTTAGCAGAACATTGGCAAAGCTGTCATCAGATGCAAAATAAGGCGGATATTAGATTTATAGGCCTCAAAGCAAGTTACACTGAGTAAACGAGGAGGAGGAGATAGACTCAAGGCTTTGAGGCAGTCAGAAGCACGCACTATATGCTTCTTTAATTCCACTGTTACCGGCCTTAACAATGACAAGGAGATGGCCTCATTTCTGTAGAGTGTTCATATTATTTTTGTTTCTGTACAAATGATGGGTCTAATGTCCATTTGTTTTAGTTAATTTACCGATATTATGCACTTACATTTTGCGCAAAGATAAGCATTCCCTTGTATTGCTAGTGGAGGAATGGGTAACTTATGGGAACTGGCGACTAAAATGCAGGGTAGGGGCTATAGTATAGTCCAATATTAGGTTATGTGGGGTTTAGCGCACATAATTTCTAAATAATAAATGTTCGTCTAGTGACTGTTATAACACCTTGGGACTTTATACATTACATTGCCTTTTGCATATGGGGCACAATTCGCATAGAAGCAAGTGATATGTTGGGAGACTTTAGCCAGTAATTAGGCTTGTTATGCTGGGAGATTTTAGCCGCTAAATTAGGCTCAGTCATATTAGATTATGTATTTTGATGGGGGCCGTGGTAGCTGCCCATTATAACAATTCTTGTAACAATGGAGTTTGGGAAGCACTGTGTTAACGCGCGAGTGCCTGTCTTTTTGTTCTCAGGTTTTACCAATGCAGTATGGCGGCACTAGTGCCCGCTGAACGCTTTAGCTATGGAGAGCAGGCGCTAGAGAGGCTCCCATGGCAACAATGTGACGCGTTACCATGGTTTCCTAAATGCCACTTTAAGGATATTCAAAATGGCGCCGGCTGCCTTCACAATGTGAGCAGCCGACGCGACTGAAACGGGAGTAATAGAGTAAGTAGATAATCTGTACTTACTCGAAATATAGAAATGCTTTCATCTCAGCCCGCACACAATCGTTGAAAGCAAATGCTCTCACCTCACTTCGCACATACGCTGGTGCGAGTGTTTACATTTGTAACCTTTCCTGTCAGGCCTGCCGTGCAAGATGTAACACAATGGCTTTGGACCTCTAATTCGTATAATAATTGGGGCATGAATGCTGCGCTAACCTAATTAAAGCATTTGGCTATGAAAGTATAATATTAGCAGCCACCCCACAGTAATAAAGGTATGGGGACCAGTACCTGTATGGGTATCCACTCCACACTTGATATAGGTTGCCTTATTTTCACTATGGGTGACCGTTTGATCATATTAGACTAATTTGGGGTTATTTTTAACTCTTCAATTCTAGAGTTTCTGTCCTTGGGATTTGTCCCTATTACTGTATATCGGACAACAGTCCTACGGATTTTTTCAGAACTACGTTGAGTAAGCAGATTGTCTAATGTATATCTTATGTTTTAGTTTTCTAAATTAGGATTCTCCTTAATCTTTCAATTGTACTAATGGGTACTTTTTGATTTTCTCTCTCCATTTACATTTTGTTTTTACATCTTTGTGTTCACTGTGATGTTTTCTGAACCTAATCAATCCTCCCCTTCACCAACCCTTGTTTCTCTGTCTGAACCAATGGCATACAGGTTTGCAAATTACCAATTTGATATGTTATTTGTAATTTTGAAAACCTTTGAATTGTGGTATGAATGGTAATACTTCAATATATTAATATATTTGTTTGAACTGACATAGCCCTGATTTGACAAAGGCTCGTGGGAGTCGCGTTATCAAGTAGAGGTCTCATGCTAATAAACAACCCTTACTATTGGCGCCGAGTCCTGGAATCTTTTGTGGTTTTTTCCTCATAGACACGTTTCCCCCCCAGCAGAGCTGCTCATTACTGGTGGGGGTGCCAAGCAGAACAGGGCAGGAGAAACTAGGGGCCCACAGCACTACAACACCATGTACGTAGTACACAGGAAGTGGAATCCAGAGCCAGCCAGTATAGGGCTCAATAATTATATTGAGTGTACCAGTCCAAAAGGGGAAAACTGAGTGCGGCAGTACCAGGCAATAATAACAGAACACAACCCAACAGTGCACCCAGTAATGTGGAAGCCACAGCTAGTACGTTCAAGGGACGTCTAACCTCCTGAACAAAGCTACCAACATCTGGGTGTGGAGAATGCCAACACAGATCAATCCAACAACACCCAACAGGCTTGGGAAGACCGCACCATCGCACTCATTCTCCTGACAAAGTGCTAAATTCATACGTTCACCACTCTAAAGCACAAGATGACAGGGGGTGGGAAAAAAACAAAGAAAAGCCAAATGGATGCATTTGCCAGCATACCTAATCCTGATTCAGAACACAACCCAAACGCATCCTCCAGAGAACTCTGCAACAGAACCCCCCGAACATAGCATGGTGGGGATGGAAAAGGGGTTTGCCGCCATCAACAATAAACTGGACGACATTGGTGAAAACATAGCGTCCATACACTCAGACATCCGAAAAGTAAATGCCTGGGTATCAGAGGCCAAAAAGGTAAGCACCCTGGAAGACGCATTTACCTCACAGGCCAAGGACATAGTAGACATTCAAAGACATTAAATCCCTCAAGGCAAAATGCGAGGACCTAGAATTCTGATCAAGATGCAATAACATGCGTGTAGTCGGAATCGCAGAATCCAAACCCAACGTCCTCATGGACCAATTCCTAGAGGAGATCCTACGCACTGTTCCTGGACGGCCAATTCTCCAGTCACTTCCTAGTCAGAGGGCACTGGCCCCCCATCGCCCCAATACCAGGGGCCCCCGCCAGAACAATCATAGCCAGACTGCTCAATTACCAAGATCGAGACCTAACCCTTAGACTGGCACAGGAAAAGGACCCCCCTGTCATACATCGGTGTCCACATATACCTGGATTTCTCGACTGGGGTACAATCGGCCAGACGCTCATTCGTCACTGAAAAACTACGACGGGACAGAAGAGTGGGCTATGCGATTTCCAGCATGCAGGCAGGTCCCACTTTTGAGACACCAGAAGAGACCATGGCATATGTCAAATCGAACATCCCTACTACGGCCGGGAATACCCGACAACTACACCGCAAGTCCAGGACATAGTCTATCAGATAAGATAATACACTGATCCCCACAACGTGATACACCGGACGGACATCAACACCCTTAAAGGCTGCAGCGGCGGGCGCGACGGCAACACACGCCACCTCCAAAATAGCACGTGGAACAGTGCTCCCCAAGGAAGCAAAAGCTGCCACTCAGGGAATACACTGTCCAGTTGGAGGGATGGCAAGGGGGCTGGGGGTTCAGGCCTGTTGCCTAAGAAAAGTTGGGGGGGTTCAAAGATAAGTTACCTCAAAAACTGTCAGATGCAATGCTCACAATAAATAAGCGAAGCTCAAAACATTTGGGTGAACAAATCCCACAAAGTACATGGCTGAGAGGAATAAGACTCAAAACTCTTGACCTGGAACATCAGAGGTCTGGCAAACACCATTAAAGCAAGGAATATACTAACATAAGCAAATTTGCATAAAATAGACATCTACTCCTTCAAGAAAACACATGCAATCAAAAGGTTACAGAAACATTGCGCACAATTGGGGCCAGCTACGGTTTACAACAAACTATTCATCGCAAGCAAGGGGTGTATTAACACTCGTGCACAAACTCACGGGATTCCAGTTGTCCAGAGTCGAGTGACCCAGAGGGCAGATATGTCATAATATGGGGGAGCACTATATGGGCAAGAGATGATAATAATCAACACATATGGCCCAAACACAGACACTCCAGAATTCTACCTGAAAGTACTAGCACAGATCACACCAGTTGGCACAGCCAAAATCATAGGGGGCAGGGGGACCTCACTCAATCCTGCAGTCGACCGCTCATCCACAGTACAGAGGTCCCATACAAAAGCGGCTCTAGCCACATCATGGAAACACTACCCCTTGTAGTTACATGAGGGAGAATCACCCAGGACAAAAGGAATATACATTATATTCATACGTACATGCTTCTAGCTCCCAAATAGACTACTGGCTCGGTTCGCCCGAATTCAACCCATGCATGCAGGGATGCTCAATACTCCCATGCACGCTATCAGACCACTCTCCACACTTACTAGAGATACAACTGAGCGACACAGCAAAAGCCAGTCATGGAGGATGCCCCGTCATTGCTTAAGGAGGACGCCATAATCGACCATTAAGGACCGAGATTATAGAATTCTTTGACCGGAATACCGGATCCGTTCGTTCTTCGCTCACAGTATGGGTAACTGTCAAAGTGTGGCTGAGAGGCCACTTATTATCAAAGGCAGCTGGCACACTCAGCGTAATAGGAAACAATCTCAACCAAGCAGAACGGGAACTACGGAGGCTAGAGATCATCCACTCAAGACACCAGGAAAGACCACTCTACGGCCACTGCAAGACCAAATGGCCAAAATTAAAGCATTGGCGGAAGAGAAAGTATATTACTTGGTGCAACCAATAAAGAGCCAGAAGGTACAGAGAAGGCAACAAAGCAGGACGCACAATGGCCAACCTCATCAAGGCCGAACATGGGGTAAATCATATCAGGAGTATAGTGGACCCAGAGGGCACAGCACATACAAACGCCCAAGCAGTAAACAAGGTTTTCCTAGAGTTCTACACGAAGCTGTACACTAATACAGACCAGGTAACGGAAGACGACCTTAGTGCCTATATGAAATTGTTCCCGAACTGAGCCAGACAGAAAGAGGCACTAGACCTACCTCTAACCTCTGAAGAAATCATACAAGCCATCAAGGAGCTACAAGCAGGCAAAGCGCCAGGCTCGGGACAGTATTCCAGTAGACTCGTATACAAAGAGAACCCGCCCCCAAACTCATGGAAGTATGAGAAGAAGCTCTAGAAAAGGGTGAGCTGCCGGCCACAATGAAGGAAGCCATAATAACAGTCCTCTTGAAACCCCACAAGACCTCAACTCATACCACCCCCTCTCCTCAATCAATGTCTATTCTGGCTCTTAAACCATCTAATGGCAAAGGCGACCAATGCCCAGCACAATTGATTAAGGACTCTGCTAGAGATCTAGCTCCCTTTATCACAAAGGTCATCAATGCCTCCTTTACCACAGGCACCATTCCACGCAACATAAATGAATCCTGTGTACTCCCCCTATTGAAAAAAAACAAACACTGGACCTTAACATTCCCACAAACTACAGGCCCAACACCATGGCGCCCTTCTTACTAAAGATACTAGACAAGGTAGCTTACACCCAAATTCAGAATTTCCTTGAGGTGAACCACGTCCCCCAATCCGGTTTCCGACCCTTACATGGCACAGAGACTGCCCTTATTGATTTGACGGCCCAAATAGACTCAGAGACGAGGGTAAAGTAGCTCTCCTCCTACTAGACCTCTCAGCCGCCTTTGACCTGGTGGACCATACAGCCCTATGCAATCACCTGGACTCTGCGGCCCGCTTCTCAGGGGAGGCCATAGTCTGGATACAATCATTCCTTAGTAACAGGACCATGAGGGTGTTCTCCCTTCAGCGGCAGCAGAACCGATACCCCTCACCTGCGGAGTGCCCCAGGGATCCTGCGTCTCGCCAACACTTTACAACATCTTCACCAAGCCACTCTGACGATCTTGACAATCTGGGTATCACCTACACTAACTATGCAGATGATACTCAGATTCTCCTACCACTTACCGGGGATTATGGGGAAGATCTGGCTTTGGTGAACAGAGCCTATAGCATCGTTCAAGCATGGATGGCCAACCAAGGCCTCTGCTTGAACAATGACAAAACAGAGCTCATCATCCTGGGCACTGCAGCCCGCATCTCTAAACTCAAAACTATTCTGCATTTATCATCGATGGGAACACTATTAAGGTCGCTAAAGTAAAAAAAAAAGTTTTTTACCTTGACTCGACCCTTTCCTTCACCAAACAGGTGAATTCACGGCCTATACATGCAAATTAATACGAGCCGGGAAACAATTCTCATCAGAAGACAGCTGTGTTATCCTAGCTAGAGCCCTCATTTTATCAAAATTAGACTATTGCAACTCCTTTTATAGGGACAACCAAACAAATAAACAGAATACAAGTGCTCCAAAAAAATGCACTCAGAGCAGCCCTAAGTATCCCTAGAAGAGCACATATTTCTGAAATAAGACGTAAACAAATGGCTCTCCACCCAAGAAAGAAAAAAAAAATGTTTTAAAAAAATAAAAGCTTAACTGCATCTCTCATCCATAAATGTTTAAACAAAGCCCCCCTCCCCCACTACCTTATAGAACAATTTACTAGAAAAAAACCTAATAGACCGACAACAGTCAGACCGAACGCCCTTTTAGTGCCCAGATTTAAACTAACCACAATTGGAGGATCCAGCTTCCCTGTCAAGGCAGCTCTATTGTGGAACTCCCTACCTCAGGCACTTAGATCTGACCTAACATTCAACAAACTCAAAACACACTATAAAATGGCTCACCGAAAATGCCATATAACTGGCACTCTCCCACTTACCACTACATGTATTGCACCGGTTTAGACTGACCTGCTACTATGTAAACACTAGCTATACATGGAATGCGTGGCTGCGTATCTTCTGTATTTGCACAGATCTCACCCTGTGGAGCCAAGCACTTCCTGTTTTCTTTCATGTGCTGTAACCTGTAACCGTCTGTATCTAAGCTGTAAATCTCCTTGTCTCATGCGCCCTGCTACCCCAGGGTCCGGCGCGCACACAATAAATGAACAAACGTGGCCACGAAGATATTTTCCAAAGCAATAGCTAATATTCTACCCCTACATGAATAAATTGATACATCCAGCCCATCAGGTTTTATCCCCACCAGATCCACCTCCGTAGGTTCTTCGCAATAGCCTCATAAATGGACCCGGAAGCGAAAGTAGTGGCAGTAAACCTAGACACTGAAAAAGCACTTGACTGTCTCTTGGAAATACATGTACTCCATACCCAAAAGCTAGGTTTTGGGCTTGGATTCCAGAAGTACATCCAAATCCTATACAAACGCCCCCCCTCACCCCCCCAAACCAAGGTCGGAACAAATATGCTAGCGGCAGAATTCACAATCTGAAGGGGCACAAGGCAGGGCTGCCACCTCATCTTTGCGCTCACAATAGAGGATACGGCGGCTAGACTCCGACACATTCACGCTTGGAGGGGGAATACATAAGGGGTCCCACGCAATTCATTTCACTGTATGCTGACAATACGATGCTATATGTACGCAACCCCGAAACAAACCTAATGCCTATAATGGAAGACATATCCAAATTTGCAGAATACTCAGGATATAAAATAAATAGACTGAAATCTGAAATAATCCCCCTAACTCGAGCTAATAAACAATCTCAGGCCGCTGCTCAATTCCGGTAGTCCCCAAGCACAGCACACTATCTGGGCATAGTCATGGCAACAGACAGCCATACATTATACTCGAACAATTACGAGGCACATCTAATACTACTTGAGCAGAAACTTAAAGTGTGGGACAAACTCCCAATATCGATACATGGCCGGATTGCCCTGCTGAAAATGGTGGTAGTTCCGAAATTATATCTATACAGCAATATATCCATCTGGCCAGGCAGACAATTCTTTATCACACTACAAAAACTGGCATCCACATTTGTATGGGGAGGGGGAATCATGAGACACAGATGGCCTAAGATGTGCGAGAGGTATGAGACAGGAGGGTTGACAGCTGCAGATTTCCTACTGTACTATTATACGGCACGAGAACACCGCAAAATACTGGACCGAATCCACAGCAAGTTATGCACATATTTGCAGCCTCCCTGATTACAATCCATGATGTTGTTTGCCAAATGTAAAAAAGACAGGGGAGAAATAGACCCATTAAATTCCACGGTAAGAGCATGGATATACCTGTTCCAAATAGTCAGATGTACCAATTCATACTGGCCCTACACATCACTATGGCATTATCCAGATCTCACACCCCAACTAGACTAGACAATACAAAAAAGTGGGATCCAAACCACGAAACGAAATTGGGAAAACTACCCAGACAGGAAGTTTGCACTGCTAGGGTTAGTCCAAGAAAAGATGAGTGAAGACCTCACGACGATGCTACAATACCAGACTTAAAGCAGCAATGAAAAAGAAATGGGTAGAATTCCCAAAGGAGCCTACCACACACCCTTTCCTGACTGCAATAATGTCGCCCGAGGGATTCCTAGGAGGCATATCCACACTAGACAAAGCTGTACAAGTAGACACGCCATCCACTAATAACGAAGGAGAAATGGGAGCGCGACCTAAAAGTATAGAAGAGCCACAATGGTCCAAGTACTGCCATTACACCAAATCCATCTCAATGAACTCCAATCGTAGACTAAATTCTATTTAAAATCTTGAATCACTTACACATCACACCCAACAGAATGTCTATTCGACACCTCCAGACAAATTCACTGTCCAAAATGCAATGCCCCGGCAGCTAATTCCATTCACATGTACTGGGAATGTCCACCCATTAAAATATTCTGTAAGTAGCCAAAACTGCAAGTGAGCTTCTGGACAGACACATACCGGCCACCCCATTCAAATACTTATTGGGAGATATAGGCAAAAATCTTTAACACCGAAGACTATTCGCCGTGGCCAAGAGGAACATTCTCAAGGCATGGAAAGCTAAAACAGCTCCTACGGTACAAGAATGGTTGAAAGATCTTATATGGGTACAACACTGAAGTAACATATATAAAAAGGGACTAGTGGCCTCCTGCAGACCTAATGATATTTGCCCCCCCCCCCCTCAGGCAATATCTGGACATCGATGGGGAGAGTCAGAGGAAGATACTGAATAAACCAATCTCGTCAACAACACTGGCTAAACAGCCGGTATAATTGGCCCTGAAAACACCATCACGCTGGCTCTAAAGTACTGCATCTGGTGCAAAGTGGTCAAACATATATAATGTATACTAAGTTCACCTGTGAGTTGTAATGCATACGACAGCAAAAATAAAAGTTAAAAAATATAAAAACCGCCAAGACTGACGTGACCTGTAGACTGTGCAAATGCAAAGACTCCACGGAATCACTACAGCACTTGCTATTTTGTCAAGCAGTTACTGAATTGAAGACAACAATGTTGGGGAAAATTCATTAATGAGCGACCAACATCGGCAGACCAGTGGTGGATCCTACTGACACAAGGAGAACCAGTATCACTGACCTTAGCCATGATCAATTTCTTGAAGGTATCTTCACCTTAATTGACAGGTTAGACTTCATAAGGATGAACTGTCGCAGGACCTTCACATTTAAATTAGTCTCCAAACATTTTAATGTTTGGAACAGAGTGGCAAGTTCATGTCAAATAAAAGAATGATACTGCATATAAGCAAGGTGGTTAAAGGTACATAAGGCATTTTTAAACAGTAGTATATTTAAAGCTCCAGTAAAGCTCCCGACAACTGTTTTCAAAGAATACTGGCAGACACTTCAAGCAAATTACCTATTGATGAAGCTAGGAACAACAGATCCCAGGAGGGTCCATTTTGGGCGGGTAGGAGCAGGATGTGGGTGGTAATGGCCAAAAGGAATGAGCATAGGCAATCAATGGGCGGTTAAATAATCAAACACCACCTACACGCTTTGTGTCCCTCATATTACCATCTGCCTCCTAGCTGTACTCCAATGCAACAGTTTCAGCTCATAATAGCTAAAAGTAAATATAGGAGCCACACATTACTGTTATCTACTCTGAGCATATTTAAAAAAGGTTTCCCCATTTAACGTCAGTCTTACTTACTCCATACAGCCAAAGCACCCATGAGTGAGGTCCTCAGGCAGGCAGCACAGCTCAATCCTTTTACACTTCTGATAAAGCTCTTACCCAGCAGCGACAACTTAACCAGGTGGCAGTAGATAGACTACAATTTCCGCTCTGCCTGTCCCCGTTGGAGACAGAGCTCAAAGGTGGTAATTAAACCATGGTTCCAACAAGTGTGACCTAGGTTTAGAATACGGAGGAGTAGGAAGGGGGGATGGGCAAGATAATCAGCAGATTCAATGAAAGCCTGTGAAATGCAATTCAAGTCAGGCATTGGGGCTGCCCTCATAATATATCGATCCGAGTCAGAAGGTCAGCACCAGGAACTGTGCCCCAATTACACCGAGCCGCAAAAGAAATGTTTCAACCTGGAGGGTTGAAGTTCCCATGAAAAAGGATAAAGTGATAATTCCAACCATCAGGGGAGGATAGACTGATTAAGGCTCAGGCGAAAATGATATCCACAGTATTGCCACGCTGGTAGCTAGGTAGGAGGCCCCATTACCAGCTGAGGAAGGGCAAGATCGTCCATAGTGGGAGATAGGTTACAGATAAGGAAGACTTTCTGAACGACAAGAAAAGATCACATGGTCTGGCTAATAGTCATCTGGTTCTCTGCAAGACTAAGCAGGCAAATTATTCAGGCTCAAAATTAAGATTCAATTAACTAAAACGCTACTGGACTTAATGGTTGTGTCAAAGCAAATCGTATTCCAGAAATTGACCAGCTGGAGCAAAGAAAAATCTGCCGACACCACAACAGGCTTGTTTAGAAAAGTTGGTTCAGGGAGTGGGGAAGGTGCTTCAGGGGTCTGGAGTGCCTTAATTTTACATTACCCAAGAAGGCATTGGCCCCCAGGCAATAGCCTTTGTACATGGCCCACCGCAGCTACATTTGGCCATGTAGATTGAGGAATATCGAGGGAAGCTTCACAACTGGGGGATAGATTTAAGCTGTCTAAGACCACAGTTCAGACTAGATTGAGCAGCGAGGAAGCCTTCACAGCAGAGGTAAATACTACACTGGGACTAAAACAAGGGTACGTGTTGGCTCATCGCCAACCCCCAAGGCAGATGATCTGGAGGGAGGGAGGGGGCGGGGAGCGAAGAGTATTAAGTCTAAAGTGGGAAAGCATAGATTGGATGCTCAGTTAATGCGACAATCGGAGCCCACTGAGCCATACACAAGTGGGACTAGTGCAACTAAATGAAGTCACCAAATATTCCAAATTAGTTTTCTGGTAAATCAGACAAAATGAAAAGGGTTTCAGTACAAAAAAGTAGCAAGGAGAAAGGTCCATAGTGGTTAAAGCATACCATTTTAGAGGTGCTTTCCACTACAAACAGCAGATAAAAGAGTAGCCCCGGGCAGAGGCAGAAACGGCTGCTTGGTTTGACACGGTCTGTAGGGGGGGTGGGGGGGGGGGGGGGGGAGGAGGTAGGACCCCTAATTGAATGGAGGCAGCTGGTGGCTACTATGGGGGGGGGGCTTCCCCCAGTCCGATCATAGTGATGTTGATACGAGTAATAAGATGACGACAGACCCGTCTGAAGAAGCACAGGCCGATGACCTGGACATACTGGCTCAAGTTAAGGGAGTGGGACTGAAGAACGCAATTTGTAATGTTATGCTGTTAAACTTGAATATGGAAGTCCTAATCATTGTAATGTTTGGTGTGTTGTGATAAAATAATAAAAATTGTTTTTTAAAAAAAAAGACTAGCCCTATGCCTGTTCAACATATTCAGGAATAGGTGGACAGTGGTCTTCCTCCTAGGTCACCCACTGAGCTCTCTGCTGCTGTAGGCCACAAAGTGATTGAACACGCAGAAATCACTGGTAAAGCAAAAGATGTTGAACCAAGTGATTTGAACTATGTGATTGTACAACAGAACTGGGGATTATAGAAACTGCTGATCTCACATGACCAATGGATCAAGACTGCTGCACAACAGCATACAGACAAACAAACCCTGCGCAACATAAACACAAGTCTGACAAGCTCAGTGGACACTCACTGGCATAGAGGGAAGAGTAGCAGATATGGCATGTCTGGCAGAATCTGGATGAGAGACCAGCATCAAGCTGTTTGCATCTACGATTCCCACACTTATCCCAAAGCACAGAGGCTGTTTTCTAGGAACGATGGCCATCACTCCCGAATCAGATTCCCCGCTGCAGTTCACAGCTGTATGTGTGCATATATATGGAGTCTTCACTGCACATCAAAACGCCAAAGCAAAGTATTAAAAGATACCACAAATATTCCAAACACCGTACTGAAAGCAAATACAAGTTTTATCCTTACAAAAATAAAAACTGGTTATCCATTAAAAACAGTAATTCAAAACATCTGAAAACATGACCAAAACAGCCTGGGAACCACTAGAAGGTTGGTAGGTGGTTGCAACACTGTTCTGTCAGTCCACAGCAGTAACAGGGTAAAAGCACGTGGGCCTTTAAAATGTGGTCTATAGAAATTGCCATTAGAGCAGATAACAGTGCCTTGGTACGCCCCAAACAGGCCCAATGTCCCAAACAACCAGAGCACAAGCCCAGTACCAACAGGTAGGCATCCACAAACACATACATGCTAATGTAAGGTTTGGCCCTCCAGGAGGAACACGGAATTCTGCAGTATCTGGAGGTGGCGCTCAGTTCCCATGTGGTGAAGTTATAGCCTCTTGCTAGCTCCAGCAGCAAGGGCAGTTAGTCCTTGTATTCTGTGTACTTTTTGGCAGAACCATGCACTTTGCAGGCAGGGTACTTCCTCGCATTGAGCTCCATCTTGGCCAGCACAGCTTGCGGAAGATCCACGTGGCACTTTTCAGCCAGTTCCACCAAGTAAATGAGTACATCACTCAACTCATGCGACAGATCCCGCCGCTCCTTCTCAGTCCAGTCTGGAAGGCCTGCTGCCACCTCACCTCTCCACTGGCTACAGGATGAGAAAAGACCAGAGGTTACAGCCAGTTGAATTTAGACGTTGCATCAACACCAAGAAAACCACACCCACAATACAAGACATGGGTAAAGAGCATTTATTAAAAATACCATGTGACAGCATGCTTGTCAGGCGGATATGAAAGTTCAAATCATTCTTCAACCGCTACATTCCAGGGGGCAGCTTTGTTCACATCAAACATGGTATGTGCAACTTTGGACTGGGAGACCATAATGGATTGAAGATTCCTACTTCACCAAGCTGTCTGGTCTACTTCATGCCCTCAAACCAAATTAGCGTAGAAACTAGGGGTGTACCGAAATTCGGCTTAGAGTAATTATTCGGCCGAAATCCGGCTTAAATTAGGCATTCGGCCGAATAATTACTCGAAGCCGAATAGGTTCCCCTTTGTCCGCATACATGTAATCCTGCAAGGAGCAGAGTGCAGACGGGCTACTATGCAGGTCTTGGCTCTAGTGTGAACCTCCCCAGGCCCCTCTCATTGGAAGCGTCTGCTCCAGCCCGAGGAAACATGAGCTGCTGGCAGTGAGCTCACTGCCAGTCCCGCAGCCCCTCCCCCGGAATCACACAACAGCAGGCAGTCAGGTGGCCTGGGGCATTCCGGGAACATTGTCTGCACATCGGCAATCCAGGGCTCCTGCAGCACCGAACACTGAGGGACGCTGGAGAGAAGGAGTGTGAAGTGCAACAACCAGATCGGCGCACTGATAAACGAACGGCCGGCCCAGGACTTCAATACGACCACTCAAGCTACAACAATACCACCAGTAGCCAGTGGGGATCCGCTGGTGAAGAGACACAGGCCCACACAATGTTGCAGCCTGAGGAATTAACACTGCGTTACCAAATACTGGCCCTAGGACACGCACATAGGACCTGAGAGGGTTGGCCAGCACACCCCCCCCTCTGAGAAGGGCTCCCATGCAATCCGCACAGGTGCGCCAGATAAAAGACAGGGGCAGATAACAAGGAAGTGCCCGAATGAGATTGGGCGAAATGAATAAAACAGAGGGTACAGTACGATCACTGCCAGTTCTGCAGCCCCTCCCACGGAATCACAACAGCAGGCAGGCAGGTGGCCTGGGGCATTCCGGGAACATTGTCTGCACAGCGTCGGAAACCCAGGGCTCCTGCAGCAGCTGTACACCCCGGGAGGAGGATGAAGCGGCGTCAGAGGCGGGGTCTACAGGCATGCTATCTAGGGCACCAAAGGCAGGGACACCTGGTGCTTTTCCCAAACTGCATGACAATGTGTGCATACTGGGGGCTCACCTTCCTGGGGTGTGAAGGGCTTTAAATAAAGGCTAATGAAGGTCAACGACCCGAGGCCAGTGGCAGCAGTTAACCTATTCAGCATAACGCAGCTGGCATCAGAACACTATCCTCAACACCAAAACAAGCAGTGGGGCTGCTTACAATGGGATGCCCATGATGGGCGAATCAGTAAGGGAAAGGTTTTCAAATGCTTGTTTTTATGATTTCTGGGTCGTTTACATTATGGCACTAAATATACCTATGCAGGCATTTTTTGGTAAAATGTGTTGCAAATTCCACTTTTAAAAAGGTGTTCAGTACCACTGTTCAAAACTACTAGTCACATACTGAACCAACTAATCAAAGTGGCCCACTCTGGCTAAAATACTGGCCCATTCTGACATGCTGCTAAAGGTCTGAAAAGACACCTGGCTGCACTGACCTAGTCAAAATAGAAATGCTCATGCTTTGCATGAGCGTTTCCCCATTATCTTTTAACAAGCTTTTAATAAACTTAGTGAGATCTATGCGCCCATTTTATAAACATGAATACTCATGCAATAGAATGTCTCTTGATTTTATTTAATGATGTTTATCTAAAACATATTGGTTTAAAAAAGCAACTATTCGGCTCACTATTCGGTTCCAGCCGAATAGCTGGACCAACTATTCGTATTTGGCCGAATAGTAATTCCACTATTCGGTACACCCCTAGTAGAAACCGAGTACACAGGTCAAAGTGCAGGTTTACATGAACACAGTAGGGCCACTATATATCCCAAGGCCACAGCTCCCTCTAGGGCAGTGGTCTTCAAACTTTTTTGGCCTACCCCCCCCCTCCCCTGAGCAAAATGTGGGCAGGCTGCCCCCCGCCCCCACAAAAAATGGCAAATGGAAAATATGTAGAAATGGCTATGAACTATTGCGTGCCGTCACCGAACCTTAATCCCAGTTTAGTCCCTGGGCTCCCCAACCTACTCCCACCACAGTCGATGGCTCCCTCATACCACTCCGACCCAGTCCCTGGGCTCTCTCCCCACCTCACCACAGACCCTTGGCTCTCTCCACCCGGCTCCCACCACTAACCCAGTGTTCCTGCCCATCCTGCTCCCACCACAGTCCCGGGGCCCTCTCCACCCGTTACCAACAGTTCGAGGGCCAGTGGGAGTAGGTGAGTTTTATTTTCATCTTCTTCAAGTGGAGGGGCATAAATATTTCCCACAAAAAAGCCCTATCGACCGAGCACATTGAAGGTGCCCGAACCAATCATGAGTACTTGTATTTAAATAATGTGTTCAAATGTTGCATTTTAGAACATACTTTAAAAGAAAATGGGTAAAAAGCCAAACAGTTTGTAAATGGCACGGGGTGGTCGGGGCGGCTCGGCAGCTATTTAGACATCCAGCCAGAAAAAGAAAAAAAAAAAATTAAAAAAAACCCTCCTTGTTCCCTGGGCTCCACAGCACCTCAGGAGAGCTGATTTTGACAGGTGGAAAGGGGGATTGAGCAACAAAGACATTTTTCTAAATGCCTGTTGTACAGCCCCCCCACAACTCGCCAAAAATCAGCTCAATGGACCAAAACACACAAACACCACCGTACACTCTCTCATAACACAATCATGCACGCATCCATCCTCGTATTTAAATAAAAACATAATCATACCTTTTACAAGGGCCTGCATGCAGGTGCCGAAATGCGCCAGGTTGCTCAGTCCGTATGTGTGAGGAGCAGCAGAAGCTCCCCTTGCACATACAGACATGCAGTGCCCCAGCCCGCATTTCAAATGAGCTAGTCGAGGCTGGCAAAGCAGAACACCCCCAGCCTTGCATGGCTCAGTGAGCATGTGCGGTTGGAGAACTGTACTGTCAGAGGGAAACAAGGTTTCCCTTTGACAGTTCAGCCAACCCAGGAGCACTCCCTCAGCTGGAAAAAAGCAGCTGAAGGGGTGCTCAGTGTTCACTGGGATGGATCCTCCATAATGGGTGAGAGGGCCACTGTGTGGACACTCCCTCAGCCATTATGGAGGAGCTGCCAGGCTCAGACTGACCTATAGGGCAATGCCTGTACCAAAAATGCTACGTTTCTGGCCAATATTGGCCAGTTTGAGGAGTTACTTCACTATGAGGCTAGTATTTAATTGTTGCTGAATAAATATTCTTTAAATATCACAATTTGCTTACATTTTAACCAAAACACCCTCTTGGGTACTATTCAAATAGTCTAAAAGAATGAATATTCATTTGCAACTGCGGGCCACGGTGCCAGAGACGTTTTACAGTCCAGTCTGACCATGTGAACCACCATTGCCCATTTACACCAATCTAAAAAAAGAAAAACATTTGATAAAACATTTAGGTTTTTTTTTTTTTGTTTTTTTTTTACTATACATTTCATGCTGGGCTCTTGCACCCTCCCTGGGGCAGCGCTCGCCACAGTTTGAAGACCTCTGCTCTAGGGTGACAATCGGTGACACTACTGCATCAGACAAACATACATTTGGCCTTTTATTATATGATTACATTAGATGTAGGCCTTTGTGGAGGAGATGCGGGATGTTTTAAACGGCTCCAATTTCAAACTGTGGCCAGCAGCTAAGCAACAGGCATACAGACATACCAATTGCTTAAACAAATTAACAGTTTCACAATGGTTTATTTTTAATTTGGTGCCGTCGGTAGACTCCTAAAACCTAGTGCAAAAAGCCTTCATAGTACAAATCCCATTTAAAATCTAGCACCAAAGAAAAGAGAAATCTACCTTATCAATTGCAACCAAGTTTTCCTTGCTGTTAAACAGTGGTTTCCTCCAATTCATTCACAAGCTTTGACTAGGGGTACGACGTCCTTTCACCGCGGGATGAAAGGATGTCGGGATTAAAAAAAAAAAACACATTTTTTTTTAGGGGGATATGTATATTTGGGAATAAATACAAATTAAAGAAAAACATTGATGCTTTATTTTATATACAAATTAAAATAATAAAAAAAAAAATCACAGGAAAAAGTAGCAAAAAAACATCCTGCGATGAAATGACAGAGCCTGACTAGGTACTTCAACACTACTTGCTCCTCAGACAGGAGGCTGGGAATACATTATTTGTATTTAGTTCAGTTACAAAGAAAAATTACTTTGTAGAACCTTTACAAAATCAATTACAAAAAATAAGAATATTTACATTTCAATGATCATTTAAATTCATATTTCAACATAAAACTTTACATCATATTGTTCACAGGTTACAAAAATGGAGGATAGTGTCATACACTATATATCCTCCAAGTCTTACAATTTAAGCAATTCTTTTTCGATATGCTTACACAGGCTGACCAATTCTTTTTCGATATGCTTACACAGGCTGACCAATTAAAATATGATCGGTTTGTGGGTGCCTTGCATCATGTGTGTCCATAGAAATTGCAAGCAATCTTCAAAATCTGTATTCACAAGTTTCGAGAACCGATTTGTCCTCATTAAGCTAAAATGTGGACATTCTAATAGAAGAAGTTTCATTGTATCAATCGGTTCCTTGCACGATGGAAAGCGACACTTCATTACCTTGGGTTTCCCAGTTTTAGCCCAATTAGCAATACGTTCTCTTGTATAGTATAGATTTAACCTGTACCTAATATAGTCTTGTCGGGTGTGGTTGCATGGAAATAAAACCACATGGTCATATCGAGGCATACGTCGTTTTAAGAACGCACCATACTCCCTGTACATGTGATTATGTTGATATAGTACCGATTGTGTTCCTCCAATCTTGTTCAAAAAGTTTTTTTTTGCAAAAGGACGTTGATATACATCTTCTATGGTAATACCTAAGGAGTTCAAGATATGTTGCTATTGTATTCATTAAAGGAATCAGAAGAGAAGGACTTCAGCATGCTGTTCAAATCACCGTACAATGAGTTTTTGGGTGCAAAATTAATCTTAAAGGTAGCTTGATATTTGCCGTCATTTCCAGCGTGTGGATAGTGCAACAAACCCGAGCTTGTGACGTATCACTGCGTTTGGTATATTCAAGGGAAGGTGCATGGCAGATTTTATCAATGATCCTTGCGTGGCATTCAAAATTGCAGTAACATCTTTTAGACACATGTCAATGGAGTACAAGATGACCGATTCAATTTTTAGTGTCAAAATGTCAATCAATGGAGTTAGTGAAAATGTGCAATATTTTGCATAGATCATTTTTACTTGAGATAATAAAGGCCACAACTTATTTTTGATTAAGTCTGTCCAAGCTTTTAATGAGTTTTGATATGTCAGGTTATAGCTGAGATATATCGCATTACAAGTACAAGGGATTTGAGTTTTCATAATTTCCGTCATTTGTATCCCTTACTATTTTGTTTAGTACCAAATTTTAAAATGGCTGTTTTTGCAGGGTTTGGAGTGAGGTTATGAGCAACTGCAAAATCTTGCAAAAGCTTAATTTGCAATCCAGCAGGCATAGGATCAAAGACTATGATGTCGTCTGCGAACGCAATCCATTTAAGTCTTAAAGCACCAACTTTAACTGAGAATAAGTTACTATGATACCACTCCTGGTCAAGATCAGAAAGGTAAAGATTAAAGAAAATTGCACCCTTGTTTAAGACCAATGGATGTGGTGATGGGATCGGTTCTACCATCCGCAGAGATTTTTATTTAATACGAGGTGTTAGTATGTAATTGGATAAACCAATATAGTAATACTGTAGGAATTCCCATTGATCTCAATTTATTCCATAATAGGTTTCGTACGACGTTATCAAAAGCTGATGTCATGTCTATCATAGCCATGTATACGGAGAGTTCTTGCCTTTTGTGCCCGCGACAAGACAGGACAGCAGCGTTGAGCGAGGTACTCATTCCTTTCCTAAAACCTGTTTGGTATTTTAGAATAAAGGTTGTTCTCTTCAATATATTTTTGAAGGTCGTGCAGGAGAAGAATGGCAAAAAGTTTCGCATCTGTGTCAATCAATGAGATAGGTCTATAGTTCTGTGGAAGAGAAGGATCGCCCTTTTTGAATAGTGGGACAATATTCGCCGTTGTCCATGAGGGAGGAATTTGACCAGTACTGTGGGATGTTTTTATCCATGCATCCAAGCCCTACCTCAAAACTATGCAGTACTGACATGGAAAACATCATGATGGCCAGAGCTTCCCAGGAAATGCACAGGGAAATGCATGAAGAATAGGCTGCCACTCATTTTTGCCGATGTTATGGGCACAGAAGGGCACTGCCTAAAACCACCATTGGACTACCCACACAGTAGTCTGAAACCATTGGGAATGGCAATGCTGATTGCCAAAAGCAACCTAGAATTGTGGGGAATTCATTTTCTTGAATCCCAAAATGGGGTGCAGTACCAGTACTCACCAATATCAGAAAGCCGGCGTTTTAAAACCACCAGATTTTGTTTAAAACTGAATAAATTAACCCAAGGCAAGCCAAAGAAAGACTTACTGAGAGGTGGATACAATCTAAAGTTATATTCTGAAGTGACTTGAAGGTTTATAACAAGACTGGCTGAGCTGTGGATTTCAGCAGTTTAAGTAAATTTGGACTGAAAGACACTAAAAACCTAAATGTTTAAAAGAAATGAGTGACCTACTTTTGAGTGTCACATAGGTTGCAATTGTTTAAATGTAAGTTTTAAACTTAGAATCAGCATCCTAGCTGCATATGTAAAAAATTGTCTCGACTTAAACTGGGTAACAAAAAGTGACATTAGCTGGGGCCTGGCTTAAGGAACTGAATTCTGCCCACCAGCTACCCCCGACAGGAGATGAGACTTGCACAACAGCTGTGTTCCCAGGCCTAGCTGCCCTTTTGCTGCTCCCACCAAAAGGGATTATGACACTTCTCTGATTGAATTACCTGGGCTCTGCAGGAAATTGAACAAAGCCCTGTCCTGACTCAGGCAAATGTTTTATTACGGGGGCCGTGAAAGTAGCTTCCTCCTGGAAGTAAAGGGGAGGAGCACTGCCTGTGAGAGCAAGCTGGCTTGGCAGAACTGGAAAAACCAGAAATTCAACCTTGTGCTGGGGGGAACCACACCCCTTTGGGGCCAGAACATAACTCTAAAAAGATGGATCATTCAGAGAGCGGACTTGTGAAAATTATTTAAATTATACCATAATTCTTGTGATTTTTCTGCCCACATTTTAAGAGGTTTTTAGAACCGGTGGTATGATCTGGGGGCAAACTAGCAGTTAAGAGGGTATTACTTAAAATGTATGCATGTTAAAAATCTGACACTTCATCAAGTAATGTCCATACTCCTTGCGCACATGTGTATAAATTTGGGGTAATGTCCGATATTACGAAATCAGTTAAAAAGTGCAAATGTTGCCATTTCTGAATGCAAGCTCCCAGGAAGAGCAGATTTGGACAGGGTATACCTCCTGTGATATGTGATGGGTGCATGTAATTGTAAACAAATGTGTACCTGTGCAAATAGGTCTTTTGGGTCAAAATATAGATTGTGTAATTTGACATAAACAGACCTCATCATGATGACACTTCATTTCATTCCCCCAATCAAGGGGAAGAGGATGAAGTGGCCAATGACAAGTGGAGAGGGGTAGAGCTTAGTGATGCTGCACACACACCCACTTTCAAAACACATAAAAGCAGACAGTCAGGACAGATAGGGACATTCAATTCCATCTGCTGCGGAACGCTCTGCCGGGAAAATCCATAATTTACCTCCATCAACCACCAGAGAGCCAACATAGAAACTTCAATCTATCCACCTTCAGAGACCAAGACTTTACTTCAAAATTTGTAACAGAGAGGTCAACTACAAGCTAAATCCCTCTTTAGCAGGCCTCGAATCATTGCCATTATCACAGCCAGGCGAGCTGTTTGAATTCTTTGCAAGAACTCCTGCCATTTGCCAGAGAGCAGTGTTGTATCCAGAGAGAGACCAGCTGAACCGGAGACCGCTGTATCCGGACCCACAGACCTGATCAGAACCAGAGACCCAGACCAGACCGCTGTTAGCAGAACCAGAGAGCTGACCCAGATCACTGTGAAGTGCAGAGACCAGACCAGAGTCCAGTCTAAAACCTGACCAGATCCGTGGCGAGGCCCATTCTATTTCAAAAATATATTGTGAATACCCAGCAGAACTGTGCAGAACCAATCTCTTAGTTAAAATAATATAATTCAATCTATTTTAATCTAAGTAGAACTGTCTCCTAACTGTCACCTGTCATTTGTAAAGCTGTCACCTGTCATTTTCTAGTTGCAAGCTGCACTTGTCACTTTGAATTTTAACATTTCAAATCTGAAAAACGACCTTTATTTAATCGCTCATATCTCCGTGACCGTTTGTCCTAGAGACTCACAGTAACTTTCCCCTGAAAGCTTAGAATCTTAGCTTTCCTAAGAACCTAGAACCGCATTCCTACCCCCGATACTTTTGCCGCAATCGCGAAAAACGCACTCGCGAATTTGCCGCGATTTGCAAATTTCTCAACATGTGAAAACAGCAGTTTTCTTGCTTTCAGTTGCCAAAAATTCGTTTAACCTGCTAGCTACTCCTAGATCCTTGCTAAAGTGAGTCTGGACTAATATTAACTTGATACCACTCACCCTGAACCTCTAGAGGGAATTAAAAGCATTTTAGCATATTTTTCACTTCATTGCCAGCACATATAAAAGCATTTTGGGCCTGTGTTCTGTAGTCTAAGCTTGCTGGGGTGAACTGAATTAGAGTTGATTACATTTCTGAGAACTGTGTGCTTTCCTTCCATTTCCTTGCATTGCATAAAAGGGGAGGGGATTGCCAGAGAAAAGTTATTACATTGTTTTGTTGAACACAGAGTATTTTCTGTACTGCATTTTCATTCCACCTTGCATCCATTTGAAACCATAAGGTATTGTTGCTATCTTATCCATCCTATAACCACTCATCATTGATTATAAAGAAGTGTGCTAGTGCCAGACTATCCATTATTGATTACTGCTCAGATTCAGTGTGATATTCAATTATTAAATTATTATAAAGTGTGATATATATATATATATATATATATCTCTATTGTTTAGATTATCAAATAAACCTTTTAACTTGCAAAACAGAACTACTTCTTGGCTCATGGGGTCAGGGGGATTCAAAGAGAGGGGTGTTATATAGGGGTAGTCATCCAGAATGCATGAACTGGACATAAAGATATATCAATAAGGGTTTCCATTCAGTATCCCAGACTAGGCATTGACTTAGCTGTAGTGTTGAATTGAATCCTCTTACAGTACCAATGATTGAGTCAAATTTAGGTTTCAAAATTTCTATCCAAAACTCAGGATCAGCTTTAGAGGCAGGGAGGAATCCCATCGGGGCCTGCTGATTTATAATAGGATGTTTTCGATATTGCCCATTTAAGATCATCATGTGTCCATTTCAATCGGGCGATCCTGCTATAACACAATTGTACATTTGGCACAGATTCAAATCTCAAAGGGATGCAAAATTTAGCTGATATGTAATCATACCATACTCCTTCAGATATACAAGAGAGGGTAATCAGGGGGTTTCTTTTAGCATCCCTTTTGATCGTGCACCATATAGTTCTAGTGTCATGCATAGTTATGGCTCTTATTAGATCACAGTTCTCTGTTGTATTTCAGTATGCGAGCGCGTTTCAGGTTCCTCTTGTATTCTTTCAGAATTTGTGCCTAGATAAACCTGAAGTGGTCTACTCCCAAACCCGATGTTTTGAGTTGTCTTGTTTTTTTTTCACGTTTCAGGATCTTACAGGTGGAGTCAAATGGATGGGGATGAGCACTCTCCGTATACTTTACGGAATATGGATAGGGCTTTCTTTATCACCTCAGAATAACAATTTATCCTTAAGAATTCAGGCTTATTGTCAGAAAGTCTAGATGATTGACTTTGTTGAAATACATAGTTAACAAATTGCCGACATAAGCTTTGAATCCATCTGATGGAAATTAGGGGACGGTCAATCTCTACTAAAGAGAGTGTGGGATCGATAACCAGAGGCCTGCATTCCCATTTCAAAATGCAATTTATACGTGCATGATCACTGGTTAGGATACGGCTACAATGTGTAGACAATGTAATAGTAGATCTAGTTCGAGTAACAAAAATGAAGTCAATTGTCGAAGATTTGGATCCACGGGACCATGTAATCTGAGAATTCACCTCATTACTTGCAACTATGTCCATATCCCAATTTTCCAGTAGCTCCCTGAATTGTGAGCCCCTTCCCCGGGAAAGATAAGAGGGCTTATCTAGTCCACATTCACTCAGTTCTCTACAGTCGCAATTGAAGTCACCGTCAATGATAATTTCTAATGGTTGGTATTTACTGGATATATTCTCTAAACATTCATCAAGCATCGTTTCAATCAAGGATGTGGCGGGGTTCCAGTATAAGGAGAGAAGATTGAAGGGATCGTTTGACAAAAAATTCTGTACAAGTACACCCAATAGGTTTGTAGATTCCCATACCCACTTTGACTGGAGATTGACCGATTTATAGCAATTACCAGGCCACCGCTGGGCCGGCCTAAAAAGTCTTGTTGCAACCTTGCAATACGTGGTAAACCCTGGCATGGTAATTTTGGTCAGTTTCATGGTCTCCTATAAGATGAGAATCGTTGGTTGTTTTTCGGGAGTTAAAGAAGCATTCCATCCAATGAAGTTAGCATAACCACAGGTATTCCATGAAAGTATTTTATGTGATCTGTGTTGTGCAAGCTATGAGGTGGTTGATGACATTTTAGATCCTAAAATAGCAGTGAGCATTGGGTCAAGCCAAGGGATATCCTTTGTTATGGATATATGCGCTAGGAGTGTGTGGAAGTCACCATCAATGCTACCCTTGGTTTGTTGAGCACTAGTTACGCTTGCTGCTTTTGCAGTGACAGCTGGGTCATTATAGGCAAGGAAATCATTGGCTTGCGATTCTAGTTCGTGGGTGGTTAGATTTAGCCCATGGTTTTTAATCTCTTCACGATTAAACCATATAAATTTCAATATTGGTTCAGAGCTCAGGTAGCATACTGCTCTACAGTTGTCAGTCTGAAATCGAGACTCTAAGGATGTCCTCTGATTTAACCATTCTGAGTTGAGGTATGCGAGAGAAAAGCGACAAAATAAAACATCGATTAATCCTCTTCCCTGCAGTCGAATCCCTATTGCCTTTGAGGCCCACAAGATGAAGTTTGTTCACGACTACAGGTGAGTTCTCGGGGTATTTCAATTCGGTTTGCACAGGAGGGGGAAATTCACTTTTCAACATCTGGAATGTAGATGTTGCTTTACTCGAGGTTTCATCATACAAGTCGTTGATATGTATGGCTTTTCTCAAGATGTCTAGGATTTCATGGGGGGGGGGGGGACTTTCACAGAACTTTTTGGTTCAATACATGGAGGAGGTACTACTTCTTCCTGGGCCTTCGTCGACACCACTGTCTGAAGCGACATCATAAGTGTTTCAATACTTAGTGTACCTTCCTCTATAGCTTTTTTAAAGGTAAGAGAGTCCTGACGACTATTCATAAGATCACTGGAGTAGATTTTAGGAACTTCACTGCTCAAAGCAGGACCGTGTATGGATATGCGAGCAGGAGCAAAGATGGCTTTTTCCTCCTCTTTCTGGATGGTAATATCACTTTTTAATGGAATAGGTTGTACAGTTTCCGACAGACTCGCTGGGCGGTAGAAGGAAATCGAATAAGTCTGAAGGCGGGGAATGTCCAGAGAGGTCGCCTTCAACAGCCAACAGTACTTCTTTGTACTTACGTGTGCGCGCGTGAGTGCGCTGCACACAGTTTTTGAAAGAAGGAAGGGGGCGGAGCCAGGGCGTGGTAGGGTGAGCAGAGCCAAATCAGGAAACAGATTCCAAAGTGAAGGTCAGGCAATCGCCGTGGGCTCGGTGAAGACGTCCGCTCTCCTGCAGACTCGCTGGGCGGTAGGCAGGGAAAGTCCAGAGAGGTTGCCTTCAACAGCCAACAGTACTTCTTTGTACTTCGTACTGCAATCGTGACCTCTGCTTGCTCCAAAAACCATCCACTGTTACAAAGAAATACTTGATTTACAAATTTCCCACAGAAGTGCCAAATTAAGCCAGTCTGAAACTTGTGATTACTGCTCTACTCTGCACTTCAAAGCATTGCGTAGGTTAGCCCATTTTTTGCACTTAGATGAACTGTGTAGCATGCAGCCACTGCGCGGACAGTAGCTGAATGAACTGAAGCATTTGTTACAGTATAGCTAACGCATTTAAACCCGTCACTCATGCTTATGGAACTTTAGCCGCAGGAACAGCAGCATTCCTGCACACATTGGCCTCCATACACAAGACTAAAGACAAAGCACAACATCTCTGCCATTCAACAACAGCTACAATCTACAAAAAGAATATGATCTAACTGGACAAATCACGTGCGCACTCTTGTCGACCTCGCAGCACACATCCACATGGCTGACCATCATGGGTAGCTTACTGGAGATCAGCCAGCCCACCCAACTCTATCCTAGCCAAATGCACACATGCATTATATTCCTCCTTACCATCTTCCCAGATCTTGGATTTCGGACCTCCGAGGGCATTCCTACAAGCACGTTGAGGCCATACCAAGGGATAAAGGCTATATAAATGGCAAACTAAGACGACGACTACTACACTAGGTGCAGATAAACAAACCATGTGGTGCATACTCATCTGATATCAGAAGGGGCTGCAAAACATGTAGGACAGCCCTAGGTATGCAAGTACCATCTACTCATGGCAGAATTTGTTGCATTGGTTCTATGTCATTTCAGCGACAGTCATTATTGTGATGGGTGTTTTACGAACATTTTCTAACGAAAAAAAAAACGGATTGTTCTTTTTGGGGGGAAAGCCCCCACCATAATTTTTCCAGACACCCCCCCCCCCTTTATATACATTTTCAACACCCTACATATTTCGATTTGTTTTGGCGTTAATAAAAATAAAATCCATCGAAACAACGAGTGTCGATGAAGGGACTTTGTACTATTGCATTTACCTTACCCAGTGAGTGTCCAAAGAATCAACATACACAATGAATTCCAATGAGTGGGCAAAGCAGCAATCAGTACAGTGAGTGCAGCTGTACAGGTATTTCAAGTAAAGGTGGGCTGCTGCATATTCTGCTTATTAGCTTCCCTCCCAACCCCCGCACCTTGAGGTACAAGAGTTCCAATATAACAAAGTCGCATGCAGGGGGTGGGTTCGGGTGGACACAAGCAGATGGAGGGGAGTTGCAGTTAGGAGGATGACCAAATGTAATCTGCATTATTTATCTTGCAACTCTAGTCTCACGTCGGCATCCTACACAATGCCCCCCCCCCCCCAAAAAACCGTTCATACACCAAACAATGCAAGCTCCTTCGTCACCACACACATTGAACTGGTTCCCTTTGCTGCCCTGAGTTCCACCTAATGAATTACTCATCCACAACCGGTAGCATGCGACGACGCTGAAGGATTTGCCTACAGTTATTTGCCAATGTACCATCAAGGACCTCCACTTCTCTTGCGGCTTTACCAGAATAGGGGTAGCTGATCCAGCTCTAGTCCATAGAACCTAATCCACTATGGCTCCATTCTGGAACACCCCCCGTCCCCCCAAAGTAAACGGTGACGGGACTGCCAAATCCTGCATCCGTCTAGCTAGGCACACTGCCCTTCTGATAGCCAGAAATAGCTGCACTCTTCTGACCACACTATCACCACCTCCCAGTGCTGGTAAACCAAAGTTCTGATCTAGGTGAACAGGAACTGATTTAGTTAGAATTCTACCAATGGGGGAGTGGGGCGGCAAAGCAGGAACCAGACTGTCTGTGCCAATGGTGTAACGGGGCTGCTGGAGAAATAGAGCATCATATTTGGCTAGGATCCTGGAAAAGTATTGCCAACCACAGGCTTCCTTAACTGGAGGCAAGCGCAGTGTGGGATTACTGCATTTCGTCTGCTAACAAGCAAGCCCACTTTGGGGATTGCAACTGTCCTGCAAATCAAAGAAAGCACTGCAGGGAAACATCAATTTTGTTTGCTACCACATTCAAGGCACCTAGTGCATAATGTTCTGCGCAGCCCAAGCAAAAACTTGTCTGCTCAGTGTTCAGACGCGATGCCATTCCTGTGTCCGATTTAGGGCTTTGTAACACTCCCCGCCCATACTAGTATAGCCTTTCCCTGAAGGGTGGGGGTGAAGACATGGCCTGCCTTCAGTTGGATGACCAAGTTTCCTTCTGTGGAAGGACACAGACCTTGGGTCTCTTGGTTGCCAAAGTTATCCTCTTGTCTTGGGTTATTCGAGTCAGCTTGATAACCAATGCCAGATGTTCAAGTGGCATCACTCTTGTGACATTGAAGCCACAACCAGCGTTTTAGTCTCACCTGAATCAGGCGACCGCTCATCAAGCAGTGCAGATGGGGTAGTGAGTGCAGATGAGGTAGTGAATCCAGAGAGCCAGGATGTAGTTCACCATGTGCTTCAGGTGTAAACCGATCCATGGGAGGATCCCGAATCTGGAGGCACAGTCCGGCAGAGCTCACCTCAGCCTCGTCACCCTGTCTTGTAGGAGACCTCAGTGTGCAACAAGGCTCTGATGACCTTCAGATCTTGGCTTGGTAAAAGGGTTTTGTACCTCAGTGGAACCACTAGCTGGCACACACTGTACCCACCCGTTACAGTATTTTCCGATTGGTTGACAATCGTCCAAATCAGGATAGATTTGGATGCCTACCTCATGGAAGATAGCTTTGTAGAGGTCATGGTGTGAATTTGAGGCAGTAAAGAATATCTATGGTCATGTCCTGCCACAGCAAATAGCCATTTCTGGTGAGCTGGACATGATATGTGACCATGGTATTGCAGATTAATTATGCAAGGCACAGCTGAGACTTCAACGCCAGTAGAATCCTCTGAATTGTTTACATTACAAAGTAGATATCCACAACCCAGGCATCATTGAATTGAGCCCCCCCCTCCACCCTAATGTTATTCTGTACCGTGAAGACAAGAGTAAATTTCTACCTGTTCATTAGTACCGTTCCCAAATCTGAGTCTAGGTCTACATCTTCAGCTGTCATGGATGGCTCATACACCAACCTCCAGGCTATGGAATCGACTTCACATGCTCAGGAAGGTCTAGCACACCTAACCCTGGAGTCCTTCCAGTCCCTGGTTATGGCTTTCCTGGTAGTTTTGATGGCGATTTGGGCATTCCCCAAGATGTCACACCATCTGAGGAATTCTCTTCCTCAAAATGTGTCCTTAAACAGAAACCCAGAGATCCCCCACATAAGTTGGAGCAGGGGCCGGCCCAATCTCTGAAAATAATTGTCTTTGGGCCATTGGTCTCTTTCGATGCCCCTTTCTTGCTCTACGGCCTCAATCACCTCACCTAGGAGATGCTTCAACTCTGCCTTCGCACCAAGAATGCCTAGCGATTGGTCTCTTGGCCCTTTCTGACCAGACATTCCTCAGGGTGTCTGATGGGCTCCCTAGAACATCTGGAGTAGAGGCTGCATCCCCCTCTGCAGTTGCTTCAATGGTGAACCAGAGGCAGGCCCTGACCTGCTCTTGCAGAGTCCCCAGGACTGGTGGGATCCACAAGAGCACTTTTTCCATCCTGGCCACTTAAACTGAATTGGGCAAGAAATATTCACTACAAACAGCAGCTTTAAACAAGGACGAGCTCGGCATCAAGACTGCAGATTCCATCTCTCTGGCTGATAGTACATCCTTTGTCATCTGAGCAGGTCACCTTCATGAAGGTAATAACGCATGGCATGCAAGACCAGCTTGTGCAGACTGCACTCCGTATCTCCTGCTCTCACAAAGTATACCCAAGCATCTTTGCGACAGCATCGCGCCACTGCTGGCGTCCTGAGATTGCAAGAGTGTATGGCCAATTCCTTCCTTTCAGAAACAGGACCGTCTGAAAGCACTACTGTACCTCAATGAGGGACTTCAAGGAGCAAATGAGGACACCGAGCAGAAAGACATCTTAATGCTACAATTCCACACAAGTAAATTAATCATTTGGTAAGGTCAAAAGAAGGGTATTCCAACATAATATTCAGCATTCATGGAAGAGTTGACCTAGAGCATCCAATTTGCATTGAATAGTTAAGAGAACAGAAAATCAGGGTAAAGACCTAGATGGAAAAATACATGCAGTACATAGTTGATTAAATGCAGTGATTTGTAGGCGAGTCAGCACTGTGAAATGTGTTGCGCAACACCTACAAGAACCTGGATTGTGATACATTTCGCTTGAGCAACAGGGACTGAAATTTGATTAAGAATGTTACTGTTAATTAGCTTCCAGGCATCAGGCAAGTTCTGCAGCCCAAGTGCCCAAAAAGCCTTTTTTGGCCTTAAACCCACTTGCAGGCCAGCACGATCCTTGCGCTCCCCGGCCTCCGATTGGCCCATCCATAATCTCCACAACAATTAGGGCCCAACCCTCTGCATGCTGCTTACCTGTGCCATTTAGCTTCCAGCTATTAGCTAAGCGATGCAACCCAAGCTGCAAGAGACATGGACCCAACCCAATTTGAAGCGTACCAAGCAGCGTGTCGTAGTCCCCAGCCCGTTGCCTCCTCCATTCAGAGCCCCCACCTCCCAAGCTTGTGTCCTGGTTGGTCCTTCTCCACATATTGGTTAGCACTCTAGGGCACTCCAAGTAAAAGGGCAGTTCCCACAGTAGCTGCTCCAGACTGTCTGCAAGAGGGGGGTGGGGGGGGGGGGGGGGAGTAAGCATCCCACTAACATACAAAGCCTAACCTATCAACTACCCCCCCCCTCAGTGACATAATCTCACTGTGCCCCATCACCTAGCTCATTCACTGCACCGATCAAGGAAAAAGGGACCAGCAGTGCTCCCACCAGAGTCCCTGGGTACAAAGTGTCAAACTCCTACTATTCCCTCTAGCAGCCAACACATCCCTGCTGCAACTGCACTCAAGGAGGTTGCAAAAGCATAGTTCCACCTGCAAAGTAGCAGTCGGCTGCAGTGCCCAGGCACGCCAAATGAGGAACAGACTGCCGTCAACGGATAAGGTATGCACACTTCACTGGCACTAATAACCCCATTAGCATTCACCCCACCATAAAACACCACCACCGGAAACACACATCGGTCACACTCACTAGGAAATCCATTGTGAAACGGTTTTAAAAACCTACTGTATTGTGAAACCTAGGTCTTCTCCCACCAGACAGGAATACCAAGCTAGGTGTAACTGATGTCTGCCTATTGTGAGACCTACCAACCGTCTCAGTAGACAGGAACCTCAAATCTAGGTGTGTTCCCATTGCATGCCATTTGCCCAACCCCAGGACCTTACCACTTCTCTGTAACACCCAGCAAGCTACATAAGGCAATTGCTTAGAGCCATGTCCTTGCGCCAGTTAAATGCAAAGCCAAAGTTATTTCGGGAGCCATAAGTCCAACAGCATGACCACCCTCAGCTTCCCCCCCATCGCCCCCCCGTACCCCTCCAGGAACTGGACCGTGCCCTACTTAGACACTCGGGCCATGGGAATATAGAAGTCCGGCACCATAAATCACTACCCAGCCAACCTCAGTTGAAAACCTTGAGCTATGCATGCCACACCCTAGAACCACCAAACCAGGACCCCACAACATCTACAAGTCAACTGGAGCAGGCACTCCAACCAACCTACAAGTGCAGCCCTCAAGAGCACCTTCACCACCAGATAATAAACAACCAAGACACAAGCCAACAGAATACACCCCATTATCACAGCGGAAGAGGACAAAACTCAACATCCAAACCACACAAGGTCCTTTAGGTGGCCGACAGCGCTGGTGCCCCGTCCGAGCTATGGCACCAAAGACCCAAAGATGCCCTGTCAAAGAGCAGGATGCTGCTAAAGAGAAACGGCACCAATCAGATATGTGCCCAACTCCAGCAGAAACCGCCACAAATACAGAACACATGCCAGTTAACACCCTAGCCAACAAAACATCACGAGAAGAGATAAATCCCTATATCCAACACCATATCTCAGAACCGCCTCACAACTCAAACACTTGTACTACTTCCAAGCACGCTGAGAAGTGACCAGAACCCCACAAGAGATGACACAAGGAGGAGGATGAGGCAAGAATGAAACCAACGCCCTCACCCCCTACATCACAAAAACACAAGGGTAGTACAAGCAACCACAGAAAAACAGAAGATGAAGCAGAAGAACCCGACAACCTAACATACCATACCATTTCGGCAAGGAAGCAGAATACATGGAGCACCAACTAAATTGTGACCTAATCAGAGAATAAGCCAAAAAGGACCACCACAAGACAAAGCAAGATTAACAAACAATCTTAACTGTCAAAGGATCCACTCAACCTCAGATCAATGTCCACACAACATGCCAGAGATTGGATACCTATCCAAAGGAGGGATCGACATTCTATTCATAACCGAAACATGGCTAGATGACAACTATAAAACCATATTGCATAACTGCATCCCTTGCAGTGTTCACAAGTAAACATGAAAAACAAAAAGGACTGGTCATAGCATATAAGGTACACCTCAAAATTAAAACAGATGAACCACAACATCAAAAATTGAGAATCCATGATCCTTCACCCAACAGCAAATCCCAAAACAAATTTGTCTTAGTATATAGACCAACACATACAATGCAACCTTCAGACGTATTCGCGGAAGCCATCACCAACCTAGCCATCGAGCAGGAACACCTGGTAATCCTCGAAGACACATCTCAGAAGAATATGCCAACTCACAGAAATTGCAAGCAAAACAACTGAAGACAATAAAACTGCATCAGCTAGTCAAAGGGGCAACCCACACTGCGGGAGATATGCTAGCCGCAATCTTCGCCAAAACAAATCTCAAAATCGCCGCTACTACAAATTCTCTGGAGCGACCACCTAGTCATTCCATTTGTGATGAAAACAGCCAAACAACCAGCCAACTATCTGAAAAGAAACTGGCGAGCCATCAGAGCTAGCAACACAGCAGAACAATTCGAAATCAAACCACCCACAACGACCCTGGACGAAGCGGATATCGAACTAAAAACAGCTACTCATAAATGGATTGCTGGAATGAGCGACAGGACCTCAAAGGAAAAACCTTTCATCCCATCATGCAAAAGAGCGACAGCAAAATGTTTTACCCCGCTACTCTGCACCAGGAAAAAGGCAAAAACAAACTAGAATGCAGAAAAAAAATCTCAGGTGAAGAAATTACAACTCCAGCGACAAATCCACTTATACAAGAAGGAAATCCATAAGGCCAAAAAGAGTATACAACATAATCACCAAAGCCACCAACACCCAAAAGAGAATGGTTTAAAATCAACAAAAAAAGAAAACTTCCTGGCTGCAACAATGCCCAGATTCCTTCACTGAAGCTATGTAATGACCTCACAGACCACTTCAAAGACACAATCTCCACCATCCAACAGATCATATAAAGCAGAACCCATCAACTACAACATGAAACCCAGCAATCCAAGGATCACCAGAACAAGCTCTGAAGCTTCCCCCAATCATCAGCAGACACTTGTCAAGCTGGTAAGCTTGAAAGCAGGCTCCCCATGGATCCATGCCCCCAAGATATACACAAATCAATCCTACAGAACGCCCATGGAATGCTATAGAAACCTTTTCAACCAGTCACTTTCAACAGGGAAAGTACTGCAGTGGCAAACACCAAGCCGCTCCTCAAGGACACATCAAGAAACACAGAAGACCTCTCCAACTATAGACCCATAGCCAACAGCCCCTACCCAGCTAAACTACTCGAGACAGAAGTCACGAAAACAACAAGACTTCATAGAAGAGCACCTGTTGGGCCAAGCACAAGTAGGCTTGAGACAGATTAGGGGGAAATGGAAACTGCATTGCTCCCAAATCTGGGACAATCTAAAGACTAATGCAGACGCAGACAAAAAGCACAGCTCTAATCCTTCTGACCTCTACGCAGCATTGGACACAACACAATCAACCATGAAATCCTCACCGTGAGGCTAAAAGAAATTGGAATCACTGACACAGCTCTACTATGGAAATCCTAACCAACAGAACCCATTTAGGATCAACCCTTTCAAATCTACTACTGCAGAGTACCACAAGGATCATCCTTCTCCCCACTGCTCTTCAATATATACCTGGTGCCACAACACAGCCTCATACTACAACTACACAGATGACACACAGATAGCCTACAAGATACACAGGAAGAAAACAAAAACGCTCAACTGCCTACAAGATCTCTAGTGCTGGATAAACACAAACAGCTTCAAACTGAACCCGGGCAAAACTGAAATAATGATCATAGCTAAAAGCAAGGAAAACCACCACTACATTCCATGGCCAACAGAACTGGGTACAGCACAGACAACAGTAAAAACCTGGGAGTCTTGATGGACAACGAACCAACACTTGAACCACATGTAAACTCCATAATCAAGAAAGTTTCTTCCTGCTACACACAATTAAAAGGATCATACCATTCCTCTCTCAACCACAAAACACTTACCACCATCACACTCCTGTCCAAAGTAGACTATGCCAACAGCGTAGAACTAGGAATGCCAGGACGACACTTACAAAAACTTCAGCACAACCAAAATGCTGTGGCAAGACTCCTGCTCAGACTACCACAAAGAACACATACCCAGTGCTGAAAATGCTACACTAGTGGCCAATAAAATACATTCAAAATGATGAGCATGACGCACAGCGCAGTCCACAACAAAGGAGCAGAGTTCCTAAAGAAAATCTACCATCCGATCAAGCAACATCCGCCTAGTACCAAAACCTTACAACAAAAGAAAAAACCTTAACCTGGAATAACCTACAAACACCCCAAAGGGGTCATTTGGAGTTCAGAAAACGACTCAAAATTTGGCTCCAGATTCAGGAGGACCCAACTAGGAATAAAGGACTACAAGGAAACCATAATCCCCAACCAGCCCCTCCATTTATAAAAGCGGGGAGAGGGAGGGGAGAGGCGGGGGGGAACAGGGGTGGGTAATGTGGCCGTGCATGCCACCAATCCTAAAGGGTTCTTGGATAGGTGGGGGTAACCAACAGGGAAGTCCTGGGACCAAAATACACCTGCCGCAAGTCAGGGGAAGTAGTGGAAATGAGCCAGATATAAAAGCCACTGGGGCGACACAAGAGGGCTCCCACTGGGCAACATGCCTACCAACTAGGCAGTCAAACCAGAGTACCAAACGCACAGGATATAGGCGCAGAAACGCAAAGACAAAGTGGTAAGAAATCGACAAATACTTGGGGGGAATGGGGGGGCGAAGAGAAGGAAGGGGGGGTTGGGGGTGAGGCATCTATATATTAATATGGGCTTGGAAGCAGAAACCAAGAGTGCTTCTACAGGATACATGCAACATGACCCAACAAACATACCAGACCTCTGCCAGACTGGAGATAAGTGACAGCACTTGACCCCAGGGTACACCAGAGAAAATCCTCTTTTAAGACCAGCCATTTGCAACCCCCTCCCCCACCCACATTGGGAAAGCATCTGCAGAATGTGTGTAGCTGGCAGGACACTGCCCAAGAGGCTCATCAGATCACAAAACCATCCTGGCAAGCCAGTGGGACAGGGGAATCAGTGAGGAGTTTGTGGTGGAAACCATGTTGCAAATTAATAGAATGAGCAGATTGTTTCAAGGTGTGAAATGGTGGTGGTCATGTGATTCAGAGCCCTGGCCTTCCTGAGAAAGAAGGGGGAAAGAGAAGGGCCATGCAACACAGACACTAGGTTATGGCCCCACGTCCTGCAGTTGCTGCCAAACGTTGAGCTTCCATACACAGTTACATCTGCTTAGCCACTCTGCCTCCACGTTTTAAAACTCGGGCGGGACAGCGTCAAGTTATGGCCAGGGCACCTTCCCAAATCTGAAGTTTTGGTACGACACTGCTGGTTGATTGAAGACATGCAAGTTAGTTACATGATCTATTCAAATGAATACAATTCTGTACAACACCACTGGCAGGACTGCTTGCAGAGCTAGAAACTGAATTGAGCGCCAGTATGTAGATCTGCTATAGCTGGTCCCAACTGGATCACAAGCAGAGAATCAGCCTGATCAGACACCACCCATCCCCATTTGATCAAGCAGCACAGGGGAACCACAAGGTACACTCGGCACACTGAATGCTCACAAGGCCTAGTAGGTTTGTCTTTTATCTTCCAATGTATTAATTGTTTTCTGTGCTCCCTCCCTGTTGCCCTGTGGGCGCTTTGAAACGCAATTTGTTGTATAAACGCCTAATAAATGCCCAATAAATGTAAATGGTAAGGTTGATCCCGCTATTCAACCACATGAGATCTTGTCCCGCTTCCAGAAAGTCTTCGACGAGCGTGAGGTGATGGTCCTGCAATTGGTTCCAAGATTCTGCCAGGTGCAACTGGAGGAGCCTCATCTTTGGCCTGCCCAGGGACACTGCCAGAAAACAAGCCATCAGCCCCAGTAGGCTCGAACAACCACACTGAGAAAAGCAATTTTGACACGAAAAGGTAATGTCTGCAAAGGAGTCACGAGACTAGTTCATGGACAAACCCAGCCTGAACAGGTTACAGAGCCACATAATCTGTGTCCTTGTCCCTCCCAAACAATCTGCAACCCCCAACCAACACCATCACTGTCCCCTAGGTTTCTGATATTTGAGGCACAAAAGCCACTCAGATTTGAAATTAAGATGAAAGGAAAGCTACATCAATGGAGTAGGGATCCTCATGGTCCAGCACTTGTATGCAGCTTTTGATGCGGCCAACTTCCAGGCTTCAAAAGCTGGCCATTCTTGGACTGGTATCAAACGGCATCCTTCCCGCCACCTTTTCAGCACACTCAATCCCACCCAAACCCCCAATTGTCTGGGGGAGGACAGGGGAGGGTAAACTATCCCCATCACACAACACAAGCCCTCATTAGGATTAACAGGAGCCATCAGTTTGACCACACTACAGCACGATCGATTCAAAGAACGCCTACTCCAATGTCAACATCCAGGAGTCAGAACCCTAAACCAAGCCACTCCTACAATGGAACAAACCTTCCCCACCTGCCATCCAAGAGTTGCAGAATGCCAATGTCTGAGCACTTCAAACAAACTCTTGCAGACAGTGCATTTAGGAGGATTTAAAGCAAAATGTAGGAAAACCCAGCATAACCTCATCAATTTCTCAAACTGGGAATATAAAATGGGGAAATATTCAGAGTTGTCAATTACCGTGGTCTTAGTTTGCATGCAGAGGCAGCCCCGATCTCTAGTCCAAATGTAACAATCCCTGCATGGCTTACTTGATTCAGCATCTCAATTGCAGTCGCCCCACATTTCTCAGTTAAACCACCCCAGCACAGTGAAATTGACAATATACTACTCGATTTTCCAGTTTAACAAACCAGTACGCTTCCACTTTGGACAATGACAGCATGTACCCACTTCTAAAGGTCCCAGAAGCATAGTCCCAATTTAACACAACCAAGTATTTTTCCATGTTGAGATCCCCAGTCTACTAAAGAAAGTTGCCACTCAAACCCAGCTTGAGAAACTTAAACTGAAAAATTATAATTACCTTTGCCCCAAAGTAGATAAAACGGGCGTTTTGAGGAAAAGAAATAACAAGCTTATTTGTAGAACCAAGTTCTTGAGGGTGGATAACAGGGAAAGGATATTGTTCGAGAGGATTGGACCCTTGTGAGCAAGGGTGCTCTGTTCTAACATTGTGGACAGTGGAGAGGTAGCTTTTAATTTATCTTAGACTCAAAGACTACATGATTAAACCACAAAACTAATTTTTAGGCTCCAATTAGGGTAGATGTGCGCCAAATAAGACGAATTCCTAGTGGGGAGAGGGAAGTTAATGGGTGGACGAATGTACTGTGATGAACAGGTCAAAGTTCTGGGACAGAAGGTAAAAAGGTGATGGCTATAAGCAGTTCTTCAAAATGTTTGCATCATGCTACTAAACAAACCACCACCATGGTCTTTGGGACTTCAAAGGAAGGAGTGTATGTGGTTGAGCTGCCCTCCCACTAGGAAGAGTTGGCTGCTTGACTGGAGTAGTGAAAGAGTGGGTTTCCCGAATGGGTGAAGCAGTAATGTCTCTCCACCTCCCTCCCAACCAAAAGAGGAACTAGACCAACCAGCCCACCACACAATGCAAATTACTCACAAGTGCTCTGCGACCTCTCCTACTTCGCCCACCATGGCAAGCAACAGGTTTCTGGGCTTGTGAAACTGGTTCCAGTCCCGTTCGTCTGTAAAGTCTGCCTGGCGCTGCCGGCTGCAGGGAGAGTAATGTGGAGAGAACACAAGAACTTCATGCTCCCAGTTATGTAACACAAATCTCTTATCCGCCACCCAACAGTTACTCTGAGAGGATTGAAGCCCCTTTCAGGCCTTCACGTTTGTGCCAGTAATGCCAACAACTGTAATACTGCTCCAACAGCCCCCACCCCCCCCTGCCCTTCATTAGCATCCAACCCCTCTGCTGCTTACATTTCTTCGAGGGAGGGCGAAGCACTGAAGTGGAATCGATCTAGTTGCTCCCCTTTGCCAGTCGGTGTCACATCTCCTTTGCCAGTCGGTGTCACATCTCCACTGCCCATCATGTTCGTCGAGATTTTGCCCCCTTCGTCCACCATGCCTCCATCCTCCATTACACCATTTGCTCCAACAGCCTCAGATGTCTTGGTAACTGCAGACCCCTGAAGGAGCAAGACCAATCAAACCAGGTCGACAAGTGAGGGCGACTTGAGCTCGGCATTCCAGATGAAGTTTCAGAATTCCCTTATATGGTTTACCACAGTCACCCAAGAACACCTCGTATACGCAGCCTACAGAAGTAGGCAACATGAAAAGCAGGGCCAGGCTACCTACACATAAGGCGATTCCTTGCAATGACGGAGAATAGGCCATCACGTGTGGTGTAACACCCCTTAATGTAGTTGAAAACATAATTTTCAAGTGGTTGTATCAAACTTCAGATTTCGCAATGGGTAGCATACTTCCAGCAGTAACCAAATAATCCCCCGCCCCCATTTACGAACACATGCACTAAACCGCTGATGTAATGGAGTAACCCCCACCCCCCCCCCCAAAGCATGGCATCACCCCCACCCACCCCAAGCATAGCATCCCCAAGGATCGTTGATCAGCGATTAAATAGGAAAAACGAATGTCAAGAGAAGTCCTTCGACAAGTTCCACGTAGAACTGCACCTCCAAACCCCACCCATGTTTTGTGGTGTGCATCAACTAAAAAGGCCTGCAATTATTATAAACTCCATTCAAAAGGTCTACACTTATCGCAAATATGACTTGGGCGACAAGAAATTAGCAGTCAATTAGTGCATGGTGCACCCAACAACATGCACACATAAAATACCTAAATATATAAGCTCACAAGTAATACAGCACAGGTCATCTGTGTAGATCAAGAGAAGGGTCATATTAACAGAACAGTCACTGTAGCCCAACTCCACCTTTAAAATAATGTGGAACTTAACCACACATACTAGGAAAGAAGTATGAAATGCAGACATTAGTTGATGTAAAGCACAAGACAGGCCAAGAGGTACTATGAAGTGGAGATTGAGGAGGTCTGCACAGGCATAAGTGTCCCCCTGGGGCAGCACATGCTTTGTGCGATGGCCTGTTGCAGAAGGCATGCCAGAACGAGGCTTTGAAAGTTCCAAGCCACTAAATCTTCTCCTGCAACTGCTTCCCCCACTCCCCCGATTTGCGCAGGTGCCCTTTCACCTAGCACACAATAGGTGACGGCAGACCACCAATATTTTAATTATACTTCGAGTAATTCATTTGGCCAATCGAGACTTTGTTTTATGGTGTTCAGTCATTTTCTCGAATACAATATTTGAGGATACATTGTTCCTAATAACCCTTTTTTCAAATAGTCATTTTTGAGAATCATTTGACTGTTATATCTAAAATAATTACATGGACACTTATTGGTAATTCCAGTAATACATTTCTTAATAATCATACTGTATTAAATAACTTTATACTATATTAAATAACTTCTATAAATAAACTATGATTTTACTTATATATTTTTTTTAATATATAGATTTAATAACTTCCTTATATATAAACTGTATTTCACTTTGTCACCATTGGATTATTTATCATGTTAAAGTTTTGTTTTTGTATATTTCTCTAGTCTGACGTGCAACGTATGACATTTGATGTTTGTGGACGCCATTTTGCGAGTTCCTTTTCGTTGCGTCGGGTGCTTCTGCTGATGCTCTCGTTTTTTTTGTTTTGTCAACTTGGAGCCGGTTTTTCCTGCAGATGTGGAATTTTGTATCCTGGAACTGATTCTTTCGGTACTACTGGATATATTTTCTTTTTTGGGGGATGGTTTTCTATCGTGGAATGCAGTTTTTTTTTGTACTTCTGGATGGATTTTTGGCTTGGATTCCTGGTCACTTGGATTGGATCTTCATGGACAGCTTGGAGTTTTTTTTAGGCACATTTTTCATTTGGAATATTGTTTGGATTGCTGAATTACGGTGAAATCGGATTTTTATGGTTATTTCTTACTGTGGGTTTTGGATTATGCTTCCATTGTTTTGTTCACGATGCTCATTCGTTCATAATCTATTTTTTTATGTGCATTTTCCATTGAAATTGTCTGAGCAATTTTAATTTCTTGTGCCGATTGTTCCATTTCAAGTTGGTTTATGAAATGCCACAGATTTTGGCTATTTACATTAAATTCTTTATTTATTTATTCTACTATGCCATCCTTCTTGAAGGTTTGTTCTTGCTTAGTTTTCCTTCACTGCGTAACAGTTCCATACTGAAATGGCATATTTTGCTTTCCTCCTTGTACCATTCCGTGTTAGTTGCCCTAGCCAGGTGCTTTCCATGTAATCTAATAAATCTGCAAATTGTTCCTCAGTTATCTTCAAGTATTCAGTGTCAATTAGTGTTTCATACGCAGTTACTTGGTCTTTAACAAATGCAAATAAAAAAAAGTGCTGTATGTTGTGTTGAAAGTCACTGTTTTCAATGTATTTTGATTGCAGTCCCAGTTTTTTGCATTTTTCTCCATATGGCTTGGCCAAAATGAAAAAAAATCATTCTTGGACATGTGTCTCTGGGTATATAGTTAAAAGCTTTCATTTGTCCTTGCTCATAGTCCATTACTACTGTATTTGGCATTTTTCCTGGAATAGCTTTTTATATTTTTCCATATAGACATACAATTCCTCCGTTTTACCTGGCATTAATGCATATATCAATGGTATTACCGTTTCATTAATATGTATACTATGAAATTGTACAAACGGTTCAGGACATGTTGTAACCCTTAAGTGCATACCTCGTCCTTGGCTTACCTCCCCAATGCCAAGGGCGAGATAGCTCGTCCTTGGCACTTAAGGGGTTAATGAAGGAGAAAATGTTTTTGCATGGTGAAATACTGAAATCACCAGAAGAGGCCTTGGCACTGGGGAAACCCCTGGCAGTTAAAAGGTTAAATGTTGCATCTCCATGCCATTCTGTTGAATTTCCCCAGATGCAGTAAATTGTCAGTTGTAAAAATTAGTATTTCCTGTTTAATTTCTAATGTGGCGAAGCGAAACTGTTCCCTCTTTTCAATTTTTTGCAATATTTCTGGTATATCTATTTCAGCATAGGTATGTGGTGCCATTGATATTAATGCTACGTTGCAGCAGTTTTGTATTTGGCATTTGAGCCACTACATGCAGCGGTATTTTTTTCACATGTTCTGCTTACTATTGAGCCACTTGCCCCATTTTGATGCGTTTCTGCGTTTTTCTTAATTTCATTTATTGTCTTTTATTTTATCAATATAGCAGTATTATCTGGCATATGAGTGTGCTCTCCTGCGTTTCATATCTTTTCCCCTTCCTGTACATTTCAATTTGTGATACTCTGTACATTTCCAATATGTGGTTTCTTTACGTTTCAATTCACGATTGTACGTGTGACCTCCATTTACCAACTAGTTTCCTTCCATTTGTGATTTTACATAATCAATTGTGGCACTCATGTATCTAAAATACCAAAAGTACGGGTTAATTTTGTTTTACTTTAATATGGGTCATTTTTACTCATTTTGACAGTTCATTATTCATTTTGTTTACTAATGTTTTTTGTCATGCAATGCAATGTTCGTGTTCGCAAGACTTTCATTTCTCCGGTTCTTTCACGCACCGACAGTTTGTTTTCAACTGTCACCTGTGCGTTAGACTCTACATAAGGTTCTTTACTTGTAGTTCCTTTCTTTTGTTTTAACCCTTAATTGAGCGGGTGTTCAGGTGTTCAATTACCATCTGGTTTTAACATTCAAAGCTTTTGTTTCGACCAAATGCCTGTTTACATGATTTCTATTAGATGTCAAAACTTTTGTTTGTCGGCACTATTTTTTCGGTACCATCACTATAAACCCGTTTTATAGCTCTTATTTTCATTCTGCTCCCAAGGTGATCATAATTGCACAATCAGAATAATGTATTGAGGCTACAAGAGAATGTATTGCTTAGCGTGATTAATTTGACTGAGATCCTCCACTGCGGGCGTCGAAATTCAGATGAGCCGAAGCTAAACTATCTCCTGCATATCGGCAACACCTAGTTGGCAGGATCTACCCCCAAATAACCAGGAGTCTTTTACATACTATGCTGCAAATCTAACTTATGTGAAATGCAAACTTTAACCTTTTTGTCCATTACATGCAATACATGATGCTGCAAGTGCTTTTTTCTTTACACATTTCCAAATAAAGACCACCAAGTCACAGGTTCCATGTAATGGCCCGGCAAAATGGAAATAAAAACAAAAGCTGTTTTTTGCAGAGACATTACGATGATGTCCCCCCACCCCCTGCTAAAAAAAGTTTTGGGGGGGGGGGGGCAGTGGACATCCCCGCATCCCGTCACCATATATATGTCATCAATGGCTTTTCCGGGGACATGGGGGAATTATAGGTATGTTTGAAGGGCAACAGTTGGGCTCTGGAGCCAAAAGTAGCCACTGGTAGCTGTTGGTGCTAAACTAAGCAGCTCTCCAGGCATAGAGACAGGATCTAAATATCTACCAGCAATTTCGAACCCTGCCACTGCATAATTTTATTACATAGCCAGATTAATGTCACTGTTGCAGCCAATGAACCCACTGCATAGCAAAATTTCTCTGTGCCAAAGAATCCTTTTAAAAGCAATGTTTAAGGCTGCCAAAGGGAATCCATTGCATTATTCTATATTGTGTTCTACATCTAGGTGCCCCAGAGATAGCATGTTGCTGTTAACACGGACTCTCCACTAGACATTGATAATTGACGCTTGGTGAGAAAGAAATGGCACTTTATGCATGTGTATTTGTGTTGGCAGGTGACACTGACCAGTGGTGCATTTTTCCCTACAGCTACTAGGATCCAGGGCAGTTTCTAGGTAAAAATACCCCCCCGCCCCCAACTTGTGCACAGCTCCCTCAAACTTGCCTCTCACGTGCAATCTCTACCCCGTGGCATACCCAACATTAGTGTGCGCCTCTTGCCTCAGATATAGCAGAAGGTACAGCTTCCGCAGCTATGGGCCCAATGACCCAGGCGTGGCAAAAAAAATAATAAAACTGCATTCTGGCTCCCCACCCAGTTTAATGCCTTGCCAAAGCCAGATCCACCTCTAACCACCAAACAATGCAGGATATTATTCACATCACAATCCTATTGAGCCGCCCCAAGAGCCAATTGAAATCTACGAATTGTATTTTCCTAGCTGCATTTATGAACTGGCTCTATAGTGGGAGACACGTGCCAAAGCAGTGAGTTGCAAAGTTTGTCTGACCATTCTGTTAGGAAAGCATGATGCCATGAAAGGCGCACATCGCACAAATGATCAACGTGTATAAAATGCGTGCAGACCTTAACAGTGCATGAATTTTTGGGAGTGTAGGATGGTGTAATTGGGGGCTGGAAAATGGCCCGGCATGTTTCAGGTGCTACCCACATGGCGATTGCAATATGTTTTCATGAAGTGTTAGGTTCGTTCCCAACTACAGATACAGTAATTGTCAGATAGGGCACAGTTATGACACCCCAGCCTACCTCAAGTGGGTTACGTTGAAACTTTGTCCAGGCAGAGAACCAGCTTGTTATGGAGTGGGAGGCACCCAAAATCCAGGGAGACACGAGAGCATCCCTTCCTTCTTGTGCTGCACACACAAAAACGGGAACCTTTCCTGATCCCTTCTACTGCATGTTCCCACTTTCGACCAGCATTCTCTCCCTCTTACATGATTTTTTAAATTCCATTCTGTATTCCTTTTGATCAATCCTCGCTCTTTTTTTACCCCTTTCAGTTACGGTTTCTCATTTGACACTCGATTCGCATTCTGCGCCTTCATCTTGCAAGGTTCCCTCTTTTCCTTCATTCCTGTAAATTTTGTTTATGCGTTTTTCTTTCATTCCTTTTCTCGCCCTCATTTTCTCACCAGGCCTGTGAAGCACCTCAAGTTCTCCCCTTAACCACCCTGCCCCTTTCGTTTTATTTGGGCTAATGGTCCCAACTTGTCCAAGGCTGGCAGAGCCCTGGGACAGTTGGGACATTTAGGATGATAAGAGGTGGCAAGTGCTTGTGGGAGGGTGCACGCTGCAGGAAAAATTGTATCTGTGGTCTGGGCGCCATTGACGCAGACGTTAACCGCGATTCAAGAGTGAAAGCAGGCGGATCCAGCTTCCCAGTAGTAGCCACACTGTGGCACACTGCCTCCTAAGATAAATAATGACCCCTCCCTAAGGTAATTCCGAAAAAGCCTAAAAACGAGACTATTCAGCCTAGACTCCCAACAATAAGATAACAGTTCTAGGCGAGAGACCATTCCTCCTCCCCCCACCTCTATAGTGAATCTAGCTACCCTAGTTTACCACCACTAGCTCCCTGCACCATCAGCACCTACAATACCACCACCGTTGTTCAGCTCTGTCACAATAGTGATGCCATTATTGCTCCGAATATCTGTTCTGCTGTTTTATTTGTATAATGCCACAATAGTCATGTTATTATTGTACAGGTGTCTGCACCACATAACATATTTGCCTAAGTCTAACTAACCCTGTACCCACCTTCCTATGTTTCTGTGCCTAGATGCCTCTGGGTTGTGCGCGCTTTATAAATGCCAAAATAAATAAACCGCAAGAAACATTCAGTCCGTCACAGATGCGTGGAAACAGACCTGCCCCTGCAGCGCCCCTTCTTCACCGAGCCTGGGACGTTACCACCCCGCCCCCTCCCCCCGCACTTAGAAACGGGTCTAATATAATATTCTGCATCAAGGTGTTGGCCATGGTAAGGTTGCTGGTTACTAAGTTTAAGCATGTTGCACTACACTGTGTCCCACAGAAAAAGCACAGCGACGTTCTCATCTAGACGGCTCAGACCAAAGCAGATGCATTTTACTAATGAACTGTATCTGCATTATATCTAGGTGCTCCCAGAGTGCAGCATTAAATTGTGCATCAATGGACCCGCAGGCAAAGCATACTGCACAGTATTAGACTGTTTTACATTTACGTGTTGCGCCAATCTAGTGTACGTTGCCTTCAGCATATAGGCACCCCAAGACAAATAACACGCAGTGTCCAGCTGTTTTCTGCTCCAGTGTCTCCTAGGGTAAGACGTACCCATCGAGTCTACCCATTCACTTGGTCAAGCGCTTCACATGACACCCCATGGTTCCTAGAAAAGCATTGTATACAATGTCCAATATCCGGTTACTTCCTGCTGCTGGATATCCCAGGGTAAAGCGTAATGCAATGGTTTCTACATTTGCATTTATTTGGCTTGTATATCGCTTTATACCAAGCACATTGCACTCACTGTGTCTGGGGGCACATGCCCTACACTGCATCCGACTGCTCTACCTTGTCACTTCATAGCATGGACTTTCCAAGTCGGGAAATCAATCGGCTTCATCAGTCGGCACCTAGAAATCCTGCGAATGGAGGCAACTCAAAAATCCAGCAACTGTAAAAATTGCTGTGCACAGGAACTGGGTCTCTGCAGCATGCTAACAAGATAAATACGTAAACCCAAATAACCAATAAAAGTCCTACAAGGTACCAATAAAAGTCTGAAAACGTACAAAAGCAAAGACGTACAAGTCAGAGGCTAACCAACAGGCAGATCGCTAATACCACACAACATACAACCATCCGCCAAACACCTCTCCCACAAAACCCGGCGACAGCACCTCTGGGGCGTCTGCAAGCCAGACCCAAAACCCCTTAAAGTTTCACATTATCCCTCACCTACAGATATGCTGTGCCCATTGAATGCTTAAGATATGATATCAATAAAATATTTATTGCGCTCATACACAAGTGTTTCAGAGCGCGACCAAGAAAAGGGAGGGGAACAAGGGAGAACAAAATAAACAACGATCTTACTAGGCCCAGTGACATTAAGAATGCGCAAGTGCATGGAAAAGGGAAAAAGGGAGGGGTGGGGGGCGGAGTGTGTGGAAGGGGGCGGAGTGTGTGGAAGGGGGAGAAGTGGAAAGTGCGGAACAGAGAGAACAGAATAAATCAGAAGTGCAGTAAATAAATAAGGCAGTGAAAAGTGGCAAGTGCAAGATTAGTCAGATCATGTACATCTGATAAGTGCAGAAGAGTGGGGCCCTGTATGGGTCCAGATACAGAAACCCAGTGCAAGGGGTGGCCTTAAGGCAGTGTTGGAGGTAGGCAGGGTGAGCAGGTACCTGGGCCCGAAGGACAGGGTGGCCAGGTGCCTAGAGAGAAAAACATGTCAGGGGAGAAGAGGGGCAAGGGCGGAAGCGAAGAGGAAGGTCTTGAGGTGCTTCTGGAACCAGAGATGGTTCTCCTCAAGTTTCAGGGTTGCCGGGAGGCCCCAGCCACAGACCGACCTGCTCTCAGCTCGTTTCTTTGAACAACTGACCCTGAGGGAGTTAGAAGTAGAGTAGCGAAGGGCACAAGAGGGGAGGTATTTGCAGAGGGATAGTTGAAGGTATTTTGGACCCAAGCCCCAGAAAGCCTTGTGGACAATGCAGAGGGTTTTCAAAGTAATCCTTCAACTGGGAGCCAATTAAGGGATTTCAGAGCTGGAGAGATACAATCCCAGGGCTTGAGGCCAAGAACAAGTCTCTCAGTCCTGTTCTGTATTAGTTGGAGAGGGGCGGAGTTGTACCTGGGAGGGTCGATCAGAAAGGAAAGGTCAGCCAGGCCAGAGCCTGATATGCGATACCCAGGTTGTCATGGAGACGATTGAGCAGAATGGTATGTTGGACCGTGTCGAAAGCAGGAGAGGTCAAGTAGGAGGAGGACGGAGGGAATGTTACAGAGCAGCTTGGGGAGTTGGTAGAGGACTAGTGGTAGGGTACCATGGGGGAGCAACCCCCAGGGGAATGAGGAGTAGTCGGGGTAAGGGAACGGGACAAGTGCAACAGGGAATGAAGGAGAACGGAAACCTAATGGGGCATGCCAATGGGGAAGTCACACAAGCAACAGGGAGCAGGCAGTAGGCATGGAGACTGGGGGGGGGGGGGCTGAGGTTAGGTACCAAGGGAGGCGAGAGATTTACAGAAACTAGACAGGAAGACAAGAGACCAAACACCACCACGAGCAGGCAAACCCAGGCAATAGTCAAAACGGGCATTGGAACACCAATTTCAGGAGCGTGGCCAACCTATCACTGCACAAATGTTACAAAAAGCATGGCCTTAAGAACCTGCAATTTGAACACACCGCTCACTAAAGACAGACCACCTAAACATAAAGAATACAAACAATTGAACTTTACAGGAGCAACTAACTTTTCGGTCGGTGGAGGCAGCAACCCATCGACAAATGGCGAGTGACAACATGGTTGGAGAAAGTGCTAGTTATGCCTCAAAGCAGTTCCACTTGGAGCGCACCTCTGATTGTGGGTACGCTCACTACCAGTATTAAATATGCACGCCACACTTACTTGAACCAATTTATTCCAGTTTGAAAAGAACATCCATCCGCTCAGCCTCATTCACTCCTGGCTTATCTAAATCTCAGAATCCACAGGCCCCCCACAACCCTTCACGATTCCTATGCACCAATGCAAAAGGGAACCTTTCACTTCACCACAGATGCATGCAGGGCAGAGAACTGCACAATTTCCATTTATAAAGCGTACTAAACCCAGAGAGATCAAGGCGCTGTTACATATCCTGTTACTGTAGAAAGTAAACAGTTATAACATCAGGCATTCGAGAGGAAGGTTTATGCAAATAGCCACGTTTTAAGGCTTTCCAGAGGGTACAGTAGGATTGCTCCGCTCGCAGGGCAGGCAGAGGACAGTTCCATTGTGCTGCGATTGTCGGGGAAACTGGCACCTCCAGCTTTTGTCAGATTGAATTTGGGTTGGATGAGACTGCTGGCATAGGCTGCTCTGGAGGAGTTGCCTTTCACAGAAAATCCGGAAAGCTAAGGAGGAGCGGTTACAGGCTCGTCCTGCTCCCCACAATACCAGTGCTCATCCAGCACCCCCGCACCTCTCACTCGGCAACAAATACACCAGAGACCAGAAGTGGGTGGAAAAGCGCTGTAATGCTAACAGTGCTTGGGAGGGCTGCATTCGGTTCTGCCGCCCATGTCTGGTTAATCCTCATGCACAATGGAGCAGCTACATCTTATTTTCCACCCAGTAACACCACGTATGATAACAAGGTCATGGCGCCTAAAGTACATTTCGTAACAGCAGGCTTTTCTGTGATGCAACCTATAGCAGCCTTGGGACTCGAGCCAGCAGTGTTATATCTGTGTACATGTCAGGAGGAGCTTTTCATCCCCAAAGCCTCAAAGCATTACCCAGATCAGCTGTGCTCGGCAACATCGCTTCCATGGCTGTTCAGTTAGGCCAGTCCGTTTTTATCCAATGAATCTCAAAGAAACCAAATTAAAGTGCAGAAATACGTAAAAGGAGCCATGTTGGACAGGATTCTATGCCAGATACAGGATTTTGAAAACAATTGCGTTCACGAATCTGGAGCCAGTGTGCTTTCTCCTTGCGGAGGAGATGGGGATATTAAGATACTTAAATTATGTTTTCCAAGCGGCCCATTGTAAAAGAACATACCACTTGATTTTCACCCTCCTTCTCGCACTTTTATTTCAATGGTTGGAGTCTAATCAGATGGGAGGGAGGGATAATGAATGCAGGAGACTAAACGTAAAAGATCTGCATTTATCCCAAAGCATGTACTAGAAGACAAAAATGGAATCTGTTATTTGGAATGCTTAAAGACCCTAATGTGAAAACATACCTGGTCGAACGGAATGAGCTATTTTGCATATTGATCATGCTATGGTTAACACATCAGAAATTATAAGTATCGTCCCATTGGTTTCTTGGAAAACGGGGTAAGTAACCATAGCATCCTGTCGTGGCAGAGGTCAGTGTATTGACTAGGCATAACCGTCTGTGGGGAAATTTTGATGTGAATCGTCAGAGTAATTGCCCTGGACGACTGCTACTAGAGTTGAAGAAATAAATGGCCCGTTGCTGACCAATAGTAAATCTTTGATATCACAACTGAAATAATATTTTGCATCACATCTGCCATTTTAAGCCCAGAACTTATTTGGCAAAGAAGAAATCTGACAAATGTAAAAACTGCATTTAAACCCTTAGGATTTCTTGACTCACGAAGAAAGCAAAGTCTACAGGAGAGCTAGGGTCTGCGTACACGGTGATGCCTCTTTGCCAGTCAGAAAAGCCTCAAAATTACAACCCCTCCCCTCCCCCCCAATCCCCCACCCGCGAGAACACGATATACGAACTGGCTTTGTCAACATAATCACAGTCAAGTGCCAAGTGGTTACTGTTCTTGGGATTGCGTAAATCCCAAAATAAAATGTACATTTTGACAACACTTTAATGAGGGAAGGCTATGGCCACCTCAAAGGAATTAAATCCCCTTGCTTCCTCAATTTGGGTTCATTATATCCAACAACGATGATCATCCGATGACTTATTATAGGCTGTTCCATATACATGTACTACATTTTAAGAAGCATTATTATTAAACTGAAATGCTTAGGTGCCCAGATTGTATCCCCAATATACTTTACGGAGGAGACACAGATTTAACGTTCGGTCAATAGAGGCTACAGGCATAATCCCCAACACATGGCACAATTCCATACGTATCCCCATTTATTTTAAAAGGCACAGCTAGATCCTGCAAATTAACACATTAGCGATGCAAGATTCTAGTTAGAAAATATTTGCCTCAATATTTCTAGGAAAATTAAGTAAATGGGTAAATGAGAAAGCACTTCTAAAACCATTTCAAACGGGCTTCCGAAAAAATTATGTATAATGAACATTCTATTGATCCAGTATCTCATGGCATGGCAAATTCTAAATCGGTCATAGGGAAAAGAAACCTATATTGCAGCTATATAGACTATAGCCTGGCTTTTGATAGTGTACCTCACCCGTTATGGACTAAACTTGAAATGGGGAATTGAACTGTTTATACTATATTAAGGGGCTATATACTAATACTTCAGTCTCAATACGTATATCAAATGGGTGAAATGACTAGCCCTTCTAGTACAAATCGAGGCTTGAAACAAGGATGTGCTCTAGCTCCCATTTTATTTAACCTATATGTTGCTGTCCTCCACTTGCCTCAAATACAATACAGAATTTCCCACCCAAAATAAGTCGTATTCCTATAAGTTGGCTTGCATACACGGACAATACAGTCTTATTTGACTTCAAGCCCAATAGGACTAAAAAGAATTGATCACTACACTAGCACTATATGCAACAGATAATCATAGGACCATTAACACTAAAAAGACTAAGGTCATGCTCTTATTTCTTCAAGGAAACCCAAATGTGTCTGGAAATTAAATAACATTCTTGAGATAGTCTATTTGGGCTTCAATATCAAAAATAAAATCAGAGCACACCGTATTATGCGTATTATGCAGAAAGGTGTGTGTCCCGTGTATTTGGAGAAAATGGTCAGCTGCAAAATATATTGTTAAAAAAGTGGGGGCCGAAATATTTTGGCTCTTAGAGAATTACAAGGTAAGCATTCGAGTGTAAGCATCCCCAAAAACGCACCCCCCACTAAGTGAGAGGCAATAACAGACACCCTAGCAGGGAATGAGACCAAGACCAAGTGCGGGTGAGATCAAAAGGGTTTCATCTAAACCAATATAGGGAATGCAAAGGACTCTGCAAACAGCAGAAAGTCCTACTTATTACAAAACTACGTCACGCATGACAATGCTATAGGGGACACATTGGATTGGGTGGTGATGGCTAGGTGGTATACATTGTATACAGTTGCTGCTCCAGGATTGGCGGACATCTGTGCGGTGTCACGCGGGGTTGATGGGTCAGCTGGGCTCATCGGGGTGGAGTGCTGGGCCGGATTTGACTTTTAGTGATAAGCGGCGATTCTGATACTTTGCCCTTGTGGCCAAACATTCACATTCATTCATCATGCTATACAATTTCAGTTGTCTTGTAGCTCTTGTAATACATTGACCTCAGATCGAGAATGAGACAGGGACATTAATAGGAATTACCCCAATGTTAGGGAGAATTCTCTGTTTAGGGTGAACTTCCTAACCTAGTGAGTCCCCCAGCAGCTTTGCTGGATTTCTGGAGTTTGTTTTTTTTCTCCTGCCAAGAGTGAGATTCTTTTTCTCCCACTCTTGGACATGATGTGTGGTGTTCCTTTGACTGTTAATGTGTTTTATGGGCTATGGGGTCCTCTACCCCATAGGGTCTCATGTGTTTTTACTATGTGTGTTACACAGCACCCTCCATGCAGTAACACATGGGTGTCAGCGACACCCCACCACAGACTCCATACCCTGGGACTGACTACCGTCTCCCAGGGCATGTAAAGTCACCATTGGCTTTACTAGTCCCAAATTATTAACAGAAACGGGTACAAACCATCATATTGTGGACGTACTGGTCGGGCAATTCGATTGCCCGAAGGTCTGTTAGTCGAGGGGGCATGTTTCCGTCCCCCCCTGATCGGGTTTTGGCTGGTGGCAGTGGATACTACTTTTTATATTCAACCGCAAATATATCCCTATGGGATTTTCCCATTGTTCGAGGCTACCAACTTTAATTATTTAATTCTCATAGCCTCAAACATACGGCCGGTTTATTTATTTAATATTAATTCGCCGGTTGGTATTTTTTGCCAGATTCTAAAATGGCGTTTGTGTTCTCTTCTGTGACTCACCCAAGTCGAGCCCTTTGTTCCACTTTTTGGCGGGCTTCTCCACCGAAGCCTCCAAAAGTGGTGCCACTCTGTCTGGGTACCACAGGGGGTGTGGGAGGGGTTTTAGGCACCCTGGACTGAGTTACCTTGGTAACAAGTCGCACTCGTGTGATTGGGCCGGCTCACCACTTAGCATGTTTGATTGCCAGCTAGGCTGAGTGAATGGGGCCGGCTCACCACTTAGCATGTTTGATTGCCAGCTAGGCTGAGTGAATGGGGGTGTGCTGCATAAAGGTAGGGCTTTTGTCGCCACAGGACCAGAGAATCCGACGAGGGAAAAGCTGAGCCGATCTACCACGACGACACCACCGGTGGAGCCCTGGGGAACCGACTCACCACTTCCCGACGACAGATCTCCCGGCTGGAGAGGCTTCTTCCCCTGACTGGTGGGCACAACCAGTTTACCTTCGCACCCCAGACCGGCTTGTGGTCGAATTGCCCGTGCCAAGCACCCCGGCAACCAGATAGCCACTTACCACTGGACCGCTACCTAAAGGACCGCTCCTTTTACCTGAGAACTCCACAGCTGGTTTCTTCCCTGGCAGTGCAACGGACTCCCGTCTTCCTCCCCGACGAGATCCTCTTCCCCCGGACGAAGCACCGACTTGCATCCGCTGGCAGGAACAACTGCCCCTGCTGGAGTCTTCACCACTTTAAGGTACCGTGTCCGCCAGGCCTCCCTTTCTAAAGATTGCTACAAGGTAATAATAACCCCTTAACCTTCTGGACTGGGCTGGCCGCCTTGACCTCCTAACTGGTCCATTTCTTTGGTCCAACTCTTTTTGAACCTTTTCAAGACTTGTCTATGGATCCTCTTAAAGAGGATCCGGCCTACTGACTCTAAACTCACGGTGTTACTTTGCCTTCCTCTCTTGTTGTGTTCTGGAAAAAGTGTTGGGATCTGTTCCAATTTATTCTCTGCTTTTCTCTCCCTTTTTAAACGAATTATTAGAGTGCCATCTACGTTAAGTGCTCGCCGCTGTCTGAAAATAAGTGGGGCTTTACTGAAGACTTGTCTAATATTCCTCTAAGGGAGTGTACATCTTTTAGTGACTGTGTTTTTGAATTGCTTACTATTAGTGCCTGTGTGTTTCTCTAGATGTGGTTCTAAATAATTATATCTCTTTTACACCAAGCCCTGGTCAGGGTTTACTTGTTCTACTGTGTTTTTGACCTATTGTGAATACTCTGTATACGGCCTAACTCTTCTTGAGGGAAGTCTGACTGCTCAGCCACAGCTACCAAGTGAATCTGTGTGGTACAGACTACTACCAAGTGGGTTTACTGCCAAACACCTGTAGTCTTAAATCTTTTGCAGTGGTCCCAGAGGGAACTGCACAGGTTTCTGTCTAATACCCAATACATATGTAGTAAGGACACCTTAGGTTCAAACACGTTCATCCCATGAGCCCATGTGTGGGGTCAGGGGCACAGTAGGGGTTACATGATCGTCCTGTCCAGATGGGTGCGGTGAGGGATGGTATTACGATCTGTTGGTACAGGGGTGGGCGCCCCCCCTTGAGGGCCATTAACTTGGGGTGAACAGGGATACCAATGGGCCGTGGGGGGCATGTAACCTGTGCCCAGGAGACGGTGGGATTTACGACCAGGTAGCTCGTACATAGAGTCAGGCTGTGGCGGCCTCGGGCATGGGGAAGGTGAATGCTTGAAGCGGGTCCAGCGAGATTGGGAGGGGAGGCAAAGCTGTGCTGTTCGAACACCAGCTATCCCCGGCAAGCCTGGGAGGGAGGGGGGGGGGGGGGAAGACGACCCTGCAGCTCTGAGCCCGTCTCCCTGCACAGGGCAGCGTATTGTACCAGTGGCAAGGGGGGGGGGGTGACAACACTTGGGGGCTTCTGGGTTGTGCACATATATTTACATTAGTAAGAATATAAGCTGGGTGACTGTCATTTAGCACAATATTTCATAACAGCAGTTGACATACGAACATGAGGTAGTGTTAGATTGGTTGGTGTGCAACAGAGGGCAATAAATATTACACCATGATGCAGTCTGGCTCCAGTCCCTTGACGGGCCTATATGCATTTCAGCGATTCATTATTACATTATGTACAGGGGCTGTCAAAAAGATATCACATATATGGCCACTCTTCTACACAATAGCAGCAAACGTTAAGTTAACGCGGCAAATATCACAAAAATGGTTACCATACAATACGAGGTGCTTGGGAGTGGGTGGGGTTAAGGGGCGCCACACAGTTCAACTTGGGGGTTTGGTAGAGAGTCAGGGCATGCAGGATTGGGCTGGTTTCGGTTACTTCCTGGGCAATGATGTACTGCGGAAGGTTAAATGATAGTGTTTATTTTGTTGTTTGTTATTGTCTGGTTGCTCGTGAGAACAAGCTCTCAGCGGATCTACCATGAGGTGGAGGCTGGGGTGGGGGGGTGTCAGTGCAGCCCTCTGAACGCGGTCAAGCAAGGGTCAGGCTGTAGCTTTCTATGTGTGCAAGTTGTTCTGCCTGGGTTAGGTTTTACCGCCTTTGACAAAATGGAGTTTAGTACAAAATGACGTGTGTTGTGCCATATATGTGGTCGTGCAGCATCACGTATCAATCTGCAGCCACCTCGCCTCCCGGGCCCTGGGGCGTGGGGGCTGCCGAGTCATGAGTCTTCACCTGGGTAGGAGATGTAGGCTAGAGGGGGGTCCTATTGACCTGCCCTCCCCTACACATTATACCAAGTTTATTGTACGGCTTGGCATCACGGCCCCAAACCCATAGCAACTGATAAAATATAAGTCTCCCTTCATCTACCTCAGTGGATGTTTTGAGGTTCGAATATGGCCTCACCTCACTCACCACCAACTGGGCGGTTCAACGCACTTTCAACTTACAAACAAATTATTAACTATGATGTGCATGGCAGGTCAATTAATCATAACAAGTTTCTGGCAGAACTGAGATCCTTTATTAATTGTCTAGTTTAGATATTACACTAAAAGAAGCATTATCAAACCCATCTATAGAGAACACTGGAAAAAAAAAGCCAAAACGAGTGATAGAATACTAATATATACCACTCAGATTTGGGGCCGATATACCTTTTTCCTATTTAACCAAACCATGTGCGAAAACGCCGAAGCATTTAATTTTAAGGCTTCGCCTTAATTTACTCTAAACCATGCATCATCTGGGGGGAATGGAGCGGTATACCTCGTGAAGCCAGGTGGTGTCAATTAGGTTGTAAATCTGTAGAAACATGCAGACATGTTCTGACATCCTGTCAGAAAACGGAGAGCAACTGTAAAAAAAAAAAAAAAGGGTATTGTAACACTTGCACAGATGTTAGATCGATTGCCTCAGACCAGTTGTGAAATACTTTGAGCAGACTTGGTTAACTCAGCCTTTTATGTTTTCTGAAATTAGTGGAATGATTTCTTTACTTTTATGATCCGATTGCATATTAATAACTTATTTATAGATATGAAAGGTTTGTTTTAATCATTTATCAATTACATTTATTGTAATGATATTTTATTGTGTTTAAGGCTTGCTCAAGGCCAAATACAAACATACACTTGTGAACTGCAAGGTATACTTGCTTACACAGAAGACTAGTCTTCCCTGGCATTTGATAGCTACTTCCAAAAGTTAGAATGCTTTGAGGAATTCTCAATTTCCTCAGAAAGGGAATATAGGACAAGGAGAATGGCCTACACCCCATATCCCTAGTCTACAAGGATAACTTTAAACACCAGCCTGAGTCAGTTGCTGATCAAACTACTTTAGAGGCCCTCCTCATCTTCAGACATGTAAAAGTCAAAATTTCAGAATTGTGCTCAATGAATTGGGGAGGACTTGCAGATGGCCACCAATTTAGAAAACGGTTCCCGAGGATTTCAGGATGACTCAGTTTAACCGGTTCATCAGAATTGCACTTCAAAGCAGCATACATTACACAGAAGTGTTTTTTTTTAGTGATTCAAACATCTGTGGGGGAATGTGCCAGTAAAAACCCTTCCATGCTCAAATGAATCGTTTATTAGTTCATGCACCCTGCAAAAAACCAAAAACCAGCGATTCAATGCATGCGTTTGTGCAGTCTGTGGTAGCTGGGGCTTTGGCCACTCCTGGTTGCCATGAGCCCATGAGCACCAACAGGCTTGCTCTGGGCACTACACAGAGGATTTCAATGTTGGGACAGTTTTTCTAAGCAATCCCAATTAATGTGATCCCGACGGAAAGGTCAATTTTCACAGGCACCTTGACCTGGCTTTGCACTTCACAAAAAAAACTAGCTTTGAAGAGGAAATTCTTAACCAATTACTAATATATACGACTCCTTGGAGCCACGGTTTTCGATCAGATTCCATTCTCACTGCAGGTCCACTTACACTACCCAAACAAGGGGGTAACCCATGCAGATTCCGAGGGCAACGTTTCCCCATGATGCTTGGTCGTTCAGGGAACATTTTGAAGCAAGAGACCACTTTGCTTCCTCTGGATTTGATTTTGCATTCTCTGTCCCTTCCACACACCCCCTCTTGATGCACATGTACACCTCTGGGTTAAGAGGTTTAATGTATTTAGGAGACTGGGCCAAATAGTTACAGAAAGAAGCAAGTTGTAGTACTACACATAAGTAGGCTTGGCCAGCTTTTGAAAGGCATCAATGATTAGCATGCTTAAATGCCTCTGTTGGAACAAAAAAAATATTTTTCTTCCTTATTTGTTAGTTCAAATGAACTTCTACTGCTAAAATCGTTTTAATTTAAGATTCCTCACATCCCCCAGTCCACACTCCGTGATATCACAAATATCCATACACAGCAATAGCAAAAGCTCATCATTAGCATTAATACTACGTTGGGTTGTCACTTCGTTTATAGTGAAAAATATCACTCATGGGTTTTTTGGAGTAAACAAGGCGAACCACTTTAAGCTTAGTGAGATAAGTGGTGAAGCTCAGATTTGAAGTCAGTCTGCAACCTCCCACCTGTAGTTGGTGGTAAGGTCAGACTTCAAGAATACCCTTATATTGAGCACTTTAATGGAAGGCCGCCAGTATCCAAGCAACCTTTCCCCAAAAGGTGATTGGGGGCATTTCCCACACTACTGGGCGAAAACAGTGCATTTCACTGCACATTTTCAAAATAAATTAGTAGGCAAGACTTTTGACAGTTCAGCAACTGCTACTCATCCCGATCTACCTTTTCAGCGTTGTACCACAATCAAAATGTATAAATTACACTTCAAGCAGTTAAATTACTCTGGAAACAAAAAATGCTTCCAAATTGTCAAATGTTCGCTTTTCATAAAAGGAGTGTGCAAATCATTGAATAAAAGCTAAAATAATTGACAAAGAAATTCCACACTAAAGAAGCCCATTATTTCCCCTTCTCAGTAGCTTTCAATAGCTGTTGCTCACACGTACTGTACTTCTGCACCAGGAGGGCTTGCACGGAACATAAGAGATTCCGGAGCTTTATAGTTCTAGAATGAGCCACAGGGACAGCATCATGATCTTTAAACTCGATTTGAAGTGTGCCTCAAGCATACGAGGCGCTCTGAAGCAACGCTCTCATGTGGTCTTATCACAAAGATGACCATTAAGTGTGCTTTGCAGCTCACATGTTAGACATGCTAGTGCCCTCAGCCCTCTGCCACCTTTCAGTATCCAGTAACGATCTATTACTTGGTCGCCCTTTTATTCCGGTCTCGACCAAATTAGCTGCCAAATATTCAATTTAAGTACTTGTACACCCTCTCTCGTTTGATTCCTGTACCAGAGGACAAAAATCAATAAAGAATAAAACAGCATAATGCTCTTCTGTAACTGTTTTTACCCATCTCGCCCCTCCTCACACCACTCATCTCTCCATGGTGGAGATCAACTAGTGTTTACTGTACAGCAAATTATCACAGGTCACTAAATATGTGTTATAATTTACAAGATATCTTGGCAGACTATATGAATGCTCAAATTTCCGACCTCTCTCCTGTAAACAATCTTTGCCCAGAGTCAAATCCGGGCTAGACCCCTTTCGTACCCAGAACATGCGCCAACCAGCAGACTTCCACCCAGTCCAGCACAATTAATTGTTCGAAGATTTGGCAAGACCTACAGTCAGCCCAAAAAGCCCAGTATGCAATTCTGATAATTTTGCTCATACTACACACTTGTTCAGTATCCTGCCCAGCCCACAGGGAGCCATGTCCAAAGTCCTGCTATCATCTTTGCACAGAGATTAACTGGCTAGAACCCAGCACTTCCAAGAGCCGAGATCAGGAGCAGAGAATCATGTTAGGGGTCTGCTTCAGAGGTAGTCGGCTGGCGGGGGCACCATTAGAGGCTTGAATTACCACCCACCTTTGCTGTCCAGGGAGGAAACTGGAGTCAGTGGCCAATCCTTCATTGCAAGTGCTGCCAGGATTGCCCAAGGATGGAAAATGGTGGTCTAGGCTTGGACAATAGGAGGATCCAATGGTTCTGAAGGGCAGAAGCAGTTTATACCCCCCACTCCCTCCAACCCCCTTATGCCCCCCCCCCCTCGAGCTGGCACCAGAAACACATTAGCTGCTTTTAGCTCCTGTTCTGCAAACCCTCTGGTTGGTCCCTAGAATGTTGACATGTTAGGCACGTGTTTTTACTATGGGGACATGTTTGGACTGGGGTCAGGGTATGTGCTGGGAGGGGTGCTGTCTCCACAAGGTAAGGCCAGCATGCTTTGAATCTGAAGGGTGGGTGAGCGATGCTGCCTCAGCTCTGTGAAAGGTGTTCAGTTTGAGGTTAATAGTCTAACTTTTGCTTACACGTGGTCTTGCAGCTAGTGCACCACGTGAGGGTTATAAGGGGCAAAGCTGATGTATGGACTTACTTGTCTAATAACAACTCTGGATTGTTAGACTGCAGAGAGTGATGGCAGTTACAGGATTCATCCAACAAGATAATTAACGATGTGCATACGATTTAATGTGCACACCATGTATGGAATAGATTCTAAAAAGTGCCAAGAACAATTAAGTAAACTTGGGTGCCGAGGACGCAACTCAACCTTGACGCGAGGTTGGAAATACAATAGAAACTGAAAATCAGGGTTTGAAATTGCCAGGAGCTGGGAGCCATTTAGCTCCTGGTTATAGCCAAGGGGAGCCTGCTTAGCATTTGAACTCCTGGGGCAAGTGGAGGCACACAAACCTAGCTAGGTGATGCACGTTTGGTGATGTATATAAAAGGATGATAAAGAACAGACACTAAAGAGCATATTGGATAAAATGAAAGGGACAAAACTAAGTTTCCATCTTGTGCAAAGTTAAATCTGCTGCGCAGTCTGTACTAGCTCCTGCCCAACTGGTTATGCCGGATACTCGAGCTACTTTTTGCTCCTGGTCAACAAACGCCAATCTCGATCCCTGCAACCTGCACCCCCCAAAAAAGACAAAAAAAACAACATTAAATTAAAAATAAATCAGCCAAGACGAGCCAATATATCTGTGGAGTGTGAAAGGAAATGGAAACTATTATCTTTATAGTCTCAAGGGAGAGTCGGCCAATGCGGAAAACAAGGATGTGCATGCCTGTGAACAAAAGAAAACAAATTGTTCCCCTCAATTACTGAAGTGGTTGCGTGTCCTATTCATCAGTTGGGAAAGCACACTAACCGGGTCATAAGATCAGAGGTCCTTTGAAGCAGGTCTGTGTGCTTGGTGAAACAGATCTCGTGCATCGTTACATGTATATAGGGTTACCCAACGCATTGTGCTGACACCAGATAGTCAATTTTTTTTGCTGGATTGTTGCTAAAGTTATTGTTACTGCATAGAGAAACTACCGAAAGTCTAACATTTATTGATTAAATCAAATACCTCAAATATCAGTATCTAGGGGTCTAGGATATGGGAGCATCAGATCATTTGGATACTTTCAGTCTCCAACAAGATAACTGTCAGGAACCACAAGGGCACAGTACTGCCACTAGCTCAGACAACAGCATTCAGTAACAAGACTTCAGTGATGCCACAATGTTATTGCAAGCGGAATAGAGAGGTCTGGACATGAGTGAAGGAAATTAAACAGGAGTGTCAAAAGAAAAAACAAACATGAGAAGTATCCAAGTAGAAATAGAAAATGTGATTTACATAACGCGACAGAGGGATGGATGGAGATTTTCAGATACGAGCAACGCAGGGAATGGGCCGAACACAACAGAGCAGGGTTCCGGCAAAACATGTCTTGCTGCCCAGTCTCCAGAACAAGGGGTTTGCCCACAACACTCGCATCCACACTTCAACAACCAGACAGCTTTCAAAAGACTCAGCGGATGGCCCAGCCCATGCTGTCATACCGGCCCACCCCTATTCCCCTGCGTCCAGCTCACCTCCCCGGAAAGGAGGTCTGGGGTGAGGGGGGGGGGGGGGGGGAGGAGGGCAAAGGAGCGTGCCCCCAGGTTCCAGCTGTCCCTATGGAGGCACATAAAATGAGCTGGGCTGCAGGAGGTCACCCTCTCCTCACCCGACAGCCTCCGAAAGAAATCTTCTAGCAAGGAACAGTTTGGATTTTGAGAGCAGGATGCAATGACCCGTCAGCTGCTGAGAGTGGTGGACACAATCAGCCACGGATGCAACATCAAAAAGTCCACAGGAATCTTCTTCCTGGATGCCACCAAAGCATTCGACCAAGTGGCACAAGAGACTGCTGCACAAAAGGATTGTCCTGGGATTTTTTGAGCTACCTGGTGAAGACGACTGCAAGCTACTTGGTAGACTGCACCTTCCATGTCACCATGCGGTCTGACCCGAGCAGGCATGCCACAGGAATCGAACTTCAGACCCTTCCTGTACAATATCTTCACCAATGACATCCCGACAGATCTCCACAAGACTGACCTCGCGCTGTATGCAGACCATATTGCAGTCATTTCCCAGTCATTCAGCGAAAAGGAAGTGGCAAAGAACCGCCAAGCTTCATTGGATACCATCTTGACGTGGTACAGCGACTGGCAGAAACAACTCAAGAACCAGCAAGACAACTGCAATGCTGTTCACCAGCAAGAAGATAAAGGAGCACCCGCACATCAGCCTCAATGGGAAGACCATCAAATGGGAGAGCAGCAGTCGCTACCTTGGTGTGAACCTGTACAGCAAACTCAACTGGGGAAAGCCATATTGAGAATACTCTGCAGAAGGCAACAGGAATGATGGCAGCCCTGTACCCACTCCTCAAGACCAAGTCCATGCACCTCCGGACAAAGATCAACGTCTACAAGGCAATCATCAGACCTACCCTGACGTATGCCTCCACAGCATGGATTATCTGTCATTAGCGACACCGGAAGAGTCTTCAGATAGTCCAGAACAAGGCCCTCTGAATATAGTCTGGTGCTCCAATCTTCACAAGGATAGCAGACCTTGACAGAGACCTGGACATCGAGATGTTGGACGAACATCTAGCAAAGTTGACTAAGAACTTCTGCCAAGGACTGGATCAGAACCCAAAACCTCTGATCAGAAGACTCACTTCCACCACTGAAGACCTCTTCTGGCACTACCCATCACTGCAAAGACCATGTGAAACCAGCCCTACTGTGACAAGTCCACACAGACCAAGAAGAATCCTAACCCATGACTATATACTCAACCCGAGAAGATATGAGGCTCAAGCCTCGGTATCCAAAAATCACAACTAATGGATAAAATCTATCAGAAGACAGAGAGGTCACCCTCTTTGCAGCCCAGCATCAGCAGCAGTGGAGGACAGGTCCATCAGGAGTATATTTTGCAGCACGAATAAAGTGGAGCTATGGGGTGGGGGGTTGGGCATGGTAGGTGCCAGTCTTTGCTGGGTCACCTCTTCCTCCACTGGGGGCCCAGTAGGTGAACTTTTACAAGGGGGCCTGTACTGCAGCAGAGTAGAGGATGCCATCATTTTCATCCTTGGGAGGGGTTCTTGTGGTTTTGTTAGGTGGCCACTGTGCCACTTCCGCCATGTGAAATTGCTTGCATTATGTAACATTGCTTGTATTATGGCCGTTGTGCCACAAAAATTGCTTACAGCTTGTATTTTGGCCACCATGCTGAGCCACAAACTGCAAGTGCAGGCTGGGAAAAAACAGATTTCGGCAGGGTGTCTTGTTGGTGGGCAATTTTTCATGTGCAAGCTTGTCGGGGGCTGAAGTGTGAAAATGAGGGGGTGAGGATGCCAGGTTTGCAGCTCTGGCGGCTTCCTCTGTGCTGCAGGCTGCAGCAATGGACAGTTGGAATGGTTCAATGGGGCAGCATGGTGGGGTGTGCGGACATCGTCCCACATTGTTTCCTCTAGGTTGCTGACATTGCTGGGCTTAAAAGTAAGCGCATGGCGAGTCTCAGCGTTGAACTGGCAAGATGGGTGCCTGCACGAAGATCCATGTCGGGAGGGGTCAGTACATGGATCTGCACGCCGTGTGGGCCTCGTTGGGGGCCGGTGAAGTGTGTGGTAAAGGAAATTGCGTCTATATGCTTAAGAGTCTGTGGATTAACTATGGATTTACAGATAGAGGAAGGCACTTTTAGCACTGTCCAGAAGGGTTTTTATTTCTTTTCAATCCACTTATCGGGGGCGGGTGCACCATTAACTCAATACAAGGGCCAGGCCGAGGGATCCCCTCTTTCCACGGTCGGGTGAAAAACAGTTCCATTACAAATCATAGTAACTTTATAGCATACCTCATTAACTTTTTTAATGAAAGGGCAGTTTTTCATTTTACTTCTGTTTAAAATATGCTTCAGGGGGTTGGGGTACAGCTCGTGGTTAGATGGAATTCCCTTCTTGTGGTACCAAGGTCCTTGGCCTCCTGGATAACAGTTCAAAGGGTGTGCCTTTCTCCTGCCAAAAAGTTCACACTGAGGGCGGTAAGAGCACGGATTATTGATTTTGCGGGTTGATCGCAGGATCGAAGTGAGGGGGCATCGTGGAAGAGTCCGATGGCCCCCCCTCACGAGTGTGGGTTTGTTGATAGCAGGGTTTTATTCTTGCCCAAACCTCAGGGGGGGTGAGAGGTAGGTGATCTGCAGGTAGACGTTCAGATACTGTGAAGGACAACTGAGCCTGTCAATTGGCGAGGTTGATGAGTAACCACTGTGGTTGGGATTAATTGTAGGAAGATGTGCTATGTACAGCACGGTGGCGGGAAGACTAACAAAGGATTTCCATCAATTTCAGCATTAACGCTCCTATGCACCGAGAGTGACTTGCATCTATCAGATTTGTGGGAAGGGCCAATGTGACGGTAAAATAACAGGGTTATGTCTATGTGCTACCATAGATGAAGGACCTAACCGGAGGAGAAAGGGCTGCCCGCAACAGGTTTGTCTCAGGAGTAGCGTGAGGAATACGCAGAGGTGTGCAAGAAAGTGGTAAGAGGTGGGATAAAAGTTTGCCCAGACAGCAGGCGAAAACGGCCCAGCCACACTCTGCAAGGGGTAACTGCTTATAATTTTAGAAAGTACTGGTTCCGGTGTTGGCAGAAGGTGGCCAGGGGAACAGGGTCAGCTTTACAGAACACTTTTGAACCAAATTGTGTCTGTATTTTAGGTCTTTTGTGGAATGTCTTCTCATGGACTACCAAGCATGAGAGCGCAGAGCAGCTCCAGCGACAGCATGGGCCTCAACAGAAGAGAGGACGCCGAGCTAGTGGCTCTCTTTCCAGGAGAGGATTCACTGCACGGGGACAGGGTGGACGAAAAGGATGCCGAGCATACAGAAGAGCGGCCCACCCTTGACACCCCTCCAGCTACAATGGACACCCCTCGATGCCAAAAAGGACAGAAAGCACACCGCCAGAGGAAGAGGGCCCCACAGCAGCCCAAGGGTAAAGTTGTCACTTTAGAGGGTAATGTTACAGCTTGAAGAGTGCTCCAGGGCCATCCACCACTGGCGGTACTGGTGTGGTACCGGCAGAGGTGCCACGAAGGAACAGAGGTTCGGAAAGAGGCAGTGGCAACATGACCAGGTTTATGGAGCATATGTTTAGAGTGTGCCAGAATGTCCTTCAGGAATGGGGCACGAGCAAAGGCAAGAACTAGGAGTTGAGGAGAGAGCACCCCCCATCCCGAGCCCGCTGTTCATACAGGGGCACTGGTGTGGTCAGGCTCCTTCATAACTGGGGGGTGGTGGTCAGGCACTGGTGCAGCAGATTGTCTGGCAAAAGAAGCAACAGGCCTAGGGGGAAGAGGACGAGCCTCAGGGGTACTGGAGTGGACAGCGCCCTTGTAAAGATTGCTCCATTACTGTTGGATAGGTGGTCATTGGCTTGGCACATGCCAATGCAATTAAAGGAGCGCATTTGGGCACAATAATATTTTGATTCTTTTTCATTAGTGTCACTGGAAACAGCTTGCTCTGACATTACAGTCACCAAGGAGGATAAGAAAAGACAGAAAAGGGTACAGACCAGAGGAAACTATTGGTAACTGGAATACAGCATTTTCTTTGTTAACTGCTGTAATAATGGAGAAGTTCCCTGAGCAGGGGACGGCAGTATGGAAATATAGGGACACCATTGTGGATGTGCATAGGAGGTATGGGTCAACAGGTTGGGTTGATTAGGACCGGAATTTCAGGTCCAAGATGGCCCAGGTCTCCAGAATGACATGGGATAAAAAAGGATAGAGGACTGGGTAGCATATATTTGAGGGGTAAGGGGGAGGAGAAGAAGTTTGGAAAGCCGAGCCAGGAGGAAGGGAAGACACCCTGCCCCCCAGCAGGCTTGGCACAATAAGTTTGACGAGGTGAAGAAATGAGAGTTGGCGGCCCTTTCAACAGGGCAAGCAGGCCACGAGGGCCGGGGAGGGGTCATACAGGAGCAGCACACAGGGTGGGAACAGCTCCTCAAGGCTCTTTAATGGGGAAAAGAGGCACGAAGTGCATCTTGTCCCATGAAAGTACGAAATGTGGAGGTGAACACCCAGTTGACATGGGGGGGTCCTGGGAGTCTCTCTGCCAGACATTAGTCCTGGTTGCGAGAGACTTACCCAGAGTCTTTAGCTCACTATCTTTCACAGAGAAGAAATATCCTAAACATATCAGTCTTTGTCCTTCCCTGGGGCAGGACAGCCCCGAAATGCTAGGCAATTCTCCTCTGAACAAGAGTACCAACAGCATCCCAGACACGCGTTTCGGTCTGGTTGGACCTCATCAGTAGGGAGGAGCTGTGCCTCTCTAAGAATAGTGAGCAAGGGGTCCACATCTGGATTCCCCTTGTAATTTAGGGCGAGACACAAATTGACAAGGGGGTCCTGGGAGTCTCTCTGCCAGACATTAGTCCTGGTTGCGAGAGACTTACCCAGAGTCTTTTGCTCACTATTCTTAGAGGGGCACAGATCCACCTTACTGATGAGGTCCAACCAGACCGAAACACGCGTCTGGGGTTTCTGTTGGTACTCTTGTTCAGAGGAGAATTGCCTCGCATTTCGGTGCTGGACTGTCCCAGGGCAGGGCAAAGACTGATGTTTGGGATATTTCTTCTCTGTGAAAGATAGTGAGCTAAAGACTCTGGGTAAATCTCTTAACCAGGACTAATGTCTGGCAGAGGGACTCCCAGGACCCCCCTTGTTAAGGTGAGCACCCAGTGCCAGTCTGCCACAAGATCCAAGGGTTTCAAAGGGGCAGAGGACAGCATAGAGGGGGCACAATAGGGATTGGATGGTAAAGAGCCCATCTTTGGTGATCAGGACTCAGTTACACGTATTGTTAAATGACTACCAGGGAGAAAGATGGTGTACCAGGGAGAAAGATGGTGATCTATTTTACCAGGGATTTGGGGACGGATTCTGTATTCCTTATGAGGGGCCCCCGACGGAGAGGACAGCAGACAGACTACCGGGCATTGTTACAAAGAAGATTGGGAGTTTTATGCCCCCCCACCCCATTTACGGTACCACCAATTGCGAATTTCATAGTGTCCTTGCTAGAGGTGGACCCTAGCAAGGAACAGGGGGAAGTACAGGCTCTTTGCCCCCAAGTGGTGCGTCAGTCAATGACTGGCTGGACCCTGAATACTGCTCCGCGACATAGGCCTCGTTTAACCAGGCCATGGAATTAGTGGCAGTTAGGGAAAGGAGCTTTGCTGGCTAAAGCGAACACAATCAGCATTCAGACTTCTGCCAGTTCAGGTTCACACAAAGTTCTCACGTGTCAGCGGCAGGGACCTTTCCATTTTAAGAAATGCATGCCCATGGGATGCACAGTGTCATGCGCATTCTTTTCGCAATTTAGCGTGTCCTTGGAGTGGGCTGCGCAAAGGAAGGAGCAAAGAGGTGGCTTTGTGCACCACCTGGACGATTTCCCCCTTTGTGGGCAGAAAGGAGTCGGAAGAGTGCCCCACCACACTGGCCTCACTTCAGAGCTTGATGGAAGAGTTGGAATACCACTAGCGCAGAGAGAAGACTTCACATTCTTGGGCATTGAGATAGACACCAGTTACCCAGGGATAAAGTTTAGGGACTGGTGGCCAAGATTGATAATTTGGCAAAAATGTGCAGCAACTGCTCGGCAAACTGAATTTTGCTAGGTTAGCAAAGGCCACATTAGGCATCATATTGAATCCTCATCATATCAGGTTAAGTACACTATCAAGGAAGACATGCGCATTTGGCGCAATATCCTGAAGGGGTTTAATGGCATACGGCTGTGGAGACACAGATGGGTGACCAGTAAGGAAATGCAGATGGATTCTGACGAGTCAGGTAAGGAAGGTTTTGGGTCATTTTAGCCCTGGAATGGTGCACACAGAAGAGGCAGAAGGGGAGGTTGGGTAACATCATGGCTCTCCAACTCTTCCCAATTGCGATAGCTCTACTGTTGTGGCCAGGTTGAGTTGAGCTACAGAAAGGTGCGTTTTTGGTCAAAAAGGGTGGTAAGGGCGGTAGTACAGCCCTTACCAATCTGCCTCTTGTCCAGTGATCCTGAGATTGCTAAGAAAGTTGGTTGGGGTTTTCCTGTACAGAATATCGAGTTCAGGGCGCACCATGTACAGGTTATCGCCAACATTGCAGCTGATGCACTCGTTTTCAGTGGGAGGAGTTCCAGGAGGCCCATCCTCAGGCACGACAGCAGGTGAAAGAGTTGAAAGTGGAATGGTGGCAGCTAGTCTTGTGGACTCGATGCTCTGGGACCATGGGAAGTGCTCTCACATAAGGAGTTAGGTCCAGGTACCAGCGGGGCTATGAGTGCATCACAGAAACTGAGGTGCACCACAGGTTTATTGAGGAGCAGGTTGAGATATTTCTCGTCTGGGCACACAAAGAAGGTAGAACAAGGAGCTGAGCAGTGGGGCACCTGGTGACGATAGCCTTTTATAGCAAACTGAACAGAGCAGTGGGGCACCTGGTGACGATAGCCTTTTATAGAAAACTGAACGGGCAGGGAGATCCCACCATGGGTTTCACAGTGCACCCCGCTCTGAAGGGATTGGGGAAAGGGGAAGGACAGAGGAAAGACTGGAGCAAGCCCACTGATTTTGGTGTACTGGTGAAGTTGCTGTGGGTGCTGCAAGGGGTTTGCTTTAACGGGTTCAGGAACTTTGCAGGGCCACATTTGCATTGGTGTTTTTGGGGAGTTCCGAGCGAGCCAACTAGTCACAAAAGAAAAGAAGTCAGGAAAGGCCCTTACAATAGGGGAATTGAGCTAAGACGGTGTAGGACAGATCGGGAGGGGAAGGGAGATTGATTGATTTTGTACTGTGCCTCAGACGATGAGAGTTAACAGACCTACCGGGCTGCTTTCCGGTATATGGCAAAGGGCACCTGGGCAAGCATACCTGCTAGAACACAAGGATGGGTCCCTGCTGATGTGGTTTTAATTTCAGAATGGGTTGGCATCAGCATTAGGAAAAGTGGGATGGCATGGATTAGGGTGGTCCTCGCATGGCTTCAGAATAGGGGCAGCCATGATGGCTGCCCAGCAGGGCATGCCCATAGCAGCGATAAATAAAGTGGGAAGATGGTCCAACTGGTACAAACTATGTCAGGCCAGTGGGGTTGGGCGCTAATGCTCCAGAAGTCGGATGGCAGGCTGACAGAAGGAATGGGCAGTGCACGAATTTACATTCGAGTTTCGTTTTTCGTGTGTGGTAGTTTTGAAAAGATCCTTTTAAGTGAGAAGTTAACATCTGTCGTTTGCATCAGCAGGTTACACAGCGTGTCATTGGCCATTCCTTTGTCACAGGAGCATTTCAGAGCGCAACAGTGGTCGCAGAGAGGGGGGAAACATGAGACGAGGTGGTCTGGCTGGGCACACCAGACATGCGATGGAATGCTTTGCTCCCCTGTGTGCACAGGATAGCAGCATCAAAGGGGGTAACTACCCCAAAGACATGGGTAGTGGTCGATTATTAAAGGCAATGCAGGCGAGGAGGGGTGGGTTCAAGATCTTGGGGCAGATGCTCCCAAAAAAATATTTTAAAAAGATAGCCAGGTACAAGGTCCAAGGTCCAATGTGGCCATGGAAAATTCTAGTAACAGGGTGAACAAGAACACAGAGGTTCATGACCAGGAAGGATTGGGCTTCTCAGGCACAGGAGGTTGTGCAAAAAAGGACCCAATACATTTTCCTAGTGACGGGGTTCATCTGTCTGACAAGGGGCATATTGTTTCCCTCTTGGATATGTTTGCAGCGCTAACGGCGCAGTATATGCGTGAGGAGCTATGGCAAGTAAGTGTGGGCTGAAGTAGCAGGCGGGGGGCCACCTCCAAAATGTGACAGTTACAAGGGCAGTCATATGGAAAGAGGTACGCTGCAGGTGTTGACGTGAGCAAAACCCGCTGGCTACATGAGCCAGGATGGGGTTCAACCGACACCATTAGGGACAGTTGGGACTTGATTGCAGTGGCCAGGGACTCACGTCATAAATGGTTATGGGAGTGACTGGCCTGGCAGTTGGTTAACCCAAGGCAGGCCATTCTCGCTAGAAAGGAAACCAGAAACCAAAGGAAAGGCAATGGGCCAACCAGGTAGGTGTTTTGTATATGCCAGGCACATTTCTGGACAGTGTAAGGCTAGGGCTGCCCATTAGGAGGACTCCAATAGTGACCATGTTTATTCCACTAAAAAAAAAAAAAAAAAAAAAAGCCCTATTGGGTGGTATAACGTGATGAACGGCAAGGGTTGGGGGGGGGGGGCTGGCAGCATTAGCGAGTCTTGTGCAAGCAGTCTGCCCGAAAGGAGTTGTCACATGCACAAGCAACTCACTGTTTCAACAAAGGTAGACTCAGCATGGGAAACTCAATACATTAAAAGGCAGAGCCTCATATCCGTGTAACTGTACAGACCGGTTTATATGTCCTACAATGTAGACATGTTTCTCTTGTGGGAGGGCGTAGCTTGACCAATTAGAACTGCAAAGCCCCAACTTCCACTATTCGCTCAAAAGAGTTTCCTACAGAATCACAATGAGACATTTTTCAAATGTAAAATTCTGGACATTTCAATGTTACCATAAGGGTCATTGCTTTTAAGCAAATCGGCAGGATAGGGGGGTCTATGCAGAGATACTGTATTGCGTGACCTGGGACCACACCCCCCCACAAACCCACCCCTCTAATGATGAAAGGGTTCCCCCAGAAAATATTTGCAGAACTGGATGAGAGGCCTCTTGCAAGGAATACACGCGTATTCCTTACACATGGTGCCACTAGGATGACAGCTCAGAATTCTGAAGCTGTGACGTCAAAGTTACCATCACCCCCGACATACCTTCTGCCTAAGAAAGCGGTTGTCCATGTTTTACCCACTCAAATAAGTGGTTTATATGGCTATTTGACTGGCGAGGATGAGAAGCTGGAACAGTGGCATGTGTTTGACTCAACAGAGAGAGAGCGTGGCAGGTTTATCATGGGGTTGCCGAAGTGACAACGAGTATGGGAAAACATGAAGCTTCCAAAATCGACGCGTGTTTTTATTAACTCGGCGGCGAACAAAATCAGGGACGCATTACTTTATTTAATTTACTATGCATTAACTGGGAAAGTTCAGCAATCTTAGCTGGAAGCGTAGACTCTGCGAGCAACACACAAGAACGAGCAGCGCTGGTTTTGCCCATAGAAACCAACCACACGTCAAAGCTGTAACCTGCCCATCGCGTACAAACCCACGGCGCGCCAGTCATAGTGACGGCCTCACTCACCTCCATGCTTCAATTCCGCGGTTCAATCTACGTGCACGACGTACCGGCTTACACGAAAGATCGTGATATACTTTCTCATCCAATCAGTGCTCAGCAGGGATGCCTCTTTGACCAATGACTCAAAGCACACCCACGGTGGAGGATGTCATCCAATCACTGGCCAGCAGGCTCATTGACGACACACCGGTTGTTAGCCAATCAAAACATAAAGCACAACGTATGCCGTCAGACACTACAGATAGGGTACTTGTGTTTGGTTAACAGCAATGGGACCGCTTCCCCTCACCCCCCACTCAGAATATACACGCCGTTCTTTAAATCCAACGAGGGGGTTGACGTGTACAACGATGTGTCTGTCTAACACCCCTCTTCATTGCGTAACTTGCCCTCGGGTTGGGTCAGGGTCCTGGGCAAACCTTGAGTTTAACCAATCAAAGTCCGGCGCTAGGGGGAGGGGGCGTTAAGGAGGGAGTGAGGTGGTGGGTGTATGTTACCTGGGTCTCGCCTGCTCAAAGTTAGGTGTATAAACTTGCTAGTAGTGGGGTTCCTGAGAGCCCAGCTGAAGGTAGAGAGGGAGGCACAAGGTAAGAGCGTTGGTTTTGATGAACGTGCACGGGGCGGAGCGTGTTGGGGCGATGGGAATTTGTAGACACTTTCGGGTTGCTAGAGATGGATTTCATAGAAGCGGTCATAGACGCCCCCTGGGCTAAGGGGTGGCAAAGGGGGTAATTCGTATTGCTTTTTTGCACCCCCGCCTCTGCCCAGCCACTGGGCGCTCAGGTTTACCTTCTCTTTGAAGCTGAGCCTACCCTTTTTTCTGACCTGAAGGAGACACAGCAAGAATAGATGGACCATGATTATCACTGGGTTGCGCCATCTATGTTAAAAGCAGGTCCTACACACTTGGCACACTTGTTTTGGCAATGTGCTGCTTACAATTTCATTGAAACCAATGCATTTCCTAAGTGAAATATGCTTCCTAAATTTAAATCTGGCAGTTTTTCTTTAAACTGTGGATAGTTTTTTATTGGAGTACTCCCCCCCCCCCCCACAAATACCTTGTGATTTGTGTGCACCTACATTTTGTATGTCAAACTGCTCAATTGAAAGTAAATTATTCTATTGTGCTGGCAACAATTGTTTTGAAGCTGAGTTATGGGCGCTAACTTTTTGTTTTTCACTGTGGGGATTGGGGGCAGAGGGGTGCCGCAATTCGCCCAGCACTCTCCTAAATAATACCAAGTACCCAGCCCAACCATGCGTTGGCCAAACAGTGCATTTTACACCAACTATATTTATAAGAAATTGCAAAAAGACATCATGTTTACGGGCAGCTTTAAATGTATAACATCTCAACAAGTCACTCAACCCACAGGGCTACCTTGGTAACGTTCTACTCCGTCCAATAATTCAACTTCAGACCTGGAGCCCTGATTGTAATACAAATCACTGTATTGCCAGCAGTGCAGTTCATATGCTTGACTTCAAAGTCAATAGTGTTTAATCTCCAGCCACAATGACACTGTAGTCCTTTGGGATGCACATTCACAAAGTGGAAACTGTAAACATTTCTACGGGGGTAAAGTGAGGTTCCTGCCTCCATTGCTAAAGGAGCAGTTGACCACTTTCGCTCTGTACTCGGCGCCCATGGTTAATATATAATCTGTTAAAACAGACTGAGCCTGATCACAAGTTTAGCAAAACCTAGAAATTACCATTACTGGGTGTTTTACCACTATTCCGAAACCCGAGATTTGTTTTTGAAACTCTTTTTACCAGCTGCCTTTTATGTGATGCCAATCACCGCCATACAAAAGCAGAACTACATGTGACGTATGCTGGAAGTGGTATTTACAGCACCCGATGAAGTTGTATTGGACTCCAAAATGGGAATAACGGAAAGGTTGGCATAACTTGTAGTCATGCAGCCCTACCGGGGCACCCGGTAATGACCACATATGGTTATGGTAACAGAATTTGGCAGTATTAACTCTGGTAATACTGCAATAGTCGTATCAGGTCAGCTGTATTTGACTACCTATCATTCAAACCGTGCTATGAGTGATATCTCTCTTTTTAGAATGACTTTGTTTAGTCCATATTATTTGAAACTGAGCTCGGAGTGGTGCCTCTTCTGCTAACCAACCACCTCTTACTACATATTACTTGAAGCTGAGCCTGGAGCGATGTCTGTTTAGTTAAAAGGAATCTGTATTTTGCTGAGTGCACGCTATTAGGTGGCTCAACTATGAGGGATGTCTTCTCATTACAAGATCCTCCCTCTTGCCTGTATGCGCATCATGCAGAGCAACAAGCTGCGCACCTTTTTCAAACGACGACTACGAGCAGGTGACTATAACATGTATGCCCCAGCTGGAAAATTAAAGACATCCAAAATGAGTCCATGTCACGTGTTAGATGCTAAACCAGTGTGCTCACTTAGGGCCTGATTAAGCGTTTGGCAATATTACCATGAGTAATATGACCAACCTGTTATCTTTACCACAGGTGGTAGGGCGGTAGGATTCCAAGCCATGTGGACCTTTCCATCAGTTCCCATTATGGAGTCCCATGGGAGCTGGTATTTACTGCATGCAGTAACGACCTCATACAGTACTGCATTTATGTGGGGGCAATTACTGCCACACAAGCAGCTGGTAAAAATGAAACTTTGATTTTATCAGTGTGGTAAAACACCCTGAGAGGAGAAAAGGGCTGAGACGACTCGCTGTTTCCCGCTGTTTGCGCTGTTTCCCGCTGTTTGCGCTGTTAAGCTGCAACGCTCCACGCTCTCCCTGGACCCGGACAGCACGGTTACACATTTCTATATATACGCTGGTAAGTGGAAGCAGGAGCCGGTGTGTGTGACTTTGTCGTGGATGTGGTCTAATCCTCTACTGACAATCTTTTAATTACTCTTGCAATTGCTAACATTCACCTTCAGGAAACATAACGGTGAAAGCTTAAGCGGGCTCGCACAATGCGAGAAACTGGAGCCCAGCGTAAGCTAGAATCTACGCTGACCATGGAGCCGGCGCAGTATATAAATGAATGGCCGGAGGCTGCTAGTGCAGCAGGTTTACACACGGAGCGGCTTGCTGAGTCAATAACCACTGCTATTCACCCATCTGACGTATTAGCACCAAATACTATAGTTCCACCGCCTACATTATCTAGAGGCTCATTTCCAAGGGAACAAAGAAGTGGGAATGTGCACAGTGCGATGTTAAAACCACCCAATTGCCATGCTCGAGTCATAGATTCGGAGAATTGCCCACTGATACTGCCCTCTACCGAGTTTTCAGTGGACGTACATGAACAGGAAATCCAATTGTCTGAGGAGGGGCAATTATTGGACGATATGAGCGGCAGTGGTGGGGTTACCCTTGTTGGGGATGTAAATGGAGAGGGATTCGACCCTGGGTATTGTGCTGCCAGGGTGGCGGGGCCTACCGCCGTGGAGGTGGTGGGCGGAGGGCCCCATGTAAGGCTTGTGGAGGAGATTGGATCCCCTGTTGAAGTGAATATGATGACGACATTAGTTGCCCTGATGGATGATGATGGCAAACTGCCATGTGAACTGCCATGCAAACACAGTGTGCTTGTTGGTGGCAAGGATGAGCATCAGAGACCTATGGATGTAGTGACTTCATACTTGAATTTGTCTACTAATCAATCGCCTAATTCCACTGGAAATCTGGTGTCCCCACGGCCCAGGTTTTACAGTGCTGTAGACACAGTAGCCTTTATTGGCAACACCAACCATGTGGCAGATGATGCCAGCGAGGAGGTATTCATGGGTAAGAATGTCTCAGAGACAAGTGGGGAAGACGTTGTGTTAGTGAAGAGTGTGACACCACAGTGGGTGGGAAGGGTGGCTGGTCAAGACCAAAATAATGAGCCATCTACTCAAGATTGCCCTGCCCCCTTTAACGACTTGAGACTTGGATCTGAAAGAAGGAACTCTTTGGAGGTAGCTAACAAACTTTTAAACGCCCTCACACGCCTTAATGCGGGAAGAGCTGCAAAAAATTTAGTGAATTGCAGAGTGTCCATGTTGGAGTGCGAAAATGTTGCTCCGTGTGTTGATGAAGCACCAACGTTACCACAGCCTATAATTCAAACACGAGAGGCAAGCTCCCTATTGAAACGTAGGAGGCTAATTGGGAGCATGTCACCTAGTGTTAGTTGTTCACAGAATAAAAAACTGAAAATGTCAACTATCCCACTGGAACTTTCGTCACCGCTTTCAACAATGAATCCACTTTGGTTGGAACCCACCAAACTCTTAGCCGCCACTACTGTTTCTTCAACAGATGAAGATTCCACTGATTCATCCATAATGGAACGCCCCTACCCGAAGATTAGAAGACCTGTGAATCGTGAGAGGGTACACCCACGTGCTATCAGTAACGTGTTAGAAGAGCGGGATACTGTTCACCATGCCAAAGATTTACAAGCAACCATAATCTCATCCATGACACTATCAATTGCTCCATTCATCAAAATGTATGAAAATCTTAATGAGAACGTAAAAGAACTTTCATCAGTGGTTGCTACAATAAACAATAAGTTGCTTAGCATGGAAAACAAAAACTTCCACTGTAAAGAAGTGCTTCATGAAATACATCGAAAGACCGACTGGGCCCTAGAAACCCTTGTTGACCATGCCAAAAAATGCAAATTTGGACAAAAGACTGTTGGCTGAAGTTGCAAAAGAGGCACTGGGGATTTTTCAACAACAGAAAAATAAGCATGACCAACAAACGGATGTGACCCCTTGTCCAGCAACCTGCCTGCTACCTAAAACAGCAAATGTGGAACGGTTTACTGAGCAGGATTGTGCCAATGTTACACGGAATGTTCAAAAGCACGCTAGCAGCCCAGCACAATATGCTACTTTAAGCTCACCCTTGCAAACGAAAACTATATTGAACCTTCGGAGCTCTGTCTGCAATGAGGCGTTTTCACTACAAACGCTTAAGAATCCAGGCGGTGCATCACTGCCTGTGGTTGCTGCGAATAGCAAACTTGCAGTTGACTGCCAACCTGTGAACGTTCCTTTGAAAGAACTAAACAAGGTCAGCAGTGCATTTGCCAGCATTATTAAGGAGTCCCAAGTGGCCTCGAATTTGGCTCTTTTAAATCATCAAGTGCCATCATTTCAACAATACCAGCTAACAGGGAAGTAACGAGCGCCCAAACGCCAGCTATGCCCCTCAAGGGAGCGGTTAATGCGACGCCCGAATTACACAACATCTTTAAAGGCCCATTGGACACCCAAAAGACCACTGCAAGTAGTGCACAGCCAAGGAACGGCTTGATGAAAAAAAGTAAAAATCAGACGCACAGGAAAGCTAAACGAAGTGCTGACTCAAGAAAATTCCTGCGTCATCTTAAGAGTCAATGTAACGGTTAATGGACCCTTCCATGGAGCGGAAAACGCCGGAAGAAAGGAAGGTTTACATGCAGTACCAGGTGGCCCAATCGTTTTAGAGGAATCTATAACTAGCAGCAGCGATGGCACAGATTTGCTAATAAACCTTTCAACATATAACAACGAAGAACTTGCAGAGAAGGAGCCAGCCGTGGTCCACCCTATGAGTTTGCCTGAATCACCTACTATGGTGCAACCTGTAATTGCTCCAGAAGGACTCATTGTGCCGGCGGTCCAGGCAGACATAAATGCATGTGACACAGTGACACAGGCTGTAACACAGGATTTAACTGCAGTGACGTCCTCGACATTTCCATCTCGAAAGTGCCAATTAATCCAACCGTTACCCTCGATACAAAATGCGAAGGATCATTTGGAACCTATATTTACGACATTAGAGGCCAAACGAAGATTGATTGCTGCCAAGTCGCAAATCAAAGGCCTGTTGTCAAGCCCGCAAGTTGACCAGGAGGTGTTGCTTGATACTGACAATGCGCAAGCTCAAAAGAGAGAGTCCCACTCTGTGAATAATGGTCATCCGATACCACACAGAAATAGACAAACTTCAAGCCTTAAAACAGGAATTGACCCAAAGACACAATCAGTGCGGCAGAGTAACAAAAACGTGCATACTCCAAAAGTCAACAAGAAAGGGAGGAAATTACAAGCACATTCAACACAAGCGCCACATCGACCCCTCTTGGAACGAATTGAAACCTCTGATAAACTAATACTAAACCGACACAATGTGTTATGGTTGGGCCATCTAATTCCAAGTTTAAGAGCAATTGAATCTGCGGATCTAAAAATCGTAGAATTCTTCAATGAAAAGAAAAATGATGCTGTGATTTTACATCTACAGTCTAAACTCATTGTGGAAGCCCTGTTGGATGCTAGCCCCGTGCTGATATCACTGTGGTTTGACATAGCAAAAATTGAAGAAGACCGACAATTTGGCTCGCTTGAAGAGAAGGCAGACCTGCCAATAGTTGCTGCCACAAGTTACGCTCTGACTGAAGAAATAGAAACAAAACAGGGCGAAATGAAAACTGGCGAGTCGGCGTTGGGTCTGCATCGAGCTTTACTCTCCACCGAGGCACCCCACACAAGGGATCCGATAAGAATAACGATTAATGGAACGGTGAACCCTTTGCGCACAGGGGTTGACCCTAAGACTCAAGAATCTTCAGGTAACAGAGATGATGACTGGACATGGTTGGCTGCAACCATAAACAATCAACTGGAAAAGTAATGCCAGGAACCAGAGGGCCCTAAAGAGTGCACCATGGGTTCATGGAATACCCATGGTTTTTTGCACCTCTTTGAATCATCGTGGGCCTGTGGATTGGACATATTATTCTTACAAGAAACTTGGCTTTTGCAAACTCCGTTGCTGGAAGGCTTTAAAGTGGCATTTAATCCAGCCATAAAGCAGGCAAAAGGTAGACTGATGGCTGGCCTGCTTGTGGCTATAAAAAAGCGTCCGGCCTTCGGATTTTGAATTCATGCAATCCATCTTCTTTTATCCAGGTTGCCACCATCAGTACCCAGCAAAATGGTTGTAAGGCACCATGCTTGTATATCATTAATGTATATTGGAATCACCTGGCCAAGGATGACTCGCTTTTTATTGACCAAATTACAGCATTGATCGATCTCTCAACAAAGGAGCTGCCATTGGACCTAATTGTGTGTGGGGATCTAAACATCGTTTGTGCCCCAAACGGAGACAGAATTGGGCTTAAGGATAAGAAGGCCCATAAACACGAAGAAGTAGCAGCTCAGTGGTGCCTAGAAATGGATCTCCGTGGTCTATCAATGCTCAACGGCCATACTGTTGGGGACATTTCTGCATGTCCTACATGGAGAAGATCTGATCAGGAATCAGTACTTGACTATATATTTGTTTCTGAAAACATCCACAAACGGACAAAAAAATGGAAGTTGTCAGAATGAAGCATAGCGACCACGATATGGTTCAATTTATATTTGAACATTCTACTCCCTGTATTAAGGAAGGTTGGCGCTTTGCTGTGACTACTGGTTCCAGTAGGATCCGTCTAAACTTGTTGGACACAGAAGTTGCTGCTATTACACATAATTTCCAACACGGCTCAAAAGCACTTGAATATCGAGATCTTTTGTGCGATTATGAAGAACGAAAATATAACCCAAATCATAAGGGGTTTCGAGCAAAACACAAATTTGATATGGCTCTCATGCAACGAAAAAGAGCCATGCGACAAGAACTAAGGGCCCTAAAAAATATAAGCAGCATATCCAGGAAGGAGTGCAAACGAATGATCAAACAAAGATACCGGAACTGGCATAAATCACATGCAGCTACTCTGATGCAAAATGACTCCGAACTCATGTTACAGAAAATGTCTGGTAAAAAATTGGCTGAGTACTGGAGATTTATAAATAACAGCTTGGCTCCCCAACATGCATTACAAGCTAATGCAGTCTCGGAAGAAAAGTGGGCCGAATTTTACTCAAATCTATATGCTAAAGATCCATCTCCCACAGTCTGGGTATATACGGCGCTAAAGAAATGGGACTTGGTGTTTGAGCGTCTTGATATACTCAATGTAATTAAAAACGTGCACGATTCTAGAGCTCCCGGGCCGGATGGCCTAACCAATTTTACTCTCAAGAAAAATCCAGAATTATGGACAGACTTTTGTGTAAGGTTGTTTGAAAGAGTCATTAAGAACTGATCGACCCCAAAGTCTTGGAAAAGTGCGGTGGTAGTACCTATTTTTAAAAAAGGGGATCGAACTAATCCTCGAAACTATAGGCCTATAGCGCTACTTGACGTCTTGGGGAAGACCTATGCCAGCCTCTTACAACAAAAACTCCTAAAATGGGCTACAGCTGCTAACCACGTAGATCCCAGACAAGCAGGTTTTGTAAAAGGAGTAGGATGTGGGTTGAACCTATTACTGCTAAATCTGCTAAAAATGGATGCAGTGAAGTCAAACCTGGCACTGATAGACTTGTCACAGGCGTTTGACAGCATAAATAGGGAGCTGTTGTGGGAAAAACTCACGAGGTGGAACTGTCCCTCGAGCCTAGTGGATGCAATCCGCGAGTTACACACAGACACTTCTATTAAGATTTGTTTGGATGAGAAAGGTACGTTGTCTGCTGCCATTGCCACATATAAGGGCGTGAAACAAGGCTGCCCGTTGGCAGCAATTGTTTTCAATCTCTTCATCTCATACATAATGCAAGCCTTTAATGGTGTAGCTACCTTTCCTCCAAAACTTTATGGGTCCTCAATAGAATACCTGGTCTATGCAGATGACCTCATTTTGGTGGACTTGACGCCTATTGGGCTCCAGCGAAAACTCAATTGTCTTGAGCATTACACAACAGAAAACGGCCTCAAAATCAACAAAGAAAAAAGTGAAATTCTGATTTTCGAAAAGAAATCACAGGGAAATAAAGGCAAAAAAGGAAAGTTTTGCTGGCGGCTTGCAAATGAGTGCCTACAAATCGTAAAGAACTCGACCTACTTGGGCATGAAGATCAGCGCCAGTAGAAGAGATGAGCCGTGGTCTACTGTTGCAAAAAGCAAGTGCCGGCAGCTGGCGTGTGAAGCGCAACTAATCAACAAGAAATTTGGCAAATGTTCACTAAAACCTGTCACTTTATATTTTTGAGCAAAAAGCGGTACCTGCACTAATATATGGTGGGGGAAAATGCATTTGGCTGTGCAGAGGTTTTGTGGAATTCCCTAGAAAACATTGTTTGGTCCCGTGCCTTGCAGCTTCCAAAGGGTACATCGACAACATGTCTACGGTACGAGCTAGGGCTCATATAAATTAAAGCAAGAGTCACGTGGAACTTACTAAGTCTATATAGAAAAACGATGGTTAAAACTCCGGTGCCGCAATTTGAATTATTACATAAGTCTGATAATGACAGAGTCGACACTACATTGTTTGATTGGAATGTACTCTGTCAGGCTCTATTAGAGGAGTACGACATCAGTCTCTCATTGCTAATAGAGAACCCAGACATGGCTAAAATGAAAATCTGGAGATCTGATTGGATATCGACCTGCGACTCAAGAGCAAATTCAATTCTAATGTGTGAGGTACCGGGAGAAGCAAAAGCTTATGGTCAGAGACATACATATCTAACCTGCTTACCAGATCAATACTCAAGAGCCCTGTACATGCGTTTCAGAATGAATTTGTTTTTAACAAAAGAGCGTTTGGTTACATGGACGAAGGATGCTAACATCGATCCAGTGTGCAGATTCTGTAAAATGAGTAATGAATCCATCAAACATTTAGTCATGGTTTGTCCGGCCTTTGAGCAACAAAGAGAAAGACATTTTGGTAAACTGATCAATGAGCATCAATTCATGAAATCAGATGATTGGTGGAAGGCACTGTTTGAGGGGAACAACTGAGTAGTTTTATTTGCTCTAGTAAACTTCCTTTGATTGCTGAAAAGTAATTTAGATACTGAGAATGGGAAACTGGGTCTACGTAATTAAGAGAACTGTTATGGAGGAGGTACATGGGTTGTATGTGTGAAATCAAAACGACGATGTTTCAGATTGATGAAGAAAACTAAGAGTTGGAAGGAGGGACTGGGAGATTGTATTGTTATTTTAAAGGTTTGAACAAACCAAATAAAAAATAAAAAAAACACCTGGTAATGGTATTTTACCAGGTGATTTACCCCTAAACTTGTGATCAGGCCCTAAGCCTTCGGAAATTCTCTCGAAATCTGTCTGTTCACCAGACTGCAACTTTTGATGTGCCACCACCCTGCCCTCTTTGTTCCTCCCAGCTCACCCTCTCGAACCCTTAGGCCAAGCCAACCCCAACTTTCTCACCCCCCCCCAGCCTCCCTTTGCTGTCTCGCACCCTGACACAGCCCTTTCCATGCTCCACTCTGCTATATCTGATACTCTTGATGTTCTTGCACCTTTCATGAGGATCCGCGTGAAGCCCAAAGCAAAGTGTAACTCTTGGGACGACTCAGACTTTGTCACCCTTAAACGCAAGTGCAGGGTTGCTGAGAGGAAATGGCGTGCTTCCGGAACACTCTCTGACAAACTGGCCTGCCGCCTGCTCCAAAGGCAGTACCGGCTCTCTGTCCGCTCCAAGAAGAGAGCCCACATCCAAGCCCATGTCTCTGCGGCATCTAACAACTCAGCCAAACTCTTTAAAATCTGCAAGGAGCTGGCCAATCCTGCTGCAGTCTCTACCTCTCCTGTCCCCTCCCAGGCCCTCTGCACGGCCCTGGCTTCTCATTTAATCTCTAAAACTCAGGACATCCTGTCCTCTCTCTTCTTCTCCCCCTCTTCCCTCTACTCCCTCCTCTTCCTCTGGTCCTTCCTTGGCCACCTCTCCTCCCTCCTTCTCTGCCTTTCCCCTGTTCTCCCCAGACAAGGTTTCTAGACAAGTCCGATCTATAAAAGTCTTGACAAAACAGGTTCACCCCTGTTCCTCCAAAACCCTCAAGGACCATATTGACACCCTGGCTCCTGCTCTGGCTGACTTCTGCAACCACTCCTTCGCCACTGGAGACTTCCCGCCCCCCCCCCCCGAAGCACTCACTTGTGCACCCTCTTCTTAAGAAACCCTCTGCCGACCCTTCCTGCCCGGCTAATTATCGCCTAAACTCCACCACTCCTTTCCTGGGCAAACCCCTGGAACAGCTGGCCATCTCCCACCTTAATCTTCACACTGAATCTGTTGGTTGTCTCCATGACCATCAGTCTGGCTTCAGAACTGCCAGAAGCATGGAAACTGCTCTCCTGAACATCCGTGAAGACCTGCTCTCCAACCTTGACTCCAACACCCCCTGTGTCCTTATCTTACTTGATCTCTCTTCTGCCTTTGGCACAGTCAACCATGCCATCCTGCTCAACAATCTACATGATAACCTGGGTATCACCGATCAGGCCTTGGCTTGGCTGACTTCTTTCCTCTCCGATCGACCCTCCCAGGTCCAACTTGGGTCCTTCCTCTCCTCTATCTCTATCTCTGCTTGTGATGTTCCCCAGGGGTCTAACCTCTCTCCCTGGCTGTTCAACCAATACCTGGCACTTCTTGCCCACTGCATTGCCGCTCTCTGCCCCAACTTTCAGTGGTATGCGGATGACACTCGACTCATTTTCAGGCTCCCTTCTGCCACCTCTTCTCCTTCTCCCATCTCTAACTGTCTGTCTGCTATCCAGGAGTGGTGCGCTGCCAATGATCTCTGCCGTAATGCCACTAAGACAGAGATTCTCCTCATCGGAACACCTGCTCCCGCCTTTCCTGTCACTCTCTGGCCGCCTTCTCTTGGCCCTCTTCCTGCTCCCACCTGTGAGGCTAAAAACCTCGGCATCATCTTCGACTCCACACTCTCCTTCTCTCCTCACATCTCTGACGTCTCTAAGAAGTCACGCTACCAGCTGCACCTCCTCTGAGGTATTCTTCCTTTGCTCTCCTTCCTGCGAAGCTCACTGTCATCCAGAGCTCTTGTTCTCTTAGGCTGGACTACTGCAACAGCCTCTCTAAATGTGCCGGCCTCTACTCCCCACCCTCTGCAACTCATCCAAAACAGGACTGCGAGACTTGTCCTTGGCCTCAAGCCCAGCGATCGCATCTCTCCAGGACTGAAATCTCTGCACTTGCTCCTAGTTGCAGCGAGGATTAAGTTAAAAACCCCCTGCATTGTCCACAAGGCCTTCTGGGGCCTCAATACCCTCAACTCCGTCTTTCTAAATATCTTCCTTCTTGAGCTCTTTGCTCAACCGCCTCCAACTCCCTCAGGCTCAGTCGCTTCTACAAGCAACAAGTTGGTGGTAGATCTCTTTCTTCTGCTGGGGCCTCCCTCTGGAACAGCCTCCCCGCCTCTCTGATACTTGAGGAGAACCATCTCTGGTTCCGGAAGCACCTCAAGACCTTCCTCTTTGCTTCTACTTTCTCTCCTCCTCTCTGCTGCTGATCTCCTGGTTGAAACTAAAACTGCACTGGTTAGATGGCGGCCCTCTTATCTCGGGCCCAGTTCCCCTTCCCGCCAGTTGCACACCTGCACTGCCCCCCTGGCAACCCTTGCACTCTGGTACTGTTTCTGTATCCCTACAGCCCCCTACCTGCACTTGACACCTGGTCTGCACTTGCACTTGCCACCTGCTGGCCGCACTTTTTCTTTCTTTATTTTACTGTTTATCCTATGTACTGCCCCCTCCCCTGCACTTGCGCAATCTCAAATATCACCTGGCCTAGTAAGATTGTTGTCTGTCTTCCCTCTGTTCTCCCTCCCTTGCCTCATCGCGCCTTGAAACACATGTGTATAGGCGCGTTAGGAATTCCATGTCACATCATATCCGTGCCCCCCACTAATATTGATTTCTAGAGACTCCACTGAAAGCAATGGACATTAGTTAGGAGTCCTAGACAGTGTAGAAATATGAGGGTGTTGGCCTAAGAGGAATAAAGTGATGTTGGATGGGCATTTGTGTTAGGGAGGTAGCGTCACCTCCAATATTTAGTGACGCTTAATAGTGAATGACAATTATTTCAAAAGGCAAAATGTCACATATGGACATGTCGGTTTTAACTAATGAAATCAAGCCGCCCCTCGTTCTAGACTTTTTAAACTAAAGCTTCTAAATAATCCCCCATCACTTTTTTGTAATCCCCTTGAGGGTACACAATTACTGCCACCAGAAAGCAGGGGTGCATTTTAACCAATCGCACTGTTGGGGAGGGAAGGGTCTGTTTTTTTGCCACAAGCCATGCAGTGTTCCCAACTAAAGGGAGTGTAGCGAATTGGTAATTGTCATTTTATTAGTTCATTTAAATAGAAACAGCTTTATATTACTGTAACGGCTGTGTCTTTGAACCTTTTGCAGAATTGCCCTACATTTGCAGACTGTATCTCAGTCTTAACCACATCCCTTCTTGTCTCACTCAAACTTCTCATTTGAGCTCTGAAATCGCCACCCTAGCCATACCAAGCCCACAATACTGGCATTGTAGTTTCCGTTATTTCACTTAGTGCATGATAGAACCATGGCTCAAAATTGATGTAGTTATGAGTGACACTCCACCCTATGAAATTCACCATATAAATAGGGTTCAAAATTGAGGGGACCTGGGAGGTATTTAGCTCCTGCTTGTAGCCTAGAAGAGCCTGTTAGCTTGGCACCCACAGGTACCAAAAGCTACTTTTGGCTCCCCAGGCCAACTGATGCCAAACAAACTTTAACTCTGTGCATGTACAATCGATAAATAAGCATTGGGACACATCCGTGATCCAGATAAGAGTTTGAAGTGGGAGTATCTTACTCCCTGATTCTTGAAGTTGGGAGTAAAATGATTTTTTAGAGAGTAAAAAAGTAAGTCGCAATCCCAATGGGAATATTTTATAAGAGAATAAAAAGGTGTTTTAACTGGAAAACAGAAATGGTTTTGTAATATTTATTTCTTTGTAGCTAGTTTTTCAGACATGTTTACTTCTTCCAATCAGGCAGTAACAATAGTAGTTTCTTCCTGTGGCACTACGTGCAGTATGGATCCAAACATATACATGGACCTGTGTGGGTGAAAGAGGGAAAAAGGGATTTCTTTGTTGGGAATATTTCTACTCCCTATTTAAAATTTGTGGCAGTATTTGCCTATTTGTAGGGAGTAAAAGTGGCCAATACACCCCTTATCTGTAGGGCTGGACAAAGCTATGACATTTGAAGCATAAGGGGTCATAATAAAAATTAGGCAAAATCTTATGTGGAAGTTACATTTGCAGAATGCTGTATACTTGCTCCCGATTCCCCAGTGGTTGTCCCTACTCGCTGGTTAATGCCGGATACTGTGAGAAACCTGAGGATATTCTCACCCCTAAACACCTTGGATCCTTTGCGCAGGTGGCCAGGGAAAGGCATCGCTATTGGATCCCGACCCTGGGGGCGGAGAAGCGAGGGAGGATCACCTGGTTGGAGAGTCCTTGGGTACTGGGAGTGGGGTGCCCTTGGGCAAGACATGGTATCCACTTTCTCTATTGACAGCCAACCCTTCCCCAACCTTTATGGGCTCTTAGAAGCCAGCTCCCCTCATTTGTCCACAATTGACACTTGACAGTACTGGAATGAAGAAGAGGCCACTAAGAGCAATGAAGAATATGCTCTTTTACCACTCTAGTATTCAGACGAGGAAGAAGCCTTCTAAGAGCAGTGAAGGTCAGACATGTCCCTTTAATTGTGGTCAGGCAAGGCTGAGTAATCATTCACACCTGCAGCCTGTCAAGGTCATGGGGCTGCAGGTGTATAAATGGAGCCCTGCTCAACGGCCATGGGGAACAACAGGAGAAGGACCAGGAGGTTGGTGCATGCAGCAGAGAACTCTACAGCGTGGCGTGGGAGTTGGGACTCCCTGGAGCAGATTGAAGAAGATAAAGGGAGCTGTGCAGGAAGGCTGCCCCTTTCCTTTCTGCACACACAAAGTGCTTGTTCCCCTGTGGTGGAGGACCACCACAGGAGTGTCTGAGGGGCAGGACCTCGAGCCCTGACACTAAAGGCAGAATGTTGTGGGATCCATGCTGCAGCACAAACTCTTAAATTGACCAGTGAGTTTCTGGTGAAGGAGAAACCCGGTGTTCCCCTGTGTGAACTCTTTATTTCCTGAATACTTTGGATCGTAGTGGTCACATGCTTCAGATTAGCACATTTTATTTTTTTAAAGTCTCCGATCCCTTCATTGTCAGTTATCAAACAGATGGGAATACTTTGTAGCGGAGTGGTCGCGTGTAACAAGAAACACGTTTTCGAAGGTCTCAGAGCATTGATCCATTCAATGAAAGTGAAACTAACGCATTTTAAACTACAGATGAAGTGAAAAAGAACCATAAGCAAGATGTATAATTATTGAATACCAAACAGAATTAAAACTTTGCTACCAAACAGAATTAAAACCTTTGGAACCCAAAAAGGGGAAAGAAATGTTCAATCCAAGTAATCCCTTTTATGTGGAATTGTTAAAAGAATATTATCAGCAAACCAATATATATTGAAGTGCTAAGCAAACCACAGTATGTTGAATTCTGGTGTGACTTTAAAGACTATACATACAAAAGACACTGAAGGCTGATTAACAATGACATTTCAACCTGGGTAAAAGTGTCAAGTATTGGCAGAACTCATCGGTGTTAGGACGCCATAATTATCCGGCTTCCACAAGACCTAATACTTATGGATCTCGTACTTGCCGACGAACGGTGGTCACGGTCCCTTTAAGACCTTGTCTGCCGGGAGCTTGGAAGTTGGCATGGAGACGATGGCGTCCTCTCACGGCTTTCAGTTTTCACCGTGCACGCTGAAGGACGTATTGTGCTCATGTGATTCCTATTTAAGCCACCCCTGTACGTTATGCCGGCGCTTCTGAATCTTGTATTCTAGCGGCTTGCTATTCCTCGTATCCAGGTTCTTGCCTTGTCTTTTCTGCCTTGTTTTCCCCATGTTCCTCGACCTCGGACTGCCACCGGACCTGCCTTGCTTACTCCCTTGTACTTTTACTGCCAGCCTTGCTCCCTGACCTCGGACCGCCACCGGACCTGCCTGGCTTACTCCTTTGTACTTTTGCTGCCAGGCCTGCTCTTCGACCTCGGACCGTCAACGGACCTGCCTTGCTTACTCCTTTGTACTTTTGCTGCCAGCCCTGCTCTTCGACCTCGGACCGCCACTGGACTTACTATACCTTGCCGGCCAGCTTTTGTACTGTTTCCCGCTTACGTTTCTACTCCTGCATTGGAACTTTGCACCATTGGTACACTGACTAGAGACTGCCTTAAATGTACCTTTAGGTGTCCTCGTGCCGTCGGGTTAGGTGTTGCTCTTTGGACATCTGCTTGGATCCGCCTCCTGGTTCCTGCTTTGCCTTCACTTCTGGTTGATTCCTTGTCATTTCGTATTTGGGTTTGCCACGAACACTTCCACATTACTTCTTCTCCTTCCTGGGGATATTCTGACACTCTGAAGAACTGCACAGGTTAGTGGTTGGTTTCTCTCTTGATGTCTGCATTTTGGCATAGAATTGCACCATTGTGATTGTTGCTCTTCTTGCAGTTGTCTGGGGGTCTTGCCTGTACACCTTGAGAAGACGTCTCGTCCCAGTATCCTGTTCCATGCGGTTCTGGGTTCTTAGTTGGCATTCCATCTTTCCGCCAATCAATTGTTCTGGTTGTTCATTGTATCAACTAGTTCGGTAGATTGGCGAGAAGAATTCCTCGGCTACACTACGAGGGCAAGAGCGCTACTGACAAAAAGCTGCAAATTATCTGAACAAATATTTGAAAATAACATTAACTGAACTATGGAGACAAGGATATTTTATGTTTCTTTTTTAACTCTATATCTTGAAACTTGGGGAAGGCAACCCTGCCTGACCAGGAACATTCATTTTAAGGTTGTTTGAATTGTGTGACTTGGAACTTGGAGAACGGAACCCCGAATCCTGACTTGCGGGGGTGGTGGGAGGAAGAAAACCCTGAGACCTGAATAAGACTTTCATCCTCAATCCAAGAAAGGGAATTGAGACTTTTCTTTGTGGAACTGTTTTATAGTTTGGGAAGGGAGCGGAAAGAAAGCTGTGAGCTGTGTAAGGAAGGCATGGTATCAACAGTAAGACAAGCACGAGTGACCACAGTTCAAGGGTGCTTATTGAACTTAAAAAAGGGTTTGAAAAATGCCTATCTAATCCTAAATCTACAGATGGGAGCAAGCCAGGACCATCAAATAATAACACAGTCCTCGCAGTGTTGTGTCAAAATAAAAGGGCCTACACTAATAAACGTATTGCCAATCACTACCTCATAATACAAATAGTGTGGGTTATAATGTTATGAAAAAGAAAGTGTTCACATAATAATGTGTCGGGATGTTCAGGCCGTTGGCCTCCCTTCCCCACGTTTTCAGCACGGGACCAGTACACTCAAGCTTAGCACAGTCGCTGGCTTCTCTAGCACAAGGATACAGTTCAATCATCAGCATCAGGGCATTCCATGTCCAAGTTTCTTTACCTTTCAAAGTCGCTTGATTCAGGGGGCCTCATGCAATAAATAAACAATAAGTTCCTTTTCCTTTTTCAGATTTTCACAAGTACTCAATTCCTCAGGCAATTCACTATTCACCTCGGATCCCCCTTAGCCGGGCTCAGATCCTTTCACCACAATGTTTGTACATTATTTATTTATGTAGGTCCCCATAGGGTGTTCTTTCTCTGGTGACTCACGGTTCACCCCTCAGTCGGGCTCAGATTCCTTTTAAGTTAAAGTTCAATACTTTACACAAACTTGCTTTGACCAAAAGCTGTTAGCTGCTCTCCCTCCGCCGGATTCGGACCAACTTCATATATGATTTCAACAACTATCAAAGTCTTTCGAATGTGCACAGGATTTTGCTTGAACCGTTGCAGGACCACTTCGATTTTACAATTTCTTATCACTCACCACATTTGCCACCTTTCAGCTGGATACCCAACAGAGACCTTTGAATTGAGCCCCCGCGTGGTGCTGAACCACTCTGCCTACGGTATCGTATCTTGGCTTCAGAATTCAATCACTCATCTGCTGGTTAATTGTATTTGCGTCGCTCGCCAGATATCTTTCGTACGCTGTTTTCTTTAGTTTTGATTATACAATGTTGCCGCTTACAACCTTGGCTTTAACACAGACCGGTCTGGTATCGGTCTCCCCAACTCACTGCCTGTGCTGACTGCACTGTCGATGCTTTGAGGTAGGAGCCAAGTACAGTACCATGGCGGCGAACGATTCTCTCCGCCTTGACTATCGACCTGGGAGAGCCCCGGGTACCTCCGACACACAATGCAGCGTTCTTCAACCTCGATTCCTGGTCTTATGTTTCCTATTCTCAAAGGTTTCTGAAAGTAACAGTCTTTGGCGAAAAGGTCAAGGGCACTTCCGTCCTTGCAATCACCTTTGGTTGTGCTGTCTTTCTTCTTGTATTAAACTGCCATCTCAGAACCACTGTTTCCTCATGTGCTTTGCCTTGCTCAGAGTGTGCTCTTGTGCTCCGCCTTTTATCCGTGTGGGGAAGTGTGATGGAAGTCAGGTGTGTGTAATGGTCAGTGATTGCCTGACTGTGCCTGACCATTGTATTGGGACATATCAGCTATACTGCCCATGTGTTACTCCGTTTTCTCTCACAGTGAGCTGTCCGTGAGAAAGTGTTCGTGTTGGGAAAGGGGTGGGAGTTGAGTTCCTAAGTATCCTACCTAGAAGGATGGGGAAAATGTGTTATGGGGAAGGGGATACTGTATCTCGCCATCTGGTGTCCCACCTCCACTCCCGAGGACCCCTCACCCAGGTGATCCTCCGGCACTGGTCCACCCCCAGGGACTGGATCCAAAAGCGATAGGTGTGTCCTGGCCACCTGGATAACAGATCCCTGAGGACTAGCGGGTGAGACACCTTCAGGTTTCTCACAGCTGGAAGAAGCTCAGAACTTTATCTTGGACACTGTTTCTTTTGGTTGCTGACATCCCTACACATTGTATAGATTAGTTGTGAGGGCAAGCATAGGTTTTGGACACAGACAGACTCCTAAGTTGAACTCTTTAACTCAGACTTTCCTTAGTTTATTTAGGTAGGGAAATCCCACCTTAGTATAGTGCATGTTAGGCCTTTTTCCATCCTGGCATTTAAGTTAATCAAATTAATTGTTTGATTTTGGAATCTGTTATCTGAGTCCTTCTTCATGATGCCTTCACAATGCCCAGGATCTGCTTTTGGCTCCTACTCATCTAATCTTAATTTGTCTCCCTGCAGGCAATAGTATTTTATATATTGCAACACTGCAGTTTGTTAAGCCATGTATGAGTGGGACTCTGTGCAGTGCATACCTAAAAGAATCTGTTATCAGATAAGAAAGCTAAAGCAGAGTGATGTAAAGTGATTCAGCCAGGATCGCATATTTTTGTCAAGAGGAGAAGCTGTGATTTTAGGCAGGCTTTCCTGGTTCTATAATTTGTAATTCAGTAATTGAACTATGAGGCAATTATGGGAATGTTGTTGCACTAAAAAGTGGTTGTAACAGAATTGCCACCACTTTTACCACACCACCATACTAAGGAGCTCATTTTCTACTGAGCCACAACGTAAATAGATGGCATAATGGCCGTGCGTTATGGCTTTTATGCCATGCACTCATGTCACGGCTAATTTTCGTCAATTTGTATGGCGGAGAGGGGAGGCGGAACGCAAATAGTGAGATGAATTACGCCGCTCACTAAAATTAGCCCCTAAGAGTTGGAAGGTAAAGTGGAGGAAATACGTCCAGCGCTTGGCTACGGGTATTTTCTCCACTTTACATTCTGAAACTGAAGAAATTATTACTTATGACAATTCCTCATCAAAGTCCCCAGTGGAGTACTGTGGGAGTCTATGAATGGAAAATAACTCTGTTACCACCGCTCATAATTGGGCAAATGTACTGCCAATACGAGTGACAGTAACTGTAAATGAGTGTGGCTATATTTCTGTGGGAAATATTGCCATATTCTTAATGACCCCCTATATCTCCTGCCTTCGCATGTTTGGTTTAACATCAGTGTTCAATGCTTTCTGCATAGTCTTTTTTCGAAAGCTGTATTAGTACTCTCTGGTCAACAAAGATGACTTGCAATGCACCAAACCACGTGGTAAATCAACCATAAAATAATAAAGGGATTCCTGAATGCACAAAAATACATAACTGAGAATGTGTATCTGCAAAATTATTACAATTCAATACAGCTAAGATGCTGGATTAAAAATGCATCTGTAGGTCTTGTAAGGTGCTCATGGTGGCAACAGACTGACACAAGTGATCACAGTTCAAGGGTGTTTATTGAACTTTATAATGGGTGAGACCTAATCTAAACCTAAATCTAAGATGGGAGCAAGCTACGACCATCAAATAGTAATAAGGCATCAATTTTCTTCCAAAACTTGACATACACCAGCTCCCCCGGCAACAATGTTTGGGTGGTTGGTGGGTCAGTCGGTGGATCTGCCACATTTTGTAAATCCTCTGGGTGTGGCGGTGCCATCTGTCGTGACACGCACTTGATCACACATGTAAGATGTGTCAAATATTGCTTGAATTCTTCCCCCAGGATCGCTGCCGCCCTATGGGCATCTGACGCCCTAATCACTGGTTAGATGGGTGTTTGCATGTGTCTACCAGTCACTATTTCATGGGCGGGGAGAGGTGGTGGTCCTTGCTGGGCTTAGTGCGCAAATTGAACAGGGTAGGGGTAGGTAGTATACCCAGTTCTTTTGAGGAGGCCGTTGATCCATTCCAACCCCCCCCCATTTGTTTGTGGGTTGTAAATCGAATACATGCAGCGTTTGATGCTCAATAGTGCTACAATCTCTTTAAAGAGTTCATTGAAAAAATGGGTGTCGTTGTCAGACCTCAAAACGTCACATACCCCCCATCGGGGGAAAACTTCACATATGAGGAATTTTGCAGCACATTTGGCATCGGGGTGGGTGAATGGACCGGCCTCAACCCACCTTGATAATGGACACACTACCACGATAAGGTATCGAGCCCCATTGCATCTCTTCCCCCATATCTACATAGTCAATATGCAGCTCACGGAATGGCCCAATAGGGCAGGGCAGGGTGCCTTGCAATGTTCTGAGTGTCACCCTTGTACTGAACACTTGGCAGGTGGTGTATGGAATGACCATCATTGAGAGGTGTTCCTGGAGGTTGGGTATAAACCAGTATAAAACCATCTCTTGTTCCGGAAGCTTTTCAAGTCCTTCGTCTTTGCCTCTGCCTTTGCCCCCCTACTCTCCTGTTGATCTGTTTCTTCTGTTGGCATCATGCACCTGGCCAGTCTATCATTCGGGCCCAGGTACCTGCTCACCCTGCCACCCTCCTGCACTGCCTCCAGGCCACCCTCTGCACGAGGTTTCTGTATCTGTACCCATACAGTCACCCTCCCACTTCTTCTGCACTTATCAGATATACCTTATCTGACTGTCATCTGCCACTTGCTGGCTGCACTTCCATGGTTTATCGCCCTTATTTATTTATTGATTGATTTATTTTATTTAATATTTATTTCTGTTTTCTCGCTGGTTTCTTTTTTTTTGTTCTCCCTTATTCCCCTCCCTTTTTGCCTGGTCACGCTCCGAAACGCTTGTGTATGAGTGTGATATAAATAAAATATAATTTCATTTTCATTTAATTTCCTGGATGTCTGCTGCAATGTTTTGCTTGGAGCTATGAGAAGGGTAGTGCAATTGCTCAAATGCTGTGCATATCAGTTCTATGGGCATCACTACTTTCCCAGTGCATTGCTGTCTCCATAAGAGGTCAGTGGGAGACTGTTTGCACCCACACTTGAGCCAAATTTCTCGCTCTTCCTGTTGTGCCCTTCGCGGAAGCTCAATTATCTGGGCTATGGGCAGGGCTGTGTATGGGTCTCTCTCTGTCCTTGTAGTTGCTGCTGCGATGACATATTCAGTGGGCATGGGCACTAGGAGATATGATGCAGCCTTAGTTGCCGCATCAGTGGCCGCACTCCACAACACAATTTTGTTAGTGTTGTTGGTGTCTGCTGCGCATTTGACGACCGTCACTACAGATGGTTCTGCGAGGGTGGAAATGAGTGTATTGAGCAGGTTGGCATGTTACACTGGTGATCCGTCTTACCTCCTAAAGTCCCTCCTCCATTGTGAAAGACCTGCATGCACCGTTGTGGTGACATATGCAGAGTCTGCATAGATGGTGGCATAAAACACCCCTTGGACACCCAAAGAGCCTCAATAAGTACTACGAGTTCTGCCGCTTGGGCTGAGTAGTGCATGGGCAACTTTTTCATTACTAGTGTCTCATAGTCATCTGCCTCTAGGTGCACCACTGCAGCCCCAAAATGTCTTTGCCCCATGTCCTGGTCAATTGTCGCTGACCCATCAACAAAAATACCTCGCCTTCCTCTAAAAGGCTGTCTCTTGCTTTAGGGATATCCTCTTCCTTGCCCTTATAATTTGCATAGTCATGTTGTTGTAAGTCCTCGTCAGTACATGGTTCTGTGAGGAACGTGGCTGAGTTCACTGTTTTACACCTCACACCGTGCGTGTGTGGGCTTGAGAGAATAATCTCGTACGCTGATGCCTGCTGGGTGGTGAGGGTAGATTTTGAGTGATCTATGATGGCAAATATTGAGTGTTCCACATACAGAGTCATTGAGCCATCAGAATTGTTCTCTTTTCTATTCCAAAGGCTGCAGCAGTGAGAGCTTGTTCGCATGCGAACTGTCCCTGCATCACTGAGTCTAGAGTGATGCTGTAATAGACCAGTGTTTGTGGCCCATTGTGCTCTTTTGCGTGAGTACCACTGTCATGATTGTGCCATTAGAGTGTGAAAATATATAAAACTCCTGTGGGTAATCTGGGGTGGCAAGGACAGTGGCAATTGAAATCACTTCCTTTAGATCATTGAAACTCTTAATCCTAGCTCTGGTTCATTCTGTCTTGCTGTTGACTTTTTGTGCTTCCTTGAGGCCCTGTAAGAGTGGCCTTGTGTATGCTGCATAGTCGAGAATCCATGCACTGCACTAGTTGCATAACCCTAAGAAATTCTGCATGTCTTTCACTGTGAGTAGCCTGGGAGTGGCACGCACAGTTGCGGCCCTGTCGGGGATGATTCTTTTCTCATCTGCAGAGATAAGTTGCCCCAGGTAGAATACTTCTTGTTGGTAATATTGGAGCTTAGCCTTGTCCACTTTGTACCCTTTACGTGCTAAAAGTTGCAACATTGCAATGGAGTCTGCAGCAGTTCTGTTCACTGTCACTACATACCAGTAAATATACGTACTGAATTATTGTGCTGAGCATCCGGATGTTCCCTACGTCTTTGTGCAGTATCCTATTGAATATGCTGGGGCATTCGCAGTACCCTTGGGGCAAACGAGTGTGTTCGTAGCGCTTTTTACCCAGGGTAAATAGGGAACTGCTAGTCTGGGTGCATGGGTACTGAAAATAAGCCGTATTTCAAATCAACCACTGTAAAATGGGTCGCTTCTTTGGGGATACTGCACAAAATGGATGCCGGGTTGGGGACAAGTGGAAACTCTTTCTGCACTATGTCATTAAAGGGGCAGAGATCCTGAATCATCCTCCAACTGCCCCCTGATGCCTTTTTAATAGGATGTATTGCCGTGTTACATGGTGAGGTGGAGGGTACTATGATCCCTTGGTGTAGTTAGGCTTGTATCGTCTTCCCTGATCCCCTCTTCTGCCTCCCTTGACAATGGGTATTGCTTTACCCGGGGTAACACTACCCCGCTCTTTAGGGTGATTCTTACAGGGGTCACTACCTTAAACATTCCTACATCATGTGGGTTGGTTGTCCATAAATGTGTGGGGACCTGTTTTGTAAGTCTGTCTCCGTAAATGGGGGTGGTGTAACAACAGCCACGAGGGGGCTTTGGACTCTTCGGTACTGTACCAGAATCTCACAGGGTATGCATATTTTGAGGATGATCTCCCCGTCACTGTTGTCATCCTCAAAGTTCAGCACTGGTCAATTCTTTAAGGGGCACAGTAGGATCGAAGCTTAAGATGGTGAGCTACCAAGGACTATAATTCTTTTGGCCGATACTAACGGACCCTCTAGGTCTATGGAGAGTAGTATACCCGCAACCAACTCAGGGGACACCACAGGCTAATGAAATTAAATCAGTGGGTACTCTCCAGCAAGTTCTGGTAATCAGGGGAACAGCACATGCCAACACAGTAATGCCGTAAATGAACATTTTGGGTTTAACGGGATGCCTCGTACCACTACATCATGTGCCTTGGCATGTATCACAAGCATTGCCCTCATTGAACACATGCCAGGTGTGGCGCAGATGATACCGCTGTCGGTGAATGAGATTGTTATGTTTAGTTTGCTTAGCAGATCTCTACCAAGCAAGTTGACAGGAGAGCTATCAGAATATAGGAGGGGGGGCCCTTACAACTTTCCCTCCAACCTTTACATCTAAGTCCTTGTGTATGGATCTGTTAAAACAGCCCCAGAGAATCCCTGTGTGTCGAGTGTTTCTTGATAACGGGAAGTCCCCTTCACTGATGAAGGACTTCTCTGCTCCTGAATCCACCATAAAGATGAATTGTTTGTTCCCTATCTCTGCCCCACCAACGGTTCCTCTTCTGGATTTAGGGTCATTGACTGGAAACGCAAGTGCTCTCTGTGGGCTGTCCTAGTCAGGGTATATGTCTGTCCCCTGGAACAGGAAAGGGTTTCCTCCTACCACTGTAGCGCCTTGGGATAGGGCCATTGTACCATTTGGTGCGCTTCCAAAGGTGTTCCTGTTCTCCGCTTGCTGTGTGTTAACTGCTGAATTGCCTGCTGCTGGGTGCTGCGAGTGGAAGGGGCCGGGAGCCTGTGGGGGTAGCTGTGTGTATTCTTGGTGGATCTCATAGGGTATCTGGGAGGTGGTCCCTGGTGATTCCCTTGGGGTGGAGGGTCACTACTCTGCTGGTTGTAGTTGTACCCCATACCCTGCCTGCTTTGAAATTATCTTGAAAAATGCCTCTTCCTCATTCATGTCCAGCACTCGCCTGGTCCCCCTTCTCTTGGTCCCGGACCCCCAAACGCACCTTCCCTAGACCCTCAGAACCCACCTCACCCTTGTTGCTGTCCTCCTTGCCACTGTGGCCCGAGAATTGCGGGTTGCCGCCCCACTGTCCTTGTCCCCCTTCAGCCCACACTGCTGCTATTCTTGCATTTGCTGTGGTAGGGGCGTATCCTCCCTACTCCGCCTGTGCCGGCACTGGTCCTTCACTACCGCAGCTACTTTCACTAACTTATTTTGGACCAGTATCGCTTCCTCAGCCTGTCGCCTCTGAATCGTTTCTTTTTCATGCTCTTTTATCCTTCTACAATGATGAACTATACTTTCAGGCCATACGTTTGCTTCTATCCCCGCTATTGTGTTGAGTGCCTTCTGTACTTCTTTGGGTAGGTCCATTTTCACTACAAAATAGAAAAGTGAGGTTGATTGGTCCCATGTGTTGCCCGTTCTGCCCTCCAAATATCTTGGACCCTGAGAATAACCTGAGCACAGTCTTCATCATCCCCCCATAGTACACTGCATGATGGATTGTAAATCTGGAGTATCTGGGAATGCCCTCCATAATGCATCCCACACCCTGGCCCTAACCTTGTTAAATGAGGCCCCACCATGGGCATCATTGCTCAGTGTTACATCTGGGTATCCCGCTTTCACCCATACATTTTCAACTTGGTCCCCAACTGCGGCCACTAACAGGCTTTTAATGTCTCCTGTTGCTAAAAAAACATATATCCACTTCCCAGCCCCCGCTGTGAGAGGTGGAAGTGCCTTAAGGAGGTTATTCTTGCCTATCTGTGCCCAGGGTACACAGTGAGGCCTCCCTGCTCCCTTGTGTATCAGTGGCATTTGCATTTTCATTTGACCTTTTCACCCTCTAGTCACACTTACCTTTTTTTCTTGCTAATGCTATCCTGCCAAATCTCTCCCTCAATCTTCCGTCCCATAGACTTTCTAACCTCGGTTTGCGCTGGGGCGCTTGCTCTGCATCCCCTTCTCCATCGTCCACTGTCTTGTCAAATTTATTACAGTCCTCCTCATCTCCTCTCTGTGACCGTACATTCTCATAGCCCAAGCTGTCTGTCTCTGCGTCACGCTCTACATGAACGATTCTTTTGGGTGTGTTGTCTATTCTGAATAGGAAATCTCCTGACTTCCACTCATCCCCCGTTGGGTGAGCCAGTGCCCCCCCAGGTAGCACGGCTGTATCTGCCTTGGGTACCTAACATGCGGCCCTTAGTCTGGCTAACTCTGTCCGTACCAATGCTATTTCTAGTTCTCTTGCATTCACCCCGTTGTGGGCAGTAACCTTGGGAGGTGAGACATAAGCGGGAGGTGGGGCTGTGGCTGGTGCTGCTGCCATCGTGCCTGCTGATACATATGTTGGATTCGTGTATCCTTCCACTGGGCGAGTTGCTAGCGGATATAGTCTTTTTTTCCCCCCTCCAGAGTCTTCCCATTTCCCCCTTAGGATCCTCTGTGTCCTCAAACATTTTCCAGAGGTTCAATACTTCCCTTCTATTCTGCAACGGTCTTCCCTTATATTTTCCTGTCAAGAAGGTAGACATACGTTCCAACACGCTTCTCTAAAAGAGCCCTGATATGGACAGGAGTGGTGCATTCCCCCCTCCTCTAGCCTCAGTCACCCACTGATTGTGATACTACTTGATTATTTTCACAATACAACGGCAGGGCCTTGCAGATGTGATCCAGGGGTGTTTCTACACCCATGGTCGTGTCCCCCATGTGTCTGGTGGTGGGGATACGCCTGTGCTGCTGCGACACAGTTAAACAATAGTCTGTAAAAAAATGCAGTTCACTTTTGTCCACAATGCAATTCAGTGTCATCAGTAAAAATCCCAATTAAAAAAATCGACTGTTCAATACCCCCACCCCTCTGTTCCTAGTTAATTTGATCTTTGTAATTACACCCCCAAATCACACGCCCACAGAAAACACATACACGCCCTCCTGGGCCTCCAATTTACATCATAAAATACACTAACAAAACAAGCTAAAATAACAAACTAAAACAGACACTACTATTCTTGAGCTCTCTAATTATACAGAGCTCCTATATTTATCTTCTGTTTTCTCCTGCACTGGTCAATACAGTGCATGTGGCGCCACCTTCCCCCCCTTACTCAGGGAGGATCCCTCCCTTCTGCTTTTTCTTTTTCCTCAATATCTTTAAAAATTTAATTTAAACAAAACAAAAATCAACACACTCCACAAATATGCCACAATCTTAACTTCAATCACCGCGTGTTCACACTCCTCCATACATCTACTCCACTTTATCCCTTGCAGGCCATACTCGCGTGCGCGTGTTCACCCGAACTCCTCCGTTCACGGGCTTCCACCACCGGCCTGCACCTCTCGTTTGGGCCGCACCACGCCCCAAAGAGCAGGCAGGATTCTACAAAAACCGGCTCCCACAGGGCCATTCGGGGGGGGGTGGGGGGGAGGGGGGGTGTGTATGTGTTTTTAGGGCTGGTTGCTACAGGTGGGCGTGGCCCTTCCAGAGAGGCCACCTGGACACCTCTGCAGGTATGGGGGCACAGGGATCACGTCAGCAGGATCACCAAATGAGGGCAAGTCCCTGTTTATGCTTACGCCAGAAAGAATACAACCCTTTAGGGAAAAAGGCCAAGAGATTGTTTGCAAGGATAACAAGGTTTAATTGTACAAAATACAAAAGGTATCAGCACAGAACTCTGCTGCTCGAAAACGTTCTGGTTAAACTCAGTACAGGCAGAAGCTTAAAAGGAAGTTTAGCGTCATCAATATACAGTAAAAACTGGCGTCCCTGATTGGCGAGACCATATACATGGGCCTTCTCCATAGGGGATGGCAGGCTACAATTGGTTCACATTTCTGCCGTCTGTCAATTCCCACGTGGGTCAGCTGGGCTCGTCTCTCCGAGGACTGAAGGTCGGGTCTCTCATAAGTTACAATATCAGAACTGCTATGATACACTAAGCCTACTACTATATCACAGTGGCATGCACCTGAGAGGCTCGGGTCCTGGTGCCAGTGGAAGGGAGGAAGAAATACAGTCACTCTGACCCACACATTTTGTGATTTGTTGATATAGCACCTCTCGCACCCAAGGCTTCCACCCTTGTTTTGATCTATAATTTGTCCTTTTCTTTACCTCGTGTTACAAAGGATGTATTTATGTGGAGAGGTGAAACGGTCGTACATGCTTAGATCTTTTATGGCCATTTGGTTTATGATTGGGTTGAGGTCACTATCATAGAATGCAGGGGTGCGGGGATCTGGTCAGTGATGTGTGCCATGGCCCTGGGTAGGCTGGGTGGGTGCTAGAGTTCTGCTGGCAATTTGGCTGTGATGAATAGGCACTACAAGGAGCCTGGTGTTGTCTCACAGCCTTGCAGGGCACAATCCTACCAGTGATACTGAGTAATTGCAACAATGGAGGGACAAGGGGGAGCTTCTGTGAGAACTGGCCGTGCCGGCTCGCTCTCTCTTAATGTTCTGGTCTTAGTTGAGTTCTTCCATTGAGCTAAAGTTGTGCCGCACAGTCATGCAAGACTATGGATCTACCATAATTACAATATGGAGTTCCTCTCTATGCGCACACTGGATCTATGCATCCGTCGTTCCCTCCACATTACATCTGCACAGAGTTTCTGTGCACATTCCTTTCCCCCCTCGCACACTATATGGTTGCTTATGGGATTCGCCTCACTCTAAAGCGCCTAGAGGGTGGGATAGACTAATTTCCACCCCAACAGTCTCTTCTTTGAGAGGGCCTGATGAAACAAACAATAAAATGAATTTCCTTTCAGTATTTCGCATGTACACAATTTTCTTAGGATTTTCACTGTTCAGATCCACCTCTGCTGGGCTCATATGCCCTTTAAAACAATGCTGGTCAGATTTTCACATATCCAATTTCTCAGGTGATTCACAATTCACCCCAGATCCCCCTCAGCCGGACTAAGATCCATTTCAACACAATGTTCAATCAGTCTCCCTCTGCCGGGCTCAGACCAACTTTGATTCACTTTAAAACAAACTTGCTTTATCCTAAAAGCTTCAATTGATCTCCCTACTTTGGGCTCGGACAGATTTTCTCTACTTTGTCACTTCAATCAGTCTCCCTCTGCCGGGCCCGGAACAACTATTTATTTCATCATCAACTTGCTTGGCAGTATCAACATCAAAGACTTTCGATTGTGCACAGGATTTAGCTTGACCCGTCGCAGGACAACTTCGATGTGCAATTCTTTTGCCAGTCTTTCACCTTTCTTAACTCTCAGTTGGATACCCTACAGAGACTTTTGAAAGGTGCACCCACGCAGTGCCCGACCACCCTGTCAAGGGCATCATCTCTCGGTTTCAAAGTTCAATCACTCATGTGTTTTACACGCGTTGGTTATCACATGCGTTTCATACAGTGTTTGCTTCAGCGTTCACCATACAATGTTGCTGCCGGCAACCTTGGCTTCAACACAGACAGGTCTGGTATCAGTCTCCCCGACTCACCGTGTGAGAACGCAAAACAAATCCTACCATGGTCTAGCCCCGTGTGGGCAACCATGCACCGGTCTTAGACAATCTTAGACAATCCCTAGGGGGTGTGGATCACTATGCCCCCTCCCTCTTTTGTATCTCAGGGCCTTTGTGCACTGTGTTACTTCTAGATTACTCCTATAGACACACAGAAAAAACATGAATCGATTCAATTATAACAATAGAATACATTTATTCATACATAACAATGCATGATGATGATGCAAGCATTCCATTAAACTATGCGAATCTCGAATTTGCACCTTTATACTTTTGGTGCAAATCTACCATGCAGTGGATAACTATAAGCCTTACAGGCTTCTAATGCAAGCCTGTGATGCAAGCCTGTGATTCTAATGCAGCCTAATGCAAGCGTCAGCATTCAGCATTCCTCTCCAATCCACACCATACTTCACTCTCTCTATCTAAAACAATCACTGTCTGATTTCCCCTTTCCCAAACCCAAAGCTCTTTGTATGAGTGTCTGTGCTAATCAATCAGTTTAGGCCACGAACCATACTTCCCATTTGCTTCCCTTTGTCTCCAGCTCTGTGTGCCAGGGCCAGGTCTCTCCTGTCCCGCTACTCTGCAGTCGGTCAGTTGCCAGGGCCAGGTCTCAAGATTTGGTCACTCGAACTGCCTCAAGCCTTTGCCAAGCTCTCAATCTATCCCAAGCTGGTCTGCCAAGGCTGCATCACTGTCGCACCAAAACACCTCTCTCTCAATCGAACTCCATCAACATCTAAAAACTTCAATCTCTTCACCTCTGGTTATACTATTCCATGACGTATACAAATCCCTGTGGTTACTTTGTTCTCTAAGCTAAGAATGTCTCTTTCTCTGTCAGCATTTCTACAGTGCCTGAAAGTCTGTGTTTGCATGTTCTTTACTTGCAATATCTACTAGCTCATGGCCTTCTGTCTGTGTGCAATGCGCCCATCCTATATATCCATTCACTCCACTGTTGGCTTCACGAAATCCTCTCTCTCAGAGAACAGGCCATCTGTCCTCTCATGCAAAAGCACACCCTCTTTCTATCCATGTGGCGCTGCCTCCATGGCCCCCACCTTTTCTGTCTCCATGAACACCAAGCCATGCTGATAAGGCCAGGCCGTCTCTCTACTAAGGCAAAGTTTGTCTGTGCCTGCCAAGAAACTGTTTATGAATACTTGTACTCAGTGTACTTCAAAACAATCTTCGCACACCGTGGCGCTTTGTCTCATTCAGTGGAATGGCTTCATGCTTTCTCTATTCTCGAATGTAGTGCCCAACACATTCAAACAATTCCAAGCACTATACTCAAAGCTCAGTGCATATTTCTAAGTGCACACTCACAATGCGTGACATCTCTACAATGCATACATAATACATGCTGCTACAAGTATAACAATCTGTCATTCTAAATGGCTCTACATGGCACTTCAAATACGACAGTGTGTCATTCTATTGCAAATGGCTAATGCATACAAAGTGGCAATCTAATATGTAATGTGGATAGTGTAATGATGCTACTTCTTCATGTACTAATCAGAACTAAACAGGATGCAATGATGGATAATTATTTTCTACCAAAAAGTCTAATGATTCTATAATAACAAATCAGGCCTCTCCAATTATCAGTTTTTACAACCGGCTGTGTTGATGTCACTGGTGCTGCTTTTTTGTAGGAGCCCAGGACAGTACCAAGGCGGCAAGCGATTCTCCCCGCCTTGCCTATCGATGCGGCAGAGCCCCGGATACCTCAGACACACAATCCAGGATTCTTCAGCCTCGTTTCCTGGTTTTACGCTGTCTATTCTTGCGGGTTTGTGAAAGTAACGGTTCCTCATCGAAAAGGGCACTTATCTCCTTGCGATCCCCTTCTGTTTTGCTGTCTTTCTCCTCATGTTAAACTGCCATCTTGGAGCAGCTGCTTCCTCGTGTGCTTTGCCTTGCTCAGAGTGTGCTCTTGTGCTCCGCCTTTTATGCGTGTGGGGAAGTGTAATGGAAGTCAGGTGTGTGTGATGGTCAGTAATTGCCTGACCCTGCCTGACCATTGTATTGTGCAAGGAATACACAGAGGCAATAGTAAGACAGACACAAGTGACCACAGTTCAAGGGTGTTTATCGAACTTTCACAAGGGTGAGATAAACGCCTCTCTAAATCTACAGATGGAAGCAAGCTATGACCATCAAATAATAATAATGCAGTCCTAGTGGAGTCTTGTCAAATTAAAAAAGGTCCTATACTAAAAGAAAGATTGCCAATCCTTACCACTAATTTGCAAAATATGGTGGGGTAATGTTCATGAAAAAGAAAAAGTGTTCACAAAATGATAAGTCGGGATGCTCATGCCTTTGGCTTCCCTTCCCCCACATTTTTCAGCATGGGGCAAGCCGGGTCACTCGAGCAAAGCACGCACTGTGGCACTGCGACACAAGGATACAGTTCAATCTCCATAGTTCAGGACCTTCTTTGTCCAAGCATCTTTATTCCTGTTAAGTCTCTTGACTCAGAGGGCCTGTTGTACAAACAATAATAAGGAAACATTCCTTTCTCTCTGTCTGTGTTCGACCTGGATCCCCCTCAGCCGGGCTCAGATCCTTTTTAGCTAAACATTTCCACGTTGGTTCCCCCTCTTTTGGGCTCAGATCCCTTTCACACCAATGTCTGCGAGTTCTTTCGTGGGTGACTCACAGTTCACCCTTTATCCATCTCACCCGGGCTCAGATCCCTTTCTTTCGGTCAATTAGTGTCCCTCAGCCGGGCTTGGACCAATTACGATCTACTTTAAGCTATCAAAGACCTTCGGATGTGCACGGGATTTAGAAACACCTGTTGCATGACCACTTCGATATCAGTATTCCTTTTTCTCACCCTCCGCATCAGTTGACCTTGAAATGAGTGCCCACCTGGCACCGGACCACTCTGCATATGGTATCTTGGTTTGCTCCCAAAGTACAATTACTTCTTTGGTTCCAATTATATCTGCGTCACTCTTTGCAAATGCCTCACACACAGTTCTCTTTGTACAATGTTGCCGCTTGCAACCTTGGTTCAAAACACAAGCTGGTTTGGTATCAGTAACTCTGACTCGCCGGCTGTGCTGTCTTTTCTGACGCCGCTTTATTGTAGGAGCCAAGGACAGTAACACAGGGGCAATTGCTCCTCCCTGCCTTGGTTATTGACGCAGGAGATCCCCGGGAATCTCCAACACGCTGTGCAGGTTTGATCAGCCTTAGTTCCTGGTCTTCGGTTTCTTATTTTCCGGGGAACGGTAGGTACTTCCCTCCTTGCAACTCGATATGGTCTCGCCGTCTTTGTCCTTGTATTAAACTGACATCTTGGAACTGTTGTATCCTCGTGTGGTTTGCCTCACTAAGTGCGCTTTGGTGCTCCTCCTCTTATCCGTTTGGGGAAGTGTGATGGAAGTAAGGTGTGTGTGGGTGTAATAATCCTTAGTTGCCTGACCTTGCCTGTCCATGGTGTTGGGACATGGCAGGTAGACTGCTCTGGTTTTAGTCCATTTTTGCTCACAGTAAGCTGTCTGTGAGGGAGTGTTTGTGTCAGGGAAGGGGTGTGTGGGGTGTGTGGTTGAGTTCCTAAATATCCTACCTGGTAGGATGTGGAAAAGGTGTTATTGGGAAGCGGATACTGCGTCTCACCCTTCAGTGTCCCACTTCCACTCCCCGAGGATCCCTCATCCAGGTGATCCTCCCGCACTGGTCTGCCCAAAGGAACTGGATTCAAAAGCGACGGCCGTGCCCTAGCCACCTGGATGAGAGATCCCTGTGGACTAGCGGGTGAGACACCTTCAGGTTTCTCACAATTGGAAGATGTCAGGTATACGGCTCGGGTGTTAATCCGTTTTCTCTCATAGCGAGCTGTCCATTGAGTTCCTAAATATCCTACCTGGTAGGATGGGGTAAAGGTGTTATAGAGAAGGGGATACTGCGTCTCGCCATCCGGTGTCCCACTCAGACTCCCTGAGGACCCTCATCCAGGTGATCGTCCCGCACTGGTCCATCCCCAGGAACTGGATCCAAAAGCGATGGCTGTGTCCTGGCCACCTGGATGACAGATCCCTGGGGACTAGCGGGTGAGACACCTTCATGTTTCTCAAAGCTCCCCCTTTAAGAAATAACAAGTCCATGCTAAGGACACGTGCAGCGTCACATGTCTGTGCACCAGGTGACTAAGTCAATAAAAGACAAGCAGTTTCCTGCTCGCCAGTCAATTCTGTCAGACTCCTGCCTGATGTGTGCTCCTTCTGCGCTGCGCCAGCGCGGCTTCCCAGCAGAGGGCCTGCCTTGCAGAGTCATCCATGACAGCAGAGGCCCTGCAAGGCAACTCTGCTCCCTGCTCGTGTACCCAGCCAGAGTCCCTGCATGCCAACTCTGCCCCCCCTGCATTTGTGCCAGGCAGAGCCCCTGCGTGACAACTCTGTCAGTGTGTGGCCTGGTGTCCCAAGGCCATGGTCCAGTCGTGTGACCATGACTGCAGTGTTGGTCTGTGTGACCACGGCCCAACAGGGTAACCCCTGTTACCAAAAGTGGAGGCTGGGTTCCCCCAGCAAACACTTGTGCTGGTCCGTCGGCCTGTGAGCAAACTGCAACTGTCTGGAGAAGTGTGCTGGGTCCCCCTAGCGATGGTCAGACTGACCCGCGTGACCACAGATCCAGTCATAACAGCTGGATCCTTTGTGTTGTCGCCCCCCCATGCAGAACATCTGCTGCTTTTGCCAGCGCCTCGGGCGGAGCTATTCTTCCTGAACCCATTGCAGGACTACTGTCAGCTGCTTCTCCTTCATCTTTATTTATTGCGAGCCTCGTTCCGAGCCTTCACTCTAACCCAGGGACCACCTCGGCTTCTTCCTGGGGTCTGGAAGGCATGATAATGTGGCGGCGCAGCATTGATGTGCTCAGAGCTCAAGAAGTTTGCTCTCTCCACACCACCATCTTGGCTGCTTTGTTCATTGTTAAATGGATTCGATTGACCTTTTTCACAAATGAACAAATCATCATCTGTGTTCCTTTGGGAACTTGGTTTAAAATGCATATGACCCATCACAGTTAACAGGTAGCATTTTTCCGAGAGAATTGGAATATCTTATATGAAAGGGTCGCCAAAGAGACCTGCCTCCATGACCCTTACCAACCATTGAGCCCATACCTGGAAATAAAGCTGCAAATCACAGCTCGCAGGAATGAAGCCAGGCAGAAAGCATATACATGACCATCTGATCCAAACTCCATCAGCCCCAACTGGACCCTCTAAATCTGACAACTGAGTAAATCCTGAGGGGGTATCCCACCCTCTGCCCCACACGCCCTCCCTGAAGCTATCCCTCCCAGGAAGGTAATCCTGTCTCATTACCTCCACATCCTCTTACTTATGAGGTCCCAACCTCCATGCCAGGCATCGCTTCCATCTTCTTTTTATTAACCATATGACCCACCCACCTCTACTTAGAGCGTAACACTCCCAGCCACCACAATGTAACCGTTTTAATTGTCCTGCCATCCTGACAGGAACTCCGGTGGGTGGCTGTGCTGCCTGCTGCTCTGTTTATTTTCTCTTTGCTTGGCGGAGTGACTGAGTGGTTCTCTTCTCCCTGCACCCTCTGTGGAGGTGTGGGTGTAAGGGGAAGATGGAAGAGGCGCCTGAGTCACCTGCAAGGCAAGGGGCTCAGTTGAGTCGGTTTATCAATCGTTGGCTACTCAGTGTGGCGAATCCTGCTGAGGTTGACCATACCTGCTTCTGCACGGAACAGAATGTCACTCCACGCCCGGGTGTAGGTGACTGCGGGGAGACAGAGGCCTGTCCTTCAGCTCCCTGTGGGGCTATGTTTTTTGAGTGATGGGCCCCGGCTGGGTGGCCCTATACTCTATGGTGTTTGGGGAGGCCAGGTTGCGAGCTGCGGCATGTGGATGGCATTCTGGGTCTTTGTTTCGTGCCCACGGTCCTTCTCTTGGTACCTGAATGCAGCTTCCATTTTGGCTATCGCACCCTCTGGCGACCATTCTCAGGTGGGGAGGCATGACTCAGCAGGTTTGTAGTAATTGGGGGCCACGGGCGTATCTGGGATTCTGGATTTCTCCCAACTGCTATGGGTTGCTGGGCAGGCCTCTTAAATAGAAATAAAGAATAAAAGAGAAAACCCCTTTGCGTGCACATGGTACCATCCGATATCCCTGTGGCGGTCCCCAAGCAATTTGCCAGGGGGGCCGTCTGGCATTTGGTGGAGTGATTTCACCTTCTGCATGCTGCTGTTCCCCATTAATTGCTGGCATGGGGGCTGGTGAATGCGTGGCACATGGTTTTCAATATGTGGGGAGCTACAGGCTGGTGATGCTCTGCTGTTGGGCTGGGCTGCCATGAGTCTTGACAAGCATGCAGCCAAGAGGATGCATTTGTTTCCTGGGCAGGACTCTGTTAGTAAACTCTCTTCCTCTCCTATCTGGAAGAGGGATGCATTGTGCAAGAAGCAGTAGGTGCCTACGGTGTGAGAAGCAGTTGATTCACATATGCTTAGGCATTGCAGAAGGAGGCACACTACCAGTGGAAGCCTAGTAGAGTGCTGTCTGAGTCATCCTCTTCTTTGAGTGGGAGCTCTTCCTCGTCCTCTGAAGTGGATGGTGGTAAGTCTGATGAGCCTAAAGGTAAATATTTGAACAAGGAGGCTCTGGCAGCGGTGCTTGTTCTGGTGATGGACTTAATGGTTTGCCAGCAGGCGCTGACGGTTGTGGCTGGTGTATGCCTTCCTCCTAGGCAGGTTAAGCACCTTGTGATGAAACTGACAATGTCGTCCCTTCACCCCTAGGGAAAGACCTTTACCATGCAGCCAGGGTGGTGTATCCACAGAACAATAGTGCCCCTGTAGGTGGTGCACCAAGGAAGTAACTCGTGGGGGAGGAAGCCCCTTATGGGATTCTACTCTTTTAGGGGGGGGCTGTAACTGAAAGGCCTTAAGAAGGGAGATGGCTAGGCACAAGCACATTCAGGCTTTTAGGCAAACTTAGCGAAACCTGTAGTGGAAGGACCTGGGGCATGCCTATGGGATTATTCTCTTGTAGCACTTGGTCATTAGATCAGTCTTGGTGCCCTGACTCAGACAATATCCGCAGCATGACCTATTCATCATAAAGGCATGTCTGTACACCAGATTACACTGTGTCTTGCAGACCGTATCATGACCTGTTTTTGCACTAGCTCTGTTTCATCAATTCTTGCATTAGCTGATTTGTCCCACAGACAGTATTTGCATCCTGGCGTGCCCTACATTAGGTCATATGGGAATCGGCAAGAGAAACCAGGGGTTGGGACCTAAAGTTTGCACACAGTATGATTCATCTTTCTCGTCACAGTACTTGGTAAAGGGAGGATCTCACGTAAACCCCAATCAAAGAAGAGAAGTTAAGAACTGTGTATTTGAATTAAAGACTGAGCAAGGCCAGGGGAAAGTAGACAATCCCTCTGGCGGTAAGAACCACGAGAAGTAAACCTGAATAAGGTTGCAGGGGGGTGGGGGGGGGGGCGGTAATCTCTCTGACATTGTGAACTATAAGCCTAAGGAGAGTCAGCAGGGGAAGGAAGAAATTCCCCTGTACTATGAAGTGGGAAAGACCATCCCAGAGGAAGTGAGGGGAAGGAGATATTCCTCCTGACTGTCAAATTAAGCCTACAAAGAAACAGTGGAGAGGGAATCATCCCCCTGGTATTGTGAGCAGAAGAAGGGACTTTGAGAGACTTTCCTTTCGGTTTTTTATTGATTATGAAGAAATCACTCGAGAACTATTGGAACTTTTGTTTTGACTTTTGGAGAATACATTTCATCACTAGTGGGTGAACACTAACCCTCAGTCCAGAAGAAGGGAGTCATTCTTCGGGACCCAGAAGACCGATCCTATCTTTGAAATAATGAAGAGTGTAAGGGATGGAAGTAGGGGTTTCACAGGATGGTGAATTATTGATTTATGGACATCCTGACGGACTCCTTAGTATTTCAGGTGCGACAGGGAAACCCCTCATAGAGTTAGAGAGAGGTAGGTTTACTCTTTATTTTGGTAAAATAAAGTTTTATGCCAACAACCATGCCACCTGTGTGTCAGTCTCATACCTCTGCACCCTTACAGTACTATGACAACTATAGGGTATTCGTCCCCTCTCCACAAGGGGTAGCCACCTCCTTTGGGACTAAGGAGAGGAGCCTGCTAAGCTTAACACCCCCTAGGAGACGAGGACAGCGGGATCCCACCTGGTGCGATGCGACCCCCCCCTCTTTGGGGATAGGAGATTCCCCGAAAGAGGAAGCCTCCCTACTGTCAAGATCCCAATATTTTTGTGGGGTATATGGGACTTAAATTGTGTGATGACTTAAAATTTCCCATAAGACTGGCTGGTATGGTTTCTGACCCTCCGTCTGTGAAGGACTCGCCTAGAGCAAGGGCACGCTGCAAGGGTCCACCCCGTAATATAAATCTGCTTTGAAGCAAGAGAGAAGAGAAACCCCCGTAGCGAAAGAAGGGTGTGATCCTCCTCCTGGGATGGGTGACAGGAGGAGTATGTGCCAGGCGTGGCAAAGGGAACTGTGTCCGAGCCCACGGAACACTTGCAGCTCTGCCGGATCAGTTGCCGGAAGTGCCCCACCCCAAGGAACAACACAGATAACCTGCTGCCGGAGAAGCAGAGAACTGGAATACCAAGCCACCCGGACCAGGGTTCCGCAGGAATTCCAACGGCGGAGATGGCTACCTCCATTTGAGACGCGACAACTGAAGGGAAAAGAAGAGACAGTGCTGTGGCAGGCAAACTACCCGGTTCTCCCTAGGAGCACCACCCAAGGAACAGAGGTACACAGTGGCTCCAGAGAACTGGGAGAGGGAGGCCCAAAGAAACCGCAAGGCCTGGTGGGAGATCCGAGACCCTGAAACATGGTAAAAGAAACCAGGCTTGGCGGGGGACCACAAGGTGGGATGAGAAAAACCAAACACCAAGGCGGGTTGAGAAATTCGGAAACCCAAGGTGGGGTAAGAGAAACCAAACCCCACGGCGAGGGGAACCGAAACCCAAGGTGGGATGGAGACTGCAAGCTATATGGCAGGAGAGACCGCCAGAATTATTCTTGGACGAAAGACTTCCAAGAGAATGGTGGAGGGATGAGACACGGGCCAGATGTTCCCACGTGGGTACAAAGACAAGCAATCTTTTTTGGACTAAATGGAACAGTACAGACAAGAGAAGTTTGGAGAGCCATTCAGCCTACCGGCTCAGACACGGGTGGTGGACAGAAGCCAACCACAATTAATTTGCTCAGGGCCATGGCCGAAGTGTATCTTTGAATGTATGTGTTTATTTTATAGTGGTAGGGACAGAACTCCAGTAAGCATAGGTTTCTGGATGGAGAACTTTATTTGTAACAGACATCCTGACAATCGCCTTTTTATAGTTGTCCTTCTAGAAAAAAGGCCAAAAATCGGGAACAGTGTAGGGTTTTGTTTGTGATCTAGAATAAAGTCCAAACACAATGTCACCGTGTCTGTTTCCTGATTGTGATCTACCACAGTGCCTACATCCCGTATCATCCAATCAACCACAAAGACGGCACACAAATACTAAGTGGATCAAACAGACTAAATCCTGTTTGTTAAAAAACTGATTACACCTATCATCGAGATCAGCTAAGTGAACAATGCTGCATTCAGCCCAAAACAAAATATGACTCGTATCCTTATACACGTTCACCCACACCAATCATTGGAACTATTGACATATTTAATATTCTGCTAATTTGGAAATTGGAGAAACTATTCACAATCTCATTGCAGCACACATCTTTGCTGCTTTGCTGCCACTCTTAAATGTATAGGTCAGCCCCAAGCTTGTATGGCATGCTACACATTCATCAATTGAGGCGTGCAGGCCCACCACATTCAAGTTAATTGGAAAGGTGATGGTGTGAGATGGAATCCCAATAGCAAGGATTGCTACAACCGTAAACTTGAGAGGGTACAACAGTTTCTCGTCCAATATCGCACTCTTTTTCACCAGGAGCAAGTGCTCCGTTTTCTCTTTCAGCAATATTTATTTCATGAAATAATCATGAACTAATCGAATAGCTTTCCAGTATCTGGTTGCTTGTTCTTTACTGTGCAATGTACACGGGCAAAGGAACAGAGTTAGTCAGTGAGAAAAGAGATGGGAGGAGAAACAAGGGGCCTGGTAAGCCATGAGGTATATGACGTCAGTCTTACAGGAGTTGAGCATAAGACAATTAAGTGCCACCCAGAGGCGATTGGCAGAGAGACATAGATGCAAGAGATGAGGTCCGGGATGAATGTGGGAAAGGAGATGATTTGGTTATCATCGGCGAACATGTACGAAGAGAAGCTGAAGGATAAGATATGTTTTCTAAGAGAGGAGATGGAAAGGGCAAAGAGTAGTGTGCCCAGGGCAGAACTTTGGAGGACTCCAAATGGGAGGTGGGTAGATTCTGAAGTATTAAAGTTTCAAGAAATGGAGAACGTTCAATAAGGGGCAATCCAAACCAGTGCAGTATCGTAGAAGCTCTGGTGAGAAAGGGTTTGAAGTAGAGGAGGGGTGATTGGTCATGTCGAAGGCTGTGGATCAGTCAAGAAAGGGGAGGATATGGGAGTGTTGGGAGTGGTGTTTAGTAGCTGAAGTACTGGGACAGTGCTTTTACTGTGGCGTGACTGTTTGCAATCCAGACTGGAGTGGTCCTAGAGATTGTTGGTTTCAGGGTAGCTAGTGATGCAGTTAAAGGCCACATGCTCCAGGGCCTTAGGGTAATATAAGCGATGCTGATCGTTGGTAGGGTTCTGGAGATCGGCTGAGGCTCATTTTTTTCACAATGTGAATCCCATGGCTAATATTAGGCACTACTAACCATCCCTGCTCCTCCCCTGCATACCTCCCACGTACCACACATGCCCACAAAGGCTATCTTTACTACACACAAACTCACAAGCCACTTATCTGCTACACGAATAAACTGCTGCAAGCAACCCAAACGCTGGACTTTGCCCCTCCGGACACAATAACTCCATTGCACACAATCAAAGCACACTCAGGAAGCCAATGTGCACAGATGCCTGTTTCTCCTGGTTCTGCAAGCACCAACAGAAGAGCACAACCTCTATCCTATCCTATCCCATCCCATCCCTCACTAACCTTCCCCAGCCCACTTTCTTACAGAGCCACGCGAGCCCCTGGAGACCATGCAACCGGTAGCGGTTCACGGTATAAGTCAACATAACATAACATAAGTGGTGGGTAAGAAGTCTGTTCAAGAACGAGGTTAAAGGGCAAGATGATGTATGAACAGGCAGGAGGGTGCAGTGTCTTAATTATTTGGTGAGGAAACTGTTCAACTAGTGTGCAGAATCTGTTGGCATACAAAGAATAGGCATTTGTCCAGCAGGTGAATAGGCGAGAAGGGTGCCAAGTCAGGAAGAGCTAAGGGTGAGAAAGGTGAGATAAAGAATTTAGGACAAAGTAGGAGAGAAAAGGATAGTTGTGGATCTTAGAGCTTTCCAATGAGAAGTAGAGGACAGCGTCATTGGCTGGCAAGGAAAAGGAGGTAAACAGCAACGATGGCACCATGGCATGAACGATGGAAGAGTTTGTGGGTGGGTGAGGTTGAAGGGAGACGAGATTGGTGAAATAGCTGGAATTATTTGTACAAGGAAGTGGTTCGGAGTGTAAGGGTGCAGAAGTAAGAGATCGACACAAAGGTGGCATGCTGATTGCTACAAACATTTATTGTACCCAAATGAATAGGGACAAACCTACCTATCCCTAATGCTAGGAGGGGGTACCCAGCCTCAAATAATAAACTCCGGAACTTGTCAGAATGTCCAAAATAATAAGTGTCCTCTGTCTTGTCAACTCCTACTTCATTCCCTAGCACTTGAAAACAAGAATGATCCTCTTATTCTTGAAAGAGGTTTTCAAAAGTGTCTTGAAAAGGGCCAGGCAGTGTATTTCCCTTCCCTTGGTTTTCTCTGTTTCTTAATGCCCAACAACACCAAAGGGGATGACTCTTTCCTCTTGGTTTCTTTACAAGGTTCACCAACACCAGAGGGGATGACTTCCCCCCTCACTCCCGGTTTCTTCACAATGTTCAACAATAGCATAGGGGGTGACTCCTTCCCCCTGGTTTCTTCTGCCGCTCCCAGGTCCTGGTTGGCCAATCTTCCTCGCCAGGTACCATGGTGAAGAACGGGTATGGTGCTTCTTTTACTTCCCCTCTTTCTCGACACAGTCCAACTAGCTTACCTTCCTACTAGGTACCAGGATCCTGAAGAGAAACACAGATATACTTGGTTGCTTTTATGGGTGTGGGTTCCAAACTCACTTTGTTTTCTATGCACAGTTCACCTGGTGTTCTCTCCTGCCAGTTACTGTGACTATGAAAAGCGCTTTGGATGCTCTTCCCATCCGCAAAAGTTCCTTTCTCTTCCTCTATCTCAGGGTCCCAGACCCTATATTCACAATTGTTGCTTTTCCCAGTCTCTTAACCGCTTGGTTGTGGCCCGGGCACCTTCTCTACCACCCGCATACCTTCTCTCTTGGTCCACAGGGGTTTTGGGGCTTCCTGGATGCCTGCATTCTGCCATGGGGCTTCCCCATCTTTTGGTGTCTCTCTCTGAACTGTTGCTGCTCCACAGAGGAATCCTTTGTTCTCCAGCTGGCATGGCTCTCGCTCTGACACTTTATGGATCTCAGGGACACCAGGAGTCTCTTCCTCTCAGCTTCTTCTGCAGTTCTTCCACACCGGAGCTGCTGCACACCAACTCACTCACGTCTGGGCATCCTGGTCTGCGGTCTCTCTCCTTCTTCAGCTGTGCGGGCCTCTGCGGTTCCTCCAGGGAGGGGTCGACGTCCTTTCAAGTCCTTCTTCAGTCTTTACGCTAATTCCCTCTGCATAATGACTAGTCCGCTCAGGTTGGTTCTACGGGGTGCTTCTCAGCAGTTTGCACTTCTTCATTGTCTCAGTACTATTGATTGATTGGTTATTTATAACGCACTTAACACCCAGAGGTTTCTAAGCACAGACCCATGGATCGAACCTGTGTGGCTCCATGTTGTCTTGTTTCCAAGGCGAGTATGTTGCCTCAGAGCTATCCTCCCGAGACAAATTAAGTCTGTTCTCTACTGGTTTATAGCTGTTCTTCCTCGTCCCAGTGTTGCGATAGGCATCACATGGGTAGTCCCTTTTCCTCTTTGCCTCAATACATGGTAGCAATGGCGAAGGGTTTGCCATGCACATAAACATTGGGATATTAGGGACTGCACTACCCATCCCAGGGTAAGGGAGTGAGGAATGTTGGAAAGGGGTGAGCGGATACTGCGTTTTTCCAGAGATGTCCTCCACTTTCCAAAAAGGAGCCCCTCTTCCCCCCCCCCCCCATCTGATCTTCCATGGAGCACCACCTCCAGGGGGTTTATTGGACTGTGGCTGCCATGCCTTGGCCCCATGAGAAGGGTCTCCCCCCTATGGGAGAAGGGATGACATCTGACACAGGATATAAAGAGTGTCTTAGTAGGAGGTTTGCAGTGGAGTGGGAGCGCAGTCGGCACCAGCATTAATGTAGATGGAGACACATGTTGATTTTAAGCCATCACATTTCTGGTATGGTTCAGGGCTAGGGGCAGTGATGGGAGAGCTGGAGGGGAGCGGGGGGGCAAGGTACAAGGTGGATACTTGTGTTTGAAGAGAGAACTGGAAGCAGATTTAAATTGCAGGATGGAATGCAGAGGCCAGACAATCACTTGAACATTATTATTTTTTAAAGGCATTGTAATAAAATGACAAAATATGCAAAGCTCTAACTTGATGAGACTTCAAATTATAAGTTCTCAATTCTTGCATTGTTTACAATCGTTTGTTTATAATTAGTCACCTGGTGTTAAATAAAAATAAATTACCATAGATTCTTCCTAACCAATTGGTGATGTATATCTTCAAAAATGTAATATTCATAATCTAAAATGCCTCACCCTGGCAGGCCAGTGCCTGTAAAAGTGTGTCCGGCTCTACGCCAGCCTTGCTGCCATTCAGGGTCATAGGATTTTATAGAAAATCTCCTGATTTTCCTGTAGACTAATACATTCCTGAAATGCTCCGTTCCTTTTCTCATCAAAATGTTTTCAGATATTAAAATGTATTTTATTTATATGGTCACAATGTTTACAGCAAAGGCTGGTTACCCGGTACTCTAGTATCCAGGATGGTCTAGTAACTGGCACCTGTCGTGGCCGTTAATAGTAGCATTCTGGAAGATATGTTGGGTAACAAAGTTTGACAAGTCTGGATAGCTAAGGATTCTGGATCGTTTTGTGCGGGCAGAAGGAGCAGAAGTCTGGGATACTTTGTTATCCAGACGTGTTGGCTTTGTTGTATGGGTGTGTCCATCATTCGTAATACAAACCTCCTGTTATCCAGACTATTTTCTTTTCTGGCACCCTCCATTCCCAGGCAGCGCCAAATAACCGCTTTTGCTGTGTTGGGTTTTTAACTATTGAACTATTAGCCAAAGACCTAACCAAGATGTAATCGACGGTTCACGGTCTTGACACATACAAATGTTTGAGAGGAAAGCCTATGCTTGGTATACATTAAAGGCTAGAAGAAAAAAAGAAAGCGGGAGTTGACAAGAGTAGCTTGGAACATCATGTTCAATAGTAGAAAAAAGCTAGATAGAATCTTAGATGGTTCGCAATCAGCTACCGGGATCTAGTCCAGAGAAGGGTTCTGAGGGACATCTGATACACAACGTGACTAAAGCTCGAACTGTCCCTGATGGCACTCTAAACTCCAGTGTGGAACTAACAGCGTAGCTGATGTATAGTTACCCAGCTATAATTGTATATGATCTATGGACACTGTGCGTCTCTTTTCCGACCCATGTACGCATCCCCATGGACCAGCATTGGAGGGAAATGGGAAGCGAGGCACGAGGGAACTATATAAAACATTAAAATAGGTTCCCCCTAACCTCATCTTGCATTAATCCAAAAATTAAAGAATACCTGACACAGAAGATGCAGCATCCCCTACTGTGATGTCCTGGCAGTTAGTTATGAATTTCAATATGTTTCCATGACTTCACAGTAGGAGAATACTGTCTTGTTAGGACAGTTTTTCTGAAGTCCAAGTAAGGACTTAGCAAAACCATTCTACTGAGGCAGTACAAGACTCCACTCTTAGTGTAAGGCTGTACCATCTGAGTTCGGGGTAGCATAGACAGAGCAGCCAGGCTTATTTTAGGAGGGAGAGAGGGCAGTAGATACAGTACAAGTGAAATTGTAATACAAATGATCCAAAGAAACACTGAAACACTATGTATTGTAAAAATAAAGGATTTATTTAAATACAGGTAGGCCCAGATAAATCTAGGGGTTAAGTAAGTACTAACACATTATATGAAATCACAATATAAAACACAACACTATACTTGAAAGCACACAGACCCAAGTATAGACCTTATTTGGAACACCTAACGGTAGTTCTAGGGAAGTCAAAACCTTGTTATACACATTTAGTATAGGTCAAGCCTATTCTTTGGGAGTAAAAGACCAATGGTTACTTTTAGATTACTTTTGGTAATACAAGGATAGTATGCCCTTCCAGTTGTACAGTGACTCTTGGAACAAATCACATAAACAGTCAACTGGACAATATACTTTTGGTGAATATTGAAACACTTATTCTAGGTGCAGTAAAAACCTATAACTACTTTTGTCATGACACACAGTTATACCAGGTGAGTAAAACCTAAAGATGTAATATACAATTACAGATGCTTTGGAAATCAGGGAACCCCAGATTGAGGTAAGCAATAACTCTGGTAACTTGTTTTGGATGGCACACAGCTAACACAAGGTAAGTAAAACACACTTACTTTAACTTCACAATGAAGGGGAAAGTAAAAACCAATGTCACACTTTACTGAATAGTTATTCTAGTTGGGCAACAACCTAATGTAGACTTATTAAGGACAGGCTAGCAGCAAGTCAGGGGAAGCAAGACCCAGTTGGGGGACATTCATACAGATATCCTAGCAGGACTAACCTGGTGATACCAACAGTTGTAAGACACTCATACAATTACCCTACAGGAATAATCTGGTGAAACCAACACATTACTTTTGTAGAGAGGCACAACCTAATCACAGGAGAGTAAAATACCTTCACATCAACTTTCTTTTAGACTGGTAAAACAGTGGCTAAGGAAGGAAAGATGTTAACCATACTTTTAAGAATAGTGCATCACATATTCAAGATGAGTAAGAACATTTGTAACTGTTCACTCTTAGAATTACAGTTACCCACCAACTCTTTACAAGTAAGTAAAAACGCTTGATTTCTTTTCTAGGCAGAAGTCCTAATCCCTTCAAAGTCTTTTCCTTAGAGCATGAGTGTTCTCAGTAGCAGAAGGGGGGTCACTAGGACTAGTGACCAACAGGCAGTGTTAGAATAAGTTCTTTAGTAGCAAAAGTCAGAGTTTCCTTAGGAAAACTGGCAAACAAGTGAGTACTTTACTTCTAGGGTTAGAAGAGGGTCCAGGGGCTTCGCAGAAGACACCCCAGCAGGATTCTAGCAGTGGGACTGGGTGCACTGGATGAGAGACCTCCCAATCACAGAAACCACCACAGGACTACACAGAAATCCCAACTGGCTTAAGGTAAGTATATACCCAAGCCAACACAGTACCTCAGCAATGAAGAAGAGATTGCAGCAGGAGAACTTCAGGGACTGCAGCCAAATACCCGGTCAGTGGATTCCTTGTCCTGGAGACTAAACACAAGACCTCAGAACAGACTTTGCAGCAGGGATTGATGAAGAAGGCTCTAGGCAAGACTTCTGTCGCGGCTGAATGCGGTTCTGCGGGTTTGGCGCCTTTTCAAGGAGCACAGAAGAAGACAGAAAATTGCGGTTGAATTCTCGTCGTTTTAAAAGGTCCAGCACTCTTGTGAGGGGACTTTTTAGACTCGATTCGTGTCTCTGGAGATAGACCAGGATTCCCACGACGTTTCAGCGAGATTCGGAATTCAGAAGACCGTGCACCGCACAGTGGCTGGAGGTCCCAGGGTATTGGGGTATTGCAAGAACGCAAGGTCGCAGCAACCCGTGGAATGGCTCAAAATGCAGGTCTTCTTGAGTCTAGTGGGTCTCACCAGGCTCTGGGTTCGGGTCGTCGTTTTCGGAGACCCCAGGTCGATTGGAAGGAAGGGCTGCAGCAGGCTCTGGTCACACAGCAGGCTCTCCGGTCGCTGGAAACTATTCCCGCCGCTTTTCCTTCGTCGTCCTCTTCAGTTTTCTGTTCCAGTGGTCGACATGACTTCAGCTTCCAGGTTTCCAGTATTTATCAGGAACTGCAACACAACCTCTGCATTCTCTCCCCGCGTTTTACAAGAAAGGGGCGTTTGGCTGTCCAATCAGGACAGCCAGACCCCCACTGGGATTTGTCCCAGTTGAAGGAAGGCATAAGACGAAGGAGGGGGAAGTTTTTGACTCCTCCCCCACTTCCTGTGCTTACAGACTGACTGGAGGCTGGACTGGGGTGTCCAGGGGACTCCCGCCAAAGACAAAACTCAAACAAAGGAATTTCCCGCCCTGGATGTCAGGGGAAGGAACAAGAAACAACAAGAAACACTAAAAAGGCAGAAAAAGAAGACCGGGGCCATTTTGGTATAATGAGCACCCTTAGGTGCTTTAACTGCAGCTGTGATTACAGCCCGCGGTAAAGGTGCACCAAATTAGTAAAAGGTACCACTGCCACCAGCCATTAAAGGTAAGCTTGTCACTGTAACAGAATTGTTACAGTTTAAATGTGAAAGGGGATACATTGTATCTCCCCAGCACTCCACATAAGGTGGGGTGTGATGGTTTCACAGAATAACATGTAAAAGGGATCCAAAGATCCTTTCTACCCTTGGGAACTGTAGTTCACTCAAGGTTCGCACATGAAAGTTAAATGGGGATCCCCTAGGGCAACCCAGCAACAACAGGCACTTATTGCCAATAAGTTGTTAGACATGATAACTTTAAAAAGGCACTATGGAGAGTCTTAAAAATGACACCCATAAAAAGAGTTAAAGACAGGTGAGTGTGGAAAAAGGTTCCCACTCACTGAGGTATTAATGAAAAATATCCCACTAGAAAAGCAAAGTTCTGGAGTTGAACCAGGAAAGGAAGATTTACCAGCTCTGTGGAAATCTTACCTAACAAGCCTTCAGAAAGGGAAATCATTGCTAATGGCTTCCAGATATACATTGTAGTATCAATATTTTTAATTAAAATACTTGGTACTGGTTTTACTCATTTAGGTGGTATTGAACCTTTGGCCTTCAGGCTGCACACATGTCTAGGGCTGGCAGATGGCACCGCACCACACTGTGCAATGTTACTGGCTTATGGGTGGTAGTCTTTTTTTTTAAATTTATTTATTTTCTCTTCTTTTCTTTCAGGTACCATTTAATATCGAACCTAGAGTTGATATTTTTCGGACACTGCATTCATGAGTTGTATGTATTTACAAACAATGTGCATTGTGCAATGGAAAAGTAACCAGCCCTGTAAAACGCTAGAAGTGAACACCATGCCATCATAATTTCATGTTATATTAGACCATAGAAAAATCCACTTCAACTTCCAGAATCGTCAGCAACAGTGTATGGCAAGGAGGTTTGGGAGGTCAAGAGGGTAAAATTGGGGAGGGGGGTGAAGAACACAAAATGGGGCCAGGCGAACCAAAGGGAGGTGGGGAACTGGAAATACCAACACTATATGCACAACTCCACCTATAAAACAGCACCCACCATACCCTTTCAAGTGTACTTATACCTCCCTCCCACACTATTGCTACACAGCAGCGAGACTTCCAACATCATAAATCACCACTTGACTGAGTTCATGCCTCATGGTGGATTGGACCTTTGCCCCCCACCATAGCCCCCTACCCCCTCCTTTTTCTTTATTTTTCTTTTTTCTTTCCTTTTATTAAGCATTTTCTTTGTCACATGTTTGCATTTCGAATAGACATATACGTGTTTGCTCAAGCATTGTAAAGAAAACATAACCATAAACATTTTGTTTAACTCCAAGCCCCCCAGACTCCCCTGGCCCTCTTGGGACAAAACTAGTCTTTAGCCCGGTTCACATAGGCGATTACGTGTATTCCTTTGGGGTATCATTTCCCCGGCGTCCTTTCATTTCACTTGTAGGCATCAAGGAAGGGTGCCCACTCCATTTCTCTGCTTGGGATGATTTTGTGAAGGGCCCCGGTGATGCTTTCCATCTCGTATAGCTCTCGAGCTTTCCTGGCCCAGGTCGCTCCTGATAGGGCGAGTCTGATTTCCAGCTTATTGTGATGCAGACCCTCGCTGCCTGGAGCCGGAAGTGTCTCATATGGGGGCACGCTTCCACCTATTGTAATGCTCCTCCAAGCCGAATAGCACCAGCCTGGGGTCACAGTCTCAGGTGATCCCTTCCACTTTATGAATCCAAGTCAACGCCACTTTCCAGTATGCCTGAGTTTTCGGGCAGGACCACCACATATGCCAGTAGTCCGCCTGGGCACTGCATCCTCTCCAACATTGGGGACTTGCTTGTTCGAATATCTTTGATAGTGTTTTGGGAGGATCTATGTGATCACTGCGCTGCCCATAACTGCGACGGTCGAAATGCCGACACCAGTTACGGCGCAGCGCAGTGATCATATAGATCACTGTGCCCGCTTCCCAGGCCTGCTTTTCCCTTCCCACCCTCCACCCACAACTTACCTTTTACGGCAGCACACTTCTGTGTGTGCAGCCTTCACCCTGCTATCCCTGCAGCGTCAACTCCTCCACTAACGTGGGTTAGAGCTGACGCCGCAGGGTGCTTTTCTTTATTTATTTTCGTGCCCCCCCCCCTTACCAAAATGGTATGACATCCCCGCAAGCCCCGACTCCCATTGGAGCACCCAAGCACAGCGGGGGACACCCCCTCAACCCCCGCTGTGCTTGGGCGCAGCAAATGTCACCCTCATTTTGTGCGCGCCCAAAGTCGCAGTAACAGGCCCTTGGTTGTGAGGGATTCACTTACAATTTTCTCCATTGGGGTGAGGTCCCTCTGGATTTTATCATTTCGAGGCCGATAACGCTCCTTTTAGTTGCAGTTACCTGAACACTTCCAGAGGTCTGATTTGAAGTCCTGCTTTCAGGTCTTGAATGGATATACATCCATTGGCCTTGACAAATTGTCCCACTCTTTCTAGATCTGCTTCATACCATCTCTGGTAGCGCTGGGGAGCTTGGATTCCATCCCTTATGGGGGGGGCGCCCATATGTGGTTATGGGGAGATGGCCATGTTGTGTGTCCCCTCATTTCCCCTTTGTTCCAGCAAAGCTGTAGGAGAGATCCCATTGCAAAATGATTAATTGCACTGTTGGGGGAAGGCTTTCTTTGGTGCCCAGAGCCATTCTCCTAGAGTTACAGGGCTCCTTGGATGGTTTTTAATAGCGACCCACTGTTTTTGTTTGTCTACTCTCAGATGAGGAGCCAGGGCTCTCAGCTGGGATGCTCAGTAGTACGTGTATAGGTCGGGGAGACCAGTTCCACCTTCGATTGGATTGGGGCCTTGTATGCTATTCGTTACTTTTCCCCTTGCCGAAGAAATGTAAGGAGCATGATTTTCATGTCTGTCAAGTGAGATCTCGGGATGGCGATGGGGAGCATCTGATACTGATAAAAGAGTTTGGGGAGTATTACCATTTTTATGGCTTTCAGACGGCCCAGCCAGGATATTGTTAACTTGGACCATCTCTCCAGATCTTTTGCTATTTCTAAAATTATAGTTCTGCCAGTGATTTGGCAACATTGATTCCTAGGTACCTAAGGCTCTGATGTGGTCGAGATTCCCTTTGTGGTTGTACTTCTTGCGCCTTGGTGGCTGGGTGTCATGTATTGGAAGAGTATTAATTTTTCCACATTAACTTTTAGACCGGCCAATTTCCCAAATTCCTGGAAGGTCTGCAGCACTGTATGTCGGTTTGGGGATCTGCTAGGTAGGAGTATATCACAGGCAAACAAAGCCAGCTTGTATTCAGTGCCACCAATTACAATTCCCCTAATGGCGTCCTCTTTCCTGATTACATTGGCCAGGGGTACAATAGATGGAGCATAGAGGAGCAGTGACAGGGGGCACCCTTGTCTGGTCTCCCTGGACAGGCCGAATTCTTTTGAGAGCTTCTCATTTACTGCCACTTTTCCCTTTGGCGCTCTGTAGAGTGCCTGGATCCCCCCTCATGAATCGGTCTCTGAATCCCATGTTCCTAAGCGTGGCCCAGAGAAAGCCCCACTCGACCCTGTCGAATGCCTTCTTTGAGTCCACACTAAGAAGTGCAGCCTCCCCATCTAGTCCCTTGGAGTGCTGCATTATGTCTAGAGTCTTTCGCATAGCGTCTGCCCCTTGTCTCCCTTTAATGAAGCCCACCTGATCTGGATGGACCATGCAGGGCATTATCCATTCCAATTGTGTGGCTAAGACCCTTGCGTATATCTTGGCTTCAGTATTTAACAGCAAAATCGGCCTATAAGATTTGCATTGCGTGGGGTCATTTCCTGTGATGGGTATCACCACTATATGTGCGGAGGAGAATGTGGGGGGCGCTTTGCCAGTTTCTTGAATTTGATTGAATAGCCTAGCCAGGCGTGGGGCGAGAGTTCCAACAAATTGTTTATAAAAGCCCATTACGTAGCAGTCTTCCCCAGGGGCCCCACCAGGGGGGGGAAAGTCTCTTAATTGCTGCCTCTACTTCCTTGTGGGTTATGACCGACTCTAAGAGAGCCTGTTCCGAACCCTTTAAGGGAGTTAGTCCCACCCTCTCAATTTATTCCTTCATCTCCTTCGCATCTATACCGCCTTCTGAGGTGTACAGGCGCTCGTAATACTGGGAAAACTGACTGGATATGTCCTCGAGGGACTGTACCTGACCTCCCGATTACCTTCACCCATCTCTCTGCTATTTGGGCTCTTCATCTAGTGGCCAACATCTTATCAGCTTTATCACCTTTTTCATAGAATTTCTGCTTTAATAGTTTTAGCTTTCTCATTATGTCACGCTTCCTCAATGATTTAAATTCCTCTCTTTTTCGTTTGAGAGTTTCTAGATGGTCTGCACTATATGACCCCTGGGCGCGCAGTCTCCCCTCCAAGATTGTGATTTCTCTCCTTAGGTTCTCCTCCTGTAATCTCTGTTCTCTCTTATGCTTGGCCTCTTCCCTCATCAAGTGACCCCTCCATACTGCTTTGCCTGCATCCCATACCATTGTACTATCTACCTCACTATTATTTTTATTGAAAGTATTTCTCTATTGCGGCCTTCAATTCCTGTGAATAGAGTTTGTCCTTCCACAAGAAGTCATTACAGCGCCATTTGAAGTCTCGATGGTTGAGCCCTTCCATTCCCAGCGTTGCTATGGCCATATCATGGTCCGACCATCCTATGGGGCATATCACACTGTCCCTGATTCTAGATTTAATCTCTCTGTTGACCAACAAGTAATCCATTCTGGTGAATGCGTCGTGAACTTCTGATCTGAAAGTGTACCCCTTGTCTTCTGGATTAATTGCTCGCCAGATGTCCAACAGGCCCTTTTCATTGAGGCTAGTATGGAATCTACTACCCTCTTCCCTGGGGAGGTCTTTGGTTAACTGGCTATCACCCGTGTTACCTGTTTTTCTATTTGTGGGTCAGCCCATGTATTAAAATCTCCCTCTATCACCTCGGGGCCTCTGCTGCTTTCCTCTATAAGTGATGGGGCTTTCTCGTTAAATGCCCCTAGACCTTGGTTGTGAGAGTATACTCCTGCGAAGATGATTTGTTGGGCTTCCCATTCACCTTTAACCACCAGTAGCCTACCCTCCATTAAAGCCTTCACTATTGTATTTTTCAGTCTTTTTTTTGGATGGGGATGCCCAGAATGTTTACCACAGTAGTTTCTCCTCCCCTGATTTGAGCCTAGTCTCTTGGATAAAGAGGCCGTCCAGGGTGGCCCTCTCAAATTCCCTCGCCAACAGCGATCTCTTTGTGGGAGAGTTAAGCCCCTTGACATTGAGAGTGCCCACTCTTAGCGTTGCTTGTTCTGGTCCTGCCTTGGACGGCATCTCCCACTCTATGCATATGTTGCGCCCATTCCTTCTCATTGCCCATTCACCTTGGGTGAACCTTCATTCGGTGTACTGCCCCGGTAATGTGACCCTTCTGTTTGTGTCCCACCTTGTGAACTATAAACCTAACCAAACCCTGTAACTGAACCGCGAGCGTTAGAAGCATCCTAGGTCCTTTGGGTCGAGACGCCCGCTTTGAACTGAGGGCCACTAAGGTGTATACTCATCCCTCGTTGGGGACTCCCTTTGTTAATCCCGTGATTTATAATTAGTACTCACTGCACCTTTCGTATTCTTTTATTCATGACGTTCGATTGTGTGTGTGTTCTGTGACCGTGGTATCGACCTCACTGGTACCTTTTTCATGGCGGTTTGGTCGGTGATGCCAGGCTTATCTTGGTATATTTTCTCCCCACCTTGCTTCTTTTTCACCTGTGTGGCGGCCCTTCCGCTGCTTGCGACCGGGTGAGTGGGCCTCATGAGGGCCAGTGGGGCCTCTGGTTTCGTTTTGATCTGTTAAATGTTTCAGGACTTGCTTCGCCTCCACTGGGTGACCACTCTGTAGTCTTCACCTTTACATTCGAAAGTCAGGTCGAAGGGTTACCCCCATCTATACCGGATAGAATGTTCAGTGAGCCACTGGGTGAGGGGCCTACATGTCCTTCTTCGTCCCAAAGTAAAGCTTGACAGGACCTGAAATGTTGTTATCTTCGAGCCATGGTATTCCAGATCCTGTAACTGCTTTGCCTTGATAAGGATTTTTGACTTGTCCTTGTAGCTGAGGAATTTGACAACTATTGAGCATGGTCCACCCCCATATGCTCTTCCTCCCCTATGAGCCATGTCAATTTGTACTTTCTTCCCTCCATCCGCCTCAAAGACCTGTTTTATGATGTCTTGTACCTTTCTCTCAACCTGGAGTGGGGTCTCTCCTTTCTCTTCCAATCCTAGTTTGCATAGGTTTGATCTTCTTTCTGTTTTCCATGTCGTCCATTTAGAGGAAAAGATCTTCTCTTAGTTCTATGTCCATTATTCTTGCGTTTAACTTCATTTTTACTAAGTCCATATTGATCTGGTTGTGCTCCAGATTTTCTACTTTCCCTTCGATACTTTCTACTTTCCCTCTAATTTCCGAAATTGACGTTTGAATGTCCGACCGTAGAGCCCTGATATCTGCCATGATCCCAGCAATGTCCTCTTTCGTGGCCACGCTGCTCATTCTGAGGGTGTCTGTGCCTGGAGGCACCAGCTCTTGGGGCCGCCTTCTACGATACTGCTGTAGCCTATATAGGCTTCTTCTCAGGGGGGGCTCCATGTTGTCTATAACCCCTTTCAATTGTGTCGCCTCTGTGGTGTAGGGACCTGCTCCTTGTATTTCCAACTTATTTTTCAGGGTTGTCACTTATTAGGATCTCATGCGGCTGTGGCAGGATAGGTCTAAAGGTCTAAGGACAATACGGGCCAGCTATTGGGAAGTGGTTCTTTCTGCCCATTGTTTCTGTTGCATGAGGTGGGCCTCTTCTCCTGCTGGTGGGAGGGGGTTCTTACCACACTGTTGTGGCACGTCTAGGGGGTGGCTTTCTCATGCGCACTCTTTTCCGTCCTGTTGGGTGTGCCAATTATGCTGCTGGGTCTTTCAGCGTGTGGTTTCTACTTTAGCCTCACTTTAAGTCAGATCTGGTGACATAGAATCTCCACTCCCTGGCTCATGTAAAGGGGTTGCTGGTCGGGCTAGTTTTTGCCAGTTCTGTCTCTTAATCCCTACGCCGTGTTCGCTTTCTTCCCCCGGGTAGAAGTCCTTATTCTTCTTCGGAAATGGTCTGCGTTTTTATTAGACCCTGGGACTCCTTTGCTAAATCCGTTAGCCCTCTCTGGGCGTATCGGGACCTGCCAATCGTTCCTGCTGATTGCTGGCGAGTGCTCTCTCCCTCTTGATCAGTGCCCTCACCATATCACTGGGGGCATAGCCGGGCACCTCTCACCTTTATTTCTTTTCCTGCTGCATGTCCGATTGGTGCTTCTCTGTCACGGCATTGGCGGGGTGCGATTGCCCGCCTCTGGGTCCCACTTCGCTGTGTCCCACACAAGCTCTCTGGACCTCCTCCTCACCTACGGCTCGAGTCGGGTGTCCCGGTAGGGGTGCTGAGTGTGGGCGGCCACTGCACACCTCCCCTCTCTTTTGATGCGCTGCCCACTCCAGGGTGCTTACTTCGTGCACCCCCCCCTCGCCAGGCGGCTGCTTCGATGCATTGGAAGCAGGGGTTTATTCTCTTCTGCCGGCTTTGATGACACCACTCTACGTCAGGGATACGACCGGCGGCGAGTACCTCCTTTCTCCCTGCACCTACCTCCTTTTTTTTCCGGTGCCAGCTATCCCTGTTGCGAGATGCCTCTAATGTTTCGTGCCCTGGTCCCGCTGTCCATCCGGGGGTCCCGGGCCTAGATGTTGCGGTCTCCTACCGGGACAACACCTTGTTCCAAATGGAAGATGAGGCGGTTGCTATGCCGAGAGGATCTTGCAGACCTCTATTGGCCCAGCGCCTTGCTCCGATCGGGGGGTGAAGACTGGTGTCATGCAGGGGAATGTTGAGTCTGTCTTTGTCTGTTAGCCCTTTCCCTTCACTCTCAGAGCCTCAAGTGACACGGTCCTTATCACCCGGTCTTTAGGTCCGTGCAAATTGCACCTTGGACACCTGGGCTGTCACCTTCATCCGGGAGTCTGACTGTCTTTGTGCTTGTTAGGCTGCGTCTGTTGGGAGATTCTCTTGGGCCCCCTCCAGCTCGTTTGTTTGGCACCTTTCACTCGTGGGCTGCCATGCTCTGCACCATGCGGTGGGTGGGGAGCCTCACTTCTCGGTTTCTCTATGGCTTAGACACCAATTTGGAGAGTCCAGTAGTTTTGCTTATGCCTCACTACTTAAATCCACTGTTTGCCTCATCGAAGTGTTGGCGGGATTATCTATTTTGTCCCTGCTACGGGAGGAGCTGAGCTTCAGGCAGCCATTGCCTTCTGCACCCACTAGCGGTCTCCCCCCACCCCCAACCTTTTTAAGCCTCAACCTCAACAAATGTCACTAGCCACATATGGGTGCGTGAAGCCATAGCTTTTCGCTTTACTGAACACATCACACCAATATTTTTCGAGCTTCCACCCATGTCCTCATGTAGTTCCATGTTCACTCCATTTAGTTCAAGGAACACAAGGATCCTAGGCACTCCAGCACCGACCTTTTACTAATTCGTGAGGCCCTGCTCAAAACCACTCCACTATCACCCGAATCCCAGATAATCAAAATTGCTGTGTTGCCTCCTGAGGCATTCTGGGGTACACTATTCTCAACACGGCTCTAAACCACAGGCGGGGATTTGCAAACTTCTTACTCCGTGGAGCAATGTCTGTTATCTACAAAAAGAAGTTCAGATTACTAAAAGGTGCCAAACCCACACGGGTATCCTGTCTCGCAATCAAGTAGCACTATGATACTCAAAAAAATACACATTTTATTAGTCACACAAAGTTCATTACTAAAGAAATCATCAATAAATGATCATATCACATAAAACAATCAGTTCTAAAAACCACACAAGTGAAACAGCCTAAGTCAATTCTAATGTTAAATTCAATCTCTGGTCAAACCCGTGTGGTCTAGTCACACTGAGTTCCCTTAGCCTGTGATGTCATTTCGGCTATCGCATATTTTGATTTTTCAGATTCCCAACTTGTACAAGTTTCTGTCCCATTAACACAACAATGTAGGACATTCTTCAGGGGTATGTAGTATCTTGTGTCGATTCTATTCAAGATGAAACCATATTATCAAACCTCCGTCTTCTTGTAAAGACGATGTACCCTGTTAAAATAAAGGAGGCACTATATTACTCTCTCATGTCACAGTTCTAGTCCTATAAATAAACTAGCTGTGTAACCCTTATCCCCATAAAGGTGAAAAGTATGTTGTTTATTACATACCTCTCTGACTCGAGGGTTCACTATCCTGGAGTCTTTTCTAACCTTAAATGGTTAATTTGACGGCAAAATTCCAATTGTTTTAGAACTTGATGCCTTGTTTCCTCTATCTTCTGACCTAGTATACAACACATCTCGACATTAGACTCATATTGGCCTGATATAATGTATTATCATATCTTGTTTTCCTAAAAAATGGATCTTACCCTGTTGTTATAGATTTATGGCCACACCGTCATTCCATCAACTCATGCTATGTTCCAACTTCTCAAAATTATTCGTATTTCCAAAAGGCTATCTGTTCCCAGAAAGATATATAGATGGGAACAAAAAGCCCTCAGAAGTTTGTCCGCGTATTTAATATTAAGTGAAAATGCTGAAAAAATTAATGAAAAAATTAATTAAAAGCATCCACTTACTTATGTATCTGTATTTGAAAGGACGGTTTTTATCTCCAATGTATCCTGCCCAATGGCTCAGTTGTCCCTTCCCATCCAGACCCTCACTAAAGGAGTTGTCTTCTTTACTTTAGTAGCTGTAAAATGACAAATATCTCATGAAGACCGCTAGTCTTTCAATCATGAGCCAGGAAGTGTAATGATGTAAAGTTACTCACTCGGTCGGTCTCAAAGTAATCCTATAACACGATCCACGATGTGCCTCTAGATGGATCTGTTTTTAGCGTTTGAATCCCGGGATCAGTTTCGCGGGAGACGTGATGACGTCATCCCGTCGGTGCATACGCAACGTAACGCGATGACGTTGTCGCGCCGTCGCACGCGCGGGCCCGGAATACCCATTTCCTATGGGTAATGTAGTGCGAGGAGCACCTCGTGTGTGCCTGTATCAGATACTAAAACCACCTGACATGTGGGCACTCGAATTTTAACAATAGCTACCATTCCTTCACTATATCCAATCCATGTTGTAGCAGTGGAGCAATGATTCTATTACACTGTGGATGCAGTCTAAAAAGGGGGGAGGAATGGATAATCCTGTATGTTTCCAAATACCCGCACCAATATATCATTTGTTCAAATATACAATTCGATCTGACATGGCATGGATACACAGGGTTTCACGAGGATATTTAACATAGAAGCTAACAGCCAATTGGCAAACATATTCATATATTCTAAACCACCGTAATAGACATATCATTGTATTCCAGAATCCTACATCCGTACTTTATACAGATCTCACTCTCAAATGGCATCTCCAATATACCCATGTGTAGTTAGTTGGATATTAGTTGGGTACTCTGGCGGTAATATGATTACATTTATCCAAGGTCCTATTTTCAACATCGATGATCGAGTCAAAGTAAGTTGTCTAGGCATTGAGCCACTCTACCCCTTCGTTCAAACCATGGATGTGGCTTCTAGACAGGAAGATCAATTTCTGTTCTAATTGCAGTAACTTTTTGTTAATCAATTCTTGTGTCTCCCCTTTGATTTGTTTCAGGATCACCCATTCAAATTTGTTGCTAGTATGTTTCTTTTCCATAAAATGTTTCACAATGGGTGCTTGTTCAATACTGTTCCTAATGCAACTTCTATGCTCGATCATCCTTGTTTTACATTTTCTGTTTGTTTTTCCTATGTAAATACGTTGACGGGGACATTTGATTAAGTAAATAACATTACTTGTTTCACAATTTGTATGCTCTGCAATTTTCCACGTTTTACCAAAGCCCAAATCCACAGTCGTAGTTTTTTTAGTTTGCGTACACATTGTGCAATTGCCACAGGGATGGTGTCCTAATACTGGTGGGAGTCCCCATAGGTTAGTCTGTTGACATATTCTCTTCCTGTTCTTTACATCATTTCTCATGACTAAGTTGCGTACAGTGGTGCTCTTTTTGAAAGCTACAATAGGATTCCAAATTTCTTTAGTCATGATTTTCTTCCAATTTCTGTTAATAATACTCTTGATCTTATATGAGAGATTGCTAAATGTGTTCACAAAAACCAACAGTGTCTCTTTCGTTTCTCCATCTCTACGTATTTGTTGATCTAAGAGAACTTCTCGATTATTGTTAAATGCTCTCTTGGCAGCTTTTCTTACTAGAGAGGTGGGATATCCTCTATGGACCAATTTATCAATAAGACCATTGGCCCCATTTTCATAGGAAGCATTGGTGCTACTGTTTTTCTTCAACCGGAGAAATTGGCCAAAGGGCAAATTATTCTTTACATGTTGTGCATGGTGGCTGGTGTAATGCAATAAGGCATTTCTATCAGTTTCCTTAGTGTAGGGTTTAACCAGCAACAACCCTTGATCATGATAGACACAGATATCTAGGTAATGTATCTGTTCATTACTGATATTACTGGTAAACTTAAATATCTGTTCTGTTGGTTCAGCCATTGTACGAAACGCTGTGATTCCTCCTCACTCCCTTTCCAAATGACGAAAACATCATCTATGTAGCGAAGCCAACATAGGATGCTCTCTTGGAATGGATTACGGTTAGTATACACTACTGTTTCCTCAAACATGTTGACGTACAGATTTGCCACATTTGGTGCCATTGCTGCCCCCATGGCAGTACCCTCTATTTGTTTATAGACCTGGCCCATAAACTGAAAAAAAATGTTTGTAAGAGCCGTTTCCGTGCACCATTTTATAAAAGAGCTGGAGACTGGATTTTGATCTTCTCTATTCAGTAAAGTCTCTTCTACTACCTCTAACGTTGCTAATTGAGGTATATTGGTATATAATGCTTGTATATCCAAACACATAAGCAAATTCATATTAGGGTCAAAAACATTTCCCTCAATTCTGTTGATGGCATCTGTGGTATCTTTCACATAGCTTTTCATGTTAGGAATAAAGGGTCTCAAATAGAAGTCCGCAAACTTGGAGAGGGGTTCTAGGAGAGAATTAACACCCGAGACAATAGGTCTACCCGGGGGTTTCTCCAGATTTTTATGGATTTTGGGGAGAATGTAAAATATAGGTATTCTCCCATTCTCTCTAAGTACTCACCCTCCTGTTTGCTAATCATGTCTTATTCAACCGCTTTAGTAACTTTCTCTTTCATTTTTCTAATAAGGTAATTTCTGGGATTTTTATCTAGCTTTTGGTAGTGATTGGTATCAGAGAGAAGATTTAAACACTCCTCAATATAGTCATTCCTATTAAGAACCACTATTGTGCCACCTTTGTCTGCTTGACGAATGATGATTTTCTCATTCGACCCCAAGTTTTTTAAAACGTGTTGTTCTGTTTTACTCAAGTTGGAATGATGCGGTATTCCTTGAGATTCTAAGATGTTAATTTCCTCCATCACTTTCTTTTCAAAGACTTTGGATTCCGGTGTATGAGAATTGAAAGGAGCGCAAAAAGTAGGGTACGGCATCTGCCCTGGCACGTTCAACCGCAATTGGAGACCCTTCCCGAGGGCTCTTTTAGAGCGGAGTTCACCAGGGCCTGAAGTGCTGTACACAACGTGTCTTTGGGACTCAACATTGGCGACCCGCTAGAACACCAAGCCTCTCCAACTTTCCATCCAGGATTCACACTGGTGATTTTTTCTTGATATACAAGCTCCAAGTGATCGATAGGACAATGCCCCAAGTGCAGACCCAAAATGTTAGTGTTGGCCCGTTTTGCTGATCAAAGTGAACCAGTTTTTATGGCGGAAGTGGGCGGATTTGATAAGTTGCTACACTGCGCAGCTAGTAGTTTTGGCCAGTTTTACTGAACTAATATTCTTTAAATTGTACGATTTGGAAAACATTGCACAAGCAAAACTTCTTGGGTTCTACTCAAACAGTATGTTGCATTAGAATAATCTACCATTTATGACTGCGGGCCACTCGTTCATTGGTACCCGAGCCAATTTTATTCCGCAGTCCGGCACTAGCATTGAAATTACTTTTTTATCCGTAGTGACATGGATTGCCTTGTTTGTATTCTCTACGCAAGACTTGGCATGGTTTAGAGAAACAAAGATTTGGATGGATTTTTTCAAGTACGGTTCTCCTCTCAATAACCATTACTGACTCACCGCCATTGTAGCTAACTGTAGAGCTTCCAGCCCCTTCTCCAGAACGTGTTCTCTGACTGCTTTTGTGCCTGTAAGGAGGGTGGAGACCTATAACAGTAATTCCTCTGTGACTGTGTTCCTTTTTATGTGCTTTTATTCGTACTGGCTCTCTGCATTGTGCACTGATTATTTACAGTTTCTAGCTAGTAAGTAACGGTGCTTTACAACATATATAACCCTCTTTGTCAATGTCTTTCGTCTACAAGATCCACTCTCCTGAAACCCGTAAAGGTGTCCGTTTATGAGAAGTTTTGGGTTGGAAATGACAGTTGCTACAGTGCCAGAAGCACAGAGAACAATTGAAGTGTGTGTGGAATTTGGCATGACAGATCCTCATTACATGTTTGAGGGTATCCCGCTGGTAAATCCGGCGAGATTCCACCAAACAGAATTACCGTTACAGGCACTTTACAGGTTTACCGTAATTACTGGCAGATTACTAGTACCGGTAAGGGTAGGTACTCTCCGTTCCATGGAATCCTATAGGACTCCATTGGGGCAGTTTCCGGTATTACCGGGACTGGTAATATCAGCTATTTATGCTGGTGGGGTGGTGGAATTACCCCTAACTAGTGGCTGGAGGTAATCTAGCCACCCCACCGGCAAACTTTGAGTTTGCCAGTGCGGAAATGTGACGATAAACAGAATTACCGGCACGTTAATTCTACACTGGGAAACTCTTAATGAGGCCTAGTCTACTACACAGAGCATTGGCTCTGGCTGATACTGGAAGGACATGTTGTTGTGGGGGGCCACGTGTTACTGTGGGGTTCATGGGGGTATGCTTTAGAAGTGCTATCCTGAGAGAGAGGGATGCTGTAAAGTTGCTTCTCTTGGGTACCCTGTTTGTTGGATAACATGCTCTCCTTTCTCGCTGATGCAGGCACTATGGCGACGCCACGACCGGACCTCTGCAACCTGCTACACCCAGTGATTCTTGGCCAACTGGCCCGTGACTGGCTTCAGGAGGATGTGCCTGCCTTTGATTATGGAGGCTTTGTGGTGGGCGAGCGGGAAGAGTGTGCAGTCCTTCTCTGCAAGTCCCCCGGAGTCCTTGCCGGTGTGCCCTTCTTTGATGCTGTATTCCATGAGCTTGGCTGTGCCGTAGAGTGGACTCACACAGAGGGCACCTGGCTTGAACCTGTGACCCGTGTTGCATTGGTGCGAGGCAAGGTACGCCACCTTCTGCTGGGTGAGCGAGTAGCCCTCAACTGCTTGGCCCGCTGTAGCGGCATTGCCACTGCTGCTTGGAAGGTGGTGAGTCAGGCCAAGGATACCCAGTGGCACGGGCAGGTAGCCGGCACACGGAAGACTACACCCGGCTTTCGATTGGTTGAGAAGTATGCTATGCTGGTCGGGGGCGCCTCCACGCACCGATATGATCTCAGCAGCCTTGTCATGCTGAAGGACAACCACATCTGGTCTGCTGGCAACATAACCCAGGTACATGCATTGTGGAGGGATGGCAGGGAAGGGGGATGCAGGGCTTAGAGTAGTGCTTGCCTGGTGAGCTACAGTAGCACTCTCGCGGGAGCTAAAGTAAAACTATCCCAGGAGTAAAATGTAAGATATTCCTGGCATTACATTTGGGCTATCCTTAGGCAACCGCTTAGCTATCCTAGGGACTATGGAAGTGCTATTCGCTAGGTTTTAGAATCACTATCCCTGGAATTCCAGCAAATTGTTCTCTTGATTTACAGTTGCGCTATCCCTCTGGTGACAGCAGAGCTATCCATGGGGGCTGCAGCAGAACAATATCTGGTACGTCTAGGAACATTTTAAAAGTGGTTTGCAAGCTTCCACAAATCTACCACGTATACTAGGATTCATTTGTGGGTCGCCAACAACTATTCTTACAGCCATAAATTGGTTTTAGAGACCTAAATGTCCAGGCTAGCCTCTGTGCTTTGAATAGTAGTACAATCAATATTGAAAGATTAACTTCAAAAGAAGCATGGGCTATACTAAGGGACAGAAGGGTATCGGAAAAGGGATGGGCGGATCTGAATATGAGAAGCTGACCAGAGGAAGTAGATTGCTGAGCAGGTTAGCCACATAAGAGTTTGAATGTTGGCCTCCTAAACTGCACATTGAACTCTAAGGTAATTTCTCAAAAGGTTAATGTACCTGCTGAGAAAAGCTATGTGTACTGTGGTGAATCCTGTTGAGTACTCACAAATAACCTACCTAAAGTCTCCCAAGTGGCCAGGGATGCAACGCTTTCTGATCCTGACCTTGTGGGTGATGTTCTGTGGGAGGATCACCAGGGAGGAGAAAGGGTGTAGGGGAATAAGAGCACTCCATTGGGATGGTCAGTCAAAATGTCGAAAAAAAAATGTCGAATGACAAAAATGTCGAAAAAAGTCGAAAAAAAAAAAGTTGGATATATTATTTTTTTATTTATATGTATTTTTTGGGTTTGGTAAGTATAGAAAATGGGTAAAATACAAAAAAATAAAAAGGGGGGGTTGGGAGGGGAACCCCCCCATTTCGAAAAAAAAACGTATTGAAAAAAAAAATTGACATTTTTGTTTTCGACATTATGACTATAAACCCTCCATTGGATGTGACGCAATATTTGTCCTTCCTCTATAGAAGACAGCTCCTCAATGCCAAAGTATGTAAAAGCTTGTCGTCAGAACAATATTTTAGCGCCCCCAGTTGAACATCTTAATATGGGCAAAACGTCCATAAACCGCTAAGCATTGGGAGAAATGAAAACCCTTCTAAAACCATGGTGACCTATAGAGTTAGAAGCTCCCTTAACTCCCAAATGTACACTTAAACTCAAAAATTCTTTATTTCTCCATAAACTCAAATTTTATGATATTCCAGTAGAGAATATTATTGGGAACAGAATGAGAATGATTTTTACATTAGGGACTTGAAGTCCCACAATCCCCAAACTACTGGGATGAAGAAGAGGGCTGCAGAGGCAAGAAACTGCAAAGAGCAGCTTATTAGTGGAAATGACCCACGCCTGAGGGGGACTGGGAGGCACAAAAGGCCAGGTGCAGGCCATAAGAAAGGAGAAGAGTAGCAGCAGATGGTGGATTAGCCGTGCTCTTTCCACATTGAAGCAGAATCTGGAGAATGGAGACGCAGGGACAACTATCGTGTGGTGAGCATTTGACAGTGCTGAGAGAGTCTCTGTCTCTGCCTCTAAATCTTAATTGCAGAAGTCGCACAGCAGGAAGTGTTGAAGTTGGAAGATTTCCCCCTGGAGATCGAAATTGCAGAGGTTGCGCAGGAGGAAGCGTAAACTTTAAAAACTTTCCCCGAAGTGAGGCTGGCTCAGGTGGCAGGCAAACAGGAGAGGATCTGGAGCAGAGAAAGCTCCTTTTTCGAATGGCACAGGACGCAGGAGACTGAAAGAAGCAGGTTGATGGATGGCGACAAGTAGCAGAAGCAGAGGACCTGGGGGCAGGGAGGTGAATGGACACGCAAGCCAGACCCGGTGAGTCACCCAAGTGATTGTGACACCTAAGCCCCCTGTAACCGCTCGCTTGCCAAGTCTGGCTGCCTTAACAATATAAGCAGAGTGAAATTAAAAAAGAAACGTGGTTTTGAATACCGAACTGACATTAAGGAGACAAATCATTATTTTGTAAACCAAGCTGATTTCAAAAGGAGCAAGTGGAATAATAAGAACTTAATCACCAGATCAAAAGGGTGTGATTGTATGTATGTGGGTCGGATTAAAGGCCCGCAACAGGAGGGGCAATAATTTGAGAAACCAATACAAACAACTTATGCCAAAGCCAAAAGAAAACTATAACAAAGCAAGTTACAAAGAACAACCAGTGACAAAGCCAAGACTGGGAAAATGAGAATCCAAATATGTGTAAAACCTATTGCCCTATATTTAAAAAGCTCATAAGAGAAACTGGCTTAAACCCACATTGCAAAAGCCAAAGACGTGTCAGAGTGAGACAGAACCATTGTCAGCATTTTGTTAATGCGTAAGTGGGGGAACAAGAGTGGCAGCAAGGCTACCCTTCTGGCAGAAGGTATTCAAAGCGATGGAGCATAACCAGTATTGAGTGTGGTTCTTGTTTTCCCTGAAAAAAAGTTGATGTTGTGGAGCAAAAGACATTGCTAATGCGTTGGAAGCTAACCCTTACCACAGAAGTACTTGCAGTTAGTAGTTTATTCTGGCCTGGCAGGAGAGTACACCAGAGCAGAGAACTTTGTAGTAGTAGGCCTGGCAGGTGAGTGGACCAGGTGGAAGTCGATGAAGTACTGTAGTGTGGTGGTGAAAAGCCCCGAAGAAGTGGTAGACCACCAAGATGTCTTTGTGAAGTATTACAGAATCATCCTGCCAAACTTACCTTGCTGAAGCAAGTGTTGTGTAAACTGCTGCAGAGTTATCTAACATTGGCAAAACAAGTGGTTTGTGAACTGTTGTAGAATAATTCTGATAAAGACAATTTCTGTTGATCCTAATGAACTAAGGAAGTGTAAGGAAGTGTACTTGGTTTATGAGAAGATTATTTTTTAGCTCTATGTATCACAAGTGGAAAGAAGAAAAAACCTTGTTGAACAAATCTGAAGTATTGTAACTTTTGTTGTCAAGTTGGAATCAAAAGAACTACATTGGTTACAAGACATGATGTCCTTATTCTTTTGGAACTGTTGAACAGAATCCTGCTTGAAACCGGGAAGGAAAATTCACCCAGATTACAAGGAGAGACAGCTATCATGATGCAAACTTAACTTTTATATTTCTTGGTTTTGAACTGCCATATATTCCCTTGTTTAGTTGTTGTATGTACAAGTGTGAGGGACAGACACCTATTGTTAGTCTTTCCATTTGTTTATTTTAGGCAAGGAAATCCTCGTCAGGGTAGGGGTAGTTAGCTGTTTATCCAACCTTTTTTGAGTTAATAAAAGGGCATCTTTTGAAGAATCTTCACAAAGTTGTTTGTCTTACGTTTCTGAACCCTCACAGAAGACTGTTGAAGACCAAGGCCATTGTGTCTTCAAAGCTGATAAGCATGCCTGGGAGCTCAGGAGGAAATTGGAGCCGAAAACCCAGACCCCCCCCCCCCTTACTGCCAAGTGATCCGCTATGATCCAAGTATCCGGGCAGAGCAGCCGTAGGCCCCTCAATGCAGGGCAGAAGTGACCGTTCCGATGCCCCTCTCCACCTAAACAGCAGAAATCCTGACACCAGACTGGTAGGAGGCAGCCGTCAAAGTCTCTGGACCTAATGGAGCAGGCTTTCTGGAGACGCCTGGTTCATTGGGGATACAAGATAGAATTTACATCCACACTGCTTCCATTGGGAACCATCTATACCTAGAGAAAAGTAATGCATCCGGCAATCCGAGATCTGCGTGTAAAGAAGGGTACCCATGTAGGAGATGGGGAAGGAGAAAATACGGGAGGGAGAGCCCTACCAAGACTCAGGACTGTGGGCCATTAACAATTGTGTACAAAGAGTGGGGGTGTCCTCACTGGAAAAGTCTAAGCCGACTGCCGCTTATTGATTGCAGCCTAGGTTTAACGACAATGTGTTATCCTTGGATATCACCATTTGTGTATTTACCAAGGATAGCAGTACATAAGAGAACCATAATAATCCACTTGTGCTAGACCATTAGTCTGTAAAAGAACAGCTTTTATTAAGTGACTGTCCTTGTTCTTTTACATATTTTTTGTAAAGAAATTATAAGTACAAAATATACAGGTGTACATTTTTTCACCAAAGTCACATATACAAAATATAAACAAATATGAAACTAAATGGAGAAAAATGTAGAAAAAAGAAGAAAAGACATGTAGCAAAAGATAGGACAAAGTCATACATGTGCATGCTAACAGAAGTATAACGACATTCTGTTGCTGCTACTACATTTCATTTTTCTAATTGTAGACAGTTATCCTCGAAGGTAAAAGTCCTTGGATAGGTCTAACTAAGCCAGGCTAAAGGGTGACCAAAAAAAATATAGTTGATCGACGTCCCTGAAATGAATCTCTACTGGATCTGGGGTGGACCCCGCCACACTACAAGGGTAAGGGAGTCCCAGGACGTTTCGGCCTTAGTGGGTCACAGCCTTCTTCATGGAACCAAGGAGTGGAGTACCCTGGATTGTATTCCCGTCTTTGTTCCTGTTGTAGAACGGGATAGTGTGGTCTGCTAATTCTCTGCTCTTTTGGTGTGATAAGGATTCACTGGTGCCTATGGCTGAAGAAGCTATGTCAACTGTAGATCGGCATCATAGGTACACAGGTAACGGTCGGGTCTTCCCGTGGTTTTATTCATACAGGGCACACCAACAATTCATGTTGTTCCCCATGTTATGTGAGTATCCTCCAATATCTAGTGTTCTCTGTCCTCGATGTTTTTCAGGCTTGTGTCGTCCTCATGCACACTTGGATTTGGACAGCACTTTTTGCATTGCCACTTCTGTGCTTCCGATAAGGACTACATCATCTGCGTGCTTGACACTATCGTGTAATAGCTGTGCCAGAAGCGCAACAGTACGCTTAGTTCTGATAACTCTGCGGGCAGTTCACATGACCGAAGTCAAACCACAGTCACCACCACGGAGATGGGGAAGGAGGCAGGGACATATTCCATTGTGTTCCTGGTGCCCAAGCAGTCGTGGAAATTCTGGCTTATTATAGACTTCAAACATTTAAATCTCAGTGTGGTAACATAACATTTCAAGATGGAGTGTCTTTAGTGGATCATCTCCTTGGTACAAGAGAAGGACTTCTTACCCTCTCATGATCTTCAGGGTGCCTATTTCCACATTCCAGTCTGGAGGCCCACCAACAATTTCTGAGGTTTGTAGTGAACAAAGATAATTTCCAATCCAGAGCTATCCCCTTTGGGTTGAAATCAGCTCCTCAAGTCTTCACCAAAGTCTTGGGCGCAATTGTGGTCATACTCCATCTCCAGGGGATCTAGGTGTTTCCATACTTAGACTGTCTTCTCAAGGCACACTCCCGGTATCTCATAGTACGGCATGTGGAGACATCCTGAACCTTGTTCGAGAGCATGGGGGTTCTTCTCAATAGGGCTAAGTCCGAGCTCCCACCATCGTGGGACATTCAATTTATTGGAGCGCGGTTCAGGACTGCACAGTGGAATGTGTTACTACCAATCGACAGGGCACTCCACTCCAATCTACGCTGAGGCAGCTGCTGTCCCAACCTCCGGCTACTGCAAGTGACTTCCTACATGTTCAGGGTCATATGGTCTCCTGCATCCTGGCTGCATCCTGTGCCCGCCTGCACCAGTTAACCCTTTTGATCCACCTCCACAAGTCCAGAGATTTCGACACGCTGATCCCAGTTGTACCATCTCTTCAACAAGATCTACAGTGGCAGTTGCAGAAGCACAATATCTTGAAGGAGTTTTCTTTAAAGCAACTCTGCAGACCATTGTTACCACTGATGCCAGCAAAGTGGGCTGGGGGCAGGCGGTACAAAGCCAAGTCCACCAGGAACTGTGGTGAGAACAAGAGGCAGCCCACTCTTCTCATTGGAGGGAGCTGGCAGCAGCCTCGAGAGTCCTACAAGCATTCTCACTGCTACCCCAGAGAATATCTGCTCTCACTCAGACAACACCAGCATAGTGGCATACAGAAACGAGCAGGGGGGGTCTTTGATCAGAATCACTGGGAGTGCACTGGAAATGGGTGGAATTGAACCTCCTCTCACTGGTGGCATTCCACATCAGGGCGCAGGACAACTTAGTGGTGAACTGGTTGAGTATAATTTTCCAATCTGCCAACAGGGAATTGAAGGCAGAAGCATTTCAGAGTATTTGCAGACTTCTGTTTTTTTCCAAGTATCGATCTGTTTGTGTACCCGCAGAATGGCAAGGTGCCCCAGTTCTGCTCCAGGGGGCCTGGAGTGTGAACACAATGTCCATAGTTTGGCCAGAGGGACTTTTCTAGGCTTTCCCCCCGCTTCTCTAATTTCAAAGGTGCTGCTCAAGATCAGAGATTCTGTGGCGGAAGTCATAGTGGTGGTTCCCCTTTGACCCCACAGGAGTTGGTTGCCTCTCCTTCTAGACCTAGCTGTAGTTCCAATGTTTCCTCTCCCCACTTTCCCACAGCCTCTGCTCTCCTCTCACAGGTTGGCAAGTCCAAAGAATTTGACTTGGGTGGCCTGGAGATTGAAAGTGAAAAGCTGCACATAGGGGGTCTCACAGATGAAGTAGCTTGCTCTATCCAAAATGATAGAAGGCCCTCCATTCTGAAGGCTATCACAGGCACTCCTGGCATAGAAGGGGTGGACTGGGAACTAATACAGGCCCTGGAAATAATTTTCAAAGTGGCCCCATACGACACATTTTCAGCAAGCCCAATGCTTTTCCTATGAGAACATTTTGAAATACGACACAAAAGAGGCCCAGGGTAAAGAGGCCCACTGGGAAATCTCCAGAGTTCCCTGTAGGCCAGTCCATAGACTTGAGGGTCTCGCCCCTCCTGCAGACCCAGGTGCAAGCTTTCATCAATTCATGCAGGAAACATTTAACCTGGGCCTATCATTTTGTACTCTTCAGGCACAATGGGCAACCATCTGCTCCTTCAGTTTTCTGGGAGATTATTCTAATCTACAATATTGAGTGGGTAGACTCCGTAAGAGCTTCTCCCTTTCCAGGCCCATTGCTGTTTTGGGACTACGACTCTGGGATGTACCCTTGGTGTTCGAAGCCTTGCAAGCTCTTCCCTGGAAGACGTCCATGTAAAATATCTAATGCGTAAACCCGTCTTTCTCTTCGCCATCACCTCAGTAAGGGTACAGGGGAGATCTGCGCACTTTCCTGTGAGGCCCCTTATTTAGTGGTTAGCTCGGAGGCCCTCTTCCTCTGATGCCACCCTTCCTTTCTTTCTAAGGTGGTCTCAAAATTCCACAAAGTCAAAGAAATCGTTCTGCCATCCTTCTTTCCCAACCCATCCTCCCCAGAAGAAAAGCTCTGGGGTAAACGCGATGTCAGAAGTGCTGTCCTAACCTACTTAGAAAAAAACAAGCATCTCTGTTCCTACAACAACTTGTTAGACACCTTTCGGGGGCCCTCACCAGGGGAGAAGGACCGGGTGCCCACGATCAACCGCTGGTTGCGAGATGTCATCTCTATGGTCTCAACTACCCTTTAAGGAGTACAGGGGAGGTCCACCAGGGGCACATCGGCCTCTTGGGTAGAGGTTAGGGGAGTTTCAATTCAGAATATATGCAACTTGGGCACACCCTTTAAACTAAAAGTAGGGCTCGGCATTTGGAACAGGGATATTCAGTGCAGCACTCCTGTAATCATTCGAACATGGACACTGGAACTGTTGTCTGTGTGTTCTTGAATACATTTGGTAATGGTTGGTGAGCATATCATCGTCTTGTCTGGTGCTTCCTTTTGTAGGCCCATTCTTTACCTAGAGTTGGTATATCTCACAAGTAAATACTGGGACTAGGACGGGGGACGGGGGACGTGGAGTTAATGTTCAGATTACTTACTGGATATCGTCATTGCTCCTAGTCATTCTCGCCACCTTATTATGAGCTGCCAGGGCATCAAAGACACTCGTATTGGGGAGATTTTTAATAATGGAACTCTAACAAAGAAAGACGTTTGGTTGGAATTTCTACATGGTTCAAGGCTATCTGTAACTTTCGCCTTGTTAGAGATGGTATCAATCATCTTTTAAAAAGCTTGAAGGAGAGAAGTGAGAAAGAAAGTCTTCTTCTGTATAATAGGACAGTAAGAGTCGCTAATTCTGTTCGGTCATAGTTTTTGAATTTTTTATTTTTCCTTTGTTCTTCTCTTCTCTTTTCTTTCTGTAGCAATTGGTTGAAATGGTTGAATGGTGAGGGATCATGGGATTTGTAGTCCAAAACATCTGGAGAGCCACAGGTTGCGGACCCCTGGCCTATTACAAAGGCAAATGGGAATTTGTTGAAGCAATCTTCTCAACAACATGCGTTAAACCCCAAACAACTCAGTTTTGCATGTATATTGACACCCAGCAGCCCACAATGAAGAGGACACAGCCCACGATGAAGAGTACACAGACCCGCCTCGAGTGGTACAAGGCACACCCGCAGCCCTTTGCAAAAGCACAGAGGAAACAGGGACAAATATTGCATTGCTAGATATGGTGTAAAGACAGCGTATACAATAGAACCACCCAGATAACGTCCTCGCATCTGTAACGAACACCGAGAGCACTGCTATAGACCCCTTTAAACTCCTGCAGACAACAGAGCTTATTTCAATGGTGTCTGCTCGACTCTAATTCAAAGTCTTAGACGGTTTCACGAAAGGGCGTGAAGGCATTATGAAGGCCAATGTTAGTTTGCATATCATTTCATTATGCTGGTTTGTCTACAGAGAACAGTCCAGGAGGCAGGGCGAGCACAAACAGCCAGATGTTCTTGGGAGACAGCATGGCCTGTGTGTTCTGAGTAATTCATGGAGAATCGGAGGCACATGAAGTTCACTAAACTCTATGCTGTAAATTGGGCCATCTTTGTTTCCACTTGCCTTATCTTTCATTTCTGTTTGCATGTTTTTGCGCTGTAACTCTATACAGCATTGCGTGCAGTGTGACTGAAAACCCCTGTACTGAACTTCGGCTTTGAGTAAGTATTCGGCTGAATTCCAGCTGAGAAATAGCTATTCGGTTCGGCTGATCTACTTCTTGCTATTCGTCTAGAGCGGAACACTTTATCTTCTCATTTTACTGCAATGTAAGTAACTCAGAGAGGCAACAATGGAGCACAGATTTTAAAAGGGAATGGAAATTAAGTTTGTTTGAAAGGATTCCTGATTAAATATAAGACCATGGTGCACATATTTGTGAATTGGATCGGGGTGGTGAGGATGAATGAAAAGTGAGCATGGTTTGTTCATATGAAAAATGCCTACGGAGAAACTTCATTTTAGGGTAGGTAGTGGAGGCCAGGAGAACTTAGGTTGAGAATTATGTCAGGCAGAGTACCCTAAATACACCTAAGAGGCGTCTGGGGAACTCCATGTTGGGAAATCTCTCCAGATCATCTGGGGGCCAGTCTTCGACACGGAGCAGAGAGAGATGGGTGTGAGGATGTTGTATTGGACATAGGAAAAGAGCTATGCTCGGTTGATGAAATTAGGAGGATGGGAGGTTGTTTTGAAAGCAGAATTCCCACCCGGGGAAAGGCACTCAGCCAATCGGGTGGCTGGAAATGCGAATGAGAATGCACAGTGCACCGCCCGCATTTTGCAACCACTCAAGGCTTTTCTCCAGGTGGCTCCTTCTTGATTGTGGGGAGGCAAGAGGGAGATTCTCCCTGATGCCTCCCCATGCCCCCACTCCCCCCCCCTTACCCATCTTTGACATCTGGCACACTTCCCTCACGCCCTCCCTCCCTACCCACTTACATGCTCTGTGCTCAGCTCCTGGCACTCCCTTCCGTCCTTGGCGCCTGTCATGGAAATAGAAAAGGGACGGTGACCATTTTCTATGCCATCTTGTTTTTTGTTTTCATGGGAGATTGGGCTTGCGCAATACGCACAGAGGCTGGTTTTCCTATGCAAACAACAACAAAAAACGATTTGCGCCCTTAGGTGCGACTAGCAATCGCCTCTTTGTGGGGGCGTACATGGTAGGGAACGGCCCACAGCTCTCGCCGAGGCCCTTGCTTCACTCTGGCTTCCAAGGCTCAGGCTGGCGGGCCGTTACCGGCCATGTACGCCCCCGAAGCGGGGGTGCTAGCCATAATCTTCCAAACAGGTGAGCTGCTTTGTCAACATCAATAGGGCTGGAGACGAGGCAGTTACATGTAAGGCAGTGCAGGATGCAGCCAACATTTCCCAACCTATATTGGTCTCTTAGGAGAACATGTTTATTGGGAAATCTCTCAAAAAACATGATAGGCCAGTCCGTCTCATGTGTGCAAGAGGGGAGAGAGTGATAGAGAGCATTGTATCTACTTGTCTTGTGGGACGGGTGGTTGAAGAGTGAGACCCATAGAAAAAGGCACTGAGCCTTGCATTCTCTAGTCTGGTGGGAAGGGGGTAGGGTAAGCAGACATGGATTGAGAATTGATGGAATTGAATGTCTACCCCAGAGCCAAGTGCTTTCTTAGAGCTTATTGGTTTCGGAAGGTCCAGTCACATATCAGACCTTCCTATGTGATTACCCTTACTCCAACCCTGCCTGTGAGGGACCTCCTTTTTAAAAAAAAAAAAATAGTTGGTAAATGGTATCCACTTGCCTCACATATACCCTTGACTTATGTGCTACATGAGCAGACGGAAACTATTTCTCAATTTCTGCGCGAGCTGCATAAATGTTTGACCTTCACTTTCCAGATAAGCCATCTTGCAGCTTGCAAGATGTTGGAATGTGTGATTCTCATCAATGGTAGTTGTAAATTGCAGCATCCATTTTGTTCATCGTGCCACCTGGAACTTTGCATTCATGAAGCCTCCCTCTTAGGGCATCACTGGGTTTGCACATGCAACGTCCTCCGTACATATGGTTCCTGTTTTTCGTTAATCTGTTCTTTTATAAATCTTGTCCATTAAATAAGAATTAGATTTTAATTCAAGAGAAATGAATGGAACGTGGGAACACGTTTAAAAAATGACTAGGGGGAGAGGATGTGCCACATTGTTTTTCTGCCCGGGGCGCTGCTGCTGCTAAGGCTGACCCTGCCTAAATCCCACGTTTCATTCAATACCCCTCAGCCGACAGTAGCCTGAGGACCAAGTCGTTGACCAACCAAATCCTGCCCATTGCCCAAAGCACTCTGACAAATTAAATTCCAAATTAAACTTCCCTTCAGACACAGGCAGATTGCATCAACGTTTGGTGGGTCTGCTGCTAGGGGCGAAAGGGCTCCATCCTGCTATTCTCAATTAAGATTCGGGGGGATGGGAGAGTTATACAGCATCGTCCGTGATGGCATGTGCTACTGCTGTTGAGCAATAGCTGGGGAACTCTCATGCAACGATAGCCCCTCAGAGAATTAATGCAGAGTTAAGAAGTGCATCCAATAAAGAAGCACTGCCGGTTCCATGTTTTAAAATTGTAGCTAAAATGGCTATAAACACAAAATATCACGGCAAAAATGCTGTGGTTTTGGTAGAGGATGCAGGGGACTCACCCGCAACCCCCAGACCCATTAGACCATTTAAGTAGAGTGGGGGACACCCCCACAACCCCCGCCCCCCTGAAATGGTGTAATGGGGTACACCTTTAACGGGTCAAACCACAGCATTTTTTACAGGTGATATTTTTGCCGCGATTTTATCACTGCATACCGCACTGCCAGGAACCACAAGGTTGGTGAACAGCCGCCAGCTTAGACAACAGTGCAGAGGTGTACAAGACTTCTGGGTAGCCACAGAAAGTTTAGGGGGAGGTTGGATGGGACTGTGCCACCTTCCAGCCCCTAAACTTGTTGAGGGGGGAGCAATCACAGAGCATCTGGTAATGTAATGGTCATTTGTGTAGTGCCTTTCACCATTGGTATGGTCCCAAAGCGCTGTAGGCTGAACACCTTCAGGAGGGACCGAAGTCCAGGTATGGGAAATTCGTCATAGAACTATAGAATGTGTGTGTGCATTTTAGCCAATACGTAGATGGGGGTGGCCAAGCCCCTGTGCAAGATAAATGGTGGCCAAGTGAGACCAACATAAACTGTGAACAAAGGGTGAAGTAACCATGAAGTATCAAGTAATAAAACATGTGGAGTATCAGAAGGGGAGGCCCTTGGGAAGAATTGTTTCCTTCCTCGGGTACAGTTCGGATAGAAGATCAGCGTAAAATCTGTCTGTGTTATGGATCACCTGTGTGTTAACTCCTGCCCAATAAAGCAGCTGTGCCCACATTTTACACACATGGAAATTGTGTGCTCTGTTATTTATTTGCTCAATTCTGGAACGGGGGAGGGACATGGACATGGGACAGCATTGGATTTGTTTTCAAAATGTCATGGTGTGTGTTGTTGCTAAGAGTTTTCTCTCTGGGACTGTGTTCCAAAACCCGGACAGGCGGAGATATTCGGTGATAATTAACATAAAGGAGGTCCCAGGGATGAGAACCAGTAATTTAAGAAGCCTGCCTCTGGCTGTCCTTTTTTGGGTGGTTGTGAAGCTACGGAAGCAGATGTGAGCAATTCTATGTTCTTCTTCCTGTTGGGAGTTCATGGTAGAACTCTGTGGGGCTCCCACTTCTCACCAGGAACAAAGCCTATCTCACCTGTGCTGAAACCAGTGTCCGCCCTGCTAGCCAGGGCTTTTAATGGGTCGGACTAGCCCGGGCTTATCCCTGGCAGTTTCAAACTACTTTCGAGCCGGCTCCATCAGGCTCCCCTCGAGCCCTCACTACCGATCATGCTAAAAGAAGCCCTCTGTTGCCAACGTGTTGATTAAAATGGGAGTGTGCACAGGTTTTGTATCCCAGCTCAAATTTATTAGGGGACATGGTGTTTGTTTGTCCCCTCACCTCAAATGACTGCAACATGCAGTCATGGATTACAGGATTACAGGGGCCGGGCTGTCTTTGTTTTCTCTGGCCCTACCCCCACATAGAATAAATCTAGTCAGCAGCAGACATAACAGGGTCCTCGGAAGAGTAATGGAGTGAAATGTCCACCTGCTGTCATGTGGTGTTAGGGCCCATCTCACCACTGGGGACTCTTTTTACCTGCTTCAGGCTGGAATTAGTCTGGTTTTCAGTTGAGGACATTTTTTTACTTAATTTAGTATTTTTTTTAGTTTTTTTTCTTTTATTGCTTTTTTTTCTTTTATTGCTTTAATTTATGACAAAATGTTTAGCAATCAAAAGGAACGAGAAAAAAAACATCACACTCCCTCCCATCTATATAGCCACGAATGAAAAGGTAGGATCCTCTAGTCACATGAAGCAAGGAGAGGGCTAGGCCGTCAAACCACTTCCATCAGGTCTCATTTCGTTCTTGCTCTGCCAAGATCTCATTTGTAAATGATACTGCAGCTAGTGCCAGTGATACCCTTTCGAGGGGATTGGGTCCTCCGACGTATTCCATATCTATGACATGTAATCACCACAGCTGTGCTGCTTCGGAAACTTTTTCGGCGTCTGCGTCCTGCGTCGATGACGTCGATGCGCCGCCGTCGAGGACCTCCTCCGACGTCCGACGTCATCCGATGTGATAAGTAGGACGCACGACGCCAGTAGCCTCAGTTCCGTTTTTTCCGCGAACGTGTTGCTTCGTGTTTCTCGGTTCTAGCCTCGACTCATTGGAGTTCTGTTCTTTCCGGTTCTTCGAACCTGTTCGTTTGTGAATTATTCCTTCGACGATGTCTTCCACTTCGTCTTCAACCCCGCGTCCGGGCTTCAAGAAGTGCGGGGAGTGTGGGTCCAAGATGTCAGTGACTGACTCGCACGATGCCTGCCTCTGGTGCCTCGGGGAGGCCCACGACACGGATGACTGTGTCGACTGCCTGTCGCTCACGTCCAAGGCCTTACGCGAACGTAAGAAGAAATTGTCGGTAGGTCGGGTGTCCAAGCCCCGGAAGTCGGCGGGGCTTTCGACGGATGATTCGAGGGGTGACTCTCCGCGTCATCGTCGGAAGTCTCGTCGGTCTTCTTCTAGGAGTCGGTCTCGCCACTCCTCAGCCTCTTCGAGGCATTCTCGGAAGCGCCGACACCGGTCGCCTTCCAGGTCCTCTTCAGAGGACTCTGCCCGGCACGTCGGTTACCCCACCAGCCGTGCGACGCCGGAGGAATGGGCTTCCTTCGGGAAGAAGATGTTGGCGATTCTTGAGTCGCAGGGTACTCAACCGTCCGCGCCCCCGAGTGGGGTCGGCCGTGAGAGGTCGAGAGCCACCGCTCGCAAGAGTGGTCGGCGCGAGTCACGGGAGAGGTCCCGTTCGGACAAGGGGGCTCGTTCTCGCCGTACCCGTTCCAGGTCCCGGTCCTCGACGCGATCGAGACCGTGTGCACCTGTGATGTCTTCGAGGAAGACATCGACGTCTGAGGCGTCGAGGGCGTCTACAGGCTTTCTCGAGGCTCCGGCTCCGAGGAAGTCGTCGAAGCCGTCGACGGTCAGGTCGTCGAGGGACACGCTCGGAGCTCCGGCTTCGAGGGCTGTGTCGACGCCGCCGATACTGGAGGCGCTGCATCTGACATCGACGCCGATTTCCTCGACGTCGACGCCGATCCTCTCGGCGCCGTTGCCGGTTTTCTCGACGTTGGCGCCGATTCGCTCGACGCCATCGACGCCTTTCGTGTCGGAGGTGCCCCGTGTCTCGGGTGTTCCCCCTAGGAAGGCTCTGGTTAAGAGCAGGCACTCTCGGGTGCCTTTCCACCACTTGGATTATATTTCAGAGGCGGATGAGGATTCGGATGGCCTGGTTCCTAGTCAGGTGCCGGATGACATTGTCTCAGGCCATAGTCAATTTGACGATTTGAGGCAGTCGCTGCATGATGCCAGTGGACTGGACACCTCTCCGGAGGTGGAATTTGGTCGGCCTGAGCCTGGCTCCCATGCCGATTCCTCATACCGGCGCCTTATGGCTAGGGTGTCTGAGTATCTGGGATGGTCTGCTCCCCCAGGGGAGTTTGTGCAGGATGATCTGACGGACATCCTTGATGTTGGTCCCCCAACTGACCCGGTACTGCCGTTCCATATGGCTTTACAGCATAGGGTGGCGGCGGCTTGGACTGCTCCGGAGAGTCTCCCGGCAGTGGGCAGATCCTTGTCGCGAAAATACCGTCCAGCCAGTGGCGACCGCTGCTACTTGACCAGGCACCCCACTCCGGAAAGTTTGGTGGTGCAGGCGGCCACGGCCCCGGCAAAGCAGGCGTCGTACCCTACCATCCCTCCTGATAGGGACGACAAACGTTTTGATGGCTGGGCGAAGAAGGTGTTTTCTTCTGGTGGTATGGCGCTTCAGGCGGCCAACTCCGTTTGTGCCTTGTCGCGTTTCACGCACACTCTGTGGAACTGTGTTGCGTTAGCGGCTGAACATATTCCCGAAGGGGTCGAACGGGATGGTTTCCTTGCTATGGTCCAGGATGGTAAGGATGCCATGTGTGAGTCCGTTCAGTCGGGTTTGGACTTAGCTGAATGCGTCAGTAGGTCCATGGCGGCGAGCACCGTGATACGCAGGTTTGCGTGGTTGCGGAAGTCGGGGTTTGCTGCTGATGTGCAGTCCCGGCTCCTCAACATGCCCTTTGATGGTGAACATCTTTTTGGCAGCAAGGCTGACGAGAGCCTTGAGAGGTTGCGGACCTCAAAAGCTGCAGCGAAGTCGTTGGGCGCTGCAGTTCGCCAACCTCCGCTTTTTCGTCCTAGGGGACAGCAGTGGAGGGGTGGCTCCTTTCGCTATTACTCGTCCTTTGGTAGAGCGAGAGGAGCTGGCAGTCAAAGGGGCCAACGCAGGGGTACCAGAGGTGGACGACAAGGTACCCGTGGTGCCAAGGCCGCTCGGGCAGTTGCCTCTTTGCCCTCAGGTAACGCCGCAGCCGCTCCTACTCAGTCATGAGGCCATGTACCATGGTTCGCCGGTTGGGGGAAGGCTGGCGCAGCATCTTGTAGAGTGGCGTGCCATTACTTCAGATGTGTGGGTTCTGGAGATCATAACCCACGGCTACTGTCTTCCCTTTCGGCACAGGCCTCGCGACAATCCACCGGGGAACCTCTCTTTGAAGTGTCCGGATCCGCTCCTTGCGCAGGAAATTCAAGCCCTGCTGGAGAAAGGCGCCATAGAACTGGTGCCTGTAGCGGAGAGGAACAAGGGATGGTATTCCCCTTATTTTTTGATTTCGAAGAAAGACGGGGGATTGAGACCCATCATGGACTTGCGCGGTTTGAACAAACTCCTCAGGAAGGACAAGTTCAAGATGGTTACTCTCTCTCAAGTCCTCCAGGCCCTTCAGCTTCAGGACTGGTTGGTGTCACTCGACCTCAAGGTTGCTTACTTCCATGTGCCGATCCATCCCAAGCACAAGAAGTACCTGAGGTTCGCGGTTGGCGACTCGCACTTTCAGTTTCGGGTCCTGCCGTTCGGTTTGACCTCCGCCCCGAGGGTTTTCACCAAGCTCATGGTGGTGGTGGCAGCGCATCTCAGGCAAGGGGGGATTCACGTCTACCCCTACCTGGACGATTGGTTGATCAGGGGGAGCTCTCCCGAGCAAGTCCTGGATCATCTGTCCGTCGCCTGCCACTCCCTTCACAGGCTGGGCTTCTCCCTCAATTTAAAGAAGTCCCATTTGACGCCAACACAGAGGCTCCAGTACATCGGAGCAGTGCTCGACACTTCCCTGGGGCAGTGTTTTCCTCCCCAGGTGAGGGCTCTTCACATTCAGCAGATGGTGCACAAGTTTCAGCATGCCCAGACGCTCCCGGCGTTCGAGTTCTTGAGGTTGCTCGGCCTCATGGCATCCTGCATTCTTCTGGTGCCAGAGGCTCGCCTGCGGATGAGATCTTTGCAGTGGGCACTCAAGACGCAATGGTCGCAGTCCTCCGGCAGGATGTCGGACCCGGTTCAGGTGCCGCCCTCGGTCGCCCGGGACCTTCTGTGGTGGGCTGTCGAAGGCAACTTGATGAAGGGGGCTCCGTTTTGGCTACCCTGGCCGGAGGTGACGATCGTGACGGATGCATCCCTCACGGGATGGGGAGCTCATGCCAACGGGCTGACAGTCAGCGGTCGTTGGTCTCCGTCGGAGTCCAGACTCCATATCAATCTGTTGGAGCTGAGGGCCGTCAGGCTAGCCCTGAAGGCTTTTCTGCCGACTGTGCGAGGAAAGGCTGTCCTGATCATGACGGACAACACTGTGGCCATGCACTACCTCAACAAAAAGGGGGGGGCAGGGTCACTTCCTCTGTGCAGGGAGGCGATGCAGCTCGAGTTCTGGGCCATCCGGCAGGAAGTTTCGATCTCGGCAGTTCATCTGGCCGGAGACGAAAACGTGACGGCGGACGCTCTGAGCAGGCAGAGCGCGATCTCTCACGAGTGGGAGTTGGCTCAGGAGATTCTCCTGGAGATCTTCGCCCTTTGGGGGACCCCTCAAGTGGATCTCTTCGCCTCCAGTGTCAACCGGAAGTGCGAGAGGTTTTGCTCGCGGGAATTTCCTCCGAAAGGAGCCTTAGGCGACGCGTTTGTGGTGGAGTGGTCATTCCCGCTGCTGTACGCGTTTCCTCCAGTCCCCGTCATCCCGCAAGTGCTGCGGAGGTTGCGGAAGTTCGGTTCCCGGATGATCCTCATTGCTCCGGCGTGGGCTCGGAGGACGTGGTACCCGGACCTTCTCGACTTGTCCATCTGCCCTCCACGTCGTCTTCCCTACCGAGACGATCTGCTCTCACGGGAGGGGGGTCAGGTTCTCCATCCAGAGGTCGGATCCCTCAACCTTCACGCTTGGCTTCTGAAAGGTTGAGGTATAAGGATTGGGACCTCCCTGGAGACGTGATGGAGGTGTTGCTTTCGGCCCGAAGGCCCGCAACTAAGTCTCTGTACCGTTGCCGTTGGCGTAAGTTCTGCGACTGGTGCAGAGTTCAGAATGTGGATTCTTTTTGCATGTGACATCCCCATGGTTCTGTCCTTTTTGCTTTCTTTGGCCCACAGGGGCTTGCAAGTGGGTACCATTAAAGGTTACCTGGCGGCGCTGTCCATCTTTAAGCGCTCATCTGAAGAATGTTCTTACTTTAAAATCCCTTTAATTTCACAGTTTCTGAAAGGGCTCACTAATGTGTTCCCTCCGTCGCCTTTCCTGGTGCCCGGTTGGGATTTAAACCTTGTTCTTAGGTTTCTTATGGGTGCTCCGTTTGAGCCTTTACATTCTTGCCCTTTGAGGCTGTTGACTTTGAAAACTGCGTTTCTAGTTGCGGTTACTTCCGCTCGCAGAGTGAGTGAGTTACAGGCACTTTCTGTTAAGCCACCCTTCACTGTATTTCACAAGGACAGGGTTGTCCTTCGAGTTCGTCCTTCTTTTCTTCCAAAGGTAGTGACGGAATTTCATTTGGCCCAGAAGATTGTTCTTCCGGCATTCTATCCTCCTCCGCATCCTGGTAAGGAAGAGGAGAGGCTCCATAGGCTTGATCCTAGGAGAGCTTTGAGCTTTTATGTTTCTCGCATGTCCCGGGTCAGAGTGGACGATCAACTCTTTATTGGTTACGCTGGTAAGCGCTTGGGGCAAGCTGTGACGAAACAGACTTTGTCACGCTGGATTGTTTTGGCCATCTCGGAGTGTTACCGCTTGGCGGGTAAGGACCCACCGGCTGGCTTGCGGGCCCATTCTACCAGGGGCGTGGCTGCATCTACTGCCCTGCAGAGGGGTGTTCCTATTCGCAACATCTGTGATGCTGCCACCTGGGCTTCAGTACATACATTTGTACGGCATTATTCCCTCGATTCCATCAGAGGGCAGGATCTGGCCTTTGGCAAGGCGGTCCTTTGCTCTGCTATTTGATTGGCTATTCTAAATTTTGTTTCTAAATTCTTTCCCTCCTCCTTGATTTGGTACTGCTTTGGGAGTCTGTCATAGATATGGAATACGTCGGAGGACCCAATCCCCTCGAAGAACAAGTTACTTTCTTACCTGGTAACGTTCTTTCGATGGGATGGTCCGACGACGTATTCCATATCGCTCCCACCCTGCCTTCCCCGCTGCAGAATTTCTGTTGCGATTGCAGCTTACGTTCCGCAAGGCTTTGTGTCGGACTGGCAGTTGACTAATGTCACACGTTCTGGGGGAAAAAACTACAACTGAGGCGACTGGCGTCGTGCGTCCTACTTATCACATCGGATGACGTCGGACGTCGGAGGAGGTCCTCGACGGCGGCGCATCGACGTCATCGACGCAGGACGCAGACGCCGAAAAAGTTTCCGAAGCAGCACAGCTGTGGTGATTACATGTCATAGATATGGAATACGTCGTCGGACCATCCCATCGAAAGAACGTTACCAGGTAAGAAAGTAACTTGTTCTTCTCCTCTTAAAACCAAAACCCACCATTCCTCCGGGGTCAAACTTCTTAGATCTTTTACCAAGTGCCCAAAGTACTTTGTCCTCACTTCAGTCAACCCCAGGCATGACAGAAAAATATGTTTTAGGGTTTCCACTGTTCTCTCTTTTCTGCAAAATCGACATTGATAATCTTTTGGTACTTTGACTGCCGTCCTTGATGCAGTTATCTCTTTTGTCGATAGCATATTCAACCGAATCTTGAGAAATTGGTCCTGGTGGCTTCTGCTCAGGAATTTAACCAAGTAGCCTGGTATTTCACCCAGTGCCCTGACTTCCTGTTCCAGTTGATTAAACCGTTTGTAGCGGTTTGCTTTGCTGTTCGTAATAATCCAATCGGTTTAAGTGGTCACTTAATGATCAGATACTGCCTGTAACCACCAAATTGACCTATTTGGGGATAGCATTTTGCTCCATCGATACTAAAAAAACTATTGGAACAAGATCTTGAGCTCAAAATAATCATCTCTTGTAGCTCAAATGAAAAAGATGTATAGTTCTTTTTGTAAATTTTCCATAGTTCCACTGATAACATTTTACAAGGCCAAAATTATTCATCTCTTCTTTATGGCCTCGACACAGTGCCCTTCTTCTAGACGCTAAATTGGACGCGACTAGAAGGAAACATTTGGAAAACTGTCCCATGTTCCATTTAAGCTATCTAATTGTATCCTTAAGATACGAATTGGGACTTCATTCTCTAAAATCTCATCTTTTATGGAAAATATTTACATTATGCAGGCTTGTGTGGTCTCCTTTATGAGCAGTCTCTCTATATGGCTGTAGCAGCTGAGCTTCAAGGCAAGACCTCTGTTTCTTCAAGATCTGTTAAGTCAAGCGAACCAACTACTAGTACAATGTGATCGATTCATCGATGACCTAATTCAGAATCCTATTGGTGTTAAACGTGCTCTGTTAAAGTGTGACTGGATCTCAACAATAGATCAAATGCATGCACTAACCACTTTTCGCTCTTTGTCTATCTTTGACAAGCCATGTGGCTATATACCAAAATAACTCACCTGCTTTCCTAGTTCTTACATGAGAACCGAATTCTGAAGAATTCGTCTTAATCTAATTAAAACGAGTGAGCTCCAATCGATTTATGATCATAAAACTTCTAAATCCACAACATGCACCTTATGTAAATGTAATGAAAAACAAACTTTGCATCACCTTCTTATCGCATGCGAAGGTACACGAGAAGCATGCAAAAAGATTCTGGGCAACGTTGTAGATGACAAAAGTCGAATATCAACTAACGACTTTTGGGAAAGATTAATAGTAGGTAATGAAAGATGCTTAACAATCGCTGTAATAAGAATTTTTGAAAAATGGAAGTTCATTGAACCAAATTAAAAAAACAATAATGTACATTTTCTATTTTCTCTCCTTTAGTAAATACTTGGATGATCTTTTTTGATTAACAATGTATATTTTTGATTGTAATGATTTTAGCCTTCCATGTGTATTTCTGAGTTTTCTTTAGTTCTTTTTGTCTCTTTATTTTTATTCCTGTATTGAGCATAATGTAACTTTTTCTCTTTTTTATGTCTTGTGAAAAGTTTTATACAACTCTAACACAATAAAAACAAAAACTCCAATCGTGCTCCCGTAACTTGATGTTCACCCTACACAGGTTCCGTTTTAGGTCATCCTCTGTACATCCTATCCCTCAGTTTATTCTGGTTGGCCTCTACCCATACCTTCAGAGCCCCATCGGTCCCCCTCAAAATTTCGTTGTGTATGATTGCCGTAGTTTTTACTCCAGAGCCCAGAAGGCACTTCCTGAAGAGTGCCAGTCTCTTCCAATCCACCAAAGCCCTTAATGATTAAAGGCCCAGTTCTCTTTGCACAATCTGGATTGGGATGGAAAGCGGGACTTTCAAGATACTTTTCCAGAAAATGCCTTTCAATAGTGAGAATAATTTGTTAGAGATCTGGTGTATTGCGTCTGAAACGTAAGTCAGTATTGAAACAACTTTCATCTTGTAGAAATCCAAGACCAGAGTCAAGGAAAAGCGGCCAAATTTGATGTATAAAATGTCTGCTTGTGTCGCCAGTGTTCTTGCTTTTTTTTATCACAGGAGTGCCACCATTGGGGGATCAGTGCATTTACAGAAATTACATAGACCTGTACATCACATTACATTGCATTTCATAGCTGTCTGTTACCCTACTCCTCCCCCACCCTCTCCCGGCCTACATTACACCTGATAGGTCATACTCCTTCCCGTTCTATTCCTCATCTTCACCCCTGATATCCGCATCCTCTTGTGCCGGGGTGTTCTCTGGGTCATTAACACGCTGTGTTGAAGCAGCTAAATCCGCGATCAGCTGCCTCCAAGCATCTACCCCCTTCATCATTGTCTGTGTCCCTACCTGCTGCCTCTTGCCACACCGCTGTTTCTGCATTTGCCCATTTTACCAGGTCCCTCCACCAAACCTGTACCATAGGCCTGGTCTGTGCCTTCCATCCCATCGCTATCTGTCATTTCACAAGTACATATGCCAGATCCTTCAGTTTATTCACGTGTTTAGCCCGTTTGGGCCTTGCATAGCCTCCTAGCAGACAAGCCTGGGGAGATCCGATTTCCAGGTTGATGTCCGCCTTTGCTAATGCTTAAACTACTTCTCCCCAAAATCTGGCAATCTCCGGGCAGGCCCAAAACATATGGACCAGGTCTGTGTTCATTGTTTTCCACATTTTGGGCATGATTGGGTTGCTGGCAGGCTGAATTTTGCTATTCTCTTTGGGGTTAGATATGCCCTGTCGGTCACATATAATTGAATCTGTTGGAGTCGTGCGTTCCTAGACCCCTTTTTCTGGTACGCCATTGCTCGAATCCACATTGCTCTGGGATGGGTTCCTGTAAGTCTGCCTCCCGGTTTAGTTTAGTCTGCCTAACTCCTTTCCCACTTTGGACATCAGTAACTCATATATTTGCGAGACTTTGTGTCCCCCTTCAGACACATAATAGAATGTTTCTATTGTCTCATCTAGTTGCAGCAGCGTTTCTTTCTCCGGCCATCTGCATCTAAGATACCTCTGAAGGCGGGAATATGTGAGATGCTGCCACCGGTGTATCCCGTGGCTTCCGACAGTTCCGACAGTTCCTCAAAATCCCTTGGTAAACCCTCCTTTAGTACATCTCCCACCGTCACTACTTCCCTTGGTTCCCAGTACTTCCTTACATTTAACATCACTTGTTCATCTACGCCCTTTACTGCTACAAGCGGGATCTGCTGGGAATACGGTCTTGTGTGCCCCATCAATTGGCAAGCCCTGTTCCACATTACCCACCCTAGTCGCAACAGCAGGGGCGAGTGGATTGTACGCGGGTCTGTTATCCATATTACTTCGTTCAGGAAGAACGATTGTTCGCAATAGTCGTGATTCGGTTGTCTGCTCATCCGAAAGCCATCTTGTCATGAATTGCAGCTGGCTCGCTACAAAATACACCTCAAAATTGTGTAATCTTATCCCCCCTTGCTCATATGGGTTCTGGAGCTTCCACAATGCCACCCTGCACCTTGAATTATGCCACAGAAAGCTCCCACATATACTGTGTAATTTCTTAAAAAACAATTTCGGTATTGCGTACGGGACATTTGCAAAATAATGGAGCCTCTGCAGCACCACCATCTTTAGCAATGATGCATGCCCCATCATGGACAACGGCAACCTGGTCCAAAAAGACATGGAGTTTTTGATTTTGTTCACGGCTTTAACTGTGTCCTGTGTATGCTCTATGTTAGGATCATGATAGATGTCCACTCCCAAGTACCGGAATGTGTTTATCTCCCATTTGATTGATAGCACTGGCAGGATGTGCGCGGGCTTCCCGATGTACCCCCCTCCTCCCCCGAAGGGAACAAACTTGACTTCTGTGGGTTAATCGTTATGCCTGATAAGGCAGCATACCGTTCCATCACATCTAGTATGTATTGCAAATTCGTTTCCGAATGTTGCAAATACAGGAGCATGTCGTCTGCGTACAATGAAATCAGATGCCTTCCACCCGGAATGCCTATGCCTGCCTCCCTGTTTTCCTCCTGTAAATAGGCTGCCAGTGGCTCCAATGCCAGGATAAAGAGCATCGGGGACCACAGAAATCCCTGGCTCATGCCCTTGCTTAACCGCCATTTTTCTTAGATGATCATGCCTGTCTTAACCCCAGCTATCGGTTCATTGTGTAGCACTCTCACCCACTTGATGTATGTGGGCCCCATGCTGAACTTTTCCAGCACCCCTAACAGCCAGGGCCATCTAACAGAGTCAAACGCTTTGACTGCATCCAGTGACGTCACTACATACTGTTGTGTGTCTTCTCGAGTGCAATCTATCATGTGGTGTAATCATCTCAGGTTATTGGTAATATTCCTATGTGGAACATATCCAGTCTGGTCCGGGTGTATAAGCTTGGCTATAACCGGTTTGAGTCTATGTGCCATTACTGCTGTAAGAATCTTCCCATCGTGGTACAGTAACGAGAGGGGCCTATACGACCGACACTCGGTATCCGGCTTGTTGGGTTTAAGGAGGGGGACTATTATCAACTCCCTCAAGGACTCAGATAATCTGCCCCTGTCCAGTGCTTCATTAAGCATTACTAGCAGTGGTGTGAGGGTCTCATTTCTGTATACCTTATAGAATTCGCTTGGAAGTCCATCTGCTACCTGGGCTTTGCCGGTTGGTAGTTCTTTGATCACATGTTCTAGTTCTTTTTTCGTTATGAGGACATTGAGGTTGTCCCTCTCCTCTGCATTTAACTTGGGTAGATTAATCTCTGTTAATGCTTCCTGTATTTCCTACCCATCACACTCGGTCTCCTCATACAGTCATTTGTAATAATCATAAAAGCATTTATTTACTCCCACCTGTGTCTCACACAGCTCTCCGTCTGCACCCACTATTGCTCTGACTGTCTCCTGTTTATTCTCATTTTTATAAAGCCAAGCTAACAATCGCCCCGGCTTGTCACCTTCTGGATGTTGTCTCTCGATACCTTTCCTATTGCTGAGGTTGCCTAAGCCATCCTAGTGTTCCCTACATTCTCATTGTAAGCAGGAAATCTCCTGTGCCTCCTCCAGTGTCCCCACTCCTGTCTGCGCTATGGCTTCCAATCTTCCTTCTGTTTTTTTGTAAATCCTGTACAATGACATCCTGCATCCCTTTTGGCTTCGCTATTTCCGTACCTCTCACCACTATTTTAAATGCCTCCCACAGTGTACCTGCAGATTCCACACTACCCGTGTTATTCTTAAAATGGTTCCCCACCTCCTCCCTCAGGTGTTCCCGGAACCCAGTGTCTCTGAGTGCCTCGACCCTCAGTCTCCATGTTGGAAACCTGGCACAGGGGTGGGGGGAAATCTGCCACATAACTACAAGAGGGGCATGGTCTGAGAGGACCCTTGCTTTATATACCGCCCTTGTGAATTTTCCCAGCTTTTCTTCCCCCACAAACATGTAATCTAGCCTTGTGTAGAGGTTTGTAGGAGCATTATAATGAAAGTATACTCTACTCTGCGGGTACAGTGTCCTCCACACATCTGCCAGCTTGAATGCATGCAACAACATATTTAAAGCTTTCGCTGGGGGTTTTGATGCGCGAATTTGTCATCCGATCAATCCCTTGCCGGGTCCAGCGTGCAATTAAAATCCCCCCCCATATCCCTGCACAGTCCCTGTACGGGCTTATCTAGGAATATAAGCATATAAAGTAGGCTGCCGTGTCCTGATTCGTGGCGTACGTATTAATTACACATATTTCTTTGTGCTCTACTATTCCTCGTACTGCTACCATGCTCCCATCTGTGTCTATGAGGGACTTCAGGACCTTAAATGGGACCGTTGGTGACACTGATATCAAAAACCCACCTAGCATATGCTGAATATGTTGAACCTCCTCACTTCCGTGCCAAGGTATCTTGTCGTGCTCTAGTCAGGTGGGTTTCCTGCAGGAGGGCTATATCTATTTTCTGGCGTCTTAAATATCTCATTACCCGGTTCCTTTTAATGTAGCTGTTCGATTCTCTAACGTTTCAGGTCACTATTTTAAGTTCCCCAATCTTTTTCTCTGGTTCTCACTTCCTTGTCATGTGTGCTATCCCACCTCCGTACAGATCTGCAGTGCCACTGCTATTTATCAGTATTCCCAAATACCTGAACGAGATGACCTGTTCAATTTTTGTTGCCCCAGATGCCGCACAAATTTTGATTTCTTCTTCCTTGGTTTTTCACACACCAAGATCTCTTTCTTACCGGTTTTTATCTGCAAGTCTTTTTCCTCCACGTACTCACTCAGCTTATCAAGCGGCCTCTGAAGGCCAACGGGCAGTTGGTCTATTAGTACCAGGTTGTCCGCCTAAAGGAGACGACTCAGGGCCACTCCGCCCATGCAAGGAGTAAAACTTCTGGCTGTGTCTAATGTTTGGTCCAAGTCAGCCAAGAAAAGATTGAAGAGGGCCAGTGCTAGTGGACACCTTTGTTTCAGACCACTGGTTGATTTTATCTCCTGTGACAACTGGCCACTCGTATTTTGTCTTACCCGCACACTGGTGTTGGAGTGGAGCAAGACTAATGGTTTCAGGATGGACCTTGGGCAGCTCCAGGTCTGCAGTTTGTTCCACAGGCGGGTACGACCCACCTGGTCAAAGGCGTGGACAAGGTCAATGAATGTCAGATAGATCTTAGACTTGGCATCCCAGACCCTCCCCTTGAAGATGTTAAGGAGCAATAAATTGACACGTGTCCCTATCCCCCTTACAAAACCAGTTTGAAACGGTCATTACGGCCCTCTCAGTGCGACCACTCATTCAATCTTGCAAGGAGGAGGGAACCAAAGACTTTTCCAGAGACGTCCAGAAGAGTGATTGGGCGATAGTTCTTAGGGTCCTCCCTGTTGGCCTTTTTAAATATTGGGATTAGAATCGTGCTCCTCCAGGGCTCTGGGAGACAGTGGGTTTGCACAATCCACTCAAATAGAAAATGGAGCAATGTGGGCAAATCTTGTTTTAGCATGGCGTTGCTGAGGCCGTCCGGTCCAGATGCTTGTGAACCATTCATTTTTGTCAATTTCTCCATAATGTCCACATACCATAAGGCACATCCCATCCTAATTTGGTTTTTAAAGCTATTGGAATACAGTGTTATCAATGCGAACTGCAGGTTTTTTTTGCTTAAAAAGAAGGTTCTTCAGTGAAACCTTTAAATGTAATTATGAATAAAAGGTATTAAGAATGTAATTATGAATAAAAGGTATTAACTCTGAAGAACCTGTGTTGCTTTTTACTTTGAAAAAAATCTGCACTGTTCATGTTGGTAACATGGTATACCAACTCCCTTAAAATCGCACGATAAGGTCCAATGGACGAAGTTATAAAATCTTATTTTCTCACAATGAAAACCACCACTTGATTTCTGTGTATTTGACATTTTGTGGGAATGCATACCCATCACGATTTAGGCCACACTCATAACTTTGCCCACGCCCCATGTTGGAGCCCGCCCTCAGTTTCTCATTCCACGTAGAGCACTGCTGTTAGCGCACCCCCATCCCCTCTAAACATCCTCCCATGTGTTAATTGTCCGGAAGCCCTTTGTGTGGTACAATTCTTCTGGACTTTGGAAAAAGCTCTTAAGAGAGTTCACTTGACTTTTTTGGCCTGCTGCCGTTTGGCACACTGTGGCACTTGGAGGGAGTCCCTAGTTTGACGTTAGATTCAAAGGGAAGTTGCTGGGTTGCCTAGGAACGAAGGTACACTGAAGATGGGAAGTGCCTTGATGGCCCTTGATTGCTACAAGCCCATTCCGATTCTGCTGACAATGCGAGCCAGTTGAGCTGCAATTTTGGAGCACTGTTAGACATTGTAAAAGTGTCGAAGAATGATTTCATTACAATTTTTGTATTCTGTTCTGAACTCTGTGAATAGTCTATTTTTTAATGTATTTTTTTAAACTGATTTATTTGCATTTCAAAAGAAACAATACACAAAATTACATTAATATACAATGCTTATGATATGGAAGGAAACGGAGAAGGGGAGCAAAATAAAAACATATAGGAAGATGAAACCATACATGTGATCAGAACAACAAAAAAACTTGAAACAACTTTCCAAATGTCAAGGACTGCAACGAGTGAAATATATATATCACATAAATATATTTTAAAAGAATGTAGACTTCTCTTGAGTTGGACTGCTCTCCCGTCTAATTCGCTTTCACGATAGTCTTTTTAACCCCAAAGTCTCTTTTTCCAGTGAGCGTTTTGGCCTGTACCCACCATATTTGTGTGAGTCTTTGAGTAGGAGGACCCTTCATGCACATTATGGTTAGGTTTTAGGAGAGGACTTTCTGGATGTTGTCCAAACCAACATCCATCTTCTACACTACACCTTCACAAAGGGCAGTTTCTTTTATGGAGTATAACAGAGTGGAGTTCTGTGTGCTTTTTCCTTTCTGTGAATATTTGGCTCCAAAATATCTGTCGAATTGCTTAGTTGGAGGGATTTGTTTTGAGGGAAGTTCAAAATATCTTAAGTGTCAGGTGGTCGCTGTAATTAGTACCTTCTGGCATACGCAAGACGGGCACCAGCAGCCCCAGGACTGTACTGCAGAAAGGGACTGTACCCTCTCTGGGATAAGATTGGCCCAGAGAAAGAAGAATATCCAATATTTGTGTCAGCATGGATTGTAAACCAGATTGCTTGGATCTCTTGATTTGACCCCTTTTTAGTAGACCTGTTCGTGCCACAGTCCGAATGAAGTAACCTCTGCTTCCATGGGACAACATTGTATTTTTCAGATGAGGACTCGGTCTTCATCCGCTGAACCCCAAACCAACCTTTCACTGGGACCTAGACTGTCCATCTGTGCCTTTGCATTGATCTCCATTATTTAGATTTTAAGCATGCGCCTATGCTCACTCTCTCTGACCTCGTTGTATCAAGACTTTGCACAGATGTATTTTATTTATTTTATTGTGCATTTTTAAAGCGCTCCCACAGCCCGCAGGCATCAAGGCGCTGTTACAGGAATTGTTTTTTTTTTCTTTTTCGGTTGCATAATTATTTCTTTTTTTCTTAGTTGCGTATTTATAATGCGCTTAAACACCCATTGGTTTCTAAGCGCCGGGGATCAAACCTGTGTTGCCTCGTGTCGTCTTGCTTCCAAGGCACTGTTGCCGCGGAGCTATCCTCCCAGGATATTTTATGTGATGGATTTTATATATTTTATATAATGGATTTTACTAGGTTTGCTTGTCCTTTCAGGTTTTATATTCCTGCTTGCAACCACATGAATTTGCAAAATGTCCAATATCTGTAGGTGTGTTTTGCTCCCAGAAATCTCTTCTCTCTATCTGTTTTACGAGAAGGATTTAAGAGTCCAGGCAATGCTGGCAGTTTTTGAGGATCAAATGGAATCTGAGGCATCCTCCATAGCCGCTGAGTTCACAGAAGGCTGCAGAAGTCCTCCTTTGGACCTATGCTCTGTTCCTCAATCCCTCCCTTACTGTGCTCCCTCAGCTGGTGATATTTTCTGGTCCCTTGCCACCCATTGAACCCAGCCACTGCCTAACCTTGGTTTTCTCTCACATGATATGATATGGCACTTATAACGCACCTATACACAAGTGTTTCAAGCTCTACACCCTCCTTGCCATCCTTCTCCCTCTCTCCGACTGCGATGACCCCTGCACATTTCCTTGGGCTGAACTGCTCTCTGACCTTGTAACTTCCTCAAGCGGAGGTGCTCCCTGACTTCTCCCCCTGCCTCCACCCCCTCACCCCTCGCCCGCTTCTGGAGACCTTGCTTCCTTCTTGTAGAGTGCTCCCTGACCTGCTGATTCCAAAACCCTCTCCTGCCACAGGATGTGCTTTTACCTGACCTCTGCTTCTCACCTCCCCTCTTCTTTCCCCCACAGGCTGTTGAAGATGCCAAGAGAGTTGCAGGTTTTTCTCTGAAGATTGAGGTGGAGTGCCGCTCAATCAAGGAAGCCAGAGAAGCGGCGCAGGCTGGGGCCGACATAGTGATGTTGGACAACTTTCAAGCACAGGTGAGTACATCATGGATGGTTTCCTGGATGCCATAGGGGTAAAGTCTGTGAGCGGGATCTTTAAAGAAAAGGATACAGCTTGAAAGAGAGGGATGCCATCTTGGGTCACCAGGGCGAGGGTGAGTCTACAAGAGCGAATGGCATCAGGCTTGTGTTGACGAACGTAATGATTGGGATGTTCTAGTGAAATTGGACTAACACTTCAAGTGACAAGTCTTCCACTTTAATGTGTTGTAATATGGCCACATCCTTACGCATCATGTCTCTGCTCTACAGGAGGTCCATACTGTGGCCCAGCTCCTGAAGTCTGAGTTCCCACGGCTGACTGTGGAGGCCAGTGGCGGCATCTCGGAGGAGAATGTGACCCAATTCTTCAGCCCCCACGTGGATGTGGTCTCCCTTGGTGCCCTCACCCAGGCATTCCAGGTTGTGGACTTCTCCCTGAAAATCACCAGGGGCGAGGGTGAAGATGCCAGTGGCAATAGCAATAACAACAACAGCGTCCCTGCAACCTGTGAGACCATGCCGGCACCTGCCACTTCTTCGATTATATCCTCTAGTATACCAGAGACCCCCGGGAGACGCAAGTTTGCATTTTAATCTTAAGATACTCAAACTAAGCTGTAGCATGCAAATGTGGAACAGGGAAGAACTGTGGATATCATAAGAGACCTAGGTTTCTGAATGAGTGTTGATTTTTACTAATCTGTACGTTTTAATAATGTATTTTCTTTTTTAGAAAATCTTTCCAGAAATACATTTTTCAATTCATCACTAAAAGCTTCTGTTCCTCATTTTTTCTTCTAATGAATGTTCATTCCAGCCTTTATCGTGGGGGCGGTAAGAAATGCGATTGTGACAATGCTTCAATCCACTGTGTTCTTTTTACAGTTGGTGGGCCTGGAATAGGCGAGATGCACGATGACAAGCTCCTATCTTAATAATACACTATTCTTCCATTGTTGTCATTGGTTTTGGAAAGGCAAGCATGTGTAATCCATTATTTCTTGATTCGTGTGATGGCAGGAGTGCCAGAATAAAAAGAAGATACCTCTACATGGAGCCTGGGTGCGCCAGAGGAAAAATGAGTGAAAGACGTGATTGGGTAAGGACGGAACAACATAGACTGGGGGACAACAGCAATTTAGGACACCAGGAAGAGTCTGAAGGAAAAACTTTGTATGGGTTACCAGAGAGTCCAAGGGACAAAGGGGTGTAGGGAACTCATGGTGGCAACAGTAAAGACAGACACAAGTGGTCACAGTTCCAGGGTGTTTATTAACTGTACAAAGGGATTGGAAAAATGCTGAACCTAAATCAAAGATGGAAGCAAGCTTCGATCATCAAATCCAATAAGGAGGTCCTAGTGGCGTCTTGTCAAATAAAAGAGCCTATGCTAAAAAAATAACTATTGCCAATCCTTACAACTACATACAAAAACAAGTGTGGGATAGTGTTTCACAAGAAAGAAAAGAAGTGTTCACAAATGATAAGTCCGGATGTGGTAGCCGGGGTCTCCCTTCCCCACGTTTTTAGCACGGGCAAGATGGGACTCCTGAGCACAGCACACTTTTGGGCGTCCTTGGCACGAAGGCTACAGTTCCTTTCACTGGTATCAGGACCCTCCGTGGAAGTCTCTTTTCTACAAACATTCTCTTGCCTCCGAGGACCTGACGTGTTCAAAATCACAAAACAAAAAGTTATTTTCCAAATGCACATTTGGTGAGGTCTTTTCACCCCTGGTTCCCCCTCTTCCAGGCTCAGACCCCTCTCGAATATTAGCCTCCCTCTGTCGGGTTCACTATGGCTGTTGTTCAAAAGATTTCACCTGTTGCATTCAACAGTCTCAATGTCTTTTTACGCAATCCACTGTGGATATCCCTCAGTCGGGTTCACTCTTTGTCAACACAATGTTCATAGGGTTACAATGCTTCACCCCGTTCTGAAGGCATCCCTCAGTCAGGTTCACGATTGCCAATTATACAGTTCCTTCTACTTTATCACTAAACAGGATTTCCTTCCCTTAGCTTCCTTTTGTTCACAGGTCAAAGACTTTCGACTGTACAAAGGGTTGTACTCGACACTTGTATGACCAATTTGACCTTCCCTGTGAGGCTCTCCTAGGGCCTTCTGGTATCGGTAGTTTCATCAATCATAACAAGGGGGACCAGCTAGAGTCTTTCGAGTGAGCACCCACATGGTGACGGACCACTCTGCAGCTGGTCTTCCCCCTTTGCTTTCAACAGTTCTTTGCTTCACCTTATGTTGCCATTTGCAACCTTCGCTGAGCACAGGTAGGTTCCTTTATCAGTACTCCCTCCGACTTACCGGCTGTGATGAACCGCTTGGCTTTTTTGTCTCTGGAGTCAAGGATGGTACCGTGGTAGCAGACGTCTCTCTCTCTTCCTTGATCATCACCGTAGGAGGGCTCCATGTACCGTGGACATCTACTACAACACACTCTGGCTATTGTTCACGGTCTTAAGTTTCCCTTTACAGAGGCTTTGCGGGTCTGGATTGAAAAGGGCAAGGGCTCTTCTTTCCTTGTCATCCTTTTGGTTCGCCCCGTCTTCTCTTGAACTGTCATCCTGCAATAGCTGCCTCATCGTGCGGTCTGCCTTGCTCGTAGTGTGCTCTCATGCTCCGCCTTTTATCACTGTGTGGAAGGGAAAGGGCCGTCAGGTGTGTGAAATCAGTGGCAATTGCCTGACTCTGTCTGACCCTTGAGTTGGGAAATGACAGGTATACGGCTCTGGTGTTCGTCCATTGTCTTTCAGGGTAATTGGTCTGTGAGAAAGTGTTTGTGTTCAGAAACGGGGGTTGAGGTTTCAAGTATCCTATGGTGTACAATGGGGGGGAAAAGGTGTCATATTCTTCGACCTAGGGTGGTAGATGAATTTGGAAGGGTGAGTTTGATAGGGTTTGTGAAATGAATAGGGGGATGGTAGTTTTTTGTCAAAGTAGACTGGGGATTCTGGGGGATGTAGATTCCTTGTGAAGCGGGGTTTGGGTTCCTACTGGATTTACCAGATGCGGAGGGGTTTCTGGATTCGGGTAAGGGAGATTCTTTGGATGGAAAGGAGGTTGAGTTGGAACAGTCTATAAAGGCCGCAAGTATTTCGTCCTCTTTGTCCTGTTCCTCGCTGGAATACTGCGTCTCACCTGTCGATGTCCCACTTCCACTCCCCAAGGGCCCCCATCCAGGTGAATCTCCCGCACTGGTCCACCCTCAGGAACTGGATCCAATAGCGATGGCCATGTCCTGACCACCTGGATGACAGATCCAAGGGGACTAGTCAGGGAGATGCCTTCAGGTTTCTCACAAGGGACACAAAGGGACAGCTGAAGACTAAGGGGTTAAGGAAATAAGGGAGAGGCCAAGACACAAAGGCAGCAAGGAAAACCAAGGCACAATTCTAAAACAAGGGTGTCACCGGGTACCAGATGAAAGGAGGCATCATTAACCAGGAATGCCAAAGGAATTAAGTACCACAGATTACCATGGAGAGGCAGGGGACTTGATTGGGCATAGAATAGCAAAGGGAGACTTCGAAACAAAGGCAGTTTAGGATGCTGCAGGGTCAACAGAACAGCATGAGTAAAACATATATGGGGCAGACTGAGGAGGAAGGGCAGCATAAGATACGAGGAAGAGACAGCAGAAGGAAGGCCCCATAGAATAACCACTAAGGGACAGATGAAGGATGGGATAGCAAGGACGTAGGGATCAAGCACGGGATAATACTATGTATCAGTGAAGTGCACTAAGACAAAATAAGTATGGAATGCCTGAGAAAAACTAAGTAACCAAGGAAGGGCCTGTGGCGAGGCTACCGCTGACTAACCACCTCGTCACTGTAATTCTAGAACTGAGACAGACAAAACAAAATTGTTTGTCTTATTTATACAAGGGATTAGCCAAACCTAAGGTGTTGTAATATTGGCAAAATACAATACTGAAAATTAAAGGATAATAAGAGTGACCAAAGGTGAAATGCTAAAGAGCTGTCCCAATCTTCTCTTCTTAAGGATGGTGTCTTTCCTTCATTAAGCAATTCCAGTGGGGGCAAGAGGGAGGTAATCGTTCAGCACTCTTTCTAGTTTTCAGGACATCCTCAGCCGTTGGCCCTCAAGTCTGGCAGACCCCCCCCCCAAAAAAAAACATCAGTCTGCCTGAGAGCTATGTCTACTAGGCCACTTCCTGCTAGTTCTGCTGGGATTGTGAGTTTGGAACTTCCTATTTCCTGGGGTGTTTGTATCTGGCTTGCCAGGGAGCTTGTCTGGCCCTATTAGTGTTAGCTTGAAAGGTGTGTTTCTATTTTCACTCCCCCATTCTTGCCTCTATACTAGACTCTCATGTTCTCTTTATCTTGTTTACTCCCCTGTTTTCCTTCTGGTTCTCTGTAATGAGAGGTGAACTTGCCTCTAAGCCTCAGGTGTTTGGATTCTTTCCTCCTCTGTAGCAGGTCCCAGTCTTCGTCATCTAATGATTTCTTCTTTCTTGTCCTCCCCACAACTCTCTAGCTGATATTTGCTCCCTTTAGTGTGCATCTCTCCAAGGATGTCACCTTCCTCTTTCTTATTGTTCAATAGTACACTATCCACATCGGCCGCCCGCTCACTAGTCTCTCTGATTTGTATATTCTGTATCTTCTGTGTAGGTCTTCTTTAACTAACAACGGACTGATGCTCGCAGACTCGCACACAAACCTGATTGCACAGAGGTCTTATACACCAATATGCATCATCTATGATGTCATTCTACGTCGCAAACTGGAATACCTCTTGGCGGAAGGGATTGGTTAGGGGAATATATGTACTCCTAGAATGTGTACAGGTTAGTAGTTCATTGACTGCCCCTTATCTGTAGGACACTACTTGAAATACCTCTAAATACGTATAATTCGGATTATAGTGGTTAAAATAGCAGTAGATTGGTCTATGCAACATTGTATAGCTGGCTGCCCCATAGACCCACTGATTGGTTGGCATACCACCCAAACTTAGACTTTCAGCTCGGCTAGCAGAACGTAAGGAAACTGAAACCCAATTGCTTGAGTATCAGATTACTCCCTACTTTCCAAATTAGCGTAATCTCTCATGAGCCTAACCATAAACCAAAGTTTCCCATCTGTAGTTGACCTTGTAGTCTTCTCTGTTCTGGGATATTCAAGGGAGTACGATCACATCATTATCTTCAATTGCAGCTTAATGAATTGCATCACGTATGAGGACATATATATGAAGAAATGCCACTGAGAACAGCTACCCGCCTACACACTTTGTGGGTGTGTCTAGTTGCAACAAGTACTAGCAATCGTGTAAGTCAATCGATCAAAACATGAAAAATAGAGAGAAACATATTTTAATTTATAAGTATAAAAACACTCAAAATATTTCATAAAAAAGACAAAAATACATTTTGTTTACACAAAACATCACATAAAAAATACATGTTTATCTCTATTTTTCATGTTTTAATCGATTGACTTACATGATTGCTAGCATTTGTTGCAACTAGACACACCCACGGCGTGTGTAGGCGGGTAGCTGTTCTCAGTGGCATTTCTTTATATCTATGTTTACACTTGGTCCTCAGCCACACAGCCCCCTAAAAAAGAGGACTCCCTAGCTCTAATTGCTTTTTCTACTATCGCGTATGAGGAGACTGCAAATTTGTCAATTTCGACCTCCTATTTACTGCTATTTAATTCAATTATGCTGGGTGTTATTGATCCTTTGGCCTCTAGAAACATGCTCACTCAATCTTGTATGAGCCTATTCACTGTTAATTGTCCAATACTTGGCTCTTGCACATGTTTTCTTCTTCTTTAATCTAAGAGAAATATGTCTCGAGCTCATGGCTTATCTCTCTGCCTCCCTTTGTGCTTTGTAGCTATTCCTTGAAATAGCATTCTTGATCCCAGGCCAACATAGACTCCTTTGTTTGCACACAAAGCTATCATCTCCTGACTCTGCCCTGTTTGTGAGGTAGTTAGAATGAATCTTTGCACAGGCCGACTTCCGTTTTCCAATTATGGCCATCCTAACCACGTTATATATTCCTCTATAGCAAGCTTCTATATGTCTCATCTACCTTGCGTAGCTGCGTATTTACACTTATTGGTCCGCAAGTTACTTGATCTTCTTTTACATACATGATTACTTTATCATCTCGTACATGATTCTCTTGCCACTTCAGTTACACCGTCTCTTAAGTATTTTCATATCGTTTCAGTATGTCCTTGTATATCTTCTTCATGACATCACTCGGCCCTCGTCCGATGTCACTCAGCACTATATGACATCCAATGGTGCGTGCAGACATATTTCCACTCTTTCAGGGTACATTCAGTATGGTTGTCTGAGGGCATATCGTCTCTCGTACACTCAAAGCGGTATAGAAACAACACAGAGGGTCCCACATGCAGCTCTTCCCCCTGTTGTTCCAGTAGGACGGCAGTGAGGGTGGGGGAGTTGGGGTATACATGTCCAACTGCTCCTCTACAAACTCTTTTCCCAATTCTCCTCCTTTCAGTGGACTTACTCCCTATCGGTCTCCTCAATGATTTCTCACTCTTAGTTTACTCCTTCAACCTCACACTGTCCTCTTCTATCGCCATCAAAGTGCTGTTTCTCTATTCTTTAAACTTCCTCTCTAGACTATTATTGTATTGTTTCCTCTGGCTTTCACAATGGCACCTCTCACTTCACCTGCTAAGGTGGTACCTGCCTTGCTCTCATCCCAAACAAGCCCTTCCCTTATCTCTAGGCACTCCAAACCTTTCTCATGATTCACATTCTCTCGTACTGTCCAGGTGCTACTCCTCCTGTCCTTCTCTAAGGTGATACCCGTCTCCCCTTCACAAACAATCTCTGCTTCTTCAAATCTTCCTTCTTTTAGGTATGTATTTCCACTTGCCTGAGAGTGTGCATTTTTGTCCCTTCAAGATTGTACCCTTCCACTTCACAATGCAACTACTCCCTTCTTTACTCCTAACAGGCCATATCCCTTCTCACTCGCCACAATTCTTGACTCAGAACTCACCAGGGTCTGCGGTTTCCAGCACTCCCAATGGTTGTCCTCTTTTTTTGGACTCTCCACGGGCATGGTTTCTGATGGTCCCCAGGCTCGCCGAGGGTTTCTTTGGGAGAAAGAAAAACATGCGCTGGGCTTACCAAGCTACAGAGAAAAGCAGGAAGCATCAGGGGAGGGTGATAAAACACACTGCTAACAAAGCCAGTATACAATCCAAATTGGTGGATAGACCTCATATGAACTTTGACCAGCCCCCAGGGAGACCACCAGACAATGAGCATGTGGCCCAATCAAGGAATGACAAAATACCCATAGCATGGGTGCAGGCTATTAACTTAGACCACCCAAGGGGAGGAGCAGTCACCCTTTAAATGTGAACTAGCCTAGTCAGAGCAGTAGCTCACCAATAGCCGGCCCTCTCAAAGAATGACAGCCTGTTGCCAAGTTCCATCTTGGGGTCTCTCAGCATGTGCCTTCCTCTAACCTCTTCCCAGAAAGGACACGCTCTGACTGGGCTTTTTCAGGACTCCAGAGTGGGAGATCAAGAAAGATTTAAAGTCACCCCAAAAGAAGAAGTAGTGTCATACTCATAAATTTGAAGGAGAACATTAACTATATAAACTGAAACTGTGAACATGGGCAAGGGCCTATGGTAAAGAGACAAAGGTGTGGGGTGAGAAGCCACCAGTCATCCCTTTCATTTGGCAAAGCCCCAAATATGTCGTATTTGTGTTTTTCCTTTTCAGAGGTAGGGAAAGAAACTAGGTTAGAACCGGATTCTGCACAGAGAACATCATTTATGTAAGACATGCTTTCTTTACTTGCTCCTTTTTTCAGAGTCAGGCTTATGCAAATGTTAGGCCTTTTTCTGTGGAAGAAAGAATAAAAGGAATTCTGAGATCATGCTTCTTTCTTTCTCCGTCTCCTGGTTTTGACCCACCACAATACCCAGTAGGAAATGAGAGAAATAGACACCAAAGATAAACGGATAGACAAAGAAGGACAAAGGGAGTTTTGGATAGCAGAGAGGCCAAGAGACGCAACACAAGAATGAACACAGGGCACCAGGAAGAGGCCATGGGACATGGCGAATGGCTGATCAAGGGAATAGTTAAGGGACAAAAGCAGAAGCATGTGATACCAGGAAAAGAACAAGGGACAAAGGTGCCCCATGATAACGTGGAAAGAATGAGGCATAAAAACTTCATGGGGGCAAGGGAGGGGCTGACGGACAAATTGATCTTTTGGTACCAGAAAGAGACAGCAGGACAAGTGAGCACATGATACTTGGAAAGCAGAGTGGCATGGGTGCATGAGATGCCATGGAGAGAGTGGAAAAATCAGTTGGCGTCGGTTACTAGTAGGAAGCCAAAGGGCAACAACATGGGATATGAAGACCAGGGCAGCAGAAATCGACAGGTCATAATAAAGGTAGCACGAGATAAAAGGGATAGACCAAGGAATGAAGGCAGTGCCCAAGGGTCAAGGCACCATTGGATAAGAAGAGACAAAGGGATCATTGGAGATTGAGAAGTAAAAGAACAGAGTAGCAGGGGATACCAGTGAGAGAATTGGGTTAAAAGGAGCATACACTACCAGAGGGAAGCTCGTTAATGAAGGAAGCATGGAATAGCCGGTGGAGTTGTAGGAATAAAGTAAGCATAAGAGACCAATAGAGAACTGTCATTAAATCCCTGGGGCCTTTTCCCAGGACAACTGCCCCTAGGGTGTCCTGTCTGATTCTTCTATGTGTAACTCTAAGGAAGAGAATGACTTCCACCCCCCCCCCCCCCCCCACGCTCCCCCCAGGATAGGATAATGTCTGATCTAAACTAATCTAGTACTAAATAAATACTAAAACAGAGCATACGAATATTCCTCCTGGCTTCGGGGGAAAATACTATACACTTTGTTTTCTTCATGTTGGCTCTGGGTCCAACCCGGGAATTGGAGCAAGGTACTCACTCACAGCCTTGAGGTCCCAACTAATAAACGCTCTGTACTCCAACTCTGTGATGGGGTTTGTACTCCTAAAATTAATGACATATTTCCAGCAACTCAGTCTTGGGGGTTTTTATGTGCCCCCACACGTATTTCTTGGATCTGCTTTTCGGTCTTCATCCAGATTTCTGGAAAAGTCTCTCCCCTAAAGACTTGTCTCCCAAATGTCTTGCATTAGGGCCTGCACAGCACCACAACTTGGGTCATGTTAACAATGGACTAATCCCCAGAGTTTCTGCCAAGCAGTTGGTAGTCTGGCTGATTCAGAAAATATGAGATTTGTGTCTCACCATCCACCTGTCTTCGGTCCCTGACACCCCTGTCCTTGTCCCCCTCCATTTTGAATTGCAGCATTGTGGCGCATAATGGTCTCTCTGTCCTACTTCTCTCCTCCTCTGCTTTCTCGGACTTGAATCTGTTTCCTTGGTGCTTTTGCACATGCTCGTACCTCTACCCAACCTCCTCTTCCACTCCTCTGAGGCTGCGATTCCCTCTTTTAGTTTACTCTCTTCTCTTGTCATTCAACCACCCATATATTAATAATGCCTCCTCCGTGCCCTCCTCTGCCTCCTCTTCACGTCTAATGTCTCTCCTTGTCGCAGCTCCCTGATCATCCTCACTCGCCCCCTTGTCTTAATGTCCCTTCTCACTTGGGGTGGGTGAAACAGCCGAAATTCGCTCTGTGGAGAAATGGGATAATTGTGGCCAAAATTCAACTGCTTGGCCAATTTCACCCACAGAGCAAGATGGGTCATTTCGAATGTTTCCCCAACTGAACATTTTGATTTCTTCATGATTTTTTTAAATGAATTTGTGTGAAAAAAAACATAATTTGAGGCAAAAAAAATTACTTTCAGGAAAAACCGGTGAAATGTGCCTAAAACTGGCGAATCAGGAACTGCTCCACCAGCAAAGCTAAATTGGAGGCGAATTTTCCCTATTTCATTTTGCTGCTGATAATTTCACGCACTCAAACTCCTCACCACCTTCTCCGGACTTCTTCCATCCTCCTCCTCTTTATTCTTCATGTTTCTCAACATCTCCTGGCTTCTCTCTGCCTTTTCTACCTTTCGACTCCCTCCAACCTCCTGCTGCAGCTTCTTCAGCGCTCTCCTCCATCTCCAAGCACCTGCGCAACGTCTCTTAATTCACTGGTTTATGTAATGGCCTTGTTCCACTGTGTTAAATGTTTATTATCATGGTTAATTGTAATGGATTGGTGAGTGGAAGCTCATTTGTGACTTCTCTGCTGCTGGCTGTGACCTGCTCCGTCCCATACAGGAAAGTGGGCTCAGCCTCCAAAAAGCTCAGCCCCCCTCTTGGAATTTGTGCTGAGCTGGACCTGCATTGCAGAGCCTCAGACTCCACAAGGGTGCGTGGTTCTGTGCTCCTGCGTTTGGGATGTACCTGGGCCAAGTAAGTGAGACAAGGAGCAGGAACCAGACTCACCCAGGTAGGTACAAAAGAAAAGGATGCTCTTTATTCTTGGTTACGGCTTACAGGTTAGAGGTGAGAGGGAACGGTTTTAGCATCCACTCTGGTTCCCATCTTCACTCCAAATCCCCAACCGCCTTTCTTGGAACCTCCAGGTCTTCCAGGTTGCCCACACCTCCACATTCCACAAGGCCTCTCATGCAATCACACAGATACATAGACTCCACTCACCACAGTCACAAAGGCCCCACATATTCTATCATATGTGACAATTCTCAATCTGTACAAGTGGGTCTTGGCAGTTACTGGGGAATTGTGTCCTGGGTGGGGGAGACCTTCCCAGATTCTCTCCTGGATTCGGGGGTGGGGGATGGGGGGGGCACAACGTTCAACGAGGAAAGGGATAGAAGTGTTCCAGAGAATTTGGCTGCACTACGGGTTCCCTTAAATAAAGGAACAGGGTGATGTTGGCTTGAAACGCGAAACGTCCTTGCTGCATGACCAGCGCATGGTGCGGTAGACCAGAAGATACTCCTTGCACCACCACCACCACCCCCCAGGCCCAGCATCACTGCACGGGTGGCTGCACCTAGTGCCAGTCAACACTCCACTATCCACTGCTAACACCAAACAGGGAACTTCATCATACACCTTAATGGACAAAGCACAGAATACCAAGGACAGATTGAGAGACACAGGGAGCTCAAAGAAATGAAGGGGGCATGAGGAGCCAAAGAGTCTGGAAAGCTCACTAGATACCAGGGACAAGCAAATGGACCATGGTAGAATGGGATATTACGGAGAGTTTTAAGGTCCAATGAGTCATGGGATACCTGGTACAGAGCAAAGCAAAATAAATTAGTTTGTGGCTACAAAAATAGCATGGGATACCAATGAGAGAGCAAGGAATGCAGGTGCCATTGGATACCAGGTAGATGCAAAGGAGACCATTTGCTACCAGAGAGACATTTGGGGTAAAGGAACCATTGAATAACAGGGAGAGGCCAAGGTTCAAGGCCACATTAGATACCAGGCAGAATCAAAGGGATCACTGGATACAAGGGAGAGATAAAGGGACCATTGGATAGCATGAAGATAATGGAGGTGGGGGGGGGCATAAACTACCAGTGAATGGTGGCAGCAGGGGATACCAGGGAGAGGTGAAGGGGTAACGTGAGCATAAGAAACCATGAGGAAACCCAATGAAGAAAGAATGGAATAGCAAGGAAAGATGGCGGCAGCATGGGACGCCAGGTAGAGCCCAAAGGATGATGGGTTCCTGGGAAATGAGGGAGAGACTGAAGAACACAGACAGCATAAGGTAATGGCGACAGTACCGGGGTTATTTGAGGCATGATATAATAAGGGAAGAGTGGGAAACACAGTCAGCATAGGATATCAGGAGGGACGCCAATGGATGATGGAACATGCAATATTTCGGAGGGATGGAGGGAGAAAGGCATCACAGGAAACCTGTTTGAGACCGAAACAACATAAATTAGAGGTTGTGACAATGGTAGTGTAGGATGCCAGAGTGATGCCAAGGAATGCAGACACCATTGTATACCAGGGAGAAACAAAGGGTTAAAAGGGACCATAAGCTACCTGGAAGATACAAAGGAGCTCATTTAGATTTTGGAAGCAGGTAATAGCTGCCTGTTTCTGCTAGCGAAAAAGACCTTATTTAAGGTTTGCAGTAAACCAGCTTCACACTGTTCTTTTCCACCATCAGAAAGCTGACGTAAAATCGGCCAATCTCCATACACGGTAAGGCGGGCCGGTGGATTTTCCAACAGCTTTCTGATGGCATAATTCCTGTGTAAAGCGGATGGGCTTGTTTCCGCCGACGGAAAACCAGTGGATTTTACACTCCACCAGACTCTAAATGAGGCCCAAAAGGGGCCATTGTAGAAGAAGAGGTAGAACAGCAGACCCAGAGAATGCCAGGCATGGACAGGCAGCACAGGGAGCATAAGCTGCTAGTGAGGGGCCAAGGAATGAAGGCACAGTGAGATGATGGCAAGTCTTTGCATCTCTGCCTCTGGGCGGTGCTGTTTGCAGACCCTCGCCTTGTCAACCATCACCAGAGTAGAGCCTAAACCATTATTTAACATTTCCTTTCATAAATCTGTATTTCTAAAAACATGGACTTACATTCCCATAATGCATGTGCAAGATATCTGGAGAACCCGGCAGCCCAATCCAGACACTCTTTTGGAATCGGGGTTGGGTGTATACTGGTGTCGCCATGACTGGGCGGTGACCGACTCATTTTAACCAGACTGCAACATTCACAAAATGTTATGGCAATTATTGCGCTTTTGTTTTTACACAAAAACTCTGGGAGTTTGTCAGCAATAGATCCTCTGCGGATTCTCTCCCAAAATCCATGCCAGGGATTTCCAAAAGCCACGCCTGTGACTGCTTGTGTGCAGCCCAACCATGCAGCTCCACCAGGGATTTCCTCCCTGGGAGCACTGCTTACAAAGTGTCACGCCCTCACTCCCTGTCTGCAGTGAATTCTGAACCGCGTACAGCTGTGGCTAATTTCAAATCACTCTCTGCCTTGCTGGACATTCTGCCTTGGGTTGTGCTTGTGACTGATCCATCCCCGCTACTGTTTTGCCTTTTTCCAATGTCCACAGCCTTGCTGGCTCAGTTCTCCTACCTTTGCCTGCTGCCAGTGTATTGTGTCCTTTCTTTGTGCCGTGTCCCTGCAGACATGAATCCCTGTTTCATGTACTAATTTCCCTGCAGCTTCCAGCCTCTGTTACTTGTGCTGTTTCTCTTCAGCCTCCAGTTCTATTCCCTGCTCTGCCGTCTCTTGCGCTTTCAAGTCTATTTAGTCTCAAGCTGTACCCCGCTTAGCCAGACTCTCTTTCCCTTGCCTGTTTAACCTTTTCACTTAGTTCTACTCCTGTTTTCTGCAGCCTTGTAGTGCATAGTTTGTGCATTTCCAGTACAGTTTTCCATTCTACTTCTGTTATCTAGATTCAGTTACCTTGAACCACTAACCTGGTCAGTTACCTTTTACCTGTTCCTTGCCTCTGTTACCTTGTACCGGTTCCTTGCCTCTATTACCTTGTGCCAGTACCTTGCCTTTGTTACTTTGTGGCAATTATATCTACCATTTTCTACTTTCCTAGTTCCTGCTTTCCTGGGGATCTTAGTATCTGGTGTTTTATGGTGTACGCACCCGTTCCTCTGTTTTTTCCCTTTACAGAGATTGGCTTCTATACCCTAGGAGGCAATCTCTGCCCCTTCCTTTCTCTTATTCTACCTGTAGTCTATAGTGTATTTCATGTAACAGTGTGTTGCGCTCTGTTGCCACAGAAGGCATCAACTGTATGTTCTGGCTGGACACACACACAGGCATGTCTTGTGTAAGTACACTCCTTGTTTGTGCCTTAGAGCCCAGATACGGAAGCCACTCTTATTGCCCCGTTTCATGGGTTTGCAGGGTGTGGTGCCTGTAACTTGCACAGAATTATTGCGCTTCCCTTATTTCTGTGTGTAGTTTCAAGTCTAAACTCTGTACATCCCGAGTGGGAATTATCATTGTTTGTTCAGTAGATGGTTCCCATCCCTTTTTGTTCACCATCGAGTTCTGCCTTTTCTTCCTGTTCTGATTTACCTTGTCTCTTCTTCCTTCTTGTTTACCTTCCTACAGTATGCACTTGTCTGTCCCCTTATATCAGCATAGCCACCCTCAAAACTCCCTAGGGTGCCCTGTGTACCTCCTGACAGATAAAGGAGTAAAGGGACCAACAGATAACCCAATATGCACAGCACAGAATACCAGGGAGAGCATGAGAGTCCAGGGGGCATAGAATACCTGGGAGAGCCCAAAAGATAAAGGGGAGCATGAGATACGAGGGAGAGATTGAAGAATGCAGGTAGCATAGGATATCGGGGAGAGACCAAGGGATGAGAAGGGCATGAGATACCAGAAGGGAGAGTGGGGAACACAGTGTGAGGCGGTCACATGGAATCTGCCAGCTATCGTTATTAGGGATGTCCACTAGCAGCGGGAAGAGCTACCTGCAGGTGATAATTGGAGGACTTTGCAGAGCCCTCCACTGACCACTGCAGTTGTGTGAGATTCAGGCAGAGGTGAACCCTAGTTGTAATCCTTCTCGTGGACTGCAAGCCAGTTGGGTGTGGTCCACTAACTTCAAGGTGTGTAAGTAACATCAAGTGACCCAATAGACAAAGTAGGATATGGGCTTAATCCCACAAGCTAGATCAGGGTAAGTTTCCTCCCAGAGACCCCGGCCATCAGTATAAAACCTCAAGATGGAAAGATATACTATCCTTCCCAAACCCTTCTGTTAAATTAGCAGATCCAGATGAGATTTTCAGCAAGCGGCCAATTCGATGATTGCACAGGGTGGGTCTGTGAGACACCGGTAGAGCCAGCCAGGAAAAGAGAAAAAGGGTTATAGCACCCCTCCATCTAGAACCCTGTCCGACGTCGCACACTGGTCTGCGTTCCCAGCCTGTCTCCCATTTCCAAAGAACATGTGGTCTTCTATAGAATGAGCAAGAGTGTTAGCTCTGGGTAAAAGTGTCAGCATTGAGACATAAGTACCGCTATCACCACTTGAGGGGACATTGGACCCCTTACAGGCTCATAGCCATTTCCCCCTCTCAAACACACTTATATATTACAATGTATGTAAGTGTCTGGTAATGCTCACATGCACCACTCTGGATCCTGCTGTAGAGCGATATGCATGATGGCCCACTTCTGCCTGACTTCCAAATGGCAGGAGCTATCGGCCGCTGCAGCAGAATGGCTAATAGTCCCAATCACCAACATTTGGGAGATTATACAAGCCAATCTGAAAACCCTCATTAACCAAAAGGAAGCAATGAGCCAAATTAGATTAGCTAGAAAGGATATCCAATCCAGGACCAATGGGCATGGGGAAGAGAAACACCCAATCAGGGAAAACAATGGGTAATTCGAAAATGAGGAGCCTTATAAAAGAGCTAAGGGCTCACCCCTCAGAGTCAAAGATTGGGCTACTGACTGGAGGGCAGAAGGAAGAGAGAGCCATATCCAGGCTCAAAGTCAGACCCAATGAGAGTCTACAGCACCCCGGAGGTTGCTCTTTACAATTATACGAGTGTTTTACATACTTAGGCGAGTATCCATTAGATGCATTAGTCTGTTCGGGTCCATGGGGGGCCGTGGTTACTTGTGATTGCACAGCCTGGTGAGCTACTTGGGCACATTAGGATTATTAAAACCTTCCATATATGCAGCATCTTTAACCCCTTGTTAATGCACTTACTGCACGTAGATGTCAAACTTTCGAAGTCGATATCACAAAAATGAGCAACAACTAGTGGATTCCTATTAGCCAGATTCTAGTGGATGTCACTTTACTTACATTTTCAACTAGACCATTCGGTTTTAAACTTGATTTACGAACCCAAGTGAGCAATGAGGGCTTTGACATTTGCATTTTCTATATCATTCCCATTTACAAATGTACCTGAATGATACTCACAGGAGATTAAAACGAGCTAACCATCATGTATACGCATCATGTACACCCTTTGCTGCAATGTATAAAACCTTCATACGAATGAAGCTTTTTTTCTTCACATGTATATGAACAATGATCAAACATACATGTAATCTTCTGTATTTGAGCCAGATCACTAGGCCTTTTTGGATAACATAAAATCTTGTGTTTTCTTTTATTTTCAATGGTATCTACCACCAACTATCAACAGTTCAATCTAGGCTTCTGATGAAGAAAGATCTCCTTTGAAACGCGTACAGCCACTTCATATTGAACTGGAGAAATGTGTTTTTGCTTGTTGTCACATTTATAATGTGATTAAAAACACTTGTGTATTTTATACAGTCTGTGTTCTCCAATTTTTTTTCCAATGTCCATATTTGGAACAGTGTCTAGTGAATCCATATGTATACTTATGTGAACTTTTACATGTGACTAATTACCACCTTTTGGGTATATTGTAGTCAGTGTGCAAGGGGCGGGAGGGTTCCCACTTTTGGATCCTCTTTTTTTTTCTTTTCTTTCATGTGTATAACGGGGCTTGTGCCAAGGCCTTATTTTCCTCCCTTGCACCTTTAAACATTTGAAACCAACTAGTCTGGACCTACCTATTGATTTGAAATGATCCCCACATGTATGGTGTGCACCTACTAACCTCTACTAACCTCTTTGCTTTTCAATCTACCCTGAAAGAGAGCCATACCCTGGTGGGAGACCAAAGGAAGGGTTAGAAGGAGATCCCCAACAGCCTGCTGAGAGCTATGTTGGACCCAAACTGAAACCAAACAAAAGAAAGGAGAGGGGGCTATAAACCTACCAAAGGCTTTATTCCAAACATTGGCAGAGGCTGGACATTAAGAAGTCGGAGCCAAAAACGGTCTAAGGGCTACATAGGGAGGCTGTTGAGGGCTACATCTGAGTGGCATTTGGAGCAGACAAGACAACCGAAGGACACCTTGGCCCAGAAAAAGACACCTTCTGGTGTGTTATAAAAAAGACAGCCTGAAAAAAGCCATAACCAAGTGGGTAGAAATACTTGCTGGTGCGACAGCATCATATTCAAGATCTGCCCAGGAGGGTGACCCACAGCTAGAGGTTCGCCTGATCCAAACCATAGGGCAAGGGGGAGAGCTACTTTCTGTTAGGTGAAGTCAAGAAGTGTGCTGTGCATTATAACCCAGAGACTGGTTAGTAGTTGGGAAATCCAAGGGAAGAATATCCTGCCTTTAGCTATGTGATTGGGTCATGTTTTGCTACATCCATCATGTCACCTTTCGTACAAATATCCTATATTGTTTCTAGAGCGATTCCACTAGACCTGAAGCATTACACCCACATAACCTGGTGTGCTTAATAAAAGTGTCGAACCACATTGGTGACTATTGTATGTCCTGCTAGTACCTTTTGGACAACGGGATGCATAGGATACAAGGAGAGCACAAGGAACAATAGGAGCATGAGGTACCAGGAAGAGACTGTGGCACAAAGGCAGCATACGATAGCGGGACGACACCTAGGGGTGGTGGGGTCTTAAAATAGCAACAAAGAGACTTAGGAAGACATGCAGCAAAGGATACCAGGAAGACATCAAGGGGTGATGAAGACATGAGAGACCATGGAGTGACTGGGAAATGCAGGCATATTAGGATAGCGGGAGGAAGCTAGGGGATGATGGCAGTATAGGACATGGGATGGGGGAAATGGTGTGACTGGGGCATCACTGAATACCTGGGAGAGGCCAAGGCAGCATAAATTAACTGGTTGTGGCAAAGGCTGCATGAGATACAACACCTAGGCCAAGGAACGCAGGCAACATTTTATACGACGGCAAGACAAAGGAACGATTACCTACAAGAGAGAGACCCCTTTGAAAACAAGGAAGTGGCAAGGGTCCGCCCACTGAAGATGGAGAGGTGAAGGAACAAAGCCATGATAGGATACCAAGGAGCGAGTGGGGAGTAAAGTGAGCATAAGCTCCAGGGAAAGTCCAAGGAATTATCATATAATAGAATACTAGGGTAATACAAAAGGTATAAAGTAAGCATGAGAGTTAGATAGGGAACACATAAGAAAAAGCACATGCTCCGGGGAGTGCTTGGGGGACAGAGAGAGGCTGGGATACTAAGGAGAGCCCAAGGGATGACGGTAGCATGAGATACCAGGGAGAGACTAAAGAACACAGGCAGCATAGGTTACCAGGTTGAAGCCAAGGGGTGAAGGCACCATGGAATATTAGGGAGGGATGTGGGACCAAGGCATTACAGGGTAACTGGGAAAGAGCAAGGAAGCATAATGGAGGTTGCGACAAAGGTTACATGGGATACAAAAGGGATACAAAGGACTGCAGGTACCATGGATGCTCAGTGAAAGACACAGGAACTATTGGATATCACTGAGCGATCAAGAGTCAAAGGGACCATTGGATACCAGAGTGAGACCAAGAGACCATTGCGAACAAGAAAATACCTAGGGATAAAGGGAGCATAAGCTACCAGGTAAAAGCAAGTAATTAAGGCAACATGGGATACCAGGAGGAAAAGAGCGAATGTTATAATAAGAGATCAATTGGCAAACAAATGGACAAAACATGTATTACCAGGGTGGAGGGCAAATGGAGCATTTGACACCAGGAAGACAACAAATCACCATAAGGGCATGATATACCAGGGTTAAAACTGGGCAGCACAGGCAGCATAAGACACCAGGAAGAGACCAAGGGACAAAGGCAGCATGGGATTTTGGGGACAGATTAAGAGACTATGGTATCCTATGATAACTGGGAGAGACCAAAGAAGCATAAATTAAGAGGCTGTGAAAAGGGTAGCACAGAAGACGAGGGATACCATAGAATGCTAGCACCATTGGATACAGGGAGAGACCAAGGCTCATATAGATCACTGGCTACAAGAAAGAGACAAAGGGGCCATTGGATATTAGAGACAATAGCTTAAATTGACTATTGGATACCAGGGAGTAGCCAGAGAATGCAGGCAGCATTGGTTAGCAGAGAGACAATAGGACCATTGGCTATCAGAGAAGGATGGAGGGTGTAGGGACAGCTGCACACAAGAGAGAGGCCAAGGGCCATATGCAACATTGTATACCTGGGAGAGTGAAATTAACCACTGGATACCAATGGGGCCTTTTGGATACAAGGGAGAACCTAAGGAATGCAGGCAACAGTGGATGCCCAGGAGAACAAAAGGAACCATTGGATACCAGGGAGAAACCAAGGCTCCAACTGACCACTGGCTACCAGGAAGACAAAGTAGCCATTCGCTATTGGAGAGAGGCTGCATCTCCAACTGACCATGTGATAACAGAGACCGAAGAATGTCGGCAGCAGTGGATAGCAGAGAGACCATATGAGCATTGGCTATACTTGGATATAAGGGAGAGGCCAGGGGTCATAGGCAGCACTGAATACAAGGGAGAGTGAAAGGAACCGTTCGATACCAGGGGCCATCGGATGCCAGGGAGAAATCAAGGGATGCAGTCAACATTTGATGCCAGGGTGAGACAAAGGGACCATTGGATTCAAAGGAGAGGCTCAGAGGATAGAGTGTGCAAAGGAAGCATAAGCTACATGGGAGAGGGTAACGAGCTAAGGCAACATGGGACAGTGGGGAGACATGCAAGGATACAGTGAGCAAAAGGGACCAATAAGGAAACCAGTGGACTGAGCACAAGATACCATGGAGAGATTTAGACAAAGGGGCATTGGATATCAGGGAGACCCCAATGGACGGTGGTGCTATGAGATTCAAGGAAGAGACTTAAAATGAAAGGCAACATGGGATACTGGGAATAGGTCAATGGGCAATTGGGGCATGAATTACTTGGGAACACTGGCAGCATAGGATATCAGGTACGAACCAAAGGACAATGGCAGCATGGGAGAGATGAAGGAACTAATATCTGGCAGAGATGAAAGCAGCATACATTATTAAGTTGCTACAAAGGTAGCAAGGGATACAAGAGAGAGACCAATGGTGAAAGGGACCATTTGATACCATCAAGAGACAAAGAGAGCATTGGATACATGGGGTAGAACAATGGCCAAAGAGACCATTAGATATCAGTTATATGCCAGGTGCCAAGAGGACCATTGGATAGTAATGATGGACCAAGGGCCAAAGGGACCATTGGATAGACCAGGGGCCAAAGGGACCATTGGATACCATGGGCCAAAGGGAACACTTGATACCAGGGACAGACCAGGGGCCAAAGGGACATTTGGCTACAATGAATATACAAGGGGTAAATGGGGGCATTGCATACCAAGGGCCATAGGGACCACTGGAGTTCAGGGATAGACCAGGGGCCCAAAGGACCATTGGATACCAGGGATAGATCAGGGGCCAAAGAGACCATTGGATACCAAGGATAGACCAGGGGCCAAAGGGACCATTGGATACCAGGCATCGACCAGGGTCCAAAGGAACCATTGGATACCAGGGATAGACCAATGGCCAAAGGAACCATTGGATACCAGGATAGGCCAGGGGTCAAAGGGACCATATGATGTCTGGGATAGACCTGAGGCCAAAGGCACCATTGAATACCAGGGATAAACCAGGGGCCAACGGGACCATTGGATACCAGGGATGGCCAAGTGCCAAAGGAGCCATTGGCTATCTGGGATAGACCAGGGGCCAAAGGAACCATTTGATGCCTGGGATAGACAAGGGGCCAAAGGAACCATTTGATACCTGGGATAGACCAAGGGCCAAAAGCACCATTGAATACTAGGGATAGACGAGGTGCCAGAGAGACCATTGGATACCAGGGATAGACCAGGGGCCAAAGGGACCATTGGATACCAAGGATGACCAAGGACCAAAGGGATGGATGGATATCAGGGATAGACCAGGGGCCAAAGGAACCATTTGATGCCTGGGATAGACCAGGGGCCAAAGGCACATTGAATACCAGGGATAGACCAGGGGCCAAAGAGACCATTGGATACCAGGGATAGACCAAGGATGGACCAAGGGCCAAAGGGACCATTGGATACCAGCCATTGACCAGGGGCCAAAGGAACCATTTGATGCCTGGGATAGACCAGAGGCACAATTTAATACCAGGGATAGACCAGGGGCCAAAGAGACCATTGGATACCAGGGATAGGCTAGGAGCCAAAAGGACCATTGAATACCAGGGAAAGAACAGGGGCCAAAGGGACTATTAGATACAAGAGGCACCGTGGGTGGGAGGGAGACTGAGGAACACAAGCCATATAGGAACCAGGCAGAGGCCAAGGAACAAAGGTAGCATGGGATGTTGAGGAGTGATTTAGGGGCTAAGGCATCACAGGATAACTGGGACACTCCAAGAGTTAGCAGATTGTGACAAGGGCAGCATGGAATTCAAGAGATACTCCAAATAATTCAGGAACCATTTAGATACCAGGGAGAGACCAATGGTCAAAAAGACCACTGGATCCCAGGGAGAGAAGATGAGATTACTGGAGAGATGAAAGCAGCATACATTGCTACAAAGGTAGCAAGGGATACAAATAGGAGACCAATGGTGAAAGGGACCATTTGATACCATCAACAGACAAAGAGACCATTGGCTACATGGGGTAGAATAATGGCCAAAGAGACCATTAAATATCAGGTATATACCAAGGGCCAAGAGGACCACTGGATACTAATGATGGACAAAGGACCAAAGAGACCATTGGATAGACCAGGGGCCAAAGAGACCATTGGATACCATGGGCCAAAGGGAACACTTGCTACCAGGGATAGACCAGGGGCCAAAGGGACATTGGCTACAATGGATATACCAGGGGACAAAGGGGGAATTGGATACCAAGGGCCATGGGGACCATTGAAGTCCAGGTATAGTCTAGGGGCCTAAGGGACCATTGGATACCAGAGATAGACCAGGGACCAAAGGGACATTTGGATACCACAGATAGACCAGGGGCCAATGGATACCAAGGTCCAAAGGGGCCATTGGATGCCAGAGATCAACCAAGGGCTAACAGCACCATTGAATACCAGGAATCGACGAGGGGCCAAAGGTACCATTGGATACCAGGAATAGACCAAGGGCCAAATGGACCATTGGATACTAGGGATAGACCTGGGGCCAAAGGGACCATTGGATATGAGGGTTAGACCAAGGGCAAAGGGATAATTGGATACCAGGGATAGCCCAATGGCAAAAGGGACCATTGGATACGAGGATAGACCATGGGTCAAAGGGACCATATGATGCCTGGGATATACCCAAGGCCAAAGGCACCATTGAATACCAGGGATAGACCAGGGACCATTGGATACCAGGGATAGACCAGGAGCCAAAGAGATCCTTGGACACCAGGGATAGACCAAGGGCCAAAGGGACCATTGGATACCAGGCATCAACCAAGGGCCAAAGGGACCATTGGATACCAGGGATAGACTATGGGCCAAAGGGACCAATGGATACCAGGGATAGACTGAGGGCCAAAGGGACCATTGGATATCAGGGATAGACCAGGGGCCAAAGGGACCATTGGATACCAGGGATAGACCAATGGTCAAAGGGACAATTGGATACCAGGATAGACCAGGGCTCAAAGGGACCATTTGATGCCTGGGATAGACCTGAGGCCAAAGGCACCATTGAATACCAGGGATAGACCAGGGGCCAAATGTACCATTGGATACCAGGGATGACCAAGGGCCAAAGGCACCATTGGCTATCAGGGATAGACCAGGGGCAAAAAGAACCATTTGATGCCTGGGATAGATCAGGGGCCAAAGGCACCATTGAATACCAGGAATAGACAAGGAGCCAAAGAGACCATTGGATACCAGGGAGAGACCAAGGGCCAAAGGGACCATTGGATACCAGGCATCGACCAGGAGCCAAAGGGACCATTGAATACCAGGGATAGACCAGGGGCCAAATGGACCATTGGATATCAGGGATAGACCAGGGGCCAAAGGGATCCTTGGATACCAGGGATAGACCAAAAGCCAAAGGGGCCATTGGATACCAGGGATAGACTAGGGGCCAAAGGGACCATTGGATATCAGGGATAGACCAGGGGTCAAAGGAACCATTTGATGCCTGGGATAGACAAGGGGCAAAAAGAACCACTTGATGTCTCGGATAGACCAGGGGCCAAAGGGTCCATTCGATGCCTGGAATAGACCTGAGGACAAAGGCACCATTGAATACCAGGAATAGACCAGGGGCCAAAGGGACCATTGGATAACAGGGATGACCATGGGCCAAAGGGACCATTGGATATCAGGGATAGACCAGGGGCAAAAGGAACCATTTGATGCCTGGGACAGACCAGGGGCCAAAGCCTCTGTTGAATACCAGGGATAGACCAGGAGCCAAAGAGACCATTGGATACCAGAAATAAACCAGGGGCCAAAGGGACCATTGGATACCAGGGATAGACCAGGGGCCAAAGGAACCATTTGATGCGTGGGTCAGGCAGGGGCCAAAGGCTCCATTGAATACCAGGGATAGACCAGGAGCCAAAGAGACCATTGGATACCAGGGATAGACCAAGGACCAAAGGGCCCATGGATACCAGGCATCGACCAGGGGCAAAGGGACCATTGGATACCAGGGACAGACCAGGGGCCAAAGGAACCATTTGATGTCTGGGATAGACAAGGGGCAAAAGGAACCATTTGATGCCAGGGATAGACCAGGGGCCAAAGGGACCATTTGATGCCTGGAATAGACCTGAGGACAAAGGCACCATTGAATACCAGGGATAGACCAGGGGCCAAAGGGACCATTTGATGCCTGGGATAGACAAGGGGCAAAAGGAACCATTTGATGCCTGGGATAGACCAGGGGCCAAAGGCACCATTGAATACCAGGAATAGACCAGGAGCCAAAGAGACCATTGGATACCAGGGAGAGACCAAGGGCCAAAGGGACCATCGGATACCAGGCAACGACCAGTAGCCAAAGGGACCATAGGATACTTGGGATAGACCAGGGGCCAAAGGGACCATTGGATACCAGGGATAGACCAAAGGCCAAAGGGACCATTGGATTTCAGGGATAGACCAGGGGCCAAAGGAACCATTTGATGCCTGGGATAGACGAGGGGCAAAAGGAACACTTTGATGCCTGGGACAGACCAGGGGCCAAAGGCTCCATTGAATACCAGGGATAGACCAGGAGCCAAAGAGACCATTGGATACCAGGGATAGACCAGGGGCCAAAAAAAACATTTGATGCCTGGGATAGACGAGGGGCAAAAGGAACCATTTGATGCCTGGGACAGACAAGGGGCCAAAGCCTCCATTAAATACCAGGGATAGACCAGGAGCCAAAGAGATCCTTGGATACCAGGGATAGACCAAGGGCCAAAGGGACCATTGGATACCAGGCATCAAACAAGGGCCAAAGGGAACATTGGATACCAGGGATAGAATATGGGCCAAAGGGACCATTGGATAGACCCGAGGCCAAAGGCACCATTGAATACCGGGGATAGATAAGGGACCAAAGGGACCATTGGATACCAGGGACAGACCAGGAGCCAAAGAGATCCATGGATACCAGGGATAGACCAAGGGCCAAAGGGACCATTGGATACCAGGCATCAACCAAGGGCCAAAGGGACCATTGGATACCAGGGATGGACTATGGGCCAAAAGGGACCATTGGATACCAAGGTTAGACGAAGGGCCAAAGGGATCATTGGATACCGTGGATAGACCAATGGCCAAAGGGACCATTGGATAGGAGGATAGACCATGGGTCAAAGGGACCATTGGATACCAGGCATCAACCAAGGGCCAAAGGGACCATTGAATACCAGGGATAGACCAGGGGCCAAAGGGACCATTGGATATCAGGGATAGACCAGGGGCCAAATGAACCGTTTGATGCCTGGGATAGACATGGGGCAAACGGAACCATTTGATGCCTGGGATAGACCAGGGGCCAAAGGCACCATTGAATACCAGGAATAGACCAGGAGCCAAAGAGACCATTGGATACCAGGGAGAGACCAAGGGCCAAAGGGACCATCGGATACCAGGCAACGACCAGTAGCCAAAGGGACCATTGAATACCAGGGATAGACCAGGGGCCAAAGGGACCATTGTATATCAGGGATAGACCAGGGGCCAAAGGAACCATTTGATGCCTGGGATAGACAAGGGGCCAAAGGCACCATTGCATACCAGGGGTAGACCAGGAGCCAAATGAAACATTGTATACCAGAGATAGACCAAGGGCCAAAGGGACCATTTGATACAAGGCATCAACCAGGGGCCAAAGGGACCATTGGATACCAGGGTTAGACCAGGGGCCAAAGGGACCATTAGATACCAGGGGTAGACCAGGGCCCAAAAGGACCATTGGATACCAGGGATAGGCCAGTGTGCAAAGGGACCATTGGATACCAGGGATAGACCAGGGGTCAAAGGGACCATTGGATACCAGGATAGACAAGCGCTCAAAGGTACCATTTGATGCCTGGGATAGAAACGAGGCCAAAGGCACCATTGAATACCAAGGATAGACCAGGGGCCAAATGGACCATTGGATACCAGGGATGACCAAGGGCTGAAGGCACCATTGGATACCAGGGATAGACCAAGGGGGATACCAGGGATAGACCAATGGCCAAAGGGACAATTGGATACCAGGATAGACTAGGGCTCAAAGGGACCATTTGATGCCTGGGATAGACCTGAGGCCAAAGGCACCATTGAATACCAAGGATAGACCAGGGGTTAAATGGACCATTGGATACCAGGGATGACCAAGGGCCAAAGGCACCATTGGATATCAGGGATAGACCAGGGGCCAAAGGAACCATTTGATGCCTGGTATAGACAAGGGGCCAAAGGCACCATTGAATACCAGGGATAGACCAGGTGCCAAAGGAACCATTTGATGCCTGGGATAGAAAAGGGGCAAAAGGAACCATTTGATGCCTGGGTTAGACAAGGGGCGAAAGGAACCATTTGATGCCTGGGATAGACCAGGGGCCAAAGGCACCATTGAATACCAGGAATAGACCAGGAGCCAAAGAGACCATTGGATACCAGGGAGAGACCAAGGGCCAAAGGGACCATTGGATACCAGGCATCGACCAGGAGCCAAGGGTACCATTGAATACCAGGCATAGACCAGGGGCCAAAGGGACCATTGGATATCGGGGATAGACCAGGGGCCAAAGGATCCATTTGGTGCCTGGAATAGACCTGAGGACAAAGGCACCATGGAATACCAGGTGAGACCAGGGAACAAAGGGACCATTGGATACCATGGATAGACCAGGAGCTAAAGAGATCCTTGGATACCAGGGATAGACCAAGGGCCAAAGGGACCATTGGATACCAGGCATCAACCAAGGGCCAAAGGGACCATTGGATACCAGGGATAGACAAGGGGCCAAAGGGACCATTGGATACCAGGGATGAGCTGAGGGCCAAAGGGACCATTGGATATCAGGAATAGACCAGGGGTCAAAGGAACCATTTGATGCCTGGGATAGACAAGGGGCAAAAAGAACCATTTGATGCCTGGCATAGACCAGGGCCAAATGCACCATTGAATACCAGGGATAGACCAAGAGCCAAATGAAACATTGTATACCAGAGCTAGATCAAGGGCCAAAGGGACCATTGGATACCAGGCATCAACCAAGGGCCAAAGGGACCATTGGATACCAGGGATAGACAAGGGGCCAAAGGGACCATTGGATACCAGGGATGAGCTGAGGGCCAAAGGGACCATTGGATATCAGGAATAGACCAGGGGTCAAAGGAACCATTTGATGCCTGGGATAGACAAGGGGCAAAAAGAACCATTTGATGCCTGAGATAGACCAGGGGCCAAAGGCACCATTGAATACCAGGAATAGAACAGGAGCCAAAGAGACCATTCGATACCAGGCATCGACCAGGAGCCAAAGGGACCATTGAAAACCAGGGATAGACCAGGGGCGAAAGGGACCATTGGATATCAGGGATAGACCAGGGGCCAAAGGAACCATTTGATGCCTGGGATAGACAAGGGGCAAAAGGAAACATTTGATGCCAGGGATAGACCAGGGGCCAAAGGGACCATTTGATGCCTGGAATAGACCTGAGGACAAAGGCACCATTGAATACCCGGGATAGACCAGGGGCCAAAGGGACCATTGGATAACAGGGATGACGAAGGGCCAAAGGGACCATTGGATATCAGGGATAGACCAAGGGCCATAGGGGGTATCCAGTTAAATCCTCGAATATATATTTTTGAAATGCCATTTTTTTTAAAAGAAAATGCTGGATAAATAAAATTAAAAAAATGTTCAAATGTTTTTTTTTATTTTATGTTGTTTTTGTTTAGTTAGTAAAAAAGTGTCAAAAAACAGGGGTTTGGGGGGACACCCCCCATTTAAAACATTAAAATGAAGAAAAAAAACATTTGAAAAAAAAATGTTCGGCTAAATTGTGTCTAGAAAATGGCTTTCGAAAATATTACATTCGAAAATATCACTATAAACCGCCAAAGGCACCATTGGATACCAGGATAGACCAGGGGTCAAACGTAAATTTATGCCTGTGATAGACAAGGGGCAAAAGGAACCATTTGAGGCCTGGTATAGACCAGGGGCCAAAGGCACCATTGCATACCAGGGATAGACCAGGAGCCAAATGAAACATTGTATACCAGAGATAGACCAAAGGCCAAAGGGACTATTTGATACAAGGCATCAACCAGGGTCCAAAGGGACCATTGGATACCAGGGGTAGACCAGGGGCCAAAAAGACCATTGGATACCAGGGATAGGCCAGTGGGCAAAGGGACCATTGGATACCAGGGATAGACCAGGGGCCAAAGGGACCATTGGATACCAGGATAGACAAGCGCTCAAAGGTACCATTTGATGCCTGGGATAGAAACGAGGCCAAAGGCACCATTGAATACCAAGGATAGACCAGGGCCCAAATGGACCATTGGATACCAGGGATGACCAAGGGCCGAAGGCACCATTGGATACCAGGGATAGACCAAGGGGGATACCAGGGATAGACCAATGGCCAAAGGGACAATTGGATACCAGGATAGACCAGGGCTCAAAGGGACCATTTGATGCCTGGGATAGACCTGAGGCCAAAGGCACCATTGAATACCAAGGATAGACCAGGGGCCAAATGGACCATTGGATACCAGGGATGACCAAGGGCCGAAGGCACCATTGGATATCAGGGATAGACCAGGGGCCAAAGGAACCATTTGATGCTTGGTATAGACAAGGGGCCAAAGGCACCATTGAATACCAGGGATAGACCAGGTGCCAAAGGAACCATTTGATGCCTGGGATAGAAAAGGGGCAAAAGGAACCATTTGATGCCTGGGTTAAACGAGGGGCAAAAGGAACCATTTGATGCCTGGGATAGACCAGGGGCCAAAGGCACCATTGAATACCAGGAATAGACCAGGAGCCAAAGAGACCATTGGATACCAGGGAGAGACCAAGGGCCAAAGGGGCCATTGGATACCAGGCATCGACCAGGAGCCAAAGGTACCATTGAATACCAGGCATAGACCAGGGGCCAAAGGGACCATTGGATATCGGGGATAGACCAGGGGCCGAAGGATCCATTTGGTGCCTGGAATAGACCTGAGGACAAAGGCACCATGGAATACCAGGTGAGACCAGGGAACAAATGGACCATTGGATACCATGGATAGACCAGGAGCTAAAGAGATCATTGGATACCAGGGATAGACCAAGGGCCAAAGGGACCATTAGATACCAGGCATCAACCAAGGGCCAAAGGGACCATTGGATACCAGGGATAGACAAGGGGCCAAAGGGACCATTGGATACCAGGGATGAGCTGAGGGCCAAAGGGACCATTGGATATCAGGAATAGACCAGGGGTCAAAGGAACCTTTTGATGCCTGGGATAGACAAGGGGCAAAAAGAACCATTTGATGCCTGGCATAGACCAGGGCCAAATGCACCATTGAATACCAGGGATAGACCAAGAGCCAAATGAAACATTGTATACCAGAGCTAGATCAAGGGCCAAAGGGACCATTGGATACCAGGCATCAACCAATGGCCAAAGGGACCATTGGATACCAGGGATAGACAAGGGGCCAAAGGGACCATTGGATACCAGGGATGAGCTGAGGGCCAAAGGGACCATTGGATATCAGGAATAGACCAGGGGTCAAAGGAACCATTTGATGCCTGGGATAGACAAGGGGCAAAAAGAACCATTTGATGCCTGAGATAGACCAGGGGCCAAAGGCACCATTGAATACCAGGAATAGAACAGGAGCCAAAGAGACCATTGGATACCAGGCATCGACCAGGAGCCAAAGGAACCATTGAATACCAGGGATAGACCAGGGGCCAAAGGGACCATTGGATATCAGGGATAGACCAGGGGCCAAAGGAACCATTGAATACCAGGAATAGAACAGGAGCCAAAGAGACCATTGGATACCAGGCATCGACCAGGAGCCAAAGAGACCATTGGATACCAAGCATCGACCAGGAGCCAAAGGGACCATTGGATACCAGGCATCGACCAGGAGCCAAAGGGACCATTGAATACCAGGGATAGACCAGGGGCCAAAGGGACCATTGGATATCAGGGATAGACCCGGGGCCAAAGGAACCATTTGATGCCTGGGATAGACAAGGGGCAAAAGGAAACATTTGATGCCAGGGAAAGGAACCATTTGATGCTTGGGATAGACCAGGAGCCAAAGGGACCATTGAATAAGAGGGATAGACCAGGGGCCAAAGGGACCATTGGATATCAGAGATAGACCAGGGGCCAAAGGAACCATTTGATGCCTGGTATAGACAAGGGGCCAAAGGCACCATTGAATACCAGGGATAGACCAGGTGCCAAAGGAACCATTTGATGCCTGGGATAGAAAAGGGGCAAAAGGAACCATTTGATGCCTGGGTTAGACCAGGGGCAAAAGGAACCATTTGATGCCTGGGATAGACCAGGGGCCAAAGGCACCATTGAATACCAGGAATAGACCAGGAGCCAAAGAGACCATTGGATACCAGGGAGAGACCAAGGGCCAAAAGCACCATTGGATACCAGGCATCGACCAGGAGCCAAAGCTACCATTGAATACCAGGCATAGACCAGGGGCCAAAGGGACCATTGGATATCGGGGATAGACCAGGGCCAAAGGAACCATTTGGTGCCTGGAATAGACCTGAGGACAAAGGCACCATGGAATACCAGGTGAGACCAGGGAACAAAGGGACCATTGGATACCATGGATAGACCAGGAGCCAAAGAGATCCTTGGATACCAGGGATAGACCAAGGGCCAAAGGGACCATTGGATACCAGGCATCAGCCAAGGGCCAAAGGGACCATTGGATACCAAGGATAGACAAGGGGCCAAAGGGACCATTGGATACCAGGGATGAGCTGAGGGCCAAAGGGACCATTGGATATCGGGAATAGACCAGGGGTCAAAGGAACCATTTGATGCCTGGGATAGACAAGGGGCAAAAAGAACCATTTGATGCCTGAGATAGACCAGGGGCCAATGGCACCATTGAATACCAGGAATAGAACAAGAGCCAAAGAGACCATTGGATACCAGGCATCGACCAGGAGCCAAAGGAACCATTGAATACCAGGGAAAGACCAGGGGCCAAAGGGACCATTGGATATCAGGGATAGACCAGGGGCCAAAGGAACCATTGAATACCAGGAATAGAACAGGAGCCAAAGAGACCATTGGATACCAGGCATCGACCAGGAGCCAAAGAGACCATTGGATACCAAGCATCGACCAGGAGCCAAAGGGACCATTGGATACCAGGCATCGACCAGGAGCCAAAGGGACCATTGAATACCAGGGATAGACCAGGGGCCAAAGGGACCATTGGATATCAGGGATAGACCCGGGGCCAAAGGAACCATTTGATGCCTGGGATAGACAAGGGGCAAAAGGAAACATTTGATGCCAGGGAAAGGAACCATTTGATGCTTGGGATAGACCAGGAGCCAAAGGGACCATTGAATAAGAGGGATAGACCAGGGGCCAAAGGGACCATTGGATATCAGAGATAGACCAGGGGCCAAAGGAACCATTTGATGCCTGGTATAGACAAGGGGCCAAAGGCACCATTGAATACCAGGGATAGACCAGGTGCCAAAGGAACCATTTGATGCCTGGGATAGAAAAGGGGCAAAAGGAACCATTTGATGCCTGGGTTAGACAAGGGGCAAAAGGAACCATTTGATGCCTGGGATAGACCAGGGGCCAAAGGCACCATTGAATACCAGGAATAGACCAGGAGCCAAAGAGACCATTGGATACCAGGGAGAGACCAAGGGCCAAAAGCACCATTGGATACCAGGCATCGACCAGGAGCCAAAGCTACCATTGAATACCAGGCATAGACCAGGGGCCAAAGGGACCATTGGATATCGGGGATAGACCAGGGCCAAAGGAACCATTTGGTGCCTGGAATAGACCTGAGGACAAAGGCACCATGGAATACCAGGTGAGACCAGGGAACAAAGGGACCATTAGATACCATGGATAGACCAGGAGCCAAAGAGATCCTTGGATACCAGGGATAGACCAAGGGCCAAAGGGACCATTGGATACCAGGCATCAGCCAAGGGCCAAAGGGACCATTGGATACCAAGGATAGACAAGGGGCCAAAGGGACCATTGGATACCAGGGATGAGCTGAGGGCCAAAGGGACCATTGGATATCAGGAATAGACCAGGGGTCAAAGGAACCATTTGATGCCTGGGATAGACAAGGGGCAAAAAGAACCATTTGATGCCTGAGATAGACCAGGGGCCAATGGCACCATTGAATACCAGGAATAGAACAGGAGCCAAAGAGACCATTGGATACCAGGCATCGACCAGGAGCCAAAGGAACCATTGAATACCAGGCATCGACCAGGAGCCAAAGGGGCAATTGGATACCAGGCATCGACCAGGAGCCAAAGAGACGATTGGATACCAGGCATCGACCAGGAGCCAAAGGGACCATTGGATACCAGGCATCGACCAGGGGCCAAAGGAACCATTGAATAACAGGAATAGAACAGGAGCCAAAGAGACCATTGGATACCAGGCATCGACCAGGAGCCAAAGAGACGATTGGATACCAGGCATCGACCAGGAGCCAAAGGGACCATTGGATACCAGGCATCGACCAGGAGCCAAAGGGACCATTGAATACCAGGGATAGACCAGGGGCCAAAGGGACCATTGGATATCAGGGATAGACTAGGGGCCAAAGGAACCATTTGATGCCTGGGATAGACAAGGGGCAAAAGGAACCATTTGATGCTTGGGATAGACCAGGGCCAAAGGGACCATTGGATAACACTAATAGACCAAGGGCCAAAGGGGGTATCCGGTTAAATTCTCGAATACATATTTTCGAAATTCGCTTTTTTCGAAAAGAAAATGCCAGAAAAAAATGTTCGAATGTTTTTTTTGTTTAGTTAGTAAAAGAAGTGTCAATAAAACGGGTTTGGGGAGAGCCCCCATTAAAAAATTAAAATGAAAAAAAAAACATTCGGAAAAAAAATGTTCGGCTAAATTGTGTCGAGAAAATGGCTTTCGAAAATATTACATTCGGAAATATCACTATAAACCGCCAAAGGGACCATTGGATACCAGGATAGACCAGGGGTCAAAGGTACCAATTTATGCCTGTGATAGACAAGGGGCAAAAAGGAACCATTTGAGGCCTGGCATAGACCAGGGGCCAAAGGCACCATTGAATACCAGAGATAGACCAGGAGCCAAATGAAACATCGTATACCTGAGATAGACCAAGGGCCAAAGGGACCATGTGATACAAGGCATCAACCAGGGGCCAAAGGGGACCATTGGATACCAGGGGTAGACCAGGGGCCAAAAAGACCATGGGATACCAGGGATAGATCAATGGCCAAAAGGACCTTTGGATACCAGGGATAGGCCAGTGGGCAAAGGGACCATTGGATACCAGGATAGACCAGGGGTCAAAGGTACCACATTTGGTGCCTGAGATAGACCTGAGGTGAAAGGCACCATTGAATACCAGGGATAGACCAGGGGCCAAAGGGGCCATTGGATACCAGGGATAGACCAAGGGCGAAAAGGACCATTGGATACCAGGGACAGACCAATGGCCGAAGGGACCACTGGATGCCAGGATAGACCAGGGTTCAAAGGGACCATTTGTTGCCTGGGATAGACCTGCAGCCAAAGGCGCCATTGAAAACCAGGGTTAGACCAGGGGCCAAAGGGACCATTGGATATCAGGGATAGACCAGGGGGCCAAAGGAATAATTTGATGCCTGGGATAGACAGGGGGCAAAAGTCACAATTGAATACCATTGATAGACCAGGAGCCAAATAGACCATTGGATATCAGGGATAGACCAGGGGCCAAAGGAATAATTTGATGCCTGGGATAGTCAGGGGGCAAAAGGAACCATTTGATGCCTGGGATAGACCAGGGGCCAAAGGCAAAATTGAATACCAGGGATAGACCAGGAGCCAAAGAGACCATTGGATACCAGGGATAGACTAAGGGCTAAAGGAGGGACCATTGGATACCAGGCATCGACCAGGGGCCAAAGGGACCATTGGATAGCAGGGATAGACCAGGGGTCAAAGGGACCATTGGATAACAGGAAAGACCAGTGCTCAAAGGTGCCATTTGGTGCCTGGGATAGAAACGAGGCCACAGGCACTATTGAATACCAGGGATAGACGAGGGGCCAAAGGGACCATTGGATACTAGGGATAGACCATGGGCCAAAGGGACCATTGGATACCTGGGATAGACCAAGGGCCAAAGGGAGCATTGGATATCAGGGATAGACCAGGGGCCAAAGGAACCATTTGATGCCTGGGATAGACGAGGGGCAAAAGGAACCCTTTGATGCCCGGGACAGGCCAGGGGCCAAAGGCTCCATTGAATACCAGGGATAGACCAGGAGCCAAAGAGACCATTGGATACCAGGGATAGACCAGGGGCCAAAGGAACCATTTGATGCCTGGGATAGACGAAGGGCAAAAGGAACCCTTTGATGCCCGGGACAGGCCAGGGGCCAAAGGCTCCATTGAATACCAGGGATAGACCAGGAGCCAAAGAGATCATCGGATACCAAGGATAGACCAAGGACCAAAGGGCCCTTGGGTACCAGGCATTGACCAGGGACCAAAGGGACCATTTTATACCAGGGATAAACCAGGGGCCAAAGGGACCACCGGATACCAGGGATAGACCAGGGGCCAAAGGAACCATTTGATGCCTGGGATAGACAAGGGGCAAAAGGAACCATTTGATGCCAGGGATAGGCCAGGGGCCAAAGGGACCATTTGATGCCTGGGATAGACAGGGGCAAAAGGCACCATTGAATACCAGGGATAGACCAGGGGCCAAAGGGACCATTGGATATCAGGGATAGACCAGGGGCCAAAGGAACCATTTGATGCCTGGGATAGACAAGGGGCAAAAGGAAACATTTGATGCCAGGGATAGACCAGGGGCCAAAGGGACCATTTGATGCCTGGGATAGACAGGGGCAAAAGGCACCATTGAATACCAGGGATAGACCAGGGGCCAAAGGGACCATTGGATATCAGGGATAGACCAGGGGCCAAAGGAACCATTTGATGCCTGGGATAGACAAGGGGCAAAAGGAAACATTTGATGCCAGGGATAGACCAGGAGCTAAAGAGATCATTGGATACCAGGGATAGACCAAGGGCCAAAGGGACTATTAGATACCAGGCATCAACCAAGGGCCAAAGGGACCATTGGATACCAGGGATAGACAAGGGGCCAAAGGGACCATTGGATACCAGGGATGAGCTGAGGGCCAAAGGGACCATTGGATATCAGGAATAGACCAGGGGTCAAAGGAACCATTTGATGCCTGGGATAGACAAGGGGCAAAAAGAACCATTTGATGCCTGGCATCGACCAGGGCCAAATGCACCATTGAATACCAGGGATAGACCAAGAACCAAATGAAACATTGTATACCAGAGCTAGATCAAGGGCCAAAGGGACCATTGGATACCAGGCATCAACCAAGGGCCAAAGGGACCATTGGATACCAGGGATAGACAAGGGGCCAAAGGGACCATTGGATACCAGGGATGAGCTGAGGGCCAAAGGGACCATTGGATATCAGGAATAGACCAGGGGTCAAAGGAACCATTTGATGCCTGGGATAGACAAGGGGCAAAAAGAACCATTTGATGCCTGAGATAGACCAGGGGCCAAAGGCACCATTGAATACCAGGAATAGAACAGGAGCCAAAGAGACCATTGGATACCAGGCATCGACCAGGAGCCAAAGGAACCATTGAATACCAGGGATAGACCAGGGGCCAAAGGGACCATTGGATATCAGGGATAGACCAGGGGCCAAAGGAACCATTGAATACCAGGAATAGAACAGGAGCCAAAGAGACCATTGGATACCAGGCATCGACCAGGAGCCAAAGAGACCATTGGATACCAAGCATCGACCAGGAGCCAAAGGGACCATTGGATACCAGGCATCGACCAGGAGCCAAAGGGACCATTGAATACCAGGGATAGACCAGGGGCCAAAGGGACCATTGGATATCAGGGATAGACCCGGGGCCAAAGGAACCATTTGATGCCTGGGATAGACAAGGGGCAAAAGGAAACATTTGATGCCAGGGAAAGGAACCATTTGATGCTTGGGATAGACCAGGAGCCAAAGGGACCATTGAATAAGAGGGATAGACCAGGGGCCAAAGGGACCATTGGATATCAGAGATAGACCAGGGGCCAAAGGAACCATTTGATGCCTGGTATAGACAAGGGGCCAAAGGCACCATTGAATACCAGGGATAGACCAGGTGCCAAAGGAACCATTTGATGCCTGGGATAGAAAAGGGGCAAAAGGAACCATTTGATGCCTGGGTTAGACAAGGGGCAAAAGGAACCATTTGATGCCTGGGATAGACCAGGGGCCAAAGGCACCATTGAATACCAGGAATAGACCAGGAGCCAAAGAGACCATTGGATACCAGGGAGAGACCAAGGGCCAAAAGCACCATTGGATACCAGGCATCGACCAGGAGCCAAAGCTACCATTGAATACCAGGCATAGACCAGGGGCCAAAGGGACCATTGGATATCGGGGATAGACCAGGGCCAAAGGAACCATTTGGTGCCTGGAATAGACCTGAGGACAAAGGCACCATGGAATACCAGGTGAGACCAGGGAACAAAGGGACCATTGGATACCATGGATAGACCAGGAGCCAAAGAGATCCTTGGATACCAGGGATAGACCAAGGGCCAAAGGGAGCATTGGATACCAGGCATCAGCCAACGGCCAAAGGGACCATTGGATACCAAGGATAGACAAGGGGCCAAAGGGACCATTGGATACCAGGGATGAGCTGAGGGCCAAAGGGACCATTGGATATCGGGAATAGACCAGGGGTCAAAGGAACCATTTGATGCCTGGGATAGACAAGGGGCAAAAAGAACCATTTGATGCCTGAGATAGACCAGGGGCCAATGGCACCATTGAATACCAGGAATAGAACAGGAGCCAAAGAGACCATTGGATACCAGGCATCGACCAGGAGCCAAAGGAACCATTGAATACCAGGGATAGACCAGGGGCCAAAGGGACCATTGGATATCAGGGATAGACCAGGGGCCAAAGGAACCATTGAATACCAGGAATAGAACAGGAGCCAAAGAGACCATTGGATACCAGGCATCGACCAGGAGCCAAAGAGACCATTGGATACCAAGCATCGACCAGGAGCCAAAGGGACCATTGGATACCAGGCATCGACCAGGAGCCAAAGGGACCATTGAATACCAGGGATAGACCAGGGGCCAAAGGGACCATTGGATATCAGGGATAGACCCGGGGCCAAAGGAACCATTTGATGCCTGGGATAGACAAGGGGCAAAAGGAAACATTTGATGCCAGGGAAAGGAACCATTTGATGCTTGGGATAGACCAGGAGCCAAAGGGACCATTGAATAAGAGGGATAGACCAGGGGCCAAAGGGACCATTGGATATCAGAGATAGACCAGGGGCCAAAGGAACCATTTGATGCCTGGTATAGACAAGGGGCCAAAGGCACCATTGAATACCAGGGATAGACCAGGTGCCAAAGGAACCATTTGATGCCTGGGATAGAAAAGGGGCAAAAGGAACCATTTGATGCCTGGGTTAGACAAGGGGCAAAAGGAACCATTTGATGCCTGGGATAGACCAGGGGCCAAAGGCACCATTGAATACCAGGAATAGACCAGGAGCCAAAGAGACCATTGGATACCAGGGAGAGACCAAGGGCCAAAAGCACCATTGGATACCAGGCATCGACCAGGAGCCAAAGCTACCATTGAATACCAGGCATAGACCAGGGGCCAAAGGGACCATTGGATATCGGGGATAGACCAGGGCCAAAGGAACCATTTGGTGCCTGGAATAGACCTGAGGACAAAGGCACCATGGAATACCAGGTGAGACCAGGGAACAAAGGGACCATTGGATACCATGGATAGACCAGGAGCCAAAGAGATCCTTGGATACCAGGGATAGACCAAGGGCCAAAGGGACCATTGGATACCAGGCATCAGCCAAGGGCCAAAGGGACCATTGGATACCAAGGATAGACAAGGGGCCAAAGGGACCATTGGATACCAGGGATGAGCTGAGGGCCAAAGGGACCATTGGATATCAGGAATAGACCAGGGGTCAAAGGAACCATTTGATGCCTGGGATAGACAAGGGGCAAAAAGAACCATTTGATGCCTGAGATAGACCAGGGGCCAATGGCACCATTGAATACCAGGAATAGAACAGGAGCCAAAGAGACCATTGGATACCAGGCATCGACCAGGAGCCAAAGGAACCATTGTATACCAGGCATCGACCAGGAGCCAAAGGGACCATTGGATACCAGGCATCGACCAGGAGCCAAAGAGACGATTGGATACCAGGCATCGACCAGGAGCCAAAGGGACCATTGGATACCAGGCATCAACCAGGGGCCAAAGGAACCATTGAATACCAGGAATAGAACAGGAGCCAAAGAGACCATTGGATACCAGGCATCGACCAGGAGCCAAAGAGACGATTGGATACCAGGCATCGACCAGGAGCCAAAGGGACCATTGGATACCAGGCATCGACCAGGAGCCAAAGGGACCATTGAATACCAGGGATAGACCAGGGGCCAAAGGGACCATTGGATATCAGGGATAGACCAGGGGCCAAAGGAACCATTTGATGCCTGGGATAGACAAGGGGCAAAAGGAACCATTTGATGCTTGGGATAGACCAGGGCCAAAGGGACCATTGGATAACACTAATAGACCAAGGGCCAAAGGGGGTATCCGGTTAAATTCTCGAATACATATTTTCGAAATTCCATTTTTTCGAAAAGAAAATGCCAGAAAAAAATGTTCAAATGTTTTTTTTGTTTAGTTAGTAAAAGAAGTGTCAATAAAACGGGTTTGGGGAGAGCCCCCATTAAAAAATTAAAATGGAAAAAAAAAACATTCGGAAAAAAAAATGTTCGGCTAAATTGTGTCGAGAAAATGGCTTTCGAAAATATTACATTCGGAAATATCACTATAAACTGCCAAAGGGACCATTGGATACCAGGATAGACCAGGGGTCAAAGGTACCAATTTATGCCTGTGATAGACAAGGGGCAAAAAGGAACCATTTGAGGCCTGGCATAGACCAGGGGCCAAAGGCACCATTGAATACCAGAGATAGACCAGGAGCCAAATGAAACATTGTATACCTGAGATAGACCAAGGGCCAAAGGGACCATGTGATACAAGGCATCAACCAGGGGCCAAAGGGGACCATTGGATACCAGGGGTAGACCAGGGGCCAAAGGGACCATGGGTTACCAGGGATAGATCAATGGCCAAAAGGACCTTTGGATACCAGGGATAGGCCAGTGGGCAAAGGGACCATTGGATACCAGGATAGACCAGGGGTCAAAGGTACCACATTTGGTGCCTGAGATAGACCTGAGGTGAAAGGCACCATTGAATACCAGGGATAGACCAGGGGCCAAAGGGGCCATTGGATACCAGGGATAGACCAAGGGCGAAAAGGACCATTGGATACCAGGGACAGACCAATGGCCGAAGGGACCACTGGATGCCAGGATAGACCAGGGTTCAAAGGGACCATTTGTTGCCTGGGATAGACCTGCAGCCAAAGGCGCCATTGAAAACCAGGGTTAGACCAGGGGCCAAAGGGACCATTGGATATCAGGGATAGACCAGGGGGCCAAAGGAATAATTTGATGCCTGGGATAGACAGGGGGCAAAAGTCACAATTGAATACCATTGATAGACCAGGAGCCAAATAGACCATTGGATATCAGGGATAGACCAGGGGCCAAAGGAATAATTTGATGCCTGGGATAGTCAGGGGGCAAAAGGAACCATTTGATGCCTGGGATAGACCAGGGGCCAAAGGCAAAATTGAATACCAGGGATAGACCAGGAGCCAAAGAGACCATTGGATACCAGGGATAGACTAAGGGCTAAAGGAGGGACCATTGGATACCAGGCATCGACCAGGGGCCAAAGGGACCATTGGATAGCAGGGATAGACCAGGGGTCAAAGGGACCATTGGATAACAGGAAAGACCAGTGCTCAAAGGTGCCATTTAGTGCCTGGGATAGAAACGAGGCCACAGGCACTATTGAATACCAGGGATAGACGAGGGGCCAAAGGGACCATTGGATACTAGGGATAGAGCATGGGCCAAAGGGACCATTGGATACGTGGGATAGACCAAGGGCCAAAGGGAGCATTGGATATCAGGGATAGACCAGGGGCCAAAGGAACCATTTGATGCCTGGGATAGACGAGGGGCAAAAGGAACCCTTTGATGGCCGGGACAGGCCAGGGGCCAAAGGCTCCATTGAATACCAGGGATAGACCAGGAGCCAAAGAGACCATTGGATACCAGGGATAGACCAGGGGCCAAAGGAACCATTTGATGCCTGGGATAGACGAAGGGCAAAAGGAACCCTTTGATGCCCGGGACAGGCCAGGGGCCAAAGGCTCCATTGAATACCAGGGATAGACCAGGAGCCAAAGAGATCATCGGATACCAGGGATAGACCAAGGACCAAAGGGCCCTTGGGTACCAGGCATTGACCAGGGACCAAAGGGACCATTTTATACCAGGGATAAACCAGGGGCCAAAGGGACCACCGGATACCAGGGATAGACCAGGGGCCAAAGGAACCATTTGATGCCTGGGATAGACAAGGGGCAAAAGGAACCATTTGATGCCAGGGATAGACCAGGGGCCAAAGGGACCATTTGATGCCTGGGATAGACAGGGGCAAAAGGCACCATTGAATACCAGGGATAGACCAGGGGCCAAAGGGACCATTGGATATCAGGGATAGACCAGGGGCCAAAGGAACCATTTGATGCCTGGGAAAGACAAGGGGCAAAAGGAAACATTTGATGCCAGGGATAGACCAGGGGCCAAAGGGACCATTTGATGCCTGGGATAGACAGGGGCAAAAGGCACCATTGAATACCAGGGATAGACCAGGGGCCAAAGGGACCATTGGATATCGGGGATAGACCAGGGGCCAAAGGAACCATTTGATGCCTGGGATAGACAAGGGGCAAAAGGAAACATTTGATGCCAGGGATAGACCAGGGGCCAAAGGGACCATTTGATGCCTGGGATAGACAGGGGCAAAAGGCACCATTGAATACCAGGGATAGACCAGGGGCCAAAGGGACCATTGGATATCAGGGATAGACCAGGGGCCAAAGGAACCATTTGATGCCTGGGATAGACAAGGGGCAAAAGGAAACATTTGATGCCAGGGATAGACCAGGGGCCAATGGCACCATTGAATACCAGGAATAGAACAGGAGCCAAAGAGACCATTGGATACCAGGCATCGACCAGGAGCCAAAGGAACCATTGAATACCAGGCATCGACCAGGAGCCAAAGGGACCATTGGATACCAGGCATCGACCAGGAGCCAAAGAGACGATTGGATACCAGGCATCGACCAGGAGCCAAAGGGACCATTGGATACCAGGCATCAACCAGGGGCCAAAGGAACCATTGAATACCAGGAATATAACAGGAGCCAAAGAGACCATTGGATACCAGGCATCGACCAGGAGCCAAAGAGACGATTGGATACCAGGCATCGACCAGGAGCCAAAGGGACCATTGGATACCAGGCATCGACCAGGAGCCAAAGGGACCATTGAATACCAGGGATAGACCAGGGGCCAAAGGGACCATTGGATATCAGGGATAGACCAGGGGCCAAAGGAACCATTTGATGCCTGGGATAGACAAGGGGCAAAAGGAACCATTTGATGCTTGGGATAGACCAGGGCCAAAGGGACCATTGGATAACACTAATAGACCAAGGGCCAAAGGGGGTATCCGGTTAAATTCTCGAATACATATTTTCGAAATTCCATTTTTTCGAAAAGAAAATGCCAGAAAAAAATGTTCAAATATTTTTTTTGTTTAGTTAGTAAAAGAAGTGTCAATAAAACGGGTTTGGGGAGAGCCCCCATTAAAAAATTAAAATGAAAAAAAAAAACATTCGGAAAAAAAAATGTTCGGCTAAATTGTGTCGAGAAAATGGCTTTCGAAAATATTACATTCGGAAATATCACTATAAACTGCCAAAGGGACCATTGGATACCAGGATAGACCAGGGGTCAAAGGTACCAATTTATGCCTGTGATAGACAAGGGGCAAAAAGGAACCATTTGAGGCCTGGCATAGACCAGGGGCCAAAGGCACCATTGAATACCAGAGATAGACCAGGAGCCAAATGAAACATTGTATACCTGAGATAGACCAAGGGCCAAAGGGACCATGTGATACAAGGCATCAACCAGGGGCCAAAGGGGACCATTGGATACCAGGGGTAGACCAGGGGCCAAAGGGACCATGGGTTACCAGGGATAGATCAATGGCCAAAAGGACCTTTGGATACCAGGGATAGGCCAGTGGGCAAAGGGACCATTGGATACCAGGATAGACCAGGGGTCAAAGGTACCACATTTGGTGCCTGAGATAGACCTGAGGTGAAAGGCACCATTGAATACCAGGGATAGACCAGGGGCCAAAGGGGCCATTGGATACCAGGGATAGACCAAGGGCGAAAAGGACCATTGGATACCAGGGACAGACCAATGGCCGAAGGGACCACTGGATGCCAGGATAGACCAGGGTTCAAAGGGACCATTTGTTGCCTGGGATAGACCTGCAGCCAAAGGCGCCATTGAAAACCAGGGTTAGACCAGGGGCCAAAGGGACCATTGGATATCAGGGATAGACCAGGGGGCCAAAGGAATAATTTGATGCCTGGGATAGACAGGGGGCAAAAGTCACAATTGAATACCATTGATAGACCAGGAGCCAAATAGACCATTGGATATCAGGGATAGACCAGGGGCCAAAGGAATAATTTGATGCCTGGGATAGTCAGGGGGCAAAAGGAACCATTTGATGCCTGGGATAGACCAGGGGCCAAAGGCAAAATTGAATACCAGGGATAGACCAGGAGCCAAAGAGACCATTGGATACCAGGGATAGACTAAGGGCTAAAGGAGGGACCATTGGATACCAGGCATCGACCAGGGGCCAAAGGGACCATTGGATAGCAGGGATAGACCAGGGGTCAAAGGGACCATTGGATAACAGGAAAGACCAGTGCTCAAAGGTGCCATTTGGTGCCTGGGATAGAAACGAGGCCACAGGCACTATTGAATACCAGGGATAGACGAGGGGCCAAAGGGACCATTGGATACTAGGGATAGAGCATGGGCCAAAGGGACCATTGGATACCTGGGATAGACCAAGGGCCAAAGGGAGCATTGGATATCAGGGATAGACCAGGGGCCAAAGGAACCATTTGATGCCTGGGATAGACGAGGGGCAAAAGGAACCCTTTGATGCCCGGGACAGGCCAGGGGCCAAAGGCTCCATTGAATACCAGGGATAGACCAGGAGCCAAAGAGACCATTGGATACCAGGGATAGACCAGGGGCCAAAGGAACCATTTGATGCCTGGGATAGACGAAGGGCAAAAGGAACCCTTTGATGCCCTGGACAGGCCAGGGGCCAAAGGCTCCATTGAATACCAGGGATAGACCAGGAGCCAAAGAGATCATCGGATACCAGGGATAGACCAAGGACCAAAGGGCCCTTGGGTACCAGGCATTGACCAGGGACCAAAGGGACCATTTTATACCAGGGATAAACCAGGGGCCAAAGGGACCACCGGATACCAGGGATAGACCAGGGGCCAAAGGAACCATTTGATGCCTGGGATAGACAAGGGGCAAAAGGAACCATTTGATGCCAGGGATAGACCAGGGGCCAAAGGGACCATTTGATGCCTGGGATAGACAGGGGCAAAAGGCCCCATTGAATACCAGGGATAGACCAGGGGCCAAAGGGACCATTGGATATCAGGGATAGACCAGGGGCCAAAGGAACCATTTGATGCCTGGGATAGACAAGGGGCAAAAGGAAACATTTGATGCCAGGGATAGACCAGGGGCCAAAGGGACCATTTGATGCCTGGGATAGACAGGGGCAAAAGGCACCATTGAATACCAGGGATAGACCAGGGGCCAAAGGGACCATTGGATATCAGGGATAGACCAGGGGCCAAAGGAACCATTTGATGCCTGGGATAGACAAGGGGCAAAAGGAAACATTTGATGCCAGGGATAGACCAGGGGCCAAAGGGACCATTTGATGCCTGGAATAGACCTGAGGACAAAGGCACCATTGAATACCAGGGATAGACCAGGGGCCAAAGGGACCATTGGATAACCGGGATGACCAAGGGCCAAAGGGACCATTGGATATCAGGGATAGACCAGGGGCAAAAGGAACCATTTGATGCCTGGGATAGACCAGGGCCAAAGGGACCATTGGATACCACTAATAGAACAAGGGCCAAAGGGGGTATCTGATTAAATTCTCGAATACATATTTTCGAAATGCCATTTTTTCGAAAAGAAAATGCCAGAAAAAAAATGTTTGAATGTTTTTTTTGTTTAGTTAGTAAAAGAAGTGTCAAACAAACGGGTTTGGGGAGAACCCCCCATTAAAAAAATTAAAATGAAAAAAAAAAACATTCGAAAAAAAAAATGTTCAGCTAAATTGTGTCAAGGAAATGGCTTTCGAAAATATTACATTCGAAAATATCACTATAAACCGCCAAAGGGACCATTGGATACCAGGATAGAGCAGGGGTCAAAGGTACCAATTTATGCCTGTGATAGACCAGGGGCCAAAGGCACCATTGAATACCAGAGATAGACCAGGAGCCAAATGAAACATTGTATACCAGAGATAGACCAAGGGCCAAAGGGACCATTTCATACAAGGCATCGACCAGGGGCCAAAAGGGACCATTGGATACCAGGGGTAGACCAGGGGTCAAAGGTACCAATTTATGCCTGTGATAGACAAGGGGCAAAATGAACCATTTGAGGCCTGGCATAGACCAGGGCCAAATGCACCATTGAATACCAGGGATAGACCAAGAGCCAAATGAAACATTGTATACCAGAGCTAGATCAAGGGCTAAAGGGACCATTTCATACAAGGCATCGACCAGGGGCCAAAAGGGACCATTGGATACCAGGGGTAGACCAGGGGCCAAAGGGACCATGGGATACCAGGGATAGATCAATGGCCAAAAGGACCTTTGGATACCAGGGATAGGCCAGTGGGCAAAGGGACCATTGGATACCAGGATAGACCAGGGGTCAAAGGTACCACATTTGGTGCCTGAGATAGACCTGAGGTGAAAGGCACCATTGGATACCAGGGATAGACCAGGGGCCAAAGGGGCCATTGGATACCAGGGGTAGCCCAAGGGCGAAAAGGACCATTGGATACCAGGGACAGACCAATGGCCGAAGGGACTACTGGATGCCAGGATAGACCAGGGTTCAAAGGGACCATTTGATGCCTGGGATAGACCTGCGGCCAAAGGCGCCATTGAATACCAGGGATAGACCTGGGGCCAAAGGGACCATTGGGTATCAGGGATAGACCAGGGGGCCAAAGGGACCATTGGATACCACTAATAGACCAAGGGCCGAAGGGGGTATCTGGTTAAATTCTCGAATACATATTTTCGAAATGCCATTTTTTCGAAAAGAAAATGCCAGAAAAAAAATGTTTGAATGTTTTTTTTGTTTAGTTAGTAAAAGAAGTGTCAAAAAAACGGGTTTGGGGAGAACCCCCCATTAAAAAAATTAAAATGAAAAAAAAAACATTCGAAAAAAAAAAATGTTCAGCTAAATTGTGTCAAGGAAATGGCTTTCGAAAATATTACATTCGAAAATATCACTATAAACCGCCAAAGGGACCATTGGATACCAGGATAGAGCAGGGGTCAAAGGTACCAATTTATGCCTGTGATAGACAAGGGGCAAAAGGAACCATTTGAGGCCTGGCATAGACCAGGGGCCAAAGGCACCATTGAATACCAGAGATATACCAGGAGCCAAATGAAACATTGTATACCAGAGATAGACCAAGGGCCAAAGGGACTATTTGATACAAGGCATCGACCAGGGGCCAAAAGTGACCATTGGATAGCAGGGGTAGACCAGGGTTCAAAGGTACCAATTTATGCCTGTGATAGACAAGGGGCAAAAGGAACCATTTGAGGCCTGGAATAGACCAGGGGCCAAAGGCACCATTGAATACCAGAGATAGACCAGGAGCCAAATGAAACATTGTATACCTGAGATAGACCAAGGGCCAAAGGGACCATGTGATACAAGGCATCAACCAGGGGCCAAAGGGGACCATTGGATACCAGGGGTAGACCAGGGGCCAAAGGGACCATGGGATACCAGGGATAGATCAATGGCCAAAAGGACCTTTGGATACCAGGGATAGGCCAGTGGGCAAAGGGACCATTGGATACCAGGATAGACCAGGGCTCAAAGGTACCACATTTGGTGCCTGAGATAGACCTGAGGTGAAAGGCACCATTGAATACCAGGGATAGACCAGGGGCCAAAGGGGCCATTGGATACCAGGGATAGACCAAGGGCGAAAAGGACCATTGGATACCAGGGACAGACCAATGGCCGAAGGGACCACTGGATGCCAGGATAGACCAGGGTTCAAAGGGACCATTTGTTGCCTGGGATAGACCTGCAGCCAAAGGCGCCATTGAAAACCAGGGTTAGACCAGGGGCCAAAGGGACCATTGGATATCAGGGATAGACCAGGGGGCCAAAGGAATAATTTGATGCCTGGGATAGACAGGGGGCAAAAGTCACAATTGAATACCATTGATAGACCAGGAGCCAAATAGACCATTGGATATCAGGGATAGACCAGGGGCCAAAGGAATAATTTGATGCCTCGGATAGTCAGGGGGCAAAAGGAACCATTTGATGCCTGGGATAGAACAGGGGCCAAAGGCAAAATTGAATACCAGGGATAGACCAGGAGCCAAAGAGACCATTGGATACCAGGGATAGACTAAGGGCTAAAGGAGGGACCATTGGATACCAGGCATCGACCAGGGGCCAAAGGGACCATTGGATAGCAGGGATAGACCAGGGGTCAAAGGGACCATTGGATAACAGGAAAGACCAGTGCTCAAAGGTGCCATTTGGTGCCTGGGATAGAAACGAGGCCACAGGCACTATTGAATACCAGGGATAGACGAGGGGCCAAAGGGACCATTGGATACTAGGGATAGACCATGGGCCAAAGGGACCATTGGATACCTGGGATAGACCAAGGGCCAAAGGGAGCATTGGATATCAGGGATAGACCAGGGGCCAAAGGAACCATTTGATGCCTGGGATAGACGAGGGGCAAAAGGAACCCTTTGATGCCCGGGACAGGCCAGGGGCCAAAGGCTCCATTGAATACCAGGGATAGACCAGGAGCCAAAGAGACCATTGGATACCAGGGATAGACCAGGGGCCAAAGGAACCATTTGATGCCTGGGATAGACGAAGGGCAAAAGGAACCCTTTGATGCCCGGGACAGGCCAGGGGCCAAAGGCTCCATTGAATACCAGGGATAGACCAGGAGCCAAAGAGATCATCGGATACCAGGGATAGACCAAGGACCAAAGGGCCCTTGGGTACCAGGCATTGACCAGGGACCAAAGGGACCATTTTATACCAGGGATAAACCAGGGGCCAAAGGGACCACCGGATACCAGGGATAGACCAGGGGCCAAAGGAACCATTTGATGCCTGGGATAGACAAGGGGCAAAAGGAACCATTTGATGCCAGGGATAGACCAGGGGCCAAAGGGACCATTTGATGCCTGGGATAGACAGGGGCAAAAGGCACCATTGAATACCAGGGATAGACCAGGGGCCAAAGGGACCATTGGATATCAGGGATAGACCAGGGGCCAAAGGAACCATTTGATGCCTGGGATAGACAAGGGGCAAAAGGAAACATTTGATGCCAGGGATAGACCAGGGGCCAAAGGGACCATTTGATGCCTGGGATAGACAGGGGCAAAAGGCACCATTGAATACCAGGGATAGACCAGGGGCCAAAGGGACCATTGGATATCAGGGATAGACCAGGGGCCAAAGGAACCATTTGATGCCTGGGATAGACAAGGGGCAAAAGGAAACATTTGATGCCAGGGATAGACCAGGGGCCAAAGGGACCATTTGATGCCTGGAATAGACCTGAGGACAAAGGCACCATTGAATACCAGGGATAGACCAGGGGCCAAAGGGACCATTGGATAACAGGGATGACCAAGGGCCAAAGGGACCATTGGATATCAGGGATAGACCAGGGGCAAAAGGAACCATTTGATGCCTGGGATAGACCAGGGCCAAAGGGACCATTGGATACCACTAATAGACCAAGGGCCAAAGGGGGTATCTGGTTAAATTCTCGAATACATATTTTCGAAATGCCATTTTTTCGAAAAGAAAATGCCAGAAAAAAAATGTTTGAATGTTTTTTTTGTTTAGTTAGTAAAAGAAGTGTCAAAAAAACGGGTTTGGGGAGAACCCCCCATTAAAAAAATTAAAATGAAAAAAAAAACCATTCGAAAAAAAAATGTTCAGCTAAATTGTGTCAAGGAAATGGCTTTCGAAAATATTACATTCGAAAATATCACTATAAACCGCCAAAGGGACCATTGGATACCAGGATAGAGCAAGGGTCAAAGGTACCAATTTATGCCTGTGATAGACCAGGGGCCAAAGGCACCATTGAATACCAGAGATAGACCAGGAGCCAAATGAAACATTGTATACCAGAGATAGACCAAGGGCCAAAGGGACTATTTGATACAAGGCATCGACCAGGGGCCAAAAGTGACCATTGGATAGCAGGGGTAGACCAGGGGTCAAAGGTACCAATTTATGCCTGTGATAGACAAGGGGCAAAAGGAACCATTTGAGGCCTGGCATAGACCAGGGCCAAATGCACCATTGAATACCAGGGATAGACCAAGAGCCAAATGAAACATTGTATACCAGAGCTAGATCAAGGGCTAAAGGGACCATTTCATACAAGGCATCGACCAGGGGCCAAAAGGGACCATTGGATACCAGGGGTAGACCAGGGGCCAAAGGGACCATGGGATACCAGGGATAGATCAATGGCCAAAAGGACCTTTGGATACCAGGGATAGGCCAGTGGGCAAAGGGACCATTGGATACCAGGATAGACCAGGGGTCAAAGGTACCACATTTGGTGCCTGAGATAGACCTGAGGTGAAAGGCACCATTGGATACCAGGGATAGACCAGGGGCCAAAGGGGCCATTGGATACCAGGGGTAGCCCAAGGGCGAAAAGGACCATTGGATACCAGGGACCGACCAATGGCCGAAGGGACTACTGGATGCCAGGATAGACCAGGGTTCAAAGGGACCATTTGATGCCTGGGATAGACCTGCGGCCAAAGGCGCCATTGAATACCAGGGATAGACCTGGGGCCAAAGGGACCATTGGGTATCAGGGATAGACCAGGGGGCCAAAGGAATAATTTGATGCCTGGGATAGACAGGGGGCAAAAGTCACAATTGAATACCATTGATAGACCAGGAGCCAAATAGACCATTGGATATCAGGGATAGACCAGGGGCCAAAGGAATAATTTGATGCCTGGGATAGTCAGGGGGCAAAAGGAACCATTTGATGCCTGGGATAGACCAGGGCCCAAAGACAAAATTGAATACCAGGGATAGACTAAGGGCTAAAGGAGGGACCATTGGATACCAGGCATCGACCAGGGGCCAAAGGGACCATTGGATAGCAGGGATAGACCAGGGGTCAAAGGGACCATTGGATAACAGGAAAGACCAGTGCTCAAAGGTGCCATTTGGTGCCTGGGATAGAAACGAGGCCACAGGCACTATTGAATACCAGGGATAGACGAGGGGCCAAAGGGACCATTGGATACTAGGGATACACCATGGGCCAAAGGGACCATTGGATACCTGGGATAGACCAAGGGCCAAAGGGAGCATTGGATATCAGGGATAGACCAGGGGCCAAAGGAACCATTTGATGCCTGGGATAGACGAGGGGCAAAAGGAACCCTTTGATGCCCGGGACAGGCCAGGGGCCAAAGGCTCCATTGAATACCAGGGATAGACCAGGAGCCAAAGAGACCATTGGATACCAGGGATAGACCAGGGGCCAAAGGAACCATTTGATGCCTGGGATAGACGAAGGGCAAAAGGAACCCTTTGATGCCCGGGACAGGCCAGGGGCCAAAGGCTCCATTGAATACCAGGGATAGACCAGGAGCCAAAGAGACCATCGGATACCAGGGATAGACCAAGGACCAAAGGGCCCTTGGATACCAGGCATTGACCAGGGACCAAAGGGACCATTTTATACCAGGGATAAACCAGGGGCCAAAGGGACCACCGGATACCAGGGATAGACCAGGGGCCAAAGGAACCATTTGATGCCTCGGATAGACAAGGGGCAAAAGGAACCATTTGATGCCAGGGATAGACCAGGGGCCAAAGGGACCATTTGATGCCTGGGATAGACAGGGGCAAAAGGCACCATTGAATACCAGGGATAGACCAGGGGCCAAAGGGACCATTGGATATCAGGGATAGACCAGGGGCCAAAGGAACCATTTGATGCCTGGGAGATAGACGAGGGGCAAAAGGAAACATTTGATGCCAGGGATAGACCAGGGGCCAAAGGGACCATTTGATGCCTGGAATAGACCTGAGGACAAAGGCACCATTGAATACCAGGGATAGACCAGGGGCCAAAGGGACCATTGGATAACAGGGATGACCAAGGGCCAAAGGGACCATTGGATATCAGGGATAGACCAGGGGCAAAAGGAACCATTTGATGCCTGGGATAGACCAGGGCCAAAGGGACCATTGGATACCACTAATGGACCAAGGGCCAAAGGGGGTATCCAGTTAAATTCTCGAATACATATTTTCGAAATGCAATTTTTTCGAAAAGAAAATGCCAGAAAAAAAATGTTTGAATGTTTTTTTTGTTTTTTTAGTAAAAGAAGTGTCAAAAAAACGGGTTTGGGGAGAACCCCCCATTAAAAAACTAAAATGAAAAAAAAACATTCGAAAAAAAAATGTTCAGCTAAATTGTGTCAAGGAAATGGCTTTCGAAAATATTACATTCGAAAATATCACTATAAACCGCCAAAGGGACCATTGGATACCAGGATAGAGCAGGGGTCAAAGGTACCAATTTATGCCTGTGATAGACCAGGGGCCAAAGGCACCATTGAATACCAGAGATAGACCAGGAGCCAAATGAAACATTGTATACCAGAGATAGACCAAGGGCCAAAGGGACTATTTGATACAAGGCATCGACCAGGGGCCAAAAGTGACCATTGGATAGCAGGGGTAGACCAGGGGTCAAAGGTACCAATTTATGCCTGTGATAGACAAGGGGCAAAAGGAACCATTTGAGGCCTGGCATAGACCAGGGCCTAATGCACCATTGAATACCAGGGATAGACCAAGAGCCAAATGAAACATTGTATACCAGAGCTAGATCAAGGGCTAAAGGGACCATTTCATACAAGGCATCGACCAGGGGCCAAAAGGGACCATTGGATACCAGGGGTAGACCAGGGGCCAAAGGGACCATGGGATACCAGGGATAGATCAATGGCCAAAAGGACCTTTGGATACCAGGGATAGGCCAGTGGGCAAAGGGACCATTGGATACCAGGATAGACCAGGGGTCAAAGGTACCACATTTGGTGCCTGAGATAGACCTGAGGTGAAAGGCACCATTGGATACCAGGGATAGACCAGGGGCCAAAGGGGCCATTGGATACCAGGGGTAGCCCAAGGGCGAAAAGGACCATTGGATACCAGGGACAGACCAATGGCCGAAGGGACTACTGGATGCCAGGATAGACCAGGGTTCAAAGGGACCATTTGATGCCTGGGATAGACCTGCGGCCAAAGGCGCCATTGAATACCAGGGATAGACCTGGGGCCAAAGGGACCATTGGGTATCAGGGATAGACCAGGGGGCCAAAGGAATAATTTGATGCCTGGGATAGACAGGGGGCAACAGGCACAATTGAATACCATTGATAGACCAGGAGCCAAAGAGACCATTGGTTATCAGGGATAGACCAGGGGCCAAAGGAATAATTTGATGCCTGGGATAGACAGGGGGCGAAAGGAACCATTTGATGCCTGGGATAGACCAGGGGCCAAAGGCAAAATTGAATACCAGGGTTAGACCAGGAGCCAAAGATACCATTGGATACCAGGGATAGACTAAGGGCTAAAGGAGGGACCATTGGATACCAGGCATCGACCAGGGGCCAAAGGGACCATTGGATACCAGGGATAGACCAGGGGTCAAAGGGACCATTGGATACCAGGCTAGACCAGCGCTCAAAGGTACCATTTGATTCCTGGGATAGAAAGGAGGCCAAAGGCACCTTTGAATACCAAGGATAGACCAGGGGCCAAAGGGACCATTGGATACTTGGGATAGACCAGGGGCCAAAGGGACCATTGGATACCAGGGATAGACCAAAGGCCAATGGGACCATTGGATATCAGGGATAGACCAGGGGCCAAAGGAACCATTTGATGCCTGGGATAGACGAGGGGCAAAAGGAACACTTTGATGCCTGGGACAGGCTAGGGGCAAAAGGCTCCATTGAATACCAGGGATAGACCAGGAGCCAAAGAGACCATTGGATACCAGGGATAGACCAGGGGCCAAAGGAACCATTTGATGCCTGGGATAGACGAGGGGCAAAAGGAACCATTTAATGCCTGGGACAGACCAGGGGCCAAAGCCTCCATTTAATACCAGGGATAGACCAGGAGCCAAAGAGATCCTTGGATACCAGGGATAGACCAAGGGCCAAAGGGACCATTGGATACCAGGCATCAAACAAGGGCCAAAGGGACCATTGGATACCAGGGATAGAATATGGGCCAAAGGGACCATTGGATAGACCCGAGGCCAAAGGCACCATTGAATACCAGGGATAGACTAGGGACCAAAGGGACCATTGGATACCAGGGATAGACCAGGAGCGAAAGAGATCCTTGGATACCAGGGATAGACCAAGGGCCAAAGGGACCATTGGATACCAGGCATCAACCAAGGGCCAAAGGGACCATTGGATACCAGGGATGGACTATGGGCCAAAAGGGACCATTGGATACCAAGGTTAGACGAAGGGCCAAAGGGATCATTGGATACCAGGGATAGACCAATGGCCAAAGGGACCATTGGATACGAGGATAGACCAGGGGCCAAAGGAACCATTTGATGCCTGGGATAGACAAGGGGCAAAAGGAACCATTTGATGCCAGGGATAGACCAGGGGCCAAAGGGACCATTTGATGCCTGGGATAGACAGGGGCAAAAGGCACCATTGAATACCCGGGATAGACCAGGGGCCAAAGGGACCATTGGATATCAGGGATAGACCAGGGGCCAAAGGAACCATTTGATGCCTGGGATAGACAAGGGGCAAAAGGAAACATTTGATGCCAGGGATAGACCAGGGGCCAAAGGGACCATTTGATGCCTGGGATAGACAGGGGCAAAAGGCACCATTGAATACCAGGGATAGACCAGGGGCCAAAGGGACCATTGGATATCAGGGATAGACCAGGGGCCAAAGGAACCATTTGATGCCTGGGATAGACAAGGGGCAAAAGGAAACATTTGATGCCAGGGATAGACCAGGGGCCAAAGGGACCATTTGATGCCTGGAATAGACCTGAGGACAAAGGCACCATTGAATACCAGGGATAGACCAGGGGCCAAAGGGACCATTGGATAACAGGGATGACCAAGGGCCAAAGGGACCATTGGATATCAGGGATAGACCAGGGGCAAAAGGAACCATTTGATGCCTGGGATAGACCAGGGCCAAAGGGACCATTGGATACCACTAATAGACCAAGGGCCAAAGGGGGTATCTGGTTAAATTCTCGAATACATATTTTCGAAATGCCATTTTTTCGAAAAGAAAATGCCAGAAAAAAAATGTTTGAATGTTTTTTTTGTTTAGTTAGTAAAAGAAGTGTCAAAAAAACGGGTTTGGGGAGAACCCCCCATTAAAAAAATTAAAATGAAAAAAAAAACCATTCGAAAAAAAAATGTTCAGCTAAATTGTGTCAAGGAAATGGCTTTCGAAAATATTACATTCGAAAATATCACTATAAACCGCCAAAGGGACCATTGGATACCAGGATAGAGCAAGGGTCAAAGGTACCAATTTATGCCTGTGATAGACCAGGGGCCAAAGGCACCATTGAATACCAGAGATAGACCAGGAGCCAAATGAAACATTGTATACCAGAGATAGACCAAGGGCCAAAGGGACTATTTGATACAAGGCATCGACCAGGGGCCAAAAGTGACCATTGGATAGCAGGGGTAGACCAGGGGTCAAAGGTACCAATTTATGCCTGTGATAGACAAGGGGCAAAAGGAACCATTTGAGGCCTGGCATAGACCAGGGCCAAATGCACCATTGAATACCAGGGATAGACCAAGAGCCAAATGAAACATTGTATACCAGAGCTAGATCAAGGGCTAAAGGGACCATTTCATACAAGGCATCGACCAGGGGCCAAAAGGGACCATTGGATACCAGGGGTAGACCAGGGGCCAAAGGGACCATGGGATACCAGGGATAGATCAATGGCCAAAAGGACCTTTGGATACCAGGGATAGGCCAGTGGGCAAAGGGACCATTGGATACCAGGATAGACCAGGGGTCAAAGGTACCACATTTGGTGCCTGAGATAGACCTGAGGTGAAAGGCACCATTGGATACCAGGGATAGACCAGGGGCCAAAGGGGCCATTGGATACCAGGGGTAGCCCAAGGGCGAAAAGGACCATTGGATACCAGGGACCGACCACTGGCCGAAGGGACTACTGGATGCCAGGATAGACCAGGGTTCAAAGGGACCATTTGATGCCTGGGATAGACCTGCGGCCAAAGGCGCCATTGAATACCAGGGATAGACCTGGGGCCAAAGGGACCATTGGGTATCAGGGATAGACCAGGGGGCCAAAGGAATAATTTGATGCCTGGGATAGACAGGGGGCAAAAGTCACAATTGAATACCATTGATAGACCAGGAGCCAAATAGACCATTGGATATCAGGGATAGACCAGGGGCCAAAGGAATAATTTGATGCCTGGGATAGTCAGGGAGCAAAAGGAACCATTTGATGCCTGGGATAGACCAGGGCCCAAAGACAAAATTGAATACCAGGGATAGACTAAGGGCTAAAGGAGGGACCATTGGATACCAGGCATCGACCAGGGGCCAAAGGGACCATTGGATAGCAGGGATAGACCAGGGGTCAAAGGGACCATTGGATAACAGGAAAGACCAGTGCTCAAAGGTGCCATTTGGTGCCTGGGATAGAAACGAGGCCACAGGCACTATTGAATACCAGGGATAGACGAGGGGCCAAAGGGACCATTGGATACTAGGGATACACCATGGGCCAAAGGGACCATTGGATACCTGGGATAGACCAAGGGCCAAAGGGAGCATTGGATATCAGGGATAGACCAGGGGCCAAAGGAACCATTTGATGCCTGGGATAGACGAGGGGCAAAAGGAACCCTTTGATGCCCGGGACAGGCCAGGGGCCAAAGGCTCCATTGAATACCAGGGATAGACCAGGAGCCAAAGAGACCATTGGATACCAGGGATAGACCAGGGGCCAAAGGAACCATTTGATGCCTGGGATAGACGAAGGGCAAAAGGAACCCTTTGATGCCCGGGACAGGCCAGGGGCCAAAGGCTCCATTGAATACCAGGGATAGACCAGGAGCCAAAGAGACCATCGGATACCAGGGATAGACCAAGGACCAAAGGGCCCTTGGATACCAGGCATTGACCAGGGACCAAAGGGACCATTTTATACCAGGGATAAACCAGGGGCCAAAGGGACCACCGGATACCAGGGATAGACCAGGGGCCAAAGGAACCATTTGATGCCTCGGATAGACAAGGGGCAAAAGGAACCATTTGATGCCAGGGATAGACCAGGGGCCAAAGGGACCATTTGATGCCTGGGATAGACAGGGGCAAAAGGCACCATTGAATACCAGGGATAGACCAGGGGCCAAAGGGACCATTGGATATCAGGGATAGACCAGGGGCCAAAGGAACCATTTGATGCCTGGGAGATAGACGAGGGGCAAAAGGAAACATTTGATGCCAGGGATAGACCAGGGGCCAAAGGGACCATTTGATGCCTGGAATAGACCTGAGGACAAAGGCACCATTGAATACCAGGGATAGACCAGGGGCCAAAGGGACCATTGGATAACAGGGATGACCAAGGGCCAAAGGGACCATTGGATATCAGGGATAGACCAGGGGCAAAAGGAACCATTTGATGCCTGGGATAGACCAGGGCCAAAGGGACCATTGGATACCACTAATGGACCAAGGGCCAAAGGGGGTATCCAGTTAAATTCTCGAATACATATTTTCGAAATGCAATTTTTTCGAAAAGAAAATGCCAGAAAAAAAATGTTTGAATGTTTTTTTTGTTTTTTTAGTAAAAGAAGTGTCAAAAAAACGGGTTTGGGGAGAACCCCCCATTAAAAAACTAAAATGAAAAAAAAACATTCGAAAAAAAAATGTTCAGCTAAATTGTGTCAAGGAAATGGCTTTCGAAAATATTACATTCGAAAATATCACTATAAACCGCCAAAGGGACCATTGGATACCAGGATAGAGCAGGGGTCAAAGGTACCAATTTATGCCTGTGATAGACCAGGGGCCAAAGGCACCATTGAATACCAGAGATAGACCAGGAGCCAAATGAAACATTGTATACCAGAGATAGACCAAGGGCCAAAGGGACTATTTGATACAAGGCATCGACCAGGGGCCAAAAGTGACCATTGGATAGCAGGGGTAGACCAGGGGTCAAAGGTACCAATTTATGCCTGTGATAGACAAGGGGCAAAAGGAACCATTTGAGGCCTGGCATAGACCAGGGCCAAATGCACCATTGAATACCAGGGATAGACCAAGAGCCAAATGAAACATTGTATACCAGAGCTAGATCAAGGGCTAAAGGGACCATTTCATACAAGGCATCGACCAGGGGCCAAAAGGGACCATTGGATACCAGGGGTAGACCAGGGGCCAAAGGGACCATGGGATACCAGGGATAGATCAATGGCCAAAAGGACCTTTGGATACCAGGGATAGGCCAGTGGGCAAAGGGACCATTGGATACCAGGATAGACCAGGGGTCAAAGGTACCACATTTGGTGCCTGAGATAGACCTGAGGTGAAAGGCACCATTGGATACCAGGGATAGACCAGGGGCCAAAGGGGCCATTGGATACCAGGGGTAGCCCAAGGGCGAAAAGGACCATTGGATACCAGGGACAGACCAATGGCCGAAGGGACTACTGGATGCCAGGATAGACCAGGGTTCAAAGGGACCATTTGATGCCTGGGATAGACCTGCGGCCAAAGGCGCCATTGAATACCAGGGATAGACCTGGGGCCAAAGGGACCATTGGGTATCAGGGATAGACCAGGGGGCCAAAGGAATAATTTGATGCCTGGGATAGACAGGGGGCAACAGGCACAATTGAATACCATTGATAGACCAGGAGCCAAAGAGACCATTGGTTATCAGGGATAGACCAGGGGCCAAAGGAATAATTTGATGCCTGGGATAGACAGGGGGCGAAAGGAACCATTTGATGCCTGGGATAGACCAGGGGCCAAAGGCAAAATTGAATACCAGGGTTAGACCAGGAGCCAAAGATACCATTGGATACCAGGGATAGACTAAGGGCTAAAGGAGGGACCATTGGATACCAGGCATCGACCAGGGGCCAAAGGGACCATTGGATACCAGGGATAGACCAGGGGTCAAAGGGACCATTGGATACCAGGCTAGACCAGCGCTCAAAGGTACCATTTGATTCCTGGGATAGAAAGGAGGCCAAAGGCACCTTTGAATACCAAGGATAGACCAGGGGCCAAAGGGACCATTGGATACTTGGGATAGACCAGGGGCCAAAGGGACCATTGGTACCAGGGATAGACCAAAGGCCAATGGGACCATTGGATATCAGGGATAGACCAGGGGCCAAAGGAACCATTTGATGCCTGGGATAGACGAGGGGCAAAAGGAACACTTTGATGCCTGGGACAGGCTAGGGGCAAAAGGCTCCATTGAATACCAGGGATAGACCAGGAGCCAAAGAGACCATTGGATACCAGGGATAGACCAGGGGCCAAAGGAACCATTTGATGCCTGGGATAGACGAGGGGCAAAAGGAACCATTTAATGCCTGGGACAGACCAGGGGCCAAAGCCTCCATTTAATACCAGGGATAGACCAGGAGCCAAAGAGATCCTTGGATACCAGGGATAGACCAAGGGCCAAAGGGACCATTGGATACCAGGCATCAAACAAGGGCCAAAGGGACCATTGGATACCAGGGATAGAATATGGGCCAAAGGGACCATTGGATAGACCCGAGGCCAAAGGCACCATTGAATACCAGGGATAGACTAGGGACCAAAGGGACCATTGGATACCAGGGATAGACCAGGAGCGAAAGAGATCCTTGGATACCAGGGATAGACCAAGGGCCAAAGGGACCATTGGATACCAGGCATCAACCAAGGGCCAAAGGGACCATTGGATACCAGGGATGGACTATGGGCCAAAAGGGACCATTGGATACCAAGGTTAGACGAAGGGCCAAAGGGATCATTGGATACCAGGGATAGACCAATGGCCAAAGGGACCATTGGATACGAGGATAGACCATGGGTCAAAGGGACCATTGGATACCAGGCATCAACCAAGGGACAAAGGGACCATTGAATACCAGGGATAGACCAGGGGCCAAAGGGACCATTGGATATCAGGGATAGACCAGGGGCCAAATGAAGCATTTGATGCCTGGGATAGACAAGGGGCAAAAGGAACCATTTGATGCCTGGGATAGACCAGGGGCCAAAGGCACCATTGAATACCAGGAATAGACCAGGAGCCAAAGAGACCAGTGGATACCAGGGAGAGACCAAGGGCCAAAGGGACCATCGGATACCAGGCAATGACCAGTAGCCAAAGGGACCATAGGATACTTGGGATAGACCAGGGGCCAAAGGGACCATTGGATACCAGGGATAGACCAAAGGCCAAAGGGACCATTGGATATCAGGGATAGACCAGGGGCCAAAGGAACCATTTGATGCCTGGAATAGACGAGGGGCAAAAGGAACACTTTGATGCCTGGGACAGGCTAGGGGCCAAAGGCTCCATTGAATACCAGGGATAGACCAGGAGCCAAAGAGACCATTGGATACCAGGGATAGACCAGGGGCCAAAGGAACCATTTGATGCCTGGGATAGACGAGGGGCAAAAGGAACCATTTAATGCCTGGGACAGACCAGGGGCCAAATGAAACATTGTATACCAGAGATAGACCAAGGGCCAAAGGGACCATTTGATACAAGGCATCAACCAGGGGCCAAAGGGACCATTGGATACCAGGGGTAGACCAGGGGCCAAAGGGACCATTGGATACCAGGGGTAGACCAGGGGCCAAAAGGACCATTGGATACCAAGGATAGGCCAGTGGGCAAAGGGACCATTGGATACCAGGGATAGACCAGGGGTCAAAGGGACCATTGGATACCAGCATAGAAAAGCGCTCAAAGGTACCATTTGATGCCTGGGATAGAAACGAGGCCAAAGGCACTATTGAATACCAGGGATAGACCAGGGGCCAAAGGGACCATTGGATACTTGGGATAGACCAGGGGCCAAAGGGACCATTGGATACTTGGGATAGACCAGGGGCCAAAGGGACCATTGGATACCAGGGATAGACCAAGGGCAAAAGGGACCATTGGATATCAGGGATAGACCAGGGGCCAAAGGAACCATTTGATGCCTGGGATAGACAAGGGGCAAAAGGAACCATTTGATGTCTGGGATAGACCAGGGGCCAAAGGCACCATTGAATACCAGGAATAGACCAGGAGCCAAAGAGACCATTGGATACCAGGTATCGACCAGGAGCCAAAGGGACCATTGAAAACCAGGGATAGACCAGGGGCGAAAGGGACCATTGGATATCAGGGATAGACCAGGGGCCAAAGGAACCATTTGATGCCTGGGATAGACAAGGGGCAAAAGGAAACATTTGATGCCAGGGCTAGACCAGGGGCCAAAGGGACCATTTGATGCCTGGAATAGACCTGAGGACAAAGGCACCATTGAATACCCGGGATAGACCAGGGGCCAAAGGGACCATTGGATAACAGGGATGACGAAGGGCCAAAGGGACCATTGGATATCAGGGATAGACCAAGGGCCATAGGGGGTATCCAGTTAAATCCTCGAATATATATTTTCGAAATGCCATTTTTTTTAAAAGAAAATGCTGGATAAATAAAATAAAAAAAATGTTCAAATGTTTTTTTTAATTTTATGTTGTTTTTGTTTACTTAGTAAAAAAAGTGTCAAAAAACAGGGGTTTGGGGGGACACCCCCCATTTAAAACATTAAAATTTGAAAAAAAAATGTGAAAAAAAAATGTTTGGCTAAATTGTGTCGAGAAAATGGCTTTCGAAAATATTACATTCGAAAATATCACTATAAACCGCCAAAGGCACCATTGGATACCAGGATAGACCAGGGGTCAGAAGTAAATTTATGCCTGTGATAGACAAGGGGCAAAAGAAACCATTTGAGGCCTGGTATAGACCAGGGGCCAAAGGCACCATTGCATACCAGGGATAGACCAGAAGCCAAATGAAACATTGTATACCAGAGATAGACCAAGGGCCAAAGGGACCATTTGATACAAGGCATCAACCAGGGGCCAAAGGGACCATTGGATACCAGGAGTAGACCAGGGGCCAAAGGGACCATTGGATACCAGGGGTAGACCAGGGGCCAAAAGGACCATTGGATACCAGGGATAGGCCAGTGGGCAAAGGGACCATTGGATACCAGGGATAGACCAGGGGTCAAAGGGAACATTGGATACCAGGATAGACAAGTGCTCAAATGTACCATTTGATGCCTGGGATAGAAACGAGGCCAAAGGCACTATTGAATACCAGGGATAGACCAGGGTCCAAAGGGACCATTGGATACTTGGGATAGACCAGGGGCCAAAGGGACCATTGGATACCAGGGATAGACCAAGGGCCTAAGGGACCATTGGATATCAGGGATAGACCAGGGGCCAAAGGAACCATTTGATGCTTGGGATAGACAAGGGCAAAAGGAACACTTTGATGTCTGGGACAGGCCAGGGGCCAAAGGCTCCATTGAATACCAGGGATAGACCAGGGGCCAAAGGAACCATTTGATGCCTGGGATAGACAAGGGGCAAAAGGACCATTGGATACCAGAGATAGACCAAGGACCAAAGGGCCATTGGATACTAGACATCGACCAGGGGCCAATGGGACCATTTGATACCTGGAATAGACCTGAGGACAAAGGCACCATTGAATTCCAGGGATAGACCAGGGTCCAAAGGGACCATTGGATAACAGGGCTGACCAAGGGCCAAAGGGACTATTGGATAACAGGGATAGACCAGGGGCCAAATAAACCATTTGATCCCTGGGATAGACAAGAGGCAAAAGGACCATTGGATACCAGGGATAGGCCAGTGGGCAAAGGGACCATTGGATACCAGGATAGACCAGGGGTCAAAGGTACCATTTGGTGCCTGAAATAGACCTGAGGTGAAAGGCACCATTGAATTCCAGGGATAGACCAGGGGCCAAAGGGACCATTGGATGACAGGGCTGACCAACGGCCAAAGGGACTATTGGATAACAGGGATAGACCAGGGGCCAAATGAACCATTTGATCCCTGGGATAGACATGAGGCAAAAGGACCATTGGATACCAGGGATAGGCCAGTGAGCAAAGGGACCATTGGATACCAGGATAGACCAGGGGTCAAAGGTACCATTTGGTGCCTGAGATAGACCTGAGGTGAAAGGCACCATTGAATACCAGGGATAGTCCAGGGGCCAAAGGGGCCGTTGGGTACCAGGGATAGACCAAGGGCGAAAAGGACCATTGAATACCAGGGACAGACCAATGGCCGAAGGGACCACTGGATGCCAGGATAGACCAGGGTTCAAAGGGACCATTTGTTGCCTGGGATAGATCTGCGGCCAAAGGCGCCATTGAATACCAGGGTTAGACCAGGGGCCAAAGGGACCATTGGATATCAGGGATAGACGAGGGGCTAAAGGAATCATTTGATGCCTGGGATAGACAGGGGGCAAAAGGCACAATTGAATACCATTGATAGACCAGGAGCCAAAGAGACCATTGGATATCAGGGATAGACCAGGGGCCAAAGGAATAATTTGATGCCTGGGATAGTCAGAGGGCAAAAGGAACCATTTGATGCCTGGGATAGACCAGGGGCCAAAGGCAAAATTGAATACCAGGGATAGACCAGGAGCCAAAGAGACCATTGGATACCAGGGATAGACTAAGGGCTAAAGGAGGGACCATTGGATACCAGGCATCGACCAGGGGCCAAAGGGACCATTGGATACCAGGGCTAGACCAAGGGCCAAAGGGACCACTGGATATCAGGGATAGACCAGGGGCCAAATGAACCATTTGATGCCTGGGATAGACTAGGGGCAAAACAAACCCTTTGATGCCTGGGACAGGCCAGGGGCCAAAGGCTCCATTCAATACCAGGGATAGACCAGGAGCCAAAGAGACCATTGGATACCAGGGATAGACAAGGGGCCAAAGGAACCATTTGATGCCTGGGATAGACGAGGGGAAAAAGGAACCATTTGATGCCTGGGACAGACCAGGGGCCAAAGCCTCCATTGAATACCAGGGATAGACCAGGAGCAAAAGAGAACATTGGATACCAGGGATAGACAAGGGGCCAAAGGAACCATTTGATGCCTGGGATAGACGAGGGGAAAAAGGAACCATTTGATGCCTGGGACAAACCAGGGGCCAAAGCCTCCATTGAATACCAGGGATAGACCAGGAGCCAAAGAGACCATTGGATACCAGGGATAGACCAGGGCCTAAGGAACCATTTGATGCCTGGGATAGACAAGGGGCAAAAGGAACCATTTGATGCCAGGGATAGACCAGGGGCCAAAGGGAACATTTGATACCTGGGATAGACAGGAGGCGAAAGGCACCATTGAATACCAGGGATAGACCAGGGGCCAGAGGGACCATTGGATAACAGGGATGACCAATGGCCAAAGGGACTATTTGATAACAGGGATAGACCAGGGGCCAAAGGAACCATTTGATGCCTGGGATAGACAAGGGGCAAAATGAACCATTTGATGCCTGGGATAGACCAGGGGCCAAAGGCACAATTGCATACCAGGGAGAGACCAGGGGACAAAGGGACCATTGGATACCAGGGATGACCAAGGGCCAAAGAGACCATTGGAGATCAGGAATAGACCAGGGGCAAAAGGAACCCTTTGATGCCTGGGATAGACGTGGGGCCAAAGGCACCATTGGCTACTAGGGATAGACCAAGGGCCAAAGGGACAATTGGATACCAGGCATCGACCAGGGGCGAAAAGGACCATTGAATACCAGGGACAGACCAATGGCCGAAGGGACCACTGGATGCCAGGATAGACCAGGGTTCAAAGGGACCATTTGTTGCCTGGGATAGATCTGCGGCCAAAGGCGCCATTGAATACCAGGGTTAGACCAGGGGTCAAAGGGACCATTGGATATCAGGGATAGACGAGGGGCCAAAGGAATCATTTGATGCCTGGGATAGACAGGGGGCAAAAGGCACAATTGAATACCATTGATAGACCAGGAGCCAAAAAGACCATTGGATATCAGGGATAGACCAGGGGCCAAAGGAATAATTTGATGCCTGGGATAGTAAGGGGGCAAAAGGAACCATTTGATGCCTGGGATAGACCAGGGGCCAAAGGCAAAATTGAATACCAGGGATAGACCAGGAGCCAAAGAGACCATTGGATACCAGGGATAGACTAAGGGCTAAAGGAGGGACCATTGGATACCAGGCATCGACCAGGGGCCAAAGGGACCATTGGATACCAGGGCTAGACCAAGGGCCAAAGGGACCACTGGATATCAGGGATAGACCAGGGGCCAAATGAACCATTTGATGCCTGGGATAGACTAGGGGCAAAATAAACCCTTTGATGCCTGGGACAGGCCAGGGGCCAAAGGCTCCATTCAATACCAGGGATAGACCAGGAGCCAAAGAGACCATTGGATACCAGGGATAGACAAGGGGCCAAAGGAACCATTTGATGCCTGGGATAGACAAGGGGAAAAAGGAACCATTTGATGCCTGGGACAGACCAGGGGCCAAAGCCTCCATTGAATACCAGGGATAGACCAGGAGCAAAAGAGAACATTGGATACCAGGGATAGACAAGGGGCCAAAGGAACCATTTGATGCCTGGGATAGACGAGGGGAAAAAGGAACCATTTGATGCCTGGGACAGACCAGGGGCCAAAGCCTCCATTGAATACCAGGGATAGACCAGGAGCCAAAGAGACCATTGGATACCAGGGATAGACCAGGGCCAAAGGACCCATTTGATGCCTGGGATAGACAAGGGGCAAAAGGAACCATTTGATGCCAGGGATAGACCAGGGGCCAAAGGGAACATTTGATGCCTGGGATAGACAGGAAGCGAAAGGCACCATTGAATACCAGGGATAGACCAGGGGCCAGAGGGACCATTGGATAACAGGGATGACCAAGGGCCAAAGGGACTATTGGATAACAGGGATAGACCAGGGTCCAAAGGAACCATTTGATGCCTGGGATAGACTAGGGGCAAAATGAACCATTTGATGCCTGGGATAGACCAGGGGCCAAAGGCACAATTGCATACCAGGGAGAGACCAGGGGCCAAAGGGACCATTGGATACCAGGGATGACCAAGGGCCAAAGAGACCATTGGAGATCAGGAATAGACCAGGGGCAAAAGGAACCCTTTGATGCCTGGGATAGACGTGGGGCCAAAGGCACCATTGGCTACTAGGGATAGACCAAGGGCCAAAGGGACAATTGGATACCAGGCATCGACCAGGGGCCAAAGGGACCATTGGATACCAGGGATAGACCAAGTACCAAAGGGACCATTGGATGCCAGGATAGACCAGGAGGCAAATAGACAATTGGATACCAGGGATAGACCAAGGGTCAAAGGAACCATTGGATACCAGGGATAGAACAGGGGCCAAAGCGACCATTGGCTACCGGGGATAGACCAAAGGCCAAAGGGACCATTGGATACCAGGGATAGACCAATGGCCAAAGGGACGATTGGATGGGAGGGATAGACCAATGGCCAAAGGGACCATTGGATACCAGGGATAGACCAGGGGCAAAAGGGACCATTGAATACCGGGGATAGACTAGGGACCAAAGGGACCATTGGATACCAGGGATAGACCAGGAGCCAAAGAGATCCTTGGATACCAGGGATAGACCAAGGGCCAAAGGGACCATTGGATACCAGGCATCAACTAAGGGCCAAAGGGACCATTGGATACCAGGGATGGACTATGGGCCAAAAGGGACCATTGGATACTGTAGGGTATTTTGTGGAGATTTGGGGCCTGACAGTATTTTATTACCGCCGAAAATAACTTAGCAACAATCACTCTTTGTATTCAGATTTGGCCATGTGCAACAATAATACAATGGACATGCATTATTTCAGCACCCAGACCTGCATATTTGGTATACGTGGTTGGTGGTATTTTGGTGAGCATAATTCCCTTGTTTTATTTGTGGCCCCAATGTCCAGAATCCCTTATCTTTGCTTAGATTTTTCGTGTGATCACTAGAGAGACCTCAGACCTGCATTCTAGGAATACCACATTTTCCAGTGATAGTGTTGGTGTGCCACCATGGGCGAACTCACTGACTTATTTACGACAGAGAGCTATATGTGGTAGTCTTGTGGTAATTTCCACTACCTTATATACGGTAGGGAGCTATGTTCAGAGAGTCTCTCTTCCCGTTGGCTCATGTACCTCCAACAAGCTATGCTACAGTCACTCACAATTATTCATACTGATTTTGACATGCACACATCTGTCTTAAAATGACCATTGCACTGTTTAAAAATCTCCCCACATCATCAGCATTGTAATGGTAAACAATAAACATCACCCGTCTGTTTTCAAATATTTTTCTGTATTATAAAAGTTGTATTTAAAAACGATCTCATTCTTTACAGAAATAAAATGGTACAGTCAAAGCATTGTCTGTGACACTCTGCAAAGAGAGTGGCGGAGAACAGAACTCAAATTGCAACATTAGCACTTGATTAAGACACGCACAGGAATCCTACACTGACTGCATATTACCGTACACACTCAGCTCCCACACTTCTCATTACCTTATCTTTTTAGTTGTTCTCTTTGTGAATGTGGCTCTCTTGGATTAACTCCAGCAAAAAGGAACACTTGCCTTCTCAAACCGGGGTCATTGCCTGGAATTCTCAGCTTTTGCAGATAGGAATGCCTCAGCCAGTGGAAAGGTCCTTCTTTCAGCTCTCCCCAATCTCGACTGCAGCAGGACACAGGAATCTGCATTCAGTCAGGAGCCCCACAGCCAGGTCTTCTCCCCAATAGTGCAGAAAGATGTCTGCCTGTCTTTTTCCCTGATACTGCCCACTAAAACTTTCCTCTCAGCCCTCTGTATGACGTGTCCCAATGAAATCCATCATCTCTCATCCTCCTACTCTTCAACAATAGCTTCGCTTATACATTTGCAATTGTTGCAAATCTGACTTCCTTCTTCCTGCAGTTACTGTGCACAAAAACACGAAGAATCAGGCAAAGAAGAGAAGAAAAATCTCTGCACACGCATTTAAATGGTTTTCAGAGTATGCCTAATTCTGCAGTGGAGAACACATTTTATTAGTGGGTTATGTTAAATAAGGTTTTATTAGTCAGGTTAATTGTTAATAGGTTAGCTGTTAATTTTCAAATGTGTCTCTAGCAATATAGGCATTTCAGGTGAAAAATAGTGTGCATTTTTAAATGAGCACGTGTGCTTTTAACTGTAAAAATAGATTTGCATCTTATATGTTAAAATCGTTTTTGACTGAATAGCCTGTCTTTCCTTGTTAATCTGGTAACCCATATAGCAATGTACCGCACCCTTGTGGTGGTGCTGCAAAAAAATGTGCTACTTGTGAAGTAGTGCTGTACTCTGTACTGTAACACGCCAAATATCCTTACATATACCCTCCTTTTGTTTTTAGAACTTGGCTATAATCCAAGCCAATTCCTAAAAACAACTTGTTCTATTTTTTTTTACAATATAGCAATCCATCAAAATGAATATTCATGTGCATCAATGAAAATTTGCAATCAACATTTCATCTGAGTCCATCAGTTCATAAAATGTTCCACATTTGCCTTCTCAGTGGAAGTGGCATTACTTTAAGTTTAAATTTTCCAAGTCAATTAAAAACAATGAAATAAAACAACTAACTAAAACAAATAAGTAATATAACAAGTTAAAATAAATAATTAAAATAATAAATACGTGGAACTTCATATGCCGGAACCTTTGTTTTGTCTCTTTTGGTATGTCCCGACCAGCGATGTTATTCGGTTCATTCGAGTACTCTTTCATCTTTGCAATCTTGAATCCACAGTAGTCATCTCTTTTGGCATTGCGGTTATTTTGTCTTCACCTCCACCTGGAGGCAGGCATCTTTTGGTCTTCATCCAGGGGACTCCAGGACTCCATTGTCTCCCGTGGCCTCTGATCCCGGAACCTCCGACCAAATAATGTTAATTGTCTAAATCAAAATAGAAAATAAACAGATTAAGTACATAGCACAATACTAACTTCATCCTTTTGCCAAAAATAAAACATGCTTGGTAAAAATATTTCGTTTTTTTTTTTTTTCTTCTGAAATTAAACACAAGTTAAAAGAAAACAAACACATATAAAACAGCATTCAATATTTAATACACTTTCTCTCTGCACACCAACCATGAGCTTCCATTATATGTGCATTTATTTATTTATTTATTTATTTATATTTATTTTATATTATATTTTACATATACTACAGTGTTTATGTGCCATCATAACAATCAACTTTTTAACTTCTTTGTCACTGCCTCCTGATTGTACCCATTTATTTTCTCTTTTTGTGTTCAAGTGATTTTATCTGTTTCTACATGCTCAAGCCGCCTGATCTCATGTCTGGGATGGCATGGTTTGATTTGATTTACATGGACAAACTGCTCTATTGCTGTTTCACCTTCATTTTTCAAAATGTTATACACTACAGAAGAAACCTTATCTATAATTCGAAATGGCCCCTGCCAGGCTGCTAGAAATTTAGAATTTTTCTGTTTACTTTTTCCAAAATGAAACTTGTACACCTGATCCCCTACATTGTATTCCTTTACTGATGTCTTTTTGTCATAATATGACTTAGCACTGTCAGCAGCCCTTTCCAGATTTCTCTGCACAAAAGCAAATGCATGTTGCAAATGCCTCCTCAGTTCATCAATATATTCATGAACCGTGGATGCACTCACTAGAGTTTGCTCATGTGTTCTGTATAGTAGGTGTTGTGGTAACACCATTTTCCTACCTGTCAAGACCTCATGGGGGCTAACACCTGTTGCTTTGGCAGGAGTCGACCTGATTGCCATCAGAACCAACGGTAAACGTAAATCCCAGCTGGAACCTGCTTCTGCCACAAATTTCTTTAAAATATCCACAACAGACCTATTGCTTCTTTCAACTGTACCTGAAGACGCCGCCCGATATGCGATATGTAGTTTCCTTTTCACACCTAGTATTTGCCATACCTTACTCATTAGAGTACTTGTGAAATGACTTCCTCTGTCTGACTCAATTCTTTGTGGCAACCCAAACCTTGAGAACACATGGTTCACCAGTAATGTGGCTGCTGTCTGCGCACTACAATCTGGTGCAGGAATGCACTCAATCCACTTCGACATCAAACATACCACACTCAAAATATAACGGTGTCCCCTGCTCGACCTTTTTAAAGGACCTACATAGTCTATTTGCAAATCTAACCATGGGAGAGTTAGGCCTCTTTTCATCAATGGTGCTCTATGCATTGGTGAAGCAGGTTTAAATTGGGCGCATACTAGACATCCTCTAGTATATAATTCCACATCTTGGGACATATGAGGCCAGTAAGCATAATCTTTTAGTATTTCTAATGTTTTTTGTGAACCTCTATGGCCTGCAGTTATGGCATCATGTGCATGGTGTAGCATTAGTCCTCTGAATGAAAGGGGTACTACCCACTGTATTTGTCCTGTTATGGACTCTCTAATCATGAGTCCATCCTGTAATCTGATTCGTGTTTTGTTCTTTAATAACACCCTCAACTCTTCTTTTCCCATGCAATCTTTTTCTGTTAAAGGATTTTGTTCAGGATCTATCAAATGATTATAATAGATTCCCAAAATTTGATCATTCTTTTGTGCCTCAATCAAATCTTGGTCTGGCGTGTCATGACTCCACTGCACCACCGGTTGATCTATCTCCTTTGGTGCTTTAGAACGTGTCACTGCATCAATTTGTATTTCACCCATTAAATAATCAATATGTAGCAATTCTCCCATCACACCTCCAATCTTAGCCAGATGGTCTGCCTTATCATTTCCCTCCTTATCCTCACCTGGTGTTTTTAAATGCCCACGAATTTTTCTCCAGTATATTGTTAAATTATTTTCTGACACCAATTTGTCTATGGCTTGTATCATTTTTCCATGTTTAAGTGGCTTTTTGTTGTATGTAACCATGCCTCTTGCTTTCCAACCAGGCAAATACTCCACAAAGCTATTCCGTGCATAGTCAGAATCAGTCACCAGGACAATTTCACTGAACTTTTTATCAACTGCAGTAGCAATTGCTTTATAGATGGCTGCCAATTCCGCCACCTGACTGCTCCTATCTCCAATCCTCATCCCTATACTAGGAACGCCTTCACATTTCAACCAGACATTTCCTATTCCTGCCACTAATTGTTTATTACTGTCATTTTCAATGTGAAAAGCACAACCATCCACATATACAGTTGGCAAATCCTTGCATGTTTTTTCATCAAAAGCTTTGTGTGGTGATTGTTCAAATTCCTGTAAACTAGCTTCCACTTCCATTTCATTTGGTATTTGTTCAGCTGCACAGTCATGTAAGTCAGCTAACCCTTGAGCAATTGGGCTCTTTTTATTTTGTCCATATCTTACTTCTACGGGAAAACCTTGTAATGCCAGCGTCCATGAAGTGATTCTGGATTGCGCTAGATTGCCTGATCTAATTCTTTTACTCTCTAAAAATTGCAAAGGTTGATGATTTGTTTCAATAATCACCTTTTCTCCCTGAACAATGGGGCGAAAATGTTGTAGCGCCCACACAGTGGTTAATAGGGCCTTCTCACATTCATTAAATTTCATTTCAACTTGGGAAAATGCCTTACTTGCATATGCAATGGTTTTGTGATTCAAATCGTGTTTTTGTGATAACACTGCTGACATACAATGTTCAGAAAAGCCTATTTCTATAAAGAAATCCCTGTCCTTTATGGGGTATGCTAAACATGGTGCCTTTACAAGACATTCCTTCAATCTAGCCACTGCATCAGACTTCTCTCTTTCCCATCTCCAGGGAGTATTTAGTTTAAGCAGTTTAGTCAATGGTTGAGTGATTTCTGCATAATTCTCAATGAACTTTCTGTTATAGCCTGTCATCCCTAATAAACTTTTTACTCCTTTCACATTTTTAGGATCTTTTAATCTTTGTATGGCCTCTATTTTCTTCCTTTGTGGATTTAGCCCATGTTCAGTCACTTCATGACCTAGAAAGTTCACTTTTTTCTTGCACCATTGTGCTTTTTGCAAAGATACTTTGGCGCCTGCTTTCTGCAATTGGCCAAGCACATGTCTTATTTCATCAAAATGGCTTTTTAGACTTTCATTTTTTATCAGGACATCATCCACATAAACTATTGTTCCTCTTTCCGCTGCATCCGGCATGGCCTTTCTCAAAAATATGCCAAATTCACTCCCACTATTGATGTACCCGAACGGAGCTCTAAGCCAGGCATATTGAGTCCTGTCGAATGTAAAGGAAAATAAGTGTTGTATCTCCTCTGCCAATGGCACACACCAATATCCAGAGGTGAGATCTAACGTGGTAAATACATTTGAACCATGTATCTGAGCTAGGCCCTGATCAATGAATGGTAGTGGCCATCTAGATACTGGTACTCTTTTATTTAACTCTCTTAAGTCTGCACACAGCCGCCATTGACCATTTGGCTTTAACACAGCTAAAATAGGCGTATTGGATGTGCTATGAATGGGCCTGATTATTCCCCGTGATTCCAAATTTTTAATAATCTCTGCCAATGATTCTAAACATGCCAGCGGTAGTCTATACTGGCGTACAAACACTGGATTTCTGCTACAACCTTCTGGTAGTGTGGCCACATGTAAATCAGTTAAACCACAATCATAAGCATCTTTTGCAAATACATCCTTAAACTCCATAAATATTTCCCTCAGGTCGTTTCGATCCCCATCGCTGTCACATGCATCCGCTAAGGAGATCTGCTCTTCTACCATTCTGGAAAATTCTGGAAACTCTTCTGGTAAAGGAATCTCAGCGCTTTCCTCTAACTGTGTGGCTGTGTCTTTTTGTAGAGCTGCCACTTTTAAATATTTTGGCATATCAGCTTCCACTTCAATGGGCTGATTTCCTGTTTCATTTTCATTTAAATTAAATATTATGCAATCCTCTTGATGGCAGCACACTGTCTCATTTGAATCATAAGGATACACAGAATGAATTTTAAATATTCCTTTGGGCTGAGAGTCCAGGTGTTCTGGCAACTCGCCCTTGGCATCTACATATTTTTCAGGAATATTCCCAATCACCATGTTATTTAAATCTGCCGTATAATGTGATTTTTGTATGGCCATTCCTAATGGGGAGTTTTCCTCTAAATGAATATCCTGACAACCTTTATTATTTACCATGATTTTTACAGATCCCTCACCAATGTCTACCAATGGAATGTATTCATAATCCAGGCCTTGCTGTTTTATGGATTCATTCAGGCATACAAATGCATCAGAGCCTTTCATCTGCTGCCCATTTTTGCATTTCAGTGTTATTGCAAACTGTTTTGTAAATGCAGGAATAATAGTATCTTTCCTTATTTGTAATTCGATGGCATAAGGAACCAGTTGTGCACAATGATAAGCCCTTCTTTTGTCTTCAAATTCAGGTGCCGGCCACCTAGGCGTGACCATATTTTTTGATTAAGGAAATCTAACACCATACACATTCTGTGCATGATGTCATTGCCCATGTAAAATTCATTTTGTGCTCCATTCACTATCCATACATTATGGTAAATTGTTTTCTGCCCAATGCTAATTTTAAGCATGCATCTGCCTGCAATTCGGTTTTCAAAGTCTGGACTGTCCAACCCAGAAACATATTGGTTTTTAATCCTAAATTTCGGGATTTCTTCCCTCTCCATAATTTTTTGCAACAATTTCTCATTAATGAAACTCCTTTCATGTTCAAGCGCTAAAGTGGCTTTTATTGTTTTAAGATAATCATTTATACCAACGTGAACCCATGGTTGCTCATCTTCCATGTGTATTTCTGCCAGAGTGGTAATGTGTTTTTCTGAATCTGTTTTAGGAACAATATTCTGTTTGCATGTATTCTCTTTTAAGTAGAAACGTAATGTGTGCTCATCTATAGCAGTCTGCCAATCTTTCCTTGGGTCCAAGTATATTTGTACAGGTAGTTTTTCATTGTCGCTCTGATCTTTGTCTTGACACATTAATATAACAGTGACACTAGGTATGCAGCTATTCTGGAGATATACCTCCACAGCATCATTTGTTTTGGCAACGGTGTGACATTCATTTATATTGCTGTTTTGTGATTTTAGTTTCTTAGGCCTCAATGGTTTTTTGGTTAAGGACCACAGCACTCCATTCACCCCATCTATGAGAGGAGATAATCTTTTCAGGCAATCTGTCCCCATCAGAAATGGAATTTCACAAATAGATGTGATCAATACCTCTTGTTTCATTCTGTGCTTTCCTATTTTTATGTCAACCTCAGTTACACCTATGATGGGCACCTCCTCCCCATTAAAGTTATGCACTGGGCCTTGATTTTCCTTCACTGTGATCTGACTCTGTGGAGGCCTCCCTTCATTGATACTCTTTACCAGCTCCTTGGACATAATTGTGGCCTGTGCGCCAGTGTCAATCATAGCAAAGGTGTGGCATTTTTCTTCTACAGTGATGGGTGCATAATATCTGTCCTCAACTTCCTCTAATACACATAAGAAATGTGAATTCTTACTGATTTCAGGGCTCACCTTTCTCAGGTCTTTTTCACTTTTGGCTAAGCACATTGGTAAATGAAAAGACATTTTTCCCTCCTTTTCACCCATTTCTGTGCGAGATATTTTATTCATTTCTCCATGTTCAGAGGTTTTTTGGAGTGTGGCCACTGTTCGCCCATCCATCTGGGTAACATCAGAGACCACATTACAACCTTCCAACTGAACATGTGTAACAACATCATTCAGCAATTTGTCATTTTTTAATTCTGTGCATTTGTGATCATTTAGTGTAATACCAGCCCTTTCAGCCTCTTCAAAAATATGTGGCTCAAAGAATTCTTCAGGTGATTGACTTGTACCCTCCTTGTGAGTATTTCCTTTTTCTGTCTGTGTTTGGTCATTGTTTTGCTTGCCCAGGGAAGGAGCTATGGCATCCCCACTTACTCCCTGTTCACTGGTATTCCCCATGCATGAGTCATTTTTCTTAAATCTGTTCCTTTGTTCTTTTGGAATTCCTAATGTTTCTTTTTCATTTGTGCAAATCTTTACTGTTTTATTTAGCTCTAAGTTAAACCGTACCTCTTTTTTAGAAGTATTTGCACTTTCTGTCACAATTTCATTTACTGGTACTTTCATTTTTAATCCATTAGGCATCTCAGAGTTGTTATGCAAAATTATATCGGAGCAATCTGTCATTTTGGCACTGCAGTTATCATGAGTACTTAGTCACTTTTCGGAAGCCCCCCGGTCATTGCTATGGCCATCAGCCCCCTCTTTGGAAGGTTGTTTTTGCGCTGTATAGAGCTTTCCTATTTGCTCAGCTAACATTTTCACTTGGGCCTCAAGGCACTGGAACCTTTCCATCTCTCTAGGATCCTCTTTCTGTGGCCTAGGTCGATATTGGTTGTTTTCCCCCTGATTGGATCTATTTTGATACCTCTCAGGTGATTGATACCGGTTGGGATGGTTTCTGAACTCTTGATTCATTTGTGGAGGGGAGCGGGTTGCACCCATCCTTTGATTATAGTCCCCTGGTGGGGAATCATTGTACTGGCGTGGACTGTAGTTCACGTTTTGCCTCATGTCCTGTCTCTCAGATTGTGGGTACTGGCCCCTATGTTGATTTCCATTATCAGTAAATCGATCCACATATCGGGGCCTATCCTGATTACCATATATCATGGTGTTGGGATCAAACCTACTCTGTGTCCCCAATGACTGCTAGGGACCATCATTTCTTTGATCTTGATTTTGTCTCTGGTTATTGTTCATACCTGCCATATCAGACCGGTATCTTACCCGGGGTCTATCCCCTAAGTGCCTAGGGCTGATGTAGCTCTCTCTATTACTAGGATCATGTGTTTGGAACATTGGTACAGGCAATGGCGATCTTTGTTGATTACCCCTTTGTTCAGGTGTCACATTATTTTTACCTTGGCTTTGAGCAGACTCAAGTGACATTTTGGCTGACCTGATTTCCATTACTGTGGCCGAGGGTTCTTTAGATTTAGGCCTGGTATCTTTCATTTTATCACTTTCTCTACCCTGACAATAGAGTACCTCATATAGCTTTGTGCTTTGATGTACAATCCATTCAAGGGACTTGTCACGGTCAAATTCACGGACCAATTGGGATATGATGTCTTTCTGTAGCCCATAGAAGTATGCAGTTTTAAACTCATTGGAATTTGAGTCAAAAGATACATCAAAGCGAGAGAATGCTCTTTTTAAGTCTTGTAAAAATTGGCGAGGGGATGTATTAGGTCCAGCAGTAATAGTGTACGCGACTTTCTTTGCCTCCTGCAATGACTGAAAAGGAGAAAAATTACGCCTAATTTCTTTTTCAAACTCCAGCCATGTCATATTCTGCTGTTCATTTAATCCCCTTATGATGCTGGCCGTCGGGGCATCTAAAGTTAAATGAAAATATTGTCTGTACTGTTCCCTAGGTATCTGGAGTGCTTTAAAAATGTCATGCACCGCTTCTAAGTGATCCTCAATGCAGCATTCACCTCCCTTTTTAAATGGTTTGATCAGGGCTTTAATGGATTTCATTATTTTTATGGGGCTACTTGTTGCAATGCATGGAATTGCACTATTTTGTGAGTCAATCCTGTTTTCAGGTGTATGAGATTGGTGACTGCCCCCAATGGGAGTATCAAATCCCCCAAGGGCGCTGCAACCAAGTTCAGTCACCGGCCCAGTCACTGGGGCACTAGCTCTTTGGGCAGAGCTAGAATTCACCTCCACTCCATTGAATGTGGTACCCTGCCGCCTCTCTTGGGACCTGGGAATGCAAATTTGCTGTTCTAAGTCCTTACACTTTTTAAGGAGTCTGGTTGCTTCATTCTGCAAATAATTATTTTCATCACTCATTTTATTAATCGCCTCCTGCATGTCGCACATTTGCATTTGGCATTCATTGAACTCTTTATTTCTTTTGTCTCTTTCTTGAATCATTTTAATCATTTCTTGTTCTGCACTCTGGAGATCACCTTCTTTTTCACAATGTTCTTTTTGTAAAATCTGCATTTCTGAAACAACCTCATCTTTATCCTGCCTAATGTGATCCACTAAGGCTTTTAAGTGTGCCAATTCTTGCTCACTATCTTCAAATTGTTTCTTGCTTTTGGATAACTGAGTATCAAAGTCTCTGCATTTTAATTGCATGTCTTTTTGGCATACATCCAATTCTGCTCTCAACATTTCCTGATTTTTACTTGCCCCATCTAATTCAGTCTTTAACCTGTTAATTAGCTGAGTATCATTCTCTTGCATTCGCAGGGACTTGTTTAAAATAAACCATATTTTGCCGCATAGCCGTATTAAACAGTCTTTCTCTGCACTTTTATCGGCTGCATTCAATAATCTTGTAAGGCAGACCTGAATTATGCTGCCTTCTGCAAAAATATTGTCTAGTTTTTCTTTCTGCACCTCACCCTGAATGCGGGTACTCCATTCTAACGTGCTATTCGAAGACCAATTCCCATGTGCAAATAACTTTGCCTCTAAATATTGCACTAGATCTGAGAATGTGGTTTCCCTTTGTGACATTCTGAATTTCGTTTTTAGTGGCACACTGCTATTATAAAATGGGTTCCCTTTAATGTGCAAATGGCAGTGTGAGACACGCTTGCCACGCCCAGTAGGTACTCTATGATCACTTTCCCGGCCTGCAACGCACCATAAATATGTAGGGTATTTTGTGGAGATTTGGGGCCTGACGGTATTTTATTACCGCCGAAAATAACTTAGCAATAATCACTCTTTGTATTCAGATTTGGCCATGTGCAACAATAATACAATGGACATGCATTATTTCAGCACCCAGACCTGCATATTTGGTATACATGGTTGGTGGTATTTTGGTGAGCATAATTCCCTTGTTTTATTTGTGGCCCCAATGTCCAGAATCCCTTATCTTTGCTTAGATTTTTCGTGTGATCACTAGAGAGACCTCAGACCTGCATTCTAGGAATACCACATTTTCCAGTGATAGTGTTGGTGTGCCACCATGGGCGAACTCACTGACTTATTTACGACAGAGAGCTATATGTGGTAGTCTTGTGGTAATTTCCACTACCTTATATACGGTAGGGAGCTATGTTCAGAGAGTCTCTCTTCCCGTTGGCTCATGTACCTCCAACAAGCTATGCTACAGTCACTCACAATTATTCATACTGATTTTGACATGCACACATCTGTCTTAAAATGACCATTGCACTGTTTAAAAATCTCCCCACATCATCAGCATTGTAATGGTAAACAATAAACATCACCCGTCTGTTTTCAAATATTTTTCTGTATTATAAAAGTTGTATTTAAAAACGATCTCATTCTTTACAGAAATAAAATGGTACAGTCAAAGCATTGTCTGTGACACTCTGCAAAGAGAGTGGCGGAGAACAGAACTCAAATTGCAACATTAGCACTTGATTAAGACACGCACAGGAATCCTACACTGACTGCATATTACCGTACACACTCAGCTCCCACACTTCTCATTACCTTATCTTTTTAGTTGTTCTCTTTGTGAATGTGGCTCTCTTGGATTAACTCCAGCAAAAAGGAACGCTTGCCTTCTCAAACCGGGGTCATTGCCTGGAATTCTCAGCTTTTGCAGATAGGAATGCCTCAGCCAGTGGAAAGGTCCTTCTTTCAGCTCTCCCCAATCTCGACTGCAGCAGGACACAGGAATCTGCATTCAGTCAGGAGCCCCACAGCCAGGTCTTCTCCCCAATAGTGCAGAAAGATGTCTGCCTGTCTTTTTCCCTGATACTGCCCACTAAAAATTTCCTCTCAGCCCTCTGTATGACGTGTCCCAATGAAATCCATCATCTCTCATCCTCCTACTCTTCAACAATAGCTTCGCTTATACATTTGCAATTGTTGCAAATCTGACTTCCTTCTTCCTGCAGTTACTGTGCACAAAAACACGAAGAATCAGGCAAAGAAGAGAAGAAAAATCTCTGCACACGCATTTAAATGGTTTTCAGAGTATGCCTAATTCTGCAGTGGAGAACACATTTTATTAGTGGGTTATGTTAAATAAGGTTTTATTAGTCAGGTTAATTGTTAATAGGTTAGCTGTTAATTTTCAAATGTGTCTCTAGCAATATAGGCATTTCAGGTGAAAAATAGTGTGCATTTTTAAATGAGCACGTGTGCTTTTAACTGTAAAAATAGATTTGCATCTTATATGTTAAAATCGTTTTTGACTGAATAGCCTGTCTTTCCTTGTTAATCTGGTAACCCATATAGCAATGTACCGCACCCTTGTGGTGGTGCTGCAAGAAAATGTGCTACTTGTGAAGTAGTGCTGTACTCTGTACTGTAACACGCCAAATATCCTTACAATACCAAGGTTAGACGAAGGGCCAAAGGGATCATTGGATACCAGGGATAGACCAATGGCCAAAGGGACCATTGGATACCATGCATCAACCAAGGGCCAAAGGGACCATTGAATACCAGGGATAGACCAGGGGCCAAAGGGACCATTGGATATCAGGGATAGACCAGGGGCCAAATGAACCATTTGATGCCTGGGATAGACAAGGGGCAAAAGGAACCATTTGATGTCTGGGATAGACCAGGGGCCAAAGGCACCATTGAATACCAGGAATAGACCAGGAGCCAAAGAGACCATTGGATATCAGGTATCGACCAGGAGCCAAAGGGACCATTGAAAACCAGGGATAGACCAGGGGCGAAAGGGACCATTGGATATCAGGGATAGACCAGGGGCCAAAGGAACCATTTGATGCCTGGGATAGACAAGGGGCAAAAGGAAACATTTGATGCCAGGGATAGACCAGGGGCCAAAGGGACCATTTGATGCCTGGAATAGACCTGAGGACAAAGGCACCATTGAATACCTGGGATAGACCAGGGGCCAAAGGGACCATTGGATAACAGGGATGACGAAGGGCCAAAGGGACCATTGGATATCAGGGATAGACCAAGGGCCAAAGGGGGTATCCAGTTAAATCCTCGAATACATATTTTCGAAATGCCATTTTTTTTAAAAGAAAATGCTGGATAAATAAAATTAAAAAAATGTTCAAATGTTTTTTTTTAATTTTATGTTGTTTTTGTTTAGTTAGTAAAAAAAGTGTCAAAAAACAGGGGTTTGGGGGGACACCCCCCCATTTAAAACATTAAAATGAAGAAAAAAAAACATTTGAAAAAAAAATGTTCGGCTAAATTGTGTCGAAAAAATGGCTTTTGAAAATATTACATTCGAAAATATCACTATAAACAGCCAAATGCACCATTGGATACCAGGATAGACCAGGGGTCAAACGTAAATTTATGCCTGTGATAGACAAGGGGCAAAAGAAACCATTTGAGGCCTGGTATAGACCAGGGGCCAAAGGCACCATTGCATACCAGGGATAGACCAGAAGCCAAATGAAACATTGTATACCAGAGATAGACCAAGGGCCAAAGGGACCATTTGATACAAGGCATCAACCAGGGGCCAAAGGGGGTATCCAGTTAAATCCTCGAATACATATTTTCGAAATGCCATTTTTTTAAAAAGAAAATGCTGGATAAATAAAATAAAAAAAATGTTCAAATGTTTTTTTTTAATTTTATGTTGTTTTTGTTTAGTTAGTAAAAAAAAGTGTCAAAAAACAGGGGTTCGGGGGGACACCCCCCATTTAAAACATTAAAATGAAGAAAAAAAAACATTTGAAAATAAAATGTTCGGCTAAATTGTGTCGAGAAAATGGCTTTTGAAAATATTACATTCGAAAATATCACTATAAACAGCCAAAGGCACCATTGGATACCAGGATAGACCAGGGGTCAAACGTAAATTTATGCCTGTGATAGACAAGGGGCAAAAGGAACCATTTGAGGCCTGGTATAGACCAGGGGCCAAAGGGACCATTGAAAACCAGGGATAGACCAGGGGCGAAAGGGACCATTGGATATCAGGGATAGACCAGGGGCCAAAGGAACCATTTGATGCCTGGGATAGACAAGGGGCAAAAGGAAACATTTGATGCCAGGGATAGACCAGGGGCCAAAGGGACCATTTGATGCCTGGAATAGACCTGAGGACAAAGGCACCATTGAATACCCGGGATAGACCAGGGGCCAAAGGGACGATTGGATAAGAGGGATGACGAAGGGCCAAAGGGACCATTGGATATCAGGGATAGACCAAGGGCCATAGGGGGTATCCAGTTAAATCCTCGAATATATATTTTCGAAATGCCATTTTTTTTAAAAGAAAATGCTGGATAAAAAAAATGTTCAAATGTTTTTTTTTATTTTGTGTTGTTTTTATTTACTTAGTAAAAAAAAGTGTCAAAAAACAGGGGTTTGGGGGGACACCCCCCATTTAAAACATTAAAATGAAGAAAAAAAACATTTGAAAAAAAAATGTTTGGCTAAATTGTGTCGAGAAAATGGCTTTCGAAAATATTACATTCGAAAATATCACTATAAACCGCCAAAGGCACCATTGGATACCAGGATAGACCAGGGGTCAGAAGTAAATTTATGCCTGTGATAGACAAGGGGCAAAAGAAACCATTTGAGGCCTGGTATAGACCAGGGGCCAAAGGCACCATTGCATACCAGGGATAGACCAGGAGCCAAATGAAACATTGTATACCAGAGATAGACCAAGGGCCAAAGGGACCATTTGATACAAGGCATCAACCAGGGGCCAAAGGGACCATTGGATACCAGGGATAGGCAAGTGGGCAAAGGGACCAGTGGATACCAGGGATAGACCAGGGGTCAAAGGGACCATTGAATACCAGGATAGACAAGTGCTCAAATGTACCATTTGATGCCTGGGATAGAAACGAGGCCAAAGGCACTATTGAATACCAGGGATAGACCAGGGGCCAAAGGGACCATTGGATACTTGGGATAGACCAGGGGCCAAAGGGACCTTGGATACCAGGGATAGACCAAGGGCCTAAGGGACCATTGGATATCAGGGATAGACCAGGGGCCAAAGGAACCATTTGATGCTTGGGATAGACGAGGGCAAAAGGAACACTTTGATGCCTGGGACAGGCCAGGGGCCAAAGGCTCCATTGAATACCAGGGATAGACCAGGGGCCAAAAAAAACATTTGATGCCTGGGATAGATGAGGGGCAAAAGGAACCATTTCATGCCTGGGATAGACCAGGGGCCAAAGCATCCATTGAATACCAGGGATAGACCAGGAGCCAAAGAGACCATTTGATACCAGGGATAGACCAAGGACCAAAGGGCCCTTGGATACCAGACATCGACCAGGGGCCAAAGGGACCATTGGATACCAGGGATAAACCAGGGGCCAAAGGGACCATTGGATACCAGGGATAGACCAGGGGCCAAAGGAACCATTTGATGCCTGGGATAGACAAGGGGCAAAAGGAACCATTTGATGCCAGGGATAGACCAGGGGCCAATGGGACCATTTGATACCTGGAATAGACCTGAGGACAAAGGCACCATTGAATTCCAGGGATAGACCAGGGGCCAAAGGGACCATTGGATAACAGGGCTGACCAAGGGCCAAAGGGACTATTGGATAACAGGGATAGACCAGGGGCCAAATAAACCATTTGATCCCTGGGATAGACAAGAGGCAAAAGGACCATTGGATACCAGGGATAGGCCAGTGGGCAAAGGGACCATTGGATACCAGGATAGACCAGGGGTCAAAGGTACCATTTGGTGCCTGAGATAGACCTGAGGTGAAAGGCACCATTGAATTCCAGGGATAGACCAGGGGCCAAAGGGACCATTGGATGACAGGGCTGACCAACGGCCAAAGGGACTATTGGATAACAGGGATAGATCAGGGGCCAAATGAACCATTTGATCCCTGGGATAGACAAGAGGCAAAAGGACCATTGGATACCAGGGATAGGCCAGTGGGCAAAGGGACCATTGGATACCAGGTTAGACCAGGGGTCAAAGTTACCATTTGGTGCCTGAGATAGACCTGAGGTGAAAGGCACCATTGAATACCAGGGATAGTCCAGGGGCAAAAGGGGCCGTTGGGTACCAGGGATAGACCAAGGGCGAAAAGGACCATTGAATACCAGGGACAGACCAATGGCCGAAGGGACCACTGGATGCCAGGATAGACCAGGGTTCAAAGGGACCATTTGTTGCCTGGGATAGATCTGCGGCCAAAGGCGCCATTGAATACCAGGGTTAGACCAGGGGCCAAAGGGACCATTGGATATCAGGGATAGACGAGGGGCCAAAGGAATCATTTGATGCCTGGGATAGACAAGGGGCAAAAGGCACAATTGAATACCATTGATAGACCAGGAGCCAAAGAGACCATTGGATATCAGGGATAGACCAGGGGCCAAAGGAATAATTTGATGCCTGGGATAGTCAGGGGGCAAAAGGAACCATTTGATGCCTGGGATAGACCAGGGGCCAAAGGCAAAATTGAATACCAGGGATAGACCAGGAGCCAAAGAGACCATTGGATACCAGGGATAGACTAAGGGCTAAAGGAGGGACCATTGGATACCAGGCATCGACCAGGGGCCAAAGGGACCATTGGATACCAGGGCTAGACCAAGGGCCAAAGGGACCACTGGATATCAGGGATAGACCAGGGGCCAAAGGAACCATTTGATGCCTGGGATAGACTAGGGGCAAAATGAACCCTTTGATGCCTGGGACAGGCCAGGGGCCAAAGGCTCCATTCAATACCAGGCATAGACCAGGAGCCAAAGAGACCATTGGATGCCAGGGATAGACAAGGGGCCAAAGGAACCATTTGATGCCTTGGATAGACGAAGGGAAAAAGGAACCATTTGATGCCTGGGACAGACCAGGGGCCAAAGCCTCCATTGAATACCAGGGATAGACCAGGAGCAAAAGAGACCATTGGATACCAGGGATAGACAAGGGGCCAAAGGAACCATTTGATGCCTGGGATAGACGAGGGGAAAAAGGAACCATTTGATGCCTGGGACAGACCAGGGGCCAAAGCCTCCATTGAATACCAGGGATAGACCAGGAGCCAAAGAGACCATTGGATACCAGGGATAGACCAGGGCCAAAGGAACCATTTGATGCCTGGGATGGACAAGGGGCAAAAAGAACCATTTGATGCCAGGGATAGACCAGGGGCCAAAGGGAACATTTGATGCCTGGGATAGACAGGAGGCGAAAGGCACCATTGAATACCAGGGATAGACCAGGGGCCAGAGGGACCATTGGATAACAGGGATGACCAAGGGCCAAAGGGACTATTGGATAACAGGGATAGACCAGGGGCCAAAGGAACCATTTGATGCCTGGGATAGACAAGGGGCAAAATGAACCATTTGATGTCTGGGATGGACCAGGGGCCAAAGGCACAATTGCATACCAGGGAGAGACCAGGGGCCAAAGGGACCATTGGATACCAGGGATGACCAAGGGCCAAAGAGACCATTGGAGATCAGGAATAGACCAGGGGCAAAAGGAACCCTTTGATGCCTGGGATAGACGTGGGGCCAAAGGCACCATTGGCTACTAGGGATAGACCAAAGGCCAAAGGGACAATTGGATACCAGGCATCGACCAGGGGCCAAAGGGACCATTGGATACCAGGGATAGACCAAGTACCAAAGGGACCATTGGATGCCAGGATAGACCAGGAGGCAAATAGACAATTGGATACCAGGGATAGACCAAGGGTCAAAGGGACCATTGGATACCAGGGATAGAACAGGGGCCAAAGCGACCATTGGCTACGGGGATAGACCAAAGGCCAAAGGGACCATTGGATACCAGGGATAGACCAATGGCCAAAGGGACGATTGGATAGGAGGGATAGACCAATGGCCAAAGGGACCATTGGATACCAGGGATAGACCAGGGGCAAAAGGGACCATTGAATACCGGGGATAGACTAGGGACCAAAGGGACCATTGGATACCAGGGATAGACCAGGAGCCAAAGAGATCCTTGGATACCAGGGATAGACCAAGGGCCAAAGGGACCATTGGATACCAGGCATCAACCAAGGGCCAAAGGGACCATTGGATACCAGGGATGGACTATGGGCCAAAAGGGACCATTGGATACCAAGGTTAGACGAAGGGCCAAAGGGATCATTGGATACCAGGGATAGACCAATGGCCAAAGGGACCATTGGATACGAGGATAGACCATGGGTCAAAGGGACCATTGGATACCATGCATCAACCAAGGGCCAAAGGGACCATTGAATACCAGGGATAGACCAGGGGCCAAAGGGACCATTGGATATCAGGGATAGACCAGGGGCCGAATGAACCATTTGATGCCTGGGATAGACAAGGGGCAAAAGGAACCATTTGATGTCTGGGATAGACCAGGGGCCAAAGGCACCATTGAATACCAGGAATAGACCAGGAGCCAAAGGGACCATTGAAAACCAGGGATAGACCAGGGGCGAAAGGGACCATTGGATATCAGGGATAGACCAGGGGCCAAAGGAACCATTTGATGCCTGGGATAGACAAGGGGCAAAAGGAAACATTTGATGCCAGGGATAGACCAGGGGCCAAAGGGACCATTTGATGCCTGGAATAGACCTGAGGACAAAGGCACCATTGAATACCCGGGATAGACCAGGGGCCAAAGGGACCATTGGATAACAGGGATGACGAAGGGCCAAAGGGACCATTGGATATCAGGGATAGACCAAGGGCCAAAGGGGGTATCCAGTTAAATCCTCGAATACATATTTTCGAAATGCCATTTTTTTTAAAAGAAAATGCTGGATAAATAAAATAAAAAAAATGTTCAAATGTTTTTTTTTAATTTTATGTTGTTTTTGTTTAGTTAGTAAAAAAAGTGTCAAAAAACAGGGGTTTGGGGGGACACCCCCCATTTAAAACATTAAAATGAAGAAAAAAAAACATTTGAAAAAAAAATGTTCGGCTAAATTGTGTCGAGAAAATGGCTTTTGAAAATATTACATTCGAAAATATCACTATAAACAGCCAAAGGCACCATTGGATACCAGGATAGACCAGGGGTCAAACGTAAATTTATGCCTGTGATAGACAAGGGGCAAAAGGAACCATTTGAGGCCTGGTATAGACCAGGGGCCAAAGGCACCATTGCATACCAGGGATAGACCAGGAGCCAAATGAAACATTGTATACCAGAGATAGACCAAGGGCCAAAGGGACCATTTGATACAAGGCATCAACCAGGGGCCAAAGGGACCATTGGATACCAGGGGTAGACCAGGGGCCAAAGGGACCATTGGATACCAGGGGTAGACCAGGGGCCAAAAGGACCATTGGATACCAAGGATAGGCCAGTGGGCAAAGGGACCATTGGATACCAGGGATAGACCAGGGGTCAAAGGGACCATTGGATACCAGGATAGACAAGCGCTCAAAGGTACCATTTGATGCCTGGGGTAGAAACGAGGCCAAAGGCACTATTGAATACCAGGGATAGACCAGGGGCCAAAGGGACCATTGGATACTAGGGATAGACCAGGGGCCAAAGGGACCATTGGATACCAGGGATAGACCAAGGGCCAAAGGGACCATTGGATATCAGGGATAGACCAGGGGCCAAAGGAATCATTTGATGCCTGGGATAGACAAGTGGCAAAAGGAACCATTTGATGTCTGGGATAGACCAGGGGCCAAAGGCACCATTGAATACCAGGAATAGACCAGGAGCCAAAGAGACCATTGGATACCAGGTATCGACCAGGAGCCAAAGGGACCATTGAAAGCCAGGGATAGACCAGGGGCGAAAGGGACCATTGGATATCAGGGATAGACCAGGGGCCAAAGGAACCATTTGATGCCTGGGATAGACAAGGGGCAAAAGGAAACATTTGATGCCAGGGATAGACCAGGGGCCAAAGGGACCATTTGATGCCTGGAATAGACCTGAGGACAAAGGCACCATTGAATACCCGGGATAGACCAGGGGCCAAAGGGACCATTGGATAACAGGGATGACGAAGGGCCAAAGGGACCATTGGATATCAGGGATAGACCAAGGGCCATAGGGGGTATCCAGTTAAATCCTCGAATATATATTTTCGAAATGCCATTTTTTTAAAAAGAAAATGCTGGATAAATAAAATAAAAAAATGTTCAAATGTTTTTTTTTATTTTATGTTGTTTTTGTTTACTTAGTAAAAAAAGTGTCAAAAAACAAGGGTTTGGGGGGACACCCCCCATTTAAAACATTAAAATGAAGAAAAAAAACATTTGAAAAAAAAATGTTTGGCTAAATTGTGTCGAGAAAATGGCTTTCGAAAATATTACATTCGAAAATATCACTATAAACCGCCAAAGGCACCATTGGATACCAGGATAGACCAGGGGTCAGAAGTAAATTTATGCCTGTGATAGACAAGGGGCAAAAGAAACCATTTGAGGCCTGGTATAGACCAGGGGCCAAAGGCACCATTGCATACCAGGGATAGACCAGGAGCCAAATGAAACATTGTATACCAGAGATAGACCAAGGGCCAAAGGGACCATTTGATACAAGGCATCAACCAGGGGCCAAAGGGACCATTAGATACCAGGGGTAGACCAGGGGCCAAAGGGACCATTGGATACCAGGGGTAGACCAGGGGCCAAAAGGACCATTGGATACCAGGGATAGGCCAGTGGGCAAAGGGACCATTGAATACCAGGGATAGACCAGGGGTCAAAGGGACCATTGGATACCAGGATAGACAAGTGCTCAAATGTACCATTTGATGCCTGGGATAGAAACGAGGCCAAAGGCACTATTGAATACCAGGGATAGACCAGGGGCCAAAGGGACCATTGGATACTTGGGATAGACCAGGGGCCAAAGGGACCATTGGATACCAGGGTAGACCAAGGGCCTAAGGGACCATTGGATATCAGGGATAGACCAGGGGCCAAAGGAACCATTTGATGCTTGGGATAGACGAGGGCAAAAGGAACACTTTGATGCCTGGGACAGGCCAGGGGCCAAAGGCTCCATTGAATACCAGGGATAGACCAGGGGCCAAAAAAAACATTTGATGCCTGGGATAGATGAGGGGCAAAAGGAACCATTTCATGCCTGGGACAGACCAGGGGCCAAAGCATCCATTGAATACCAGGGATAGACCAGGAGCCAAAGAGACCATTTGATACCAGGGATAGACCAAGGACCAAAGGGCCCTTGGATACCAGACATCGACCAGGGGCCAAAGGGACCATTGGATACCAGGGATAAACCAGGGGCCAAAGGGACCATTGGATACCAGGGATAGACCAGGGGCCAAAGGAACCATTTGATGCCTGGGATAGACAAGGGGCAAAAGGAACCATTTGATGCTAGGGATAGACCAGGGGCCAATGGGACCATTTGATACCTGGAATAGACCTGAGGACAAAGACACCATTGAATTCCAGGGATAGACCAGGGGCCAAAGGGACCATTGGATAACAGGGCTGAGCAAGGGCCAAAGGGACTATTGGATAACAGGGATAGACCAGGGGTCAAATAAACCATTTGATCCCTGGGATAGACAAGAGGCAAAAGGACCATTGGATACCAGGGATAGGCCAGTGGGCAAAGGGACCATTGGATACCAGGATAGACCAGGGGTCAAAGGTACCATTTGGTGCCTGAGATAGACCTGAGGTGAAAGGCACCATTGAATTCCAGGGATAGACCAGGGGCCAAAGGGACCATTGGATGACTTGGCTGACCAACGGCCAAAGGGACTATTGGATAACAGGGATAGACCAGGGGCCAAATGAACCATTTGATCCCTGGGATAGACAAGAGGCAAACGGACCATTGGATACCAGGGATAGGCCAGTGGGCAAAGGGACCATTGGATACCAGGATAGACCAGGGGTCAAAGGTACCATTTGGTGCCTGAGATAGACCTGAGGTGAAAGGCACCATTGAATACCAGGGATAGTCCAGGTGCCAAAGGGGCCGTTGGGTACCAGGGATAGACCAAGGGCGAAAAGGACCATTGAATACCAGGGACAGACCAATGGCCGAAGGGTCCACTGGATGCCAGGATAGACCAGGGTTCAAAGGGACCATTTGTTGCCTGGGATAGATCTGCGGCCAAAGGCGCCATTGAATACCAGGGTTAGACCAAGGGCCAAAGGGACCATTGAATACCAGGAATAGACTAAGGGCTAAAGGAGGGACCATTGGATACCAGGCATCGACCAGGGGCCAAAGGGACCATTGGATACCAGGGCTAGACCAAGGGCCAAAGGGACCACTGGATATCAGGGATAGACGAGGGGCCAAAGGAATCATTTGATGCCTGGGATAGTCAGAGGGCAAAAGGAACCATTTGATGCCTGGGATAGACCAGGGGCCAAAGGCAAAATTGAATACCAGGGATAGACCAGGAGCCAAAGAGACCATTGGATACCAGGGATAGACTAAGGGCTAAAGGAGGGACCATTGGATACCAGGCATCGACCAGGGGCCAAAGGGACCATTGGATACCAGGGCTAGACCAAGGGCCAAAGGGACCACTGGATATCAGGGATAGACCAGGGGCCAAAGGAACCATTTGATGCCTGGGATAGACGAGGGGCAAAATGAACCCTTTGATGCCTGGGACAGGCCAGGGGCCAAAGGCTCCATTCAATACCAGGGATAGACCAGGAGCCAAAGAGACCATTGGATACCAGGGATAGAAAAGGGGCCAAAGGAACCATTTGATGCCTGGGATAGACGAGGGGAAAAAGGAACCATTTGATGCCTGGGACAGACCAGGGGCCAAAGCCTATATTGAATACCAGGGATAGACCAGGAGCAAAAGAGACCATTGGATACCAGGGATAGACAAGGGGCCAAAGGAACCATTTGATGCCTGGGATAGACGAGGGGAAAAAGGAACCATTTGATGCCTGGGACAGACCAGGGGCCAAAGCCTCCATTGAATACCAGGGATAGACCAGGAGCCAAAGAGACCATTGGATACCAGGGATAGACCAGGGCCAAAGGAACCATTTGATGCCTGGGATAGACAAGGGGCAAAAGGAACCATTTGATGCCAGGGATAGACCAGGGGCCAAAGGGAACATTTGATGCCTGGGATAGACAGGAGGCGAAAGGCACCATTGAATACCAGGGATAGACCAGGGGCCAGAGGGACCATTGGATAACAGGGATGACCAAGGGCCAAAGGGACTATTGGATAACAGGGATAGACCAGGGGCCAAAGGAACCATTTGATGCCTGGGATAGACAAGGGGCAAAATGAACCATTTGATGCCTGGGATAGACCAGGGGCCAAAGGCACAATTGCATTCCAGGGAGAGACCAGTGGCCAAAGGGACCATTGGATACCAGGGATGACCAAGGGCCAAAGAGACCATTGGAGATCAGGAATAGACCAGGGGCAAAAGGAACCCTTTGATGCCTGGGGTAGACGTGGGGCCAAAGGCACCATTGGCTACTAGGGATAGACCAAGGGCCAAAGGGACACTTGGATACCAGGCATCGACCAGGGGCCAAAGGGACCATTGGATACCAGGGATAGACCAAGTACCAAAGGGACCATTGGATGCCAGGATAGACCAGGAGGCAAATAGACAATTGGATACCAGGGATAGACCAAGGGTCAAAGGGACCATTGGATACCAGGGATAGAACAGGGGCCAAAGCGACCATTGGCTACCGGGGATAGACCAAAGGCCAAAGGGACCATTGGATACCAGGGATAGACCAATGGCCAAAGGGACGATTGGATAGGAGGGATAGACCAATGGCCAAAGGGACCATTGGATACCAGGGATAGACCAGGGGCAAAAGGGACCATTGGATACCAGGGATAGAACAGGGGCCAAAGCGACCATTGGCTACCGGGGATAGACCAAAGTCCAAAGGGACCATTGGATTGGAGGGATAGACCAGGGGCAAAAGGGACTATTGGATACCAGGGATGACCAAGGGCCAAAGGGATCATTTGATACCTGGGATAGACCATGGGCCAAAGGCACCATTGAATACCAGGGATAGACCAGGAGGCAAATAGACAATTGGATACCAGGGATAGACCAAGGGTCAAAGGGACCATTGGATACCAGGTATACCAGGGATAGAGCAGGGGCCACAGCGACCATTGGCTACCGGTGATAGACCAAAGGCCAAAGGGACCATTGGATACCAGGGATAGACCAAGGGCGAAAAGGACCATTGAATACCAGGGACAGACCAATGGCCGAAGGGACCACTGGATGCCAGGATAGACCAGGGTTCAAAGGGACCATTTGTTGCCTGGGAAAGATCTGCGGCCAAAGGCGCCATTGAATACCAGGGGCCAAAGGGACCATTGGATATCAGGGATAGACCAGGGGGCCAAAGGAATCATTTGTTGCCTGGGATAGACAGGGGGCAGAAGGCACAATTGAATACCATTGATAGACCAGGAGCCAAAGAGACCATTGGATATCAGGGATAGACCAGGGGCCATAGGAATAATTTGATGCCTGGGATAGTCAGGGGGCAAAAGGAACCATTTGATGCCTGGGATAGACCAGGGGCCAAAGGCAAAATTGAATACCAGAGATAGACCAGGAGCCAAAGAGGCCATTGGATACCAGGGACAGACTAAGGGCTAAAGGAGGGACCATTGGATACCATGAATCGACCAGGGGCCAAAGGGACCATTAGATACCAGGGATAGACCAAGGGCCAAAGTGACCACTGGATATCAGGGATAGACCAGGGGCCAAAGGAACCATTTGATGCCTGGGATAGACGAGGGGCAAAATGAACCCTTTGATGCCTGGGACAGGCCAGGGGCCAAAGGCTCCATTCAATACCAGGGATAGACCAGGAGCCAAAGAGACCATTGGATACCAGGGATAGACAAGGGGCCAAAGGAACCATTTGATGCCTGGGATAGACGAGGGGAAAAAGGAACCATTTGATGCCTGGGACAGACCAGGGGCCAAAGCCTCCATTGAATACCAGGGATAGACCAGGAGCAAAAGAGACCATTGGATACCAGGGATAGACCAAGGACCAAAGGGCCCTTGGATACCAGGCATCGACCAGGGGCCAAAGAGACCATTGGATACCAGGGATAAACCAGAAGCCAAAGGGACCATTGGATACCAGGGATGGACCAGGGCCAAAGGAACCATTTGATGCCTGGGATAGACAAGGGGCAAAAGGAACCATTTGATGCCAGGGATAGACCAGGGGCCAAAGGGAACATTTGATGCCTGGGATAGACAGGAGGAGAAAGGCACCATTGAATACCAGGGATAGACCAGGGGCCAGAGGGACCATTGGATAACAGGGATGACCAAGGGCCAAAGGGACTATTGGATAACAGGGATAGACCAGGGGCCAAAGGAACCATTTGATGCCTGGGATAGACAAGGGGCAAAATGAACCATTTGATGCCTGGGATAGACCAGGGGCCAAAGGCACAATTGCTTACCAGGGAGAGACCAGGGGCCAAAGGGACCATTGGATACCAGGGATGACCAAGGGCCAAAGAGACCATTGGAGATCAGGAATAGACCAGGGGCAAAAGGAACCCTTTGATGCCTGGGGTAGACGTGGGGCCAAAGGCACCATTGGCTACTAGGGATAGACCAAGGGCCAAAGGGACAATTGGATACCAGGCATCGACCAGGGGCCAAAGGGACCATTGGATACCAGGGATAGACCAAGTACCAAAGGGACCATTGGATGCCAGGATAGACCAGGAGGCAAATAGACAATTGGATACCAGGGATAGACCAAGGGTCAAAGGGACCATTGGATACCAGGGATAGAACAGGGGCCAAAGCGACCATTGGCTACCGGGGATAGACCAAAGGCCAAAGGGACCATTGGATACCAGGGATAGACCAATGGCCAAAGGGACGATTGGATAGGAGGGATAGACCAATGGCCAAAGGGACCATTGGATACCAGGGATAGACCAGGGGCAAAAGGGACCATTGGATACCAGGGATAGAACAGGGGCCAAAGCGACCATTGGCTACCGGGGGTAGACCAAAGGCCAAAGGGACCATTGGATAGGAGGGATAGACCAGGGGCAAAAGGGACCATTGGATACCAGGGATGACCAAGGGCCAAAGGGATCATTTGATACCTGGGATAGACCATGGGCCAAAGGCACCATTGAATACCAGGGATAGACCAGGAGGCAAATAGACAATTGGATACCAGGGATAGACCAAGGGTCAAAGGGACCATTGGATACCAGGGATACCAGGGATAGAACAGGGGCCAAAGCGACCATTGGCTACCGGTGATAGACCAAAGGCCAAAGGGACCATTGGATACCAGGGATAGACCAAGGGCGAAAAGGACCATTGAATACCAGGGACAGACCAATGGCCGAAGGGACCACTGGATGCCAGGATAGACCAGGGTTCAAAGGGACCATTTGTTGCCTGGGATAGATCTGCAGCCAAAGGCGCCATTGAATACCAGGGTTAGACCAGGGCCAAAGGGACCATTGGATATCAGGGATAGACCAGGGGGCCAAAGGAATCATTTGATGCCTGGGATAGACAGGGGGCAAAAGGCACAATTGAATACCATTGATAGACCAGGAGCCAAAGAGACCATTGGATATCAGGGATAGACCAGGGGCCAAAGGAATAATTTGATGCCTGGGATAGTCAGGGGGCAAGAGGAACCATTTGATTCCTGGGATAGACCAGGGGCCAAAGGCAAAATTGAATACCAGAGATAGACCAGGAGCCAAGGAGGCCATTGGATACCAGGGACAGACTAAGGGCTAAAGGAGGGACCATTGGATACCATGAATCGACCAGGGGCCAAAGGGACCATTGGATACCAGGGATAGACCAGAGGCCAAAGGAACCATTGGATACCAGGGATAGACAAGGGGCCAAAGGAACCATTTGATGCCTGGGATAGACGAGGGGAAAAAGGAACCATTTGATGCCTGGGACAGACCAGGGGCCAAAGCCTCCATTGAATACCAGGGATAGACCAGGAGCAAAAGAGACCATTGGATACCAGGGATAGACCAAGGACCAAAGGGCCCTTGGATACCAGGCATCGACCAGGGGCCAAAGGGACCATTGGATACCAGGGATAAACCAGGGGCCAAAGGGACCATTGGATACAAGGGATAGACCAGGGGCCAAAGGGAACATTTGATGCCTGGGATAGACAGGAGGCAAAAGGCACCGTTGAATACCAGGGATAGACCAGGGGCCAGAGGGACCATTGGATAACAGGGATGACCAAGGGCCAAAGGGACTATTGGATAACAGGGATAGACCAGGGGCCAAAGGAACCATTTGATGCCTGGGACAGACAAGGGACAAAATGAAACATTTGATGCCTGGGATAGACCAGGGGCCAAAGGCACAATTGCATACCAGGGATAGACCAGGAGCCAAAGATAACATTGGATACCACGGATAGACCAAGGGCCAAAGGGACCATTGGATGCCAGGCATCGACCAGGGGCCAAAGGGACCATTGGATACCAGGGATAGACCCGGGGCCAAAGAGACCATTGGATACCAGGATAGACCAGGGCTCAAAGGTACCATTTGATGCCTGGGATAGACCCGAGGCCAAAGGCACTATTGAATACCAGGGATAGAACAGGGGCCAAAGGGACCATTGGATACCATGAATGTCCAAGGGCCAAAGAGACCATTGGATACCAGGGATAGACCCGGGGCCAAAGAGACCATTTGATCCCTGGGATAGACAAGAGGCAAAAGGACCATTGGATACCAGGGATAGGCCAGTGGGCAAAGGGACCATTGGATACCAGGATAGACCAGGGGTCAAAGGTACCATTTGGTGCCTGAGATAGACCTGAGGTGAAAGGCACCATTGAATTCCAGGGATAGACCAGGGGCCAAAGGGACCATTGGATACCAGGAATAGACCAATGGCCAAAGGCACCATTGAATACCAGGGATAGACCAGGAGGCAAATAGACAATTGGATACCAGGGATAGACCAAGGGTCAAAGGGACCATTGGATACCAGGGATAGAACAGGGGCCAAAGCGACCATTGGCTTCCGGTGATAGACCAAAGGCCAAAGGGACCATTGGATACCAGGGATAGACCAAGGGCGAAAGGGACCATTGAATACCAGGGACAGACCAATGGCCGAAGGGACCACTGGATGCCAGGATAGACCAGGGTTCAAAGGGACCATTTGTTGCCTGGGATAGATCTGCGGCCAAAGGCGCCATTGAATACCAGGGGCCAAAGGGACCATTGGATATCAGGGATAGACCAGGGGGCCAAAGGAATCATTTGTTGCCTGGGATAGACAGGGGGCAAAAGGCACAATTGAATACCATTGATAGACCAGGAGCCAAAGAGACCATTGGATATCAGGGATAGACCAGGGGCCAAAGGAATAATTTGATGCCTGGGATAGTCAGGGGGCAAAAGGAACCATTTGATGCCTGGGATAGACCAGGGGCCAAAGGCAAAATTGAATACCAGAGATAGACCAGGAGCCAAAGAGGCCATTGGATACCAGGGACAGACTAAGGGCTAAAGGAGGGACCATTGGATACCATGAATCGACCAGGGGCCAAAGGGACCATTGGATACCAGGGATAGACCAAGGGCCAAAGGGACCACTGGATATCAGGGATAGACCAAGGGCCAAAGGAACCATTTGATGCCTGGGATAGACGAGGGGCAAAATGAACCCTTTGATGCCTGGGACAGGCCAGGGGCCAAAGGCTCCATTCAATACCAGGGATAGACCAGGAGCCAAAGAGACCATTGGATACCAGGGATAGACAAGGGGCCAAAGGAACCATTTGATGCCTGGGATAGACGAGGGGGAAAAGGAACCATTTGATGCCTGGGACAGACCAGGGGCCAAAGCCTCCATTGAATACCAGGGATAGACCAGGAGCAAAAGAGACCATTGGATACCAGGGATAGACCAAGGACCAAAGGGCCCTTGGATACCAGGCATCGACCAGGGGCCAAAGGGACCATTGGATACCAGGGATAAACCAGGGGCCAAAGGAATAATTTGATGCCTGGGATAGTCAGGGGGTAAAAGGAACCATTTGATGCCTGGGATAGACCAGGGGCCAAAGGCAAAATTGAATACCAGAGATAGACCAGGAGCCAAAGAGGCCATTGGATACCAGGGACAGACTAAGGGCTAAAGGAGGGACCATTGGATACCATGAATCGACCAGGGGCCAAAGGGACCATTGGATACCAGGGATAGACCAAGGGCCAAAGGGACCACTGGATATCAGGGATAGACCAGGGGCCAAAGGAACCATTTGATGCCTGGGATAGACGAGGGGCAAAATGAACCCTTTGATGCCTGGGACAGGCCAGGGGCCAAAGGCTCAATTCAATACCAGGGATAGACCAGGAGCCAAAGAGACCATTGGATACCAGGGATAGACAAGGGGCCAAAGGAACCATTTGATGCCTGGGATAGACAAGGGGAAAAAGGAACCATTTGATGGCTGGGACAGACCAGGGGCCAAAGCCTCCATTGAATACCAGGGATAGACCAGGAGCAAAAGAGACCATTGGATACCAGGGATAGACCAAGGACCAAATGGCCCTTGGATACCAGGCATCGACCAGGGGCCAAAGGGACCATTGGATACCAGGGATAAACCAGGGGCCAAAGGGACCATTGGATACCAGGGATAGACCAGGGGCCAAAGGAACCATTTGATGCCTGGGATAGACAAGGGGCAAAAGGAACCATTTGATGCCAGGGATAGACCAGGGGCCAAAGGGAATATTTGATGCCTGGGATAGACAGGAGGCAAAAGGCACCATTGAATACCAGGGATAGACCAGGGGCCAGAGGGACCATTGGATAACAGGGATGACCAAGGGCCAAAGGGACTATTGGATAACAGGGATAGACCAGGGGCCAAAGGAACCATTTGATGCCTGGGATAGACAAGGGACAAAATGAACCATTTGATGCCTGGGATAGACCAGGGGCCAAAGGCACAATTGCATACCAGGGATAGACCAGGAGCCAAAGATAACATTGGATACCACGGATAGACCAAGGGCCAAAGGGACCATTGGATGCCAGGCATCGACCAGGGGCCAAAGGGACCATTGGATACCAGGGATAGACCCGGGGCCAAAGAGACCATTGGATACCAGGATAGACCAGGGCTCAAAGGTACCATTTGATGCCTGGGATAGACCCGAGGCCAAAGGCACTATTGAATACCAGGGATAGACCAGGGGCCAAAGGGACCATTGGATACCATGAATGTCCAAGGGCCAAAGAGACCATTGGATACCAGGGATAGACCCGGGGCCAAAGAGACCATTGGATACCAGGATAGACCAGGGCTCAAAGGTACCATTTGATGCCTGGGATAGACCCGAGGCTAAAGGCACTATTGAATACCAGGGATAGACCAGGGGCCAAAGGCAATGACCACGGGCCAAAGAGACCAATGGATACCAGGATGGACCAGGGCTCAAAGGTACCATTTGATGCCTGGGATAGACCCGAGGCCAAAGGCACTATTGAATACCAGGGATAGACCAGGGGCCAAAGGGACCATTGGATACCATGAATGTCCAAGGGCCAAAGAGCCCATTGGAGATCAGGGATAGACCAGGGGCAAAAGGAACCATTTCATACATGGGATAGACATGGGGCCAAAGGTACCATTGGATACCGGGGATAGACAAGGGGCTAAAGGAACCATAGGATGCCAGGCATCGCCCAGGGGCCAAAAGGGACCATTGGATACCAGGGATAGACCAAGTACCAAATTGACCATTGGATGCCAGAATAGACCAATGGCCAAAGGGACCATTGGATGCCAGGATAGAACAGGTTTCAAAGGGACCATTTTTTGCCTGGGATAGACCTGAGGCCAAAGGCACCATTGAATACCAGGGATAGACCAGGGGCCAAAGGGACAATTGGATACCAGGGATAACCAAGGGCCAAAGGGACCATTAGATATCAGGGATAGACCAGGGACGAAAGAAACCATTTGATGCCTGGGATAGACAGGGGGCAAAAGGAACCATTTGATACCAGGGATAGACCAGGAGCCAAAGAGACCATTGGATACCAGGTATAGACCAAGGGCCAAAGAGACCATTGGATACCAGGCATCGACTAGGGGCCAAAGGGACCATTGGATGCCAGGGATAGACCAGGGGGCAAAGGGACCATTGGATACCAGGGAAAGAACAAGGGCGAAAGGGACCATTGGATACCAGGGATAGACCAATGGCCAAAGGGACCATTGGATACCAGGGATAGACCAATGGCCAAAGGGACCGTTGCATGCCAGGATAGACCAGGGGTCAAAGGTGCCATTTGATGCCTGGGATAGACCCGAGGCCAAAGGCACCTTTAAATACCAAGGATAGACCACGGGCAAAAGCGACCATTTGATACCAGGGATGACCAAGGGCCAAAGGGACCACTGGATATCAGGCATAGACCTGCAAAAGGAACCATTTGATACCTGGGATAGACCAGTGGCCCAAGGTACCATTAAATACCAGGGATACACCATGAGCCAAAGAGACCATTGGATACCAGGGATAGACCAAGGGCCAAAGGGACCATGGTATACCAGGGATAGACAAGGGCCAAAGGGACAATTGGATACCAGGGATAGAACAGGGGCCAAAGGGACCATTGGCTACCAGGGATAGACCAAGGGCCAAAGCCACCATTGGATACCAGGAATAGACCAATGGCCAAAGGGACCATTGGATACCAGGGATAGACCAATGGCCAAAGGGACCATTGGAAATGAGGGATAGACCAATGGCCAAAGGGACCATTGGATACCAGGGATAGACCAGGGGCAAAAGGGACCATTGTATACCAGGGATGACCAAGGGCCTAAGGGACCATTGGATACCAGGGATAGACCAAGGGCTTAAGAGACATTTGGATACCAGGGATAGACCAATGGCCAAAGAGACAATTGGATACCAGGATAGACCAGGGCTAAAAGGGACCATTTGATGCCGGGGATAGACCTGAGGCCAAAGGCACCATTGAATACCAGGGATAGACCAGGGGCCAAAGGGACCATTGGATACCAGGGGTGACCAAGGGCCAAAGGCACCATTGGATATCAGGGACAGACCAGGGGCCAAATTAACCATTTGATGCCTGGGATAGACAAGGGGCCAAAGGCACCATTGAATACCAGGGATAGGCCAGGTGCCAAATGAACCATTTGATGCAAGGGATAGAAAAGGGGCAAAAGGAACCATTTGATGCCTGGGATAGACCAGGGGCCAAAGGCACAATTGCATACCAGGGATAGACCAGGAGCCAAAGAGAACATTGGATACCAGGGATAGACCAAGGGCCAAAGGGACCATTGGATACCAGGCATCGATCAGGGGCCAAAGGGACCCTTGGATACCAGGGATAGACCCGGAGACAAAGAGACCATTGCAAATCAGGATAGACCAGGGCTCAAAGGTACCATTTGATACCTGGGATAGACCTGAGGCCAAAGGCACTATTGAATACCAGGGATAGACCAGGGGCCAAAGGGACCATTGGATACCATGGATGACCAAGGGCCAAAGAGACCATTGGATACCAGGAGAGACCAGGGCTCAAAGGGACTATTTGATGCCGGGGATAGACCTGAGGCCAAAGGAACCATTTGATGCCTGGGATAGACAAGGGGCCAAAGGCACCATTGAATAACAGGGATAGGCCAGGTGCCAAATGAACCATTTGATGCAAGGGATAGAAAAGGGGCAAAAGGAACGATTTGATGCCTGGGATAGACCAGGGGCCAAAGGCACAATTGCATACCAGGGATAGACCAGGAGCCAAAGAGAACATTGGATACCAGGCATAGACCAAGGGCCCAAGGGACCATTGGATACCAGGCATCGACCAGGGGCCAAAGGGACCTTTGGATACCAGGGATAGACCCGGAGACAAAGAGACCCTTGCAAACCAGGATAGACCAGGGCTCAAAGGTACCATTTGATACCTGGGATAGACCTGAGGCCAAAGGCACTATTGAATACCAGGGATAGACCAGGGGCCAAAGGGACCATTGGATACCATGGATGACCAAGAGCCAAAGAGATCATTGGAGATTAGGGATAGACCAGGGGCAAAAGGAACCATTTGATGACTGGGATAGACATGGGGCCAAAGGCACCATTGGATACCAGGGATAGACCAAGGGGTAAAGGGACCATTGGATACCAGGCATCGACCAGGGGCCAAAGGAACCATTGGATACCAGGGAAAGACCAAGTACCAAAGGGATCATTGGATGCCAGGATAGACCAATGGCGAAAGGGACCATTGGATGCCAGGATAGACCAGGATTCAAAGGGACCATTTGATGCCTGGGATAGACCTGAGGCCAAAGGCACCATTGAATACCAGGGATAGACAAGGGGCCAAAGGGACAATTGGATACCAGGGTTGGCCAAGGGCCAAAGGGACCATTGGATATCAGGGGTAGACCAGGGGCGAAAAGGAACCATTTGATGCCTGGGATAGACAGGGGGCAAAAGGAACCATTTGATACCTGGGATAGACCAGGAGCCAAAGGCAATATTGAATACCGGGGATAGACCAGGAGCCAAAGAGACCATTGGATACCAGGTATAGACCAAGGGCCAAAGGGACCATTGGATACCAGGGATAGACCAATGGCCAAAGGGACCATTGGATACCAGGATACACCAGGGGTCAAAGGTGCCATTTGATGCCTTGGATAGACCCGACGCCAAAGGCACCTTTGAATACCAAGGATAGACCACGGGCAAAAGTGACCATTGGATACTAGGGATGACCAAGGGCCAAAGGGTCCACTGGATATCAGGGATAGACCAGGGGCAAAAGGAACCATTTGATGCCTGGGATAGACCAGTGGCCCAAGGTACCATTGAATACCAAGGATAGACCATGAGCCAAAGAGATCATTGGATACTAGGGATAGACCAAGGGCCAAAGGGACCATGGGATACCAGGGATATACCATTGGCTTAAGGGACCATTGGATACCAGGGATAGACCAGTGGCCAAAGGGACTATTAGATGCCAGGATAGACCAGGGCTCAAAGGGACCGTTTGATGCCTGGGAGAGACCTGAGGCCAAAGCCACCATTGAATACCAGGGATAGACCAAGGCTAGAGGGACCATTGGATAACAGGCATCAACCAGGGGCCAAAGGGACCATTGGATACCAGGGATAGACCAAGCACCAAAGGGACCAGTGTATGCCAGGATAGACCAATGGCCAAAGGGACCATTGGATGCCAGGATAGACCAGGATTCAAAGGGACAATTTGATGCCTGGGATAGACCTGAGGCCAAAGGCACCATTGAATACCAGGGATAGACCAGGGGCCAAAGGGACAATTGGATACCAGGGATGACCAAGGGCCAAAGGGACCATTGGATATCAGGGATAGACCAGGGGTGAAAGGAACCATTTGATGCCTGGGATAGGCAGGGGCCAAAAGGAACCATTTGATACCTGGGATAGACCAGGAGCCAAAGGCAATATTGAATACCAGGGATAGACCAGGAGCCAAAGAGACCATTGGATATCTGGTATAGACCTAGGGCCAAAGCGACCATTGGATACCAGGCATCGACTAGGAGCTAAAGGGACCAATGGATACTAGGCATTGACCAGGTGCCAAAGAGACCATTGGATACCAGGGATAGACCAAGGGCCAAAGGCACCACTGGATATCAGGGATAGACCAGGGGCCAAAGGAACTATTTGATGCCTGGGATAGACGAGGGGCAAAAGGAACCCTTTGATGCCTGGGACAGGCCAGGGGCCAAAGGCTCCATTGAATACCACAGATAGACCAGGAGCCAAAGAGACCATTGGATACCAGGGATAGACTAGGGGCCAAAGTAACCATTTGATGCCTGGGATAGACGAGGGGAAAAAGGAACCATTTGATGCCTGGGACAGACCAGGGTCCAAAGCCTCCATTGAATACCAGGGATAGACCAGGAGCAAAAGAGACCATTGGATACCAGGGATAGATCAAGGACCAAAGGGCCCTTGGATACCAGGCATCGGCCAGGGGCCAAAGGGACCATGGGATACCAGGGATATACCATTGGCTTAAGGGACCATTGGATACCAGGGATAGACCAGTGGCCAAAGGGACTATTAGATGCCAGGATAGACCAGGGCTCAAAGGGACCGTTTGATGCCTGGGAGAGACCTGAGGCCAAAGCCATCATTGAATACCAGGGATAGACCAAGGCTAGAGGGACCATTGGATAACAGGCATCAACCAGGGGCCAAAGGGACCATTGGATACCAGGGATAGACCAAGCACCAAAGGGACCATTGTATGCCAGGATAGACCAATGGCCAAACGGACCATTGGATGCCAGGATAGACCAGGATTCAAAGGGACAATTTGATGCCTGGGATAGACCTGAGGCCAAAGGCACCATTGAATACCAGGGATAGACCAGGGGCCAAAGGGACAATTGGATACCAGGGATGACCAAGGGCCAAAGGGACCATTGGATATCAGGGATAGACCAGGGGTGAAAGGAACCATTTGATGCCTGGGATAGGCAGGGGGCAAAAGGAACCATTTGATACCTGGGATAGACCAGGAGCCAAAGGCAATATTGAATACCAGGGATAGACCAGGAGCCAAAGAGACCATTGGATATCTGGTATAGACCTAGGGCCAAAGCGACCATTGGATACCAGGCATCGACTAGGAGCTAAAGGGACCATTGGATACCAGGCATTGACCAGGTGCCAAAGGGACCATTGGATACCAGGGATAGACCAAGGGCCAAAGGCACCACTGGATATCAGGGATAGACCAGGGGCCAAAGGAACTATTTGATGCCTGGGATAGACGAGGGGCAAAAGGAACCCTTTGATGCCTGGGACAGGCCAAGGGCCAAAGGCTCCATTGAATACCACAGATAGACCAGGAGCCAAAGAGACCATTGGATACCAGGGATAGACTAGGGGCCAAAGTAACCATTTGATGCCTGGGATAGACGAGGGGAAAAAGGAACCATTTGATGCCTGGGACAGACCAGGGTCCAAAGCCTCCATTGAATACCAGGGATAGACCAGGAGCAAAAGAGACCATTGGATACCAGGGATAGATCAAGGACCAAAGAGCCCTTGGATACCAGGCATCGGCCAGGGGCCAAAGGGACTATTGGATACCAGGGATAAACCAGGGGCCAAAGGGACCATTCGATACCAGGGATAGACCAGGGGCCAAAGGAACCATTTAATGCCTCGGATAGACAAGGGTCAAAAGGAACCATTTGATCCCAGGGATAGACCAGGGGCCAAAGGGACCATTTGATGCCTGGGATAGACAGGGGGGAAAAAGGCACCATTGAATACCAGGGATAGACCAGGGGCCAAAGGGACGATTGGATAACAGGGATGACCAAGGGCCAAAGGGACTATTGGATAACAGGGATAGACCAGGGGCCAAAGGAACCATTTGATGCCTGGGATAGACAAGGGGCAAAAGGAACCATTTGATGCCTGGGATAGACGAGGGGCAAAAGGAACCCTTCGATGCCCGGGACAGGCCAGGGGCCAAAGGCTCCATTGAATACCAGGGATAGACCAGGAGCCAAAGAGACCATTGGATACCAGGGATAGACCAGGGGCCAAAGGAACCATTTGATACCTGGGATAGACGAAGGGCAAAAGGAACCCTTTGATGCCGGGGACAGGCCAGGGGCCAACGGCTCCATTGAATACCAGGGATAGACCAGGAGCCAAAGAGACCATTGGATACCAGGGATAGACCAAGGACCAAAGGGCCCTTGGATACCAGGCATTGACCAGGGACCAAAGGGACCATTTTATACCAGGGATAAATCAGGGGCCAAAGGGACCATTGGATACCAGGGATAGACCAGGGGCCAAAGGAACCATTTGATGCCTGGGATAGACAAGGGGCAAAAGGAACCATTTGATGCCAGGGATAGACCAGGGGCCAAAGGGACCATTTGATGCCTGGGATAGACAGGGGCAAAAGGCACCATTGAATACCAGGGATAGACCAGGGGCCAAAGGGACCATTGGATATCAGGGATAGACCAGGGGCCAAAGGAACCATTTGATGCCTGGGATAGACAAGGGGCAAAAGGAAACATTTGATGCCAGGGATAGACCAGGGGCCAAAGGGACCATTTGATGCCTGGAATAGACCTGAGGACAAAGGCACCATTGATTACCAGGGATAGACCAGGGGCCAAAGGGACCATTGGATAACAGGGATGACCAAGGGCCAAAGGGACCATTGGATATCAGGGATAGACCAGGGGCAAAAGGAACCATTTGATGCCTGGGATAGACCAGGGCCAAAGGGACCATTGGATACCACTAATAGACCAAGGGCCAAAGGGGGTATCCGGTTAAATTCTCAAATACATATTTTCGAAATGCCATTTTTTCGAAAAGAAAATGCCAGAAAAAAAATGTTTGAATGTTTTTTTTGTTTAGTTAGTAAAAGAAGTGTCAAAAAAACGGGTTTGGGGAGAACCCCCCATTAAAAAAATTAAAATGAAAAAAAAAACATTCGAAAAAAAAAATGTTCAGCTAAATTGTGTCGAGAAAATGGCTTTTGAAAATATTACATTCGAAAATATCACTATAAACCGCCAAAGGGATCATTGGATACCAGGATAGAGCAGGGGTCAAAGGTACCAATTTATGCCTGTGATAGACAAGGGGCAAAAGGAACCATTTGAGGCCTGACATAGACCAGGGGCCAAAGGCACCATTGAATACCAGAGACAGACCAGGAGCCAAATGAAACATTGTATACCAGAGATAGACCAAGGGCCAAAGGGACTATTTGATACAAGGCATCGACCAGGGGCCAAAAGGGACCATTGGATAGCAGGGGTAGACCAGGGGTCAAAGTTACCAATTTATGCCTGTGATAGACAAGGGGCAAAAGGAACCATTTGAGGCCTGGCATAGACCAGGGCCAAATGCACCATTGAATACCAGGGATAGACCAAGAGCCAAATGAAACATTGTATAACAGAGCTAGACCAAGGGCCAAAGGGACCATTTCATACAAGGCATCGACCAGGGGCCAAAAGGGACCATTGGATACCAGGGGTAGACCAGGGGCCAAAGGGACCATGGGATACCAGGGATAGATCAATGGCCAAAAGGACCTTTGGATACCAGGGATAGGCCAGTGGGCAAAGGGACCATTGGATACCAGGATAGACCAGGGGTCAAAGGTACCACATTTGGTGCCTGAGATAGACCTGAGGTGAAAGGCACCATTGAATACCAGGGATAGACCAGGGGCCAAAGGGGCCATTGGATACCAGGGGTAGCCCAAGGGCGAAAAGGACCATTGGATACCAGGGACAGACCAATGGCGGAAGGGACTACTGGATGCCAGGATAGACCAGGGTTCAAAGGGACCATTTGATGCCTGGGATAGACCTGCGGCCAAAGGCGCCATTGAATACCAGGGATAGACCTGGGGCCAAAGGGACCATTGGGTATCAGGGATAGACCAGGGGCCAAAGGAATAATTTGATGCCTGGGATAGACAGGGGGCGAAAGGAACCATTTGATGCCTGGGATAGACCAGGGGCCAAAGGCAAAATTGAATACCAGGGTTAGACCAGGTGCCAAAGATACCATTGGATACCAGGGATAGACTAAGGGCTAAAGGAGGGACCATTGGATACCAGGCATCGACCAGGGGCCAAAGGGACCATTGGATACCAGGGAAAGAACAAGGGCCAAAGGGACCATTGGATACCAGGGAAAGAACAAGGGCGAAAGGGACCATTGGATACCAGGGATAGACCAATGGCCAAAGGGACCATTGGATACCAGGGATAGACCAATGGCCAAAGGGACCATTGGATACCAGGGATGGCCAAGGGCCAAAGGGACCATTGGATATCAGGGGTAGACCAGGGGCGAAAAGGAACCATTTGATGCCTGGGATAGACAGGGGGCAAAAGGAACCATTTGATACCTGGGATAGACCAGGAGCCAAAGGCAATATTGAATACCGGGGATAGACCAGGAGCCAAAGAGACCATTGGATACCAGGTATAGACCAAGGGCCAAAGGGACCATTGGATACCAGGGATAGACCAATGGCCAAAGGGACCATTGGATACCAGGATACACCAGGGGTCAAAGGTGCCATTTGATGCCTTGGATAGACCCGACGCCAAAGGCACCTTTGAATACCAAGGATAGACCACGGGCAAAAGCGACCATTGGATACTAGGGATGACCAAGGGCCAAAGGGTCCACTGGATATCAGGGATAGACCAGGGGCAAAAGGAACCATTTGATGCCTGGGATAGACCAGTGGCCCAAGGTACCATTGAATACCAGGTATAGACCATGAGCCAAAGAGATCATTGAATACTAGGGATAGACCAAGGGCCAAAGGGACCATGGGATACCAGGGATATACCATTGGCCTAAGGGACCATTGGATACCAGGGATAGACCAGTGGCCAAAGCGACTATTAGATACCAGGATAGACCAGGGCTCAAAGGGACCATTTGATGCATGGGAGAGACCTGAGGCCAAAGGAACCATTTGATACCTGGGATAGATCAGGAGCCAAAGGCAATATTGAATACCAGGGATAGACCAGGAGCCAAAGAGACCATTGGATACCAGGTATAGACCAAGGGCGAAAGGGACCATTGGATACCAGGGATAGACCAATGGCCAAAGGGACCATTGCATACCAGGATAGACCAGGGGTCAAAGGTGCCATTTGATGCCTTGGATAGACCCGACGCCAAAGGCACCTTTGAATACCAAGGATAGACCACGGGCAAAAGCGACCATTGGATACTAGGGATGACCAAGGGCCAAAGGGTCCACTGGATATCAGGGATAGACCAGGGGCAAAAGGAACCATTTGATGCCTGGGATAGACCAGTGGCCCAAGGTACCATTGAATACTAAGGATAGACCATGAGCCAAAGAGATCATTGGATACTAGGGATAGACCAAGGGCCAAAGGGACCATGGGATACCAGGGATATACCATTGGCTTAAGGGACCATTGGATACCAGGGATAGACCAGTGGCCAAAGGGACTATTAGATGCCAGGATAGACCAGGGCTCAAAGGGACCGTTTGATGCCTGGGAGAGACCTGAGGCCAAAGCCACCATTGAATACCAGGGATAGACCAAGGCTAGAGGGACCATTGGATAACAGGCATCAACCAGGGGCCAAAGGGACCATTGGATACCAGGGATAGACCAAGCACCAAAGGGACCATTGTATGCCAGGATAGACCAATGGCCAAAGGGACCATTGGATGCCAGGATAGACCAGGATTCAAAGGGACAATGTGATGCCTGGGATAGACCTGAGGCCAAAGGCACCATTGAATACCAGGGATAGACCAGGGGCCAAAGGGACAATTGGATACCAGGGATGACCAAGGGCCAAAGGGACCATTGGATATCAGGGATAGACCAGGGGTGAAAGGAACCATTTGATGCCTGGGATAGGCAGGGGGCAAAAGGAACCATTTGATACCTGGGATAGACCAGGAGCCAAAGGCAATATTGAATACCAGGGATAGACCAGGAGCCAAAGAGACCATTGGATATCTGGTATAGACCTAGGGCCAAAGCGACCATTGGATACCAGGCATCGACTAGGAGCTAAAGGGACCATTGGATACCAGGCATTGACCAGGTGCCAAAGGGACCATTGGATACCAGGGATAGACCAAGGGCCAAAGGCACCACTGGATATCAGGGATAGACCAGGGGCCAAAGGAACTATTTGATGCCTGGGATAGACGAGGGGCAAAAGGAACCCTTTGATGCCTGGGACAGGCCAGGGGCCAAAGGCTCCATTGAATACCACAGATAGACCAGGAGCCAAAGAGACCATTGGATACCAGGGATAGACTAGGGGCCAAAGTAACCATTTGATGCCTGGGATAGACGAGGGGAAAAAGGAACCATTTGATGCCTGGGACAGACCAGGGTCCAAAGCCTCCATTGAATACCAGGGATAGACCAGCAGCAAAAGAGACCATTGGATACCAGGGATAGATCAAGGACCAAAGGGCCCTTGGATACCAGGCATCGGCCAGGGGCCAAAGGGACTATTGGATACCAGGGATAAACCAGGGGCCAAAGGGACCATTCGATACCAGGGATAGACCAGGGGCCAAAGGAACCATTTAATGCCTCGGATAGACAAGGGTCAAAAGGAACCATTTGATCCCAGGGATAGACCAGGGGCCAAAGGGACCATTTGATGCCTGGGATAGACAGGGGGGAAAAAGGCACCATTGAATACCAGGGATAGACCAGGGGCCAAAGGGACGATTGGATAACAGGGATGACCAAGGGCCAAAGGGACTATTGGATAACAGGGATAGACCAGGGGCCAAAGGAACCATTTGATGCCTGGGATAGACAAGGGGCAAAAGGAACCATTTGATGCCTGGGATAGACGAGGGGCAAAAGGAACCCTTCGATGCCCGGGACAGGCCAGGGGCCAAAGGCTCCATTGAATACCAGGGATAGACCAGGAGCCAAAGAGACCATTGGATACCAGGGATAGACCAGGGGCCAAAGGAACCATTTGATACCTGGGATAGACGAAGGGCAAAAGGAACCCTTTGATGCCGGGGACAGGCCAGGGGCCAACGGCTCCATTGAATACCAGGGATAGACCAGGAGCCAAAGAGACCATTGGATACCAGGGATAGACCAAGGACCAAAGGGCCCTTGGATACCAGGCATTGACCAGGGACCAAAGGGACCATTTTATACCAGGGATAAATCAGGGGCCAAAGGGACCATTGGATACCAGGGATAGACCAGGGGCCAAAGGAACCATTTGATGCCTGGGATAGACAAGGGGCAAAAGGAACCATTTGATGCCAGGGATAGACCAGGGGCCAAAGGGACCATTTGATGCCTGGGATAGACAGGGGCAAAAGGCACCATTGAATACCAGGGATAGACCAGGGGCCAAAGGGACCATTGGATATCAGGGATAGACCAGGGGCCAAAGGAACCATTTGATGCCTGGGATAGACAAGGGGCAAAAGGAAACATTTGATGCCAGGGATAGACCAGGGGCCAAAGGGACCATTTGATGCCTGGAATAGACCTGAGGACAAAGGCACCATTGAATACCAGGGATAGACCAGGGGCCAAAGGGACCATTGGATAACAGGGATGACCAAGGGCCAAAGGGACCATTGGATATCAGGGATAGACCAGGGGCAAAAGGAACCATTTGATGCCTGGGATAGACCAGGGCCAAAGGGACCATTGGATACCACTAATAGACCAAGGGCCAAAGGGGGTATCCGGTTAAATTCTCAAATACATATTTTCGAAATGCCATTTTTTCGAAAAGAAAATGCCAGAAAAAAAATGTTTGAATGTTTTTTTTGTTTAGTTAGTAAAAGAAGTGTCAAAAAAACGGGTTTGGGGAGAACCCCCCATTAAAAAAATTAAAATGAAAAAAAAAACATTCGAAAAAAAAAATGTTCAGCTAAATTGTGTCGAGAAAATGGCTTTTGAAAATATTACATTCGAAAATATCACTATAAACCGCCAAAGGGATCATTGGATACCAGGATAGAGCAGGGGTCAAAGGTACCAATTTATGCCTGTGATAGACAAGGGGCAAAAGGAACCATTTGAGGCCTGGCATAGACCAGGGGCCAAAGGCACCATTGAATACCAGAGATAGACCAGGAGCCAAATGAAACATTGTATACCAGAGATAGACCAAGGGCCAAAGGGACTATTTGATACAAGGCATCGACCAGGGGCCAAAAGGGACCATTGGATAGCAGGGGTAGACCAGGGGTCAAAGTTACCAATTTATGCCTGTGATAGACAAGGGGCAAAAGGAACCATTTGAGGCCTGGCATAGACCAGGGCCAAATGCACCATTGAATACCAGGGATAGACCAAGAGCCAAATGAAACATTGTATACCAGAGCTAGACCAAGGGCCAAAGGGACCATTTCATACAAGGCATCGACCAGGGGCCAAAAGGGACCATTGGATACCAGGGGTAGACCAGGGGCCAAAGGGACCATGGGATACCAGGGATAGATCAATGGCCAAAAGGACCTTTGGATACCAGGGATAGGCCAGTGGGCAAAGGGACCATTGGATACCAGGATAGACCAGGGGTCAAAGGTACCACATTTGGTGCCTGAGATAGACCTGAGGTGAAAGGCACCATTGAATACCAGGGATAGACCAGGGGCCAAAGGGGCCATTGGATACCAGGGGTAGCCCAAGGGCGAAAAGGACCATTGGATACCAGGGACAGACCAATGGCGGAAGGGACTACTGGATGCCAGGATAGACCAGGGTTCAAAGGGACCATTTGATGCCTGGGATAGACCTGCGGCCAAAGGCGCCATTGAATACCAGGGATAGACCTGGGGCCAAAGGGACCATTGGGTATCAGGGATAGACCAGGGGCCAAAGGAATAATTTGATGCCTGGGATAGACAGGGGGCGAAAGGAACCATTTGATGCCTGGGATAGACCAGGGGCCAAAGGCAAAATTGAATACCAGGGTTAGACCAGGTGCCAAAGATACCATTGCATACCAGGGATAGACTAAGGGCTAAAGGAGGGACCATTGGATACCAGGCATCGACCAGGGGCCAAAGGGACCATTGGATACCAGGAAAAGAACAAGGGCCAAAGGGACCATTGGATACCAGGGAAAGAACAAGGGTGAAAGGGACCATTGGATACCAGGGATAGACCAATGGCCAAAGGGACCATTGGATACCAGGGATAGACCAATGGCCAAAGGGACCATTGGATGCCAGGATAGACCAGGGGTCAAAGGTGCCATTTGATGCCTGGGATAGACCCGAGGCCAAAGGCACCTTTAAATACCAAGGATAGACCAGGGGCAAAAGCGACCATTTGATACCAGGGATGACCAAGGGCCAAAGGGACCACTGGATATCAGGCATAGACCTGCAAAAGGAACCATTTGATACCTGGGATAGACCAGTGGCCCAAGGAACCATTAAATACCAGGGATAGACCATGAGCCAAAGAGACCATTGGATACCAGGGATAGACCAAGGGCCAAAGGGACCATGGGATACCAGGGATAGACCAGGGCCAAAGGGACAATTGGATACCAGGGATAGAACAGGGGCCAAAGGGACCATTGGCTACCAGGGATAGACCAAGGGCCAAAGCCACCATTGGATACCAGGAATAGACCAATGGCCAAAGGGACCATTGGATACCAGGGATAGACCAATGGCCAAAGGGACCATTGGAAACGAGGGATAGACCAATGGCCAAAGGGACCATTGGATACCAGGGATAGACCAGGGGCAAAAGGGACCATTGGATACCAGGGATGACCAAGGGCCTAAGGGACCATTGGATACCAGGGATAGACCAAGGGCTTAAGGGACATTTGGATACCAGGGATAGACCAGGGCTAAAGGGGACCATTTGATGCCGGGGATAGACCTGAGGCCAAATGCACCATTGAATACCAGGGATAGACCAGGGGCCAAAGGGACCATTGGATACCAGGGGTGACCAAGGGCCAAAGGCACCATTGGATATCAGGGATAGACCAGGGGCCAAATGAACCATTTGATGCCTGGGATAGGCAAGGGGCCAAAGGCACCATTTAATACCAGGGATAGGCCAAGTGCAAAAGGAACCATTTGATGCCTGGAATAGACCAGGGGCCAAAGGCACAATTGCATACCAGGGATAGACCAGGAGCCAAAGAGAACATTGGATACCAGGGATAGACCAAGGGCCAAAGGGACCATTGCAAACCAGGATAGACCAGGTCTCAAAGGTACCATTTGATGCCTGGGATAGACCCTAGGCCAAAGGCACTATTGAATACCAGGGATAGACCAGGGGCCAAAGGGACCATTGGATACCATGGATGACCAAGGGCCAAAAAGACCATTGGATACCAGGCGAGACCAGGGCTCAAAGGTACCATTTGATGCCTGGGATAGACCCGAGGCCAAAGTCACTATTGAATTCCAGTGATAGATCAGGGGTCCAAGGGACCATTGGATACCATGGATGACCAAGAGCCAAAGAGATCATTGGAGATTAGGCATAGACCAGGGGCAAAAGGAACCAGTTGATGCCTGGGATAGACATGGGGCCAAAGGCTCCATTGGATACCAGGGATAGACCAAGGGTTAAAGGGACCATTGGATACCAGGCATCGACCAGGGGCCAAAGGAACCATGGGATACCAGGGAAAGACCAAGTACCAAAGGGACCATTGGATGCTAGGATAGACCAATGGCCAAAGGGACCATTGGATGCCAGGATAGAAAAGGGGCAAAAGGAACCATTTGATGCCTGGGATAGACCAGGGGCCAAAGGCACAATTGCATACCAGGGATAGACCAGGAGCCAAAGAGAACATTGGATACCAGGGATAGACCTAGGGCCAAAGGGACCATTGGATACCAGGCATCGACCAGGGGCCAAAGGGACCCTTGGATACCAGGGATAGACCCGGAGACAAAGAGACCATTGCAAATCAGGATAGACCAGGGCTCAAAGGTACCATTTGATACCTGGGATAGACCTGAGGCCAAAGGCACTATTGAATACCAGGGATAGACCAGGGGCCAAAGGGACCATTGGATACCATGGATGACCAAGGGCCAAAGAGACCATTGGATACCAGGAGAGACCAGGGCTCAAAGGGACCATTTGATGCCGGGGATAGACCTGAGGCCAAAGGTACCATTGAATACCAGGGATAGACCGGGGGCCGAAGGGACCATTGGATACCAGGGGTGACCAAGGGCCAAAGGCACCATTGGATATCAGGGATAGACCAGGGGCCAAAGGAACCATTTGATTCCTGGGATATACAACGGGCCAAAGGCACCATTGAATACCAGGGATAGGCCAGGTGCGAAATGAACCATTTGATGCAAGGGATAGAAAAGGGGCAAAAGGAACCATTTGATGCCTGGGATAGACCAGGGGCCAAAGGCACAATTGCATACCAGGGATAGACCAGGAGCCAAAGAGAACATTGGATACCAGGGATAGACCAAGGGCCAAAGGGACCATCGGATACCAGAAAACGACCAGTAGCCAAAGGGACCATTGAATACCAGGGATAGACCAGGGGCCAAAGGGATCATTGTATATCAGGGATAGACCAGGGGCCAAAGGAACCATTTGATGCCTGGGATAGACAAGGGGCAAAAGGAACCATTTGATGTCTGGGATAGACCAGGGGCCAAAGGCACCATTGAATACCAGGAATAGACCAGGAGCCAAAGAGACCATTGGATACCAGGCATCGACCAGGAGCCAAAGGGACCATTGAAAACCACGGATAGACCAGGGGCGAAAGGGACCATTGGATATCAGGGATAGACCAGGGTCAAAGGAACCATTTGATGCCTGGGATAGACAAGGGGCTAAAGGAAACATTTGATGCCAGGGATAGACCAGGGGCCAAAGGGACCATTTGATGCCTGGAATAGACCTGAGGACAAAGGCACCATTGAATACCCGGGATAGACCAGGGGCCAAAGGGACCATTGCATAACAGGGATGACGAAGGGCCAAAGGGACCATTGGATATCAGGGATAGACCAAGGGCCAAAGCCACCATTGGATACCAGGAATAGACCAATGGCCAAAGGGACCATTGGATACCAGGGATAGACCAATGGCCAAAGGGACCATTGGAAACGAGGGATAGACCAATGGCCAAAGGGACCATTGGATACCAGGGATAGACCAGGGGCAAAAGGGACCATTGGATACCAGGGATGACCAAGGGCCTAAGGGACCATTGGATACCAGGGATAGACCAAGGGCTTAAGGGACATTTGGATACCAGGGATAGACCAATGGCCAAAGGGACAATTGGATACCAGGATAGACCAGGGCTAAAAGGGACCATTTGATGCCGGGGATAGACCTGAGGCCAAATGCACCATTGAATACCAGGGATAGACCAGGGGCCAAAGGGACCATTGGATGCCAGGGGTGACCAAGGGCCAAAGGCACCATTGGATATCAGGGATAGACCAGGGGCCAAATGAACCATTTAATGCCTGGGATAGACAAGGGGCCAAAGGCACCATTGAATACCAGGGATAGGCCAGGTGCAAAAGGAACCATTTGATGCCTGGGATAGACCAGGGGCCAAAGGCACAATTGCATACCAGGGATAGACCAGGAGCCAAAGAGAACATTGGATACCAGGGATAGACCAAGGGCCAAAGGGACCATTGCAAACCAGGATAGACCAGGTCTCAAAGGTACCATTTGATGCCTGGGATAGACCCTAGGCCAAAGGCACTATTGAATACCAGGGATAGACCAGGGGCCAAAGGGACCATTGGATACCATGGATGACCAAGGGCCAAAGAGACCATTGGATACCAGGCGAGACCAGGGCTCAAAGGTACCATTTGATGCCTGGGATAGACCCGAGGCCAAAGTCACTATTGAATTCCAGTGATAGACCAGGGGTCCAAGGGACCATTGGATACCATGGATGACCAAGAGCCAAAGAGATCATTGGAGATTAGGCATAGACCAGGGGCAAAAGGAACCAGTTGATGCCTGGGATAGACATGGGGCCAAAGGCTCCATTGGATACCAGGGATAGACCAAGGGTTAAAGGGACCATTGGATACCAGGCATCGACCAGGGGCCAAAGGAACCATGGGATACCAGGGAAAGACCAAGTACCAAAGGGACCATTGGATGCTAGGATAGACCAATGGCCAAAGGGACCATTGGATGCCAGGATAGAAAAGGGGCAAAAGGAACCATTTGATGCCTGGGATAGACCAGGGGCCAAAGGCACAATTGCATACCAGGGATAGACCAGGAGCCAAAGAGAACATTGGATACCAGGGATAGACCAAGGGCCAAAGGGACCATTGGATACCAGGCATCGACCAGGGGCCAAAGGGACCCTTGGATACCAGGGATAGACCCAGAGACAAAGAGACCATTGCAAATCAGGATAGACCAGGGCTCAAAGGTACCATTTGATACCTGGGATAGACCTGAGGCCAAAGGCACTATTGAATACCAGGGATAGACCAGGGGCCAAAGGGACCATTGGATACCATGGATGACCAAGGGCCAAAGAGACCATTGGATACCAGGAGAGACCAGGGCTCAAAGGGACCATTTGATGCCGGGGATAGACCTGAGGCCAAAGGCACCATTGAATACCAGGGATAGACCGGGGGCCAAAGGGACCATTGGATACCAGGGGTGACCAAGGGCCAAAGGCACCATTGGATATCAGGGATAGACCAGGGGCCAAAGGAACCATTTGATTCCTGGGATATACAAGGGGCCAAAGGCACCATTGAATACCAGGGATAGGCCAGGTGCGAAATGAACCATTTGATGCAAGGGATAGAAAAGGGGCAAAAGGAACCATTTGATGCCTGGGATAGACCAGGGGCCCAAGACACCATTGACTACCAGTGATAGACCAGGAGCCAAAGAGACCATTGGATACCAGGGATAGACCAAGGGCCTAAGGGACCATTGGCTACCAGGGATAGATCAATGGCCAAAGGGACCATTGGATACCAGGATAGAGCAGGGCTCAAAGGGACCATTTGATGCCTGGGATAGACCTGAGGCCAAAGGCACCATTGGATATCAGGAATAGACCAGGGGCCAAAGGAACCATTTGATGCCTGGGTTAGACAAGGGGCCAAAGGCACCATTGAATACCAGGGATAGAAGAGGTGCCAAAGGAACCATTTGATGACTGGGATAGTAAAGGGGGAAAGGGAACCATTTGATGCCTGGGATAGACCAGGGGCCAAAGGCACAATTGCATACCAGGTATAGACCAGGAGCCAAAGGGACCATTGAATACCAGGGATAGACCAGGGGCCAAAGGGACCATTGGATACCAGGGATGACCAAGGGCCAAATGCACCATTGGATGTCACGGATAGACCAGGGGCCAAAGGAACATTTTGATGCCTGGGATAGACAAGGGGCCAAAGGCACCATTGAATACCAGGGATAGACCAGGTGCCAAAGGAACGATTTGATGCCTGGGATAGAAAAGGGAGAAAGGGAACCATTTGATGCCTGGGATAGACCAGGGGCCAAAGGCACAATTGCATACCAGGGATAGACCAGGAGCCAAAGAGAACATTGGATACCAGGGATAGACCAAGGGCCAAAGGGACCATCGGATACCAGAAAACAACCAATAGCCAAAGGGACCATTGAATACCAGGGATAGACCAGGGGCCAAAGGGACCATTGTATATCAGGGATAGACCAGGGGCCAAAGGAACCATTTGATGCCTGGGATAGACAAGGGGCAAAAGGAACCATTTGATGTCTGGGATAGACCAGGGGCCAAAGGCACCATTGAATACCAGGAATAGACCAGGAGCCAAAGAGACCATTGGATACCAGGCATCGACCAGGAGCCAAAGGGACCATTGAAAACCACGGATAGACCAGGGGCGAAAGGGACCATTGGATATCAGGGATAGACCAGGGGCCAAAGGAACCATTTGATGCCTGGGATAGACAAGGGGCTAAAGGAAACATTTGATGCCAGGGATAGACCAGGGGCCAAAGGGACTATTTGATGCCTGGAATAGACCTGAGGACAAAGGCACCATTGAATACCCGGGATAGACCAGGGGCCAAAGGGACCATTGCATAACAGGGATGACGAAGGGCCAAAGGGACCATTGGATATCAGGGATAGACCAAGGGCCAAAGTGGGTATCCAGTTAAATCCTCGAATACATATTTTCGAAATGCCATTTTTTTTTAAAAGAAAATGCTGGATAAATAAAATAAAAAAAAATGTTCAAATGTTTTTTTTTATTTTATGTTGTTTTTGTTTAGTTAGTAAAAAAAAGTGTCAGAAAACAGGAGTTTGGGGGGACACCCCCCATTTAAAACATTAAAATGAAGAAAAAAAAATGTTCGGCTAAATTGTGTCGAGAAAATGGCTTTCGAAAATATTACATTCGAAAATATCACTATAAACCGCCAAAGGCACCATTGGATACCAGGATAGACCAGGGGTCAAACATAAATTTATGCCTGTGATAGACAAGGGGCAAAAGGAACCATTTGAGGCCTGGTATAGACCAGGGGCCAAAGGCACCATTGCATACCAGGGATAGACCAGGAGCCAAATGAAACATTGTATACCAGAGATAGACCAAGGGCCAAAGGGACCATTTGATACAAGGCATCAACCAGGGGCCAAAGGGACCATTGGATACCAAGGGTAGACCAGGGGCCAAAGGGACCATGGGATACCAGGGGTAGACCAGGGGCCAAAAGGACCATTGGATACCAGGGATAGGCCAGTGGGCAAAGGGACCATTGGATACCAGGGATAGACCAGGGGTCAAAGGGACCATTGGATACCAGGATAGACAAGCTCTCAAAGGTACCATTTGATGCCTGGGATAGAAACGAGGCCAAAGGCACTATTGAATACCAGGGATAGACCAGGGGCCAAAGGGACCATTGGATACTTGGGATAGACCAGGGGCCAAAGGGACCATTGGATACCATGGATAGACCAAGGGCCAAAGGGACCATTGGATATCAGGGATAGAACAGGGGCCAAAGGAACCATTTGATGCCTGGGATAGACGAGGGCAAAAGGAACACTTTGATGCCTGGGACAGGCCAGGGGCCAAAGGCTCCATTGAATACCAGGGATAGACCAGGGGCCAAAAAAAACATTTGATGCCTGGGATAGATGAGGGGCAAAAGGAACCATTTCATGCCTGGGACAGACCAGGGGCTAAAGCATCCATTGAATACCAGGGATAGACCAGGAGCCAAAAAGACCATTTGATACCAGGGATAGACCAAGGACCAAAGGGCCCTTGGATACCAGACATCGACCAGGGGCCAAAGGGACCATTGGATACCAGGGATAAACCAGGGGCCAAAGGGACCATCGGATACCAGGGATAGACCAGGGGCCAAAGGAACCATTTGATGCCAGGGATAGACCAGGGGCCAATGGGACCATTTGATACCTGGAATAGACCTGAGGACAAAGGCACCATTGAATTCCAGGGATAGACCAGGGGCCAAAGGGACCATTGGATAACAGGGCTGACCAAGGGCCAAAGGGACTATTGGATAACAGGGATAGACCAGGGGCCAAATGTACCATTTGATCCCTGGGATAGACAAGGGGCAAAAGGACCATTGGATACCAGGGATAGGCCAGTGGGCAAAGGGACCATTGGATACCAGGATAGAGCAGGGGTCAAAGGTACCATTTGGTGCCTGAGATAGACCTGAGGTGAAAGGCACCATTGAATTCCAGGGATAGACCAGGGGCCAAAGGGACCATTGGATGACAGGGCTGACCAACGGCCAAAGGGACTATTGGATAACAGGGATAGACCAGGGGCCAATGGGACCATTTGATACCTGGAATAGACCTGAGGACAAAGGCACCATTGAATTCCAGGGATAGACCAGGGGCCAAAGGGACCATTGGATAACGGGGCTGACCAAGGGCCAAAGGGATATTGGATAACAGGGATAGACCAGGGGCCAAATGTACCATTTGATCCCTGGGATAGACAAGGGGCAAAAGGACCATTGGATACCAGGGATAGGCCAGTGGGCAAAGGGACCATTGGATACCAGGATAGAGCAGGGGTCAAAGGTACCATTTGGTGCCTGAGATAGACCTGAGGTGAAAGGCACCATTGAATTCCAGGGATAGACCAGGGGCCAAAGGGACCATTGGATGACAGGGCTGACCAACGGCCAAAGGGACTATTGGAGTAACAGGGATAGACCAGGGGCCAAATGAACCATTTGATCCCTGGGATAGACAAGGGGCAAAAGGACCATTGGATACCATGGATAGGCCAGTGGGCAAAGGGACGATTGGATACCAGGATAGACCAGGGGTCAAAGGTACCATTTGGTGCCTGAGCTAGACCTGAGGTGAAAGGCACCATTGAATACCAGGGATAGACCAGGGGCCAAAGGGGCCATTGGATACCAGGGATAGACCAAGGGCGAAAAGGACCATTGAATACCAGGGACAGACCAATGGGCGAAGAGACCACTGGATGCCAGGATAGACCAGGGTTCAAAGGGACCATTTGTTGCCTGGGATAGATCTGCGGCCAAAGGCGCCATTGAATACCAGGGTTAGACCAGGGGCCAAAGGGACCATTGGATATCAGGGATAGACCAGGGGGCCAAAGGAATCATTTGATGCCTGGGATAGACAGGGGGCAAAAGGCACAATTGAATACCATTAATAAACCAGGAGCCAAAGAGACCATTGGATATCAGGGATAGACCAGGGGCCAAAGGAATAATTTGATGCCTGGGATAGTCAGGGGGCAAAAGGAACCATTTGATGCCTGGGATAGACCAGGGGCCAAAGGCAAAATTGAATACCAGGGATAGACCAGGAGCCAAAGAGACCATTGGATACCAGGGATAGACTAAGGGCTAAAGGAGGGACCATTGGATACCAGGCATCGACCAGGGGCCAAAGGGACCATTGGATACCAGGGATAGACCAAGGGCCAAAGGGACCACTGGATATCAGGGATAGACCAGGGGCCAAAGGAACCATTTGATGCCTGGGATAGACGAGGGGCAAAATGAACCCTTTGATGCCTGGGACAGGCCAGGGGCCAAAGGCTCCATTCAATACCAGGGATCGACAAGGGGCCAAAGGAACCATTTGATGCCTGGGATAGACGAGGGGAAAAAGGAACCATTTGATGCCTGGGACAGACCAGGGGCCAAAGCCTCCATTGAATACCAGGGATAGACCAGGAGCAAAAGAGACCATTGGATACTAGGGATAGACCAAGGACCAAAGGTCCCTTGGATACCAGGCATCGACCAGGGGCCAAAGGGACCATTGGATACCAGGGATAAACCAGGGGCCAAAGGGACCATTGGATACCAGGGATAGACCAGGGGCCAAAGGAACCATTTGATGCCTGGGATAGACAAGGGGCAAAAGGAACCATTTGATGCCAGGGATAGACCAGGGGCCAAAGGGAACATTTGATGCCTGGAATAGACAGGAGGCAAAAGGCACCATTGAATACCAGGGATAGACCAGGGGCCAGAGGGACCATTGGATAACAGGAATGACCAAGGGCCAAAGGGACTATTGGATAACAGGGATAGACCAGGGGCCAAAGGAACCATTTGATGCCTGGGATAGACAAGGGGCAAAATGAACCATTTGATGCCTGGGACAGACCAGGGACCAAAGGGACCATTGGATGCCAGGCATCGACCAGGGGCCAAAGGGACCATTGGATACCAGGGATAGACCCGGGGCCAAAGATACCATTGGATACCAGGATAGACCAGGGCTCAAAGGTACCATTTGATGCCTGGGATAGACCCGAGGCCAAAGGCAATATTGAATACCAGGGATAGACCAGGGGCCAAAGGGACCATTGAATACCATGAATGTCCAAGGGCCAAAGAGACCATTGGATACCAGGGATAGACCCGGGGCCAAAGAGACCATTGGATACCAGGATAGACCAGGGCTCAAAGGTACCATTTGATGCCTGGGATAGACCCGAGGCTAAAGGCACTATTGAATACCAGGGATAGACCAGGGGCCAAAGGCGATGACCACGGGCCAAAGAGACCAATGGATACCAGGATGGACCAGGGCTCAAAGGTACCATTTGATGCCTGGGATAGACCCGAGGCCAAAGGCACTATTGAATACCAGGGATAAACCAGGGGCCAAAGGGACCATTGGATACCATGAATGTCCAAGGGCCAAAGAGACCATTGGAGATCAGGGATAGACCAGGGGAAAAAGGAACCATTTCATACATGGGATGGACATGGTGCCAAAGGTACCATTGGATACCGGGGATAGACCAGGGGCTAAAGGAACCATTGGATACCAGGCATCGCCCAGGGGCCAAAAGGAACCATTGGATACCAGGGATAGACCAAGTACCAAATTGACCATTGGATGCCAGAATAGACCAATGGCCAAAGGGACCATTGGATGCCAGGATAGAACAGGTTTCAAAGGGACCATTTTTTGCCTGGGATAGACCTGAGGCCAAAGGCACCATTGAATACCAGGGATAGACCAGGGGCCAAAGGGACAATTGGATACCAGGGATAACCAAGGGCCAAAGGGACCATTAGATATCAGGGATAGACCAGGGACGAAAGGAACCATTTGATGCCTGGGATAGACAGGGGGCAAAAGGAACCATTTGATACCAGGGATAGACCAGGAGCCAAAGAGACCATTGGATACCAGGTATAGACCAATGGCCAAAGAGACCATTGGATACCAGGCATCGACTAGGGGCCAAAGGGACCATTGGATACCAGGGATAGACCAGGGGGCAAAGGGACCATTGGATACCAGGGAAAGAACAAGGGCGAAAGGGACCATTGGATACCAGGGATAGACCAATGGCCAAAGGGACCATTGGATACCAGGGATAGACCAATGGCCAAAGGGACCATTGGATGCCAGGATAGACCAGGGGTCAAAGGTGCCATTTGATGCCTGGGATAGACCCGAGGCCAAAGGCACCTTTAAATACCAAGGATAGACCACGGGCAAAAGCGACCATTTGATACCAGGGATGACCAAGGGCCAAAGGAACCACTGGATATCAGGCATAGACCTGCAAAAGGAACCATTTGATACCTGGGATAGACCAGTGGCCCAAGGTACCATTAAATACCAGGGATAGACCATGAGCCAAAGAGACCATTGGATACCAGGGATAGACAAAGGGCCAAAGGGACCATGGGATACCAGGGATAGACCAGGGCCAAAGGGACAATTGGATACCAGGGATAGAACAGGGGCCAAAGGGACCATTGGCTACCAGGGATAGACCAAGGGCCAAAGCCACCATTGGATACCAGGAATAGACCAATGGCCAAAGGGACCATTGGATAGCAGGGATAGACCAATGGCCAAAGGGACCATTGGAAACGAGGGATAGACCAATGGCCAAAGGGACCATTGGATATCAGGGATAGACCAGGGGCAAAAGGGACCATTGGATACCAGGGATGACCAAGGGCCTAAGGGACCATTGGATACCAGGGATAGACCAAGGGCTTAAGGGACATTTGGATACCAGGGATAGACCAATGGCCAAAGGGACAATTGGATACCAGGATAGACCAGGGGCCAAAGGGACCATTGTATACCAGGGGTGACCAAGGGCCAAAGGCACCATTGGATATCAGGGATAGACCAGGGGCCAAATGAACCATTTTATGCCTGGGATAGACAAGGGGCCAAAGGCACCATTGAATACCAGGGATAGGCCAGGTGCAAAATGAACCATTTGATGCCTGGGATAGACCAGGGGCCAAAGGCACAATTGCATACCAGGGATAGACCAGGAGCCAAAGAGAACATTGGATACCAGGGATAGACCAAGGGCCAAAGGGACCATTGCAAACCAGGATAGACCAGGTCTCAAAGGTACCATTTGATGCCTGGGATAGACCCTAGGCCAAAGGCACTATTGAATACCAGGGATAGACCAGGGGCCAAAGGGACCATTGGATACCATGGATGACCAAGGGCCAAAGAGACCATTGGATACCAGGCGAGACCAGGGCTCAAAGGTACCATTTGTTGCCTGGGATAGACCCGAGGCCAAAGTCACTATTGAATTCCAGTGATAGACCAGGGGTCCAAGGGACCATTGGATACCATGGATGACCAAGAGCCAAAGAGATCATTGGAGATTAGGCATAGACCAGGGGCAAAAGGAACCAGTTGATGCCTGGGATAGACATGGGGCCAAAGGCTCCATTGGATACCAGGGATAGACCAAGGGTTAAAGGGACCATTGGATACCAGGCATCGACCAGGGGCCAAAGGAACCATGGGATACCAGGGAAAGACCAAGTACCAAAGGGACCATTGGATGCTAGGATAGACCAATGGCCAAAGGGACCATTGGATGCCAGGATAGAAAAGGGGCAAAAGGAACCATTTGATGCCTGGGATAGACCAGGGGCCAAAGGCACAATTGCATACCAGGGATAGACCAGGAGCCAAAGAGAACATTGGATACCAGGGATAGACCAAGGGCCAAAGGGACCATTGGATACCAGGCATCGACCAGGGGCCAAAGGGACCCTTGGATACCAGGGATAGACCCGGAGACAAAGAGACCATTGCAAATCAGGATAGACCAGGGCTCAAAGGTACCATTTGATACCTGGGATAGACCTGTAAGGATATTTGGCGTGTTACAGCACAGAGTACAGCACTACTACACAGGTAGCAAACAGCACAGAGTACAGCACTACTGCACAGGTAGCAATTTTTTTTTTGCAGCACCACCACAAGGGTGCAGTGCATTGCTATATGTGTTACCAGATTAACAAGGAAAGACAGGCCATTCAGTCAAAAACGATTTTAACATATAAGATGCAAATCTATTTTTACAGTTAAAAGCACATGTGCACACCCAAAAATGCACACTATTTTTCACCTGAAATGCCTATGGTGCGAGAGACACATTTGAAAATAATAACTAACCTTACTGACAACTAACCTGACTAATGAAACATAATCCACTAATAAAAATGTGTCTCCACTGCAGAATTAGGCCTATTCTGAAAGTGAACTTTTAAACGCACATCCATTTTTTTTTCTGTTCTCTCTGCTGCCCTGTCCACATAACTACAGGAAGCAAATGGGCTCGAAAGAACAGGAAATCAGTTGGTTACAAAGTATTACTATAAAAATGAGCCATTGTGTAGAGAAGGAGGAGATGGCGTGATTAATTCTGATTGGAGCAGCGTCATAGCAAGTATCATGCTAGAGGGAGTGATCGGGCTTTTTGCTGGGGGAAGTTTGAGGGAGGAGAAAGTCAGTCAAGATTGGGGAGAGCTGAAAGAAGGACCTTTCCACTGGCTGAGGCATTCCTATCTGCAAAAGCTGAGAATTCCAGGCAATGACCCCGGTTTGAGAAGGCAAGCGTTCCTTTTTACTGGAGTTAATCTTCAAGGGAGCCACATTCAGAAAGAGAACAGCCAAAGAGAACAACTAAAAAGATAAGGTAATTACGGAAGTGTGGGAGCTGAGTGTGTACGATAATATGCAGTCAGTGTAGGATTCCTGTGCATGCCTTAATCAAATGCTAATGTTGCAATTTGAGTTCTGTTCTCCGCCACTCTCTTTGCAGTGTGTCATAGACAATGCTTTTACTGTATCATTTTATTTATTTCTGTAAAGAATGAGATCGTGTTTAATTGCAACTTTTATAATACAGAAAAATATTTGAAAACAGACGGGTGGTGTATTTACTATTTACCATTACAATGCTGATGATGTGGGGAGATTTTAAACAGTGCAATGGTCATTTTAAGACAGATGTGTGCATGTCAGATTCAGTATGAACAGTTGTGAGTGACTGTAGCATAGCTCGTTGGAGGTACATGAGCCAACGGGAAGAGAGACTCTCTGAACATAGCTCCCTACCGTATATAAGGTAGTGGAAATTACCACAAGATTACCATATATAGCTCTCTGTCGTAAATAAGTCAGTGAGATCGCCCATGGTGGCACACTAACACTAACACTGAAAAATGTGGTATTCCTAAAATGTAGGTCTGAGGTCTCTCTAGTGATTACACGAAAAATCTAAGCAAAGATAAGGGATTCTGGACATTGGGGCCACAAATAAAACAAGGGAATTATGCTCACCAAAATACCACCAACCACGCCTACCACCCACGCATACCAAATATGCATGCCTGGGTGCTGAAATAATGCATGTTCACTGTATTATTGTTGTACATGGCCCAATCTGAATACAAGGAGTGATTGTTGCTAAGTTATATTTCGGCGGTAAGAAAATACCGTCAGGCCCCAAATCTCCACAAAATACCCTACATATTTATGGTGCGTTGCAGGCCGGGAAAGTGATCATAGAGTACCTACTGGGCGTGGCAAGCGTGTCTCACACTGCCATTTGCACATTAAAGGGAACCCATTTTATAATAGCACTGTGCCACTAAAAACGAATTTCAGAATGTCACAAAGGGAAACCACATTCTCAGATCTAGTGCAATATTTAGAGGCAAAGTTATTTGCACATGGGAATTGGTCTTCGAATAGCACGTTAGAATGGAGTAACCGCATTCAGGGTGAGGTGCAGAAAGAAAAACTAGACAATATTTTTGCAGAAGGCAGCATAATTCAGGTCTGCCTTACAAGATTATTGAATGCAGCCGATAAAAGTGCAGAGAAAGACTGTTTAATACGGCTATGCGGCAAAATATGGTTTATTTTAAACAAGTCCCTGCGAATGCAAGAGAATGATACTCAGCTAATTAGCAGGTTAAAGACTGAATTAGAGGGGGCAAGTAAAAATCAGGAAATGTTGAGAGCAGAATTGGATGTATGCCAAAAAGACATGTAATTAAAATGCAGAGACTTTGATACTCAGTTATCCAAAAGCAAGAAACAATTTGAAGATAGTGAGCAAGAATTGGCACACTTAAAAGCCTTAGTGGATCACATTAGGCAGGATAAAGATGAGGTTGTTTCAGAAATGCAGATTTTACAAAAAGAACATTGTGAAAAAGAAGGTGATCTCCAGAGTGCAGAACAAGAAATGATTAAAATGATCCAAGAAAGAGACAAGAGAAATAAAGAGTTCAATGAATGCCAAATGCAAATGTGCGAAATGCAGGAGGTGATTAATAAAATGAGTGATGAAAATAATTATTTGCAAAATGAAGCAACCAGACTCCTTAAAAGGTGTAAGGACTTAGAACAGCAAATGTGCATTCCCAGGTCCCAGGAGAGGCGGCAGGGTACCACATTCAATGGAGTGGAGGTGAATTCTAGCTCTGCCCAAAGAGCTAGTGCTCCAGTGACTGGGCCGGTGACTGAACTTGGTTGCAGCGCCCTTGGGGGATTTGATACTCCCATTGGGGGCAGCCACCAATATCATACACCTGAAAACAGGATTGAATCACAAAATAGTGCAATTCCATGTATTGCAACAAGTAGCCCCATAAAAATAATGAAATCCATTAAAGCCCTGATCAAACCATTTAAAAAGGGAGGTGAATGCTGCATTGAGGATCACTTAGAAGCGGTGCATGACATTTTTAAAGCACTCCAGATACCTAAGGAACAGTACAGACAATATTTTCATTTAACTTTAGATGCCCCGACGGCCAGCATCATAAGGGGATTAAATGAACAGCAGAATATGACATGGCTGGAGTTTGAAAAAGAAATTAGGCATCATTTTTCTCCTTTTCAGTCATTGCAGGAGGCAAAGAAAGTCGCGTACACAATTACTGCTGGACCTAATACATCCCCTCGCCAATTTTTACAAGACTTAAAAAGAGCATTCTCTCGCTTTGATGTATCTTTTGACTCAAATTCCAATGAGTTTAAAACTGCATACTTCTATGGGCTACAGAAAGACATCATATCCCAATTGGTCCGTGAATTTGACCGTGACAAGTCCCTTGAATGGATTGTACATCAAAGCACAAAGCTATATGAGGTACTCTATTGTCAGGGTAGAGAAAGTGATAAAATGAAAGATACTAGGCCTAAATCTAAAGAACCCTCAGCCACAGTAATGGAAATCAGGTCAGCCAAAATGTCCCTTGAGTCTGCTCAAAGCCAAGGTAAAAATAATGTGACACCTGAACAAAGGGGTAATCAACAAAGATCGCCATTTCCTGTACCAATGTTCCAAACACATGATCCTAGTAATAGAGAGAGCTACATCAGCCCTAGGTATTTAGGGGATAGACCCCGGGTAGGATATCGGCCTGATATGGCAGGTATGAACAATAACCAGAGACAAAATCAAGATCAAAGAAATGATGGTCCCTACCAGTCATTGGGGACACAGAGTAGGTTTGATCCCAACACCATGATATATGGTAATCAGGATAGGCCCCGATATGTGGATCGATTTACTGATAATGGAAATCAACATAGGGGCCAGTACCCACAATCTGAGAGACAGGACATGAGGCAAAACGTGAACTACAGTCCACGCCAGTACAATGATTCCCCACCAGGGGACTATAATCAAAGGATGGGTGCAACCCGCTCCCCTCCACAAATGAATCAAGAGTTCAGAAACCATCCCAACCGACATCAATCACCTGAGAGGTATCAGAATAGATCCAATCAGGGGGAAAACAACCAACATCGACCTAGGCCACAGAAAGAGGATCCTAGAGAGATGGAAAGGTTCCAGTGCCTTGAGGCCCAAGTGAAAATGTTAGCTGAGCAAATAGGAAAGCTCTATACAGCGCAAAAACAACCTTCCAAAGAGGGGGCTGATGGCCATAGCAATGACCGGGGGGCTTCCGAAAAGTGACTAAGTACTCATGATAACTGCAGTGCCAAAATGACTGATTGCTCTGATATAATTTTGCATAACGACTCTGAGATGCCTAATGGATTAAAAATGAAAGTACCAGTAAATGAAATTGTGACAGAAAGTGCAAATACTTCTAAAAAAGAGGTACGGTTTAACTTAGAGCTAAATAAAACAGTAAAGATTTGCACAAATGAAAAAGAAACATTAGGAATTCCAAAAGAACAAAGGGACAGATTTAAGAAAAATGACTCATGCATGGGGAATACCAGTGAACAGGGAGTAAGTGGGGATGCCATAGCTCCTTCCCTGGGCAAGCAAAACAATGACCAAACACAGACAGAAAAAGGAAATACTCACAAGGAGGGTACAAGTCAATCACCTGAAGAATTCTTTGAGCCACATATTTTTGAAGAGGCTGAAAGGGCTGGTATCACACTAAATGATCACAAATGCACAGAATTAAAAAATGACAAATTGCTGAATGATGTTGTTACACATGTTCAGTTGGAGGATTGTAATGTGGTCTCTGATGTTACCCAGATGGATGGGCGAACAGTGGCCACACTCCAAAAAACCTCTGAACATGGAGAAATGAATAAAATCTCTCGCACAGAAATGGGTAAAAAGGAGGGAAAAATGTCTTTTCATTTACCAATGTGCTTAGCCAAAAGTGAAAAAGATCTGAGAAAGGTGAGCCCTGAAATCAGTAAGAATTCACATTTCTTATGTGTATTAGAGGAAGTTGAGGACAGATATTATGCACCCATCACTGTAGAAGAAAAATGCCACACCTTTGCTATGATTGACACTGGCGCACAGGCCACAATTATGTCCAAGGAGCTGGTAAAGAGTATCAATGAAGGGAGGCCTCCACAGAGTCAGATCACAGTGAAGGCAAATCAAGGCCCAGTGCATAACTTTAATGGGGAGGAGGTGCCCATCATAGGTGTAACTGAGGTTGACATAAAAATAGGAAAGCACAGAATGAAACAAGAGGTATTGATCACATCTATTTGTGAAATTCCATTTCTGATGGGGACAGATTGCCTGAAAAGATTGTCTCCTCTCATAGATGGGGTGAATGGAGTGCTGTGGTCCTTAACCAAAAAACCATTGAGGCCTAAGAAACTAAAATCACAAAACAGCAATATAAATGAATGTCACACCGTTGCCAAAACAAATGATGCTGTGGAGGTATATCTCCAGAATAGCTGCATACCTAGTGTCACTGTTATATTAATGTGTCAAGACAAAATGCAGAGCGACAATGAAAAACTACCTGTACAAATATACTTGGACCCAAGGAAAGATTGGCAGACTGCCATAGATGAGCACACATTACGTTTCTATTTAAAAGAGAAAACATGCAAACAGAATATTGCTCCTAAAACAGATTCAGAAAAACACATTACCACTCTGGCAGAAATACACATGGAAGATGAGCAACCATGGGTTCATGTTGGTATAAATGATTATCTTAAAACAATAAAAGCCACTTTAGCGCTTGAACATGAAAGGAGTTTCATTAATGAGAAATTGTTGCAAAAAATTATGGAGAGGAAAGAAATCCCGAAATTTAGGATTAAAAACCAATATGTTTCTGGGTTGGACAGTCCAGACTTTGAAAACCGAATTGCAGGCAGACGCATGCTTAAAATTAGCATTGGGCAGAAAACAATTTACCATAATGTATGGATAGTGAGTGGAGCACAAAATGAATTTTACATGGGCAATGACATCATGCACAGAATGTGTATGGTGTTAGATTTCCTTAATCAAAAAATATGGTCACGCCTAGGTGGTCCGGCACCTGAATTTGAAGACAAAAGAAGGGCTTATCATTGTGCACAACTGGTTCCTTATGCAGTCGAATTACAAATGAGGAAAAGTACTATTATTCCTGCATTTACAAAACAGTTTGCAATAACACTGAAATGCAAAAATGGACAGCAGATGAAAGGCTCTGATGCATTTGTATGCCTGAATGAATCCATAAAACAGCAAGGCCTGGATTATGAATACATTCCATTGGTAGACATTGGTGAGGGATCTGTAAAAATCATGGTAAATAATAAAGGTTGTCAGGATATTCATTTAGAGGAAAACTCCCCATTAGGAATGGCTATACAAAAATCACATTATACGGCAGATTTAAATAACATGGTGATTGGGAATATTCCTGAAAAATATGTAGATGCCAAGGGCGAGTTGCCAGAACACCTGGACTCTCAGCCCAAAGGAATATTTAAAATTCATTCTGTGTATCCTTATGATTCAAATGAGACAGTGTGCTGCCATCAAGAGGATTGCATAATATTTAATTTAAATGAAAATGAAACAGGAAATCAGCCCATTGAAGTGGAAGCTGATATGCCAAAATATTTAAAAGTGGCAGCTCTACAAAAAGACACAGCCACACAGTTAGAAGAAAGCGCTGAGATTCCTTTACCAGAAGAGTTTCCAGAATTTTCCAGAATGGTAGAAGAGCAGATCTCCTTAGCGGATGCATGTGACAGCGATAAGGATAGGGACGACCTGAGGGAAATATTTATGGAGTTTAAGGATGTATTTGCAAAAGATGCTTATGATTGTGGTTTAACTGATTTACATGTGGCCACACTACCAGAAGGTTGTAGCAGAAATCCAGTGTTTGTACGCCAGTATAGACTACCGCTGGCATGTTTAGAATCATTGGCAGAGATTATTAAAAATTTGGAATCACGGGGAATAATCAGGCCCATTCATAGCACATCCAATACGCCTATTTTAGGTGTGTTAAAGCCAAATGGTCAATGGCGGCTGTGTGCAGACTTAAGAGAGTTAAATAAAAGAGTACCAATATCTAGATGGCCACTGCCATTCATTGATCAGGGCCTAGCTCAGATACATGGTTCAAATGTATTTACCACATTAGATCTCACCTCTGGATATTGGTGCGTGCCATTGGCAGAGGAGATACAACACTTATTTTCCTTTACATTTGACAGGACTCAATATGCCTGGCGTAGAGCTCCATTCGGGTACATCAATAGTGGTAGTGAATTTGGCATATTTTTGAGAAAGGCCATGCCGGATGCAGCGGAAAGAGGAACAATAGTTTATGTGGATGATGTCCTGATAAAAAATGAAAGCCTGAAAAGCCATTTTGATGAAATAAGACATGTACTTGGCCAATTGCAGAAAGCAGGCGCCAAAGTATTTTTGCAAAAAGCAAAATGGTGCAAGAAAAAAGTGAACTTTCTAGGGCATGAAGTGACTGAACATGGGCTAAATCCACAAAGGAAGAAAATAGAGGCCATACAAAGATTAAAAGATCCTAAAAATGTGAAAGGAGTAAAAAGTTTATTAGGGATGACAGGCTATAACAGAAAGTTCATTGAAAATTATGCAGAAATCACTCAACCATTGACTAAACTGCTTAAACTGAATACTCCCTGGAAATGGGAAAGAGGGCAGTCTGATGCAGTGGCTAAATTAAAGGAATGTCTTGTAAAGGCACCATGTTTAGCATACCCCATAAAGGACAGGGATTTCTTTATAGAAATAGGTTTTTCTGAACATTGTATGTCAGCAGTGTTATCACAAAAACACGATTTGAATCATAAAACCATTGCATATGCAAGTAAGGCATTTTCCCAAGTTGAAATGAAATTTAATGAATGTGAAAAGGCCCTATTAACCACTGTGTGGGCGCTACAACATTTCCGCCCCATTGTTCAGGGAGAAAAGGTGATTATTGAAACAAATCATCAACCTTTGCAATTTTTAGAGAGTAAAAGAATTAGATCAGGCAATCTAGCACAATCCAGAATCACTTCATGGACGCTGGCATTACAAGGTTTTCCCGTAGAAGTGAGATATGGACAAAATAAAAAGAGCCCAATTGCTCAAGGGTTAGCTGACTTACATGACTGTGCAGCTGAACAAATACCAAATGAAATGGAAGTGGAAACTAGTTTACAGGAATTTGAACAATCACCACACAAAGCTTTTGATGAAAAAACATGCAAGGATTTGCCAACTGTATATGTGGATGGTTGTGCTTTTCACATTGAAAATGACAGTAATAAACAATTAGTGGCAGGAATAGGAAATGTCTGGTTGAAATGTGAAGGCGTTCCCAGTATAGGGATGAGGATTGGAGATAGGAGCAGTCAGGTGGCGGAATTGGCAGCCATTTATAAAGCAATTGCTACTGCAGTTGATAAAAAGTTCAGTGAAATTGTCCTGGTGACTGATTCTGACTATGCACGGAATAGCTTTGTGGAGTATTTGCCTGGTTGGAAAGCAAGAGGCATGGTTACATACAACAAAGAGCCACTTAAACATGGAAAAATGATATAAGCCATAGACAAATTGGTGTCAGAAAATAATTTTACAATATACTGGAGAAAAATTTGTGGGCATTTAAAAACACCAGGAGAGGATAAGGAGGGAAATGATAAGGCAGACCACCTGGCTAAGATTAGGGCTGTGATGGGAGAATTGCTACCTATTGATTATTTAATGGGTGAAATACAAATTGATGCAGTCACACGTTCTAAAGCACCAAAGGAGGTAGATCAACCGGTGGTGCAGTGGAGTCATGACACGCCAGACCAAGATTTGATTGAGGCACAAAAGAATGATCAAATTTTGGGAATCTATTATAATCATTTGATAGATCCTGAACAAAATCCTTTAACAGAAAATGATTGTATGGGAAAAGAAGAGTTGAGGGTGTTATTAAAAACAAAACACGAATTAGATTACAGGATGGACTCATGATTAGAGAGTCCATAACAGGGCAAATACAGTGGGTAGTACCCCTTTCATTCAGAGGACTAATGCTACACCATGCACATGATGCCATAACTGCAGGCCATAGAGGTTCACAAAAAACATTAGAAATACTAAAAGATTATGCTTACTGGCCACATATGTCCCAAGATGTGGAATTATATACTAGAGGATGTCTAGTATGCGCCCAATTTAAACCTGCTTCACCAATGCATAGAGCACCATTGATGAAAAGAGGCCTAACTCTCCCATGGTCAGATTTGCAAATAGACTATGTAGGTCCTTTAAAAAGGTCGAGCAGGGGACACCGTTATATTTTGATTGTGGTATGTTTGATGTCGAAGTGGATTGAGTGCATTCCTGCACCAGATTGTAGTGCGCAAACAGCAGCCACATTGCTGGTGAACCATGTGTTCTCAAGGTTTGGGTTGCCACAAAGAATTGAGTCAGACAGAGGAAGTCATTTCACAAGTACTCTAATGAGTAAGGTATGGCAAATACTAGGTGTGAAAAGGAAACTACATATCGCATATCGGGCGGCGTCTTCAGGTACAGTTGAAAGAAGCAATAGGTCTGTTGTGGATATTTTAAAGAAATTTGTGGCAGAAGCAGGTTCCAGCTGGGATTTGCGTTTACCATTGGTTTTGATGGCAATCAGGTCGACTCCTGCCAAAGCAACAGGTGTTAGCCCCCATGAGGTCTTAACAGGTAGGAAAATGGTGTTACCACAACACCTACTATACAGAACACGTGAGCAAACCCTTGTGAGTGCATCCACAGTTCATGAATATATTGATGAACTGAGGAGGCATTTGCAACATGCATTTGCTTTTGTGCAGAGAAATCTGGAAAGAGCTGCTGACAGTGCAAAATCATATTATGATAAAAAGACATCAGTAAAGGAATACAGTGTAGGGGATCAGGTGTACAAGTTTCATTTTGGAAAAAGTAAACAGAAAAATTCTAAATTTCTAGCAGCCTGGCAGGGGCCATTTCGAATTATAGATAAGGTCTCTCCTGTGGTTTATAAAATTTTGAAAAATCAAGGTGAAACAGCAATAGAGCAGTTTGTCCATGTAAATCAAATTAAACCATGCCATCCCAGACATGAGATCAGGCAGCTTGAGCATGTAGAGACAGATAAAGTCCCTTGAACAAAAAAAGAGAAAATAAATGGGTGTAATCAGGAGGCAGTGACAAAGAAGTTAAAAAAAAGTTGATTGTTATGATGGTACATAAACACTGTAATATATGTAAAAATATATAAATAAATAAATAAATGCACATATAATGGAAGCTCATGGTTGGTGTGCAGAGAGAAAGTGTGTTAAATATTGAATATCTGCTTGTTTTCTTTTAACTTGTGTTTAATTTCAGAAAAAAAAAAAAAATGAAATATTTTTACCAAGCATGTTTTATTTTTGGCAAAAGGATGAAGTTAGTATTATGCTATGTACTTAATTTGTTTATTTTCTATTTTGATTTGGACAATTAACATTATTTGGTCGGAGGTTCCGAGATCAGAGCCCACGGGAGAGACGATGGAGTCCTGGAGTCCCCTGGATGAAGACCAAAAGATGCCTGCCTCCAGGTGGAGGTGAAGACAAGATAACCAGAATGCTAAAAAGGATGACTCCTATGGATCTAAGATTGCCAAGATGGAAGTGTACTCGAATGAACCGAATAACATCGCTGGTCGGGACATATCAGAAGCGGACAAGAGTGCTGACATATGGAGTTCCACGTATTTATTATTTTAATTATTTATTTTAATTTGTTATATTAATTATTTGTTTTAGTTAGTTGTTTTATTTCTTTGTTTTTAATTGACTTGGAAAATCTAAACTTAAAGTAATGCCACTTCAACTGAGAAGGCAAATGTAGAACATTTTGTAAACTAATGAACTCAGATGAATACTGTGTTGATTGCAAATTTTTCATTGATGCACATGAATATTCATTTTGTTGGATTGCTATATTGTAAAAGAAAAAAAAAGAGAGAACAAATTGTTTTTAGGAATTGGCTTGGATTATAGCCAAGTTCTAAAAACAAAAGGAGGGTATGTAAGGATATTTGGCGTGTTACAGCACAGAGTACAGCACTACTACACAGGTAGCAAACAGCACAGAGTACAGCACTACTGCACAGGTAGCAATTTTTTTTTTGCAGCACCACCACAAGGGTGCGGTGCATTGCTATATGTGTTACCAGATTAACAAGGAAAGACAGGCCATTCAGTCAAAAACGATTTTAACATATAAGATGCAAATCTATTTTTACAGTTAAAAGCACATGTGCACACCCAAAAATGCACACTATTTTTCACCTGAAATGCCTATGGTGCGAGAGACACATTTGAAAATAATAACTAACCTTACTGACAACTAACCTGACTAATGAAACATAATCCACTAATAAAAATGTGTCTCCACTGCAGAATTAGGCCTATTCTGAAAGTGAACTTTTAAACGCACATCCATTTTTTTTTCTGTTCTCTCTGCTGCCCTGTCCACATAACTACAGGAAGCAAATGGGCTTGAAAGAACAGGAAATCAGTTGGTTACAAAGTATTACTATAAAAATGAGCCATTGTGTAGAGAAGGAGGAGATGGCGTGATTAATTCTGATTGGAGCAGCGTCATAGCAAGTATCATGCTAGAGGGAGTGATCAGGCTTTTTGCTGGGGGAAGTTTGAGGGAGGAGAAAGTCAGTCAAGATTGGGGAGAGCTGAAAGAAGGACCTTTCCACTGGCTGAGGCATTCCTATCTGCAAAAGCTGAGAATTCCAGGCAATGACCCCGGTTTGAGAAGGCAAGCGTTCCTTTTTACTGGAGTTAATCTTCAAGGGAGCCACATTCAGAAAGAGAACAGCCAAAGAGAACAACTAAAAAGATAAGGTAATTACAGAAGTGTGGGAGCTGAGTGTGTACGATAATATGCAGTCAGTGTAGGATTCCTGTGCATGCCTTAATCAAATGCTAATGTTGCAATTTGAGTTCTGTTCTCCGCCACTCTCTTTGCAGTGTGTCATAGACAATGCTTTTACTGTACCATTTTATTTATTTCTGTAAAAAATGAGATCGTGTTTAATTGCAACTTTTATAATACAGAAAAATATTTGAAAACAGACGGGTGGTGTATTTACTATTTACCATTACAATGCTGATGATGTGGGGAGATTTTAAACAGTGCAATGGTCATTTTAAGACAGATGTGTGCATGTCAGATTCAGTATGAACAGTTGTGAGTGACTGTAGCATAGCTCGTTGGAGGTACATGAGCCAACGGGAAGAGAGACTCTCTGAACATAGCTCCCTACCGTATATAAGGTAGTGGAAATTACCACAAGATTACCATATATAGCTCTCTGTCGTAAATAAGTCAGTGAGATCGCCCATGGTGGCACACTAACACTAACACTGAAAAATGTGGTATTCCTAAAATGTAGGTCTGAGGTCTCTCTAGTGATTACACGAAAAATCTAAGCAAAGATAAGGGATTCTGGACATTGGGGCCACAAATAAAACAAGGGAATTATGCTCACCAAAATACCACCAACCACGCCTACCACCCACGCATACCAAATATGCATGCCTGGGTGCTGAAATAATGCATGTTCACTGTATTATTGTTGTACATGGCCCAATCTGAATACAAGGAGTGATTGTTGCTAAGTTATATTTCGGCGGTAAGAAAATACCGTCAGGCCCCAAATCTCCACAAAATACCCTACAGACCTGAGGCCAAAGGCACTATTGAATACCAGGGATAGACCAGGGGCCAAAGGGACCATTGGATACCATGGATGACCAAGGGCCAAAGAGACCATTGGATACCAGGAGAGACCAGGGCTCAAAGGGACCATTTGATGCCGGGGATAGACCTGAGGCCAAAGGCACCATTGAATACCAGGGATAGACCGGGGGCCAAAGGGACCATTGGATACCAGGGGTGACCAAGGGCCAAAGGCACCATTGGATATCAGGGATAGACCAGGGGCCAAAGGAACCATTTGATTCCTGGGATATACAAGGGGCCAAAGGCACCATTGAATACCAGGGATAGGCCAGGTGCGAAATGAACCATTTGATGCAAGGGATAGAAAAGGGGCAAAAGGAACCATTTGATGCCTGGGATAGACCAGGGGCCAAAGGCACAATTGCATACCAGGGATAGACCAGGAGCCAAAGAGAACATTGGATACCAGGGATAGACCAAGGGCCCAAGGGACCATTGGATACCAGGCATCGACCAGGGGCCAAAGGGACCCTTGGATACCAGGGATAGACCCGGAGACAAAGAGACCCTTGCAAACCAGGATACACCAGGGCTCAAAGGTAACATTTGATACCTGGGATAGACCTGAGGCCAAAGGCACTATTGAATACCAGGGATAGACCACGGGCCAAAGGGACCATTGGATACCATGGATGACCAAGGGCCAAAGAGACCATTGGATACCAGGAGAGACCAGGGCTCAAAGGTACCATTTGATGCCTGGGATAGACCCGAGGCCAAAGGCACTATTGAATAACAGTGATAGACCAGGGGTCAAAGGGACCATTGGATACCATGGATGACCAAGAGCCAAAGAAATCATTGCAGATTAGGGATAGACCAGGGGCAAAAGGAAGCATTTGATGCCTGGGATAGACATGGGGCCAAAGGCACCATTGGATACCAGGGATAGACCAAGGGGTAAAGGGACCATTGGATACCAGGCATCGACCAGGGGCCAAAGGAACCATTGGATACCAGGGAAAGACCAAGTACCAAAGGGATCATTGGATGCCAGGATAGACCAATGGCGAAAGGGACCATTGGATGCCAGGATAGACCAGGATTCAAAGGGACCATTTGATGCCTGGGATAGACCTGAGGCCAAAGGCACCATTGAATACCAGGGATAGACAAGGGGCCAAAGGGACAATTGGATACTAGGGATGGCCAAGGGCCAAAGGGACCATTGGATATCAGGGATAGACCAGGGGCGAAAAGGAACCATTTGATGCCTGGGATAGACAGGGGGCAAAAGGAACCATTTGATACCTGGGATAGACCAGGAGCCAAAGGCAATATTGAATACCAGGGATAGACCAGGAGCCAAAGAGACCATTGGATACCAGGTATAGACCAAGAGCCAAAGGGACCATTGGATACCAGGGATAGACCAATGGCCAAAGGGACCATTGGATACCAGGATAGACCAGGGGTCAGAGGTGCCATTTGATGCCTTGGATAGACCCGACGCCAAAGGCACCTTTGAATACCAAGGATAGACCACGGACAAAAGCGACCATTGGATACTAGGGATGACCTAGGGCCAAAGGGACCATTGGATATCAGGGATAGACCAGGGGCAAAAGGATCCATTTGATGCCTTGGATAGACCAGTGGCCCAAGGTACCATTGAATAGCAGGGATAGACCATGAGCCAAAGAGATCATTGGATACTAGGGATAGACCAAGGGCCAAAGGGACCATGGGATACCAGGGATATACCATTGGCCTAAGGGACCATTGGATACCAGGGATAGACCAGTGGCCAAAGGGACTATTAGATACCAGGATAGCCCAGGGCTCAAAGGGACCATTTGATGCCTGGGAGAGACCTGAGGCCAAAGGAACCATTTGATACCTGGGATAGACCAGGAGCCAAAGGCAATATTGAATACCAGGGATAGACCAGGAGCCAAAGAGACCATTGGATACCAGGTATAGACCAAGGGCCAAAGGGACCATTGGATACCAGGGATAGACCAATGGCCAAAGGGACCATTGGATACCATGATAGACCAGGGGTCAAAGGTGCCATTTGATGCCTGGGATAGACCCGACGCCAAAGGCACCTTTGAATACCAAGGATAGACCACGACAAAAGCGACCATTGGATACTAGGGATGACCTACTGCCAAAGGGACCACTGGATATCAGGGATAGACCAGGGGCAAAAGGAACCATTTGATGCATGGGATAGACCAGTGGCCCAGGTACCATTGAATACCAGGGATAGACCATGAGCCAAAGAGATCACTGGATACTAGGGATAGACCAAGGGCCAAAGGGACCATGGGATACCAGGGATATACCATTGGCTTAAGGGACCATTGGATACCAGGGATAGACCAGTGGCCAAAGGGACTATTAGATACCAGGATAGACCAGGGCTCAAAGGGACCGTTTGATGCCTGGGAGAGACCAGAGGCCAAAGGCACCATTGAATACCAGGGATAGACCAAGGCTAAAGGGACCATTGGATACCAGGCATCAACCAGGGGCCAAAGGGACCATTGGATACCAGGGATAGACCAAGTACCAAAGGGACCATTGTATGCCAGGATAGACCAATGGCCAAAGGGACCATTGGATGCCAGGATAGACCAGGATTCAAAGGGACAATTTGATGCCTGGGATAGACCTGAGGCCAAAGGCACCATTGAATACCAGGGATAGACCAGGGGCCAAAGGGACAATTGGATACCAGGGATGGCCAAAGGCCAAAGGGACCATTGGATATCAGGGATAGACCAGGGGTGAAAGGAACCATTTGATGCCTGGGATAGGCAGGGGGCAAAAGGAACCATTTGATACCTGGGATAGACCAGGAGCCAAAGGCAATATTGAATACCAGGGATAGACCAGGAGCCAAAGAGACCATTGGATACCAGGAATAGACCAAGGGCCAAAGGGACCATGGGATACCAGGGATATACCATTGGCTTAAGGGACCATTGGATACCAGGGATAGACCAGTGGCCAAAGGGACTATTAGATACCAGGATAGACCAGGGCTCAAAGGGACCGTTTGATGCCTGGGAGAGACCTGAGGCCAAAGGCACCATTGAATACCAGGGATAGACCAAGGCTAAAGGGACCATTTGATACCAGCCATCAACCAGGGGCCAAAGGGACCATTGGATACCAGGGATAGACCAAGTACCAAAGGGACCATTGTATGCCAGGATAGACCAATGGCCAAAGGGACCATTGGATGCCAGGATAGACCAGGATTCAAAGGGACAATTTGATGCCTGGGATAGACCTGAGGCCAAAAGCGCCATTGAATACCAGGGATAGACCAGGGGCCAAAGGGACAATTGGATACCAGGGATGACCAAGGGCCAAAGGGACCATTGGATATCAGGGATAGACCAGGGGTGAAAGGAACCATTTGATGCCTGGGATAGGCAGGGGGCAAAAGGAACCATTTGATACCTGGGATAGACCAGAAGCCAAAGGCAATATTGAATACCAGGGATAGACCAGGAGCCAAAGAGACCATTGGATACCAGGAATAGACCAAGGGCCAAAGGGACCATTGGATACCAGGCATCGACTAGGAGCTAAAGGGACCATTGGATACCAGGCATCGACCAGGGGCCAAAGGGACCATTGGATACCAGGGATAGACCAAGGGCCAAAGGCACCACTGGATATCAGGGATAGACCAGGGGCCAAAGGATCTATTTGATGCCTGGGATAGACGAGGGGCAAAAGGAACCCTTTGATGCCTGGGACAGGCCAGGGGCCAAAGGCTCCATTGAATACCAGGGATAGACCAGGAGCCAAAGAGACCATTGGATACCAGGGATGGACTAGGGGCCAAAGGAACCATTTGTTGCCTGGGATAGACGAGGGGATAAAGGAACCATTTGATGCCTGGGACAGACCAGGGTCCAAAGCCTCCATTGAATACCAGGGATAGACCAGGAGCAAAAGAGACCATTGGATACCAGGGATAGATCAAGGACCAAAGGGCCCTTGGATACCAGGCATCGGCCAGGGGCCAAAGGGACCATTGGATACCAGGGATAAACCAGGGGCCAAAGGGACCATTTGATACCAGGGATAGACCAGGGGCCAAAGGAACCATTTGATGCCTGGGCTAGACAAGGGGCAAACGGAACCATTTGATGCCAGAGATAGACCAGGGGCCAAAGGGACCATTTGATGCCTGGGATAGACAGGGGGAAAAAAGGCACCATTGAATACCAGGGATAGACCCGGGGCCAAAGGGACCATTGGATAACAGGGATGAACAAGGGCCAAAGGGACTATTGGATAACAGGGATAGACCAGGGGCCAAAGGAACCATTTGATGCCTGGGATAGACAAGGTGCAAAAGGAACCATTTGATGCCTGGGATAGACCAGGGGCCAAAGGCACAATTGCATACCAGGGATGTACCAGGAGCAAAAGATAACATTGGATACCAGGGATAGACCAAGGGCCAAAGGGACCATTGGATGCCAGGCATCGACCAGGGGCCAAAGGGACCATTGGATACCAGGGATAGACCCGGGGCCAAGGAGACCATCGGATACCAGGATAGGCCAGGGCTCAAAGGTACCATTTGATGCCTGGGATAGACCCGAGGCTAAAGGCACTATTGAATACCAGGGATGGAACAGGGGCCAAAGGCGATGACCAAGGGCCAAAGAGACCAATGGATACCAGGATGGACCAGGGCTCAAAGGTACCCTTTGATGCCTGGGATAGACCCGAGGCCAAAGGCACTATTGACTACCAGGGATAGACCAGGGGCCAAAGGGACCATTGGAAACCATGAATGTCCAAGGGCCAAAGAGACCATTGGAGATCAGGTATAGACCAGGGGAAAAAGGAACCCTTTGATACATGGGATAGACATGGGGCCAAAGGTACCATTGGATACCCGGGATAGACCAGGGGCTAAAGGAACCATTGGATACCAGGCATCGCCCAGGGGCCAAAAGGGACCATTGGATACCGGGGATAGACCAAGTACCAACGGGACCATTGGATGCCAGAATAGACCAAGGGCCAAAGGGACCATAAGATATCAGGGTTAGACCAGGGGCGAAAGGAACCATTTGATGCCCGGGATAGACGGGGGGCAAAAGGAACCATTTGATACCAGGGATAGACCAGGAGCCAAAGAGACCATTGGATACCAGGTATAGACCAAGGGCCAAAGGGACCATTGGATACCAGGCATCGACTAGGGGCCTAAGGGACCATTGGATACCAGGGATAGACCAGGGGGCAAAGGGACCATTGCATACCAGGGAAAGTCCAAGGGCGAAAGGGACCATTGGATACCAGGGATAGACCAATGGCCAAAGGGAGCATTGGAAACCAGGGATAGACCAATGGCCAAAGGGACCATTGGATGCCAGGATAGACCAGGGTCAAAGGTGCCATTTGATACCTGGGATATACCCGAGGCCAAAGGCACCTCTGAATACCAAGGATAGACCATGGGCAAAGAGACCTATTGATACCAGGGATGACCAAGGGCCAAAGGGACCACTGGATATCAGGCATAGACCAGGGGCAAAAGGAACCATTTGATGCCTGGGATAGACCAGTGGCCCAAGGTACCATTGAATACCAGGGATAGACCATGAGCCAAAGAGACCATTGGATACCAGGGATATACCAAGGGCCAAAGGGACCATTGGATACCAGGGATAGACCAGGGCCAAAGGGACAATTGGATACCAGGGATAGAACAGGGGCCAAAGGGACCATTGGCTACCAGGGATAGACCAAGGGCCAGAGGCACCATTGGATACCAGGAATAGACCAATGGCCAAAGGGACCATTGGATTCCAGGGATAGACCAATGGCCAAAGGGACCATTGGAAACGAGGGATAGACCAATGGCCAAAGGGACCATTGGATACCAGGGATAGACCAGGGGCAAAAGGGACCATTGGATACCAGGGATGACCAAGGGCCTAAGGGACCATTGGATACCAGGGATAGACCAAGGGCTTAAGGGACATTTGGATACCAGGGATAGACCAATGGCCAAAGGGACAATTGGATACCAGGATAGACCAGGGCTCAAAGGGACCATTGGATACCAGGGGTGACCAAGGGCCAAAGACACCATTAGATATCAGGGATAGACCAGGGGCCAAAGGAACCATTTGATGCCTGGGATAGACAAGGGGCCAAAGGCACCATTGAATACCAGGGATGGGCCAGGTGCCAAATGAACCATTTGATGCAAGGGATAGAAAAGGGGCAAAAGGGACCATTTGATGCCTGAGATAGACCAGGGGCCAAAGGCACAATTGCATACTAGGGATAGACCAAGAGCCAAAGAGAACATTGGATACCAGGGATAGACCAAGGGCCAAAGGGACCATTGGATACCAGGCATCGACTAGGGGCCAAAGGGACCCTTGGATACCAGGGATAGACCTGGAGACAAAGAGACCATTGCAAACCAGGATAGACCAGGGCTCAAAGGTACCATTTGATGCATGGGATAGACCCTAGGCCAAAGGCACTATTGAATACCAGGGATAGACCAGGGGCCAAAGGGACCATTGGATACCATGGATGACCAAGGGCCAAAGAGACCATTGGATACCAGGCGAGACCAGGGCTCAAAGGTACCATTTGATGCCTGGGATAGACCCGAGGCCAAAGGCACTATTGAATTCCAGTGATAGACCAGGGGTCAAAGGGACCATTGGATACCATGGATGACCAAGAGCCAAAGAGATCATTGGAGATTAGGGATAGACCAGGGGCAAAAGGAACCAGTTGATGCCTGGGATAGACATGGGGCCAAAGGCACCATTGGATACCAGGGATAGACCAAGCGTTAAAGGGACCATTGGATACCAGGCATCGACCAGGGGCCAAACGAACCATTGGATACCAGGGAAAGACCAAGTACCAAAGGGAACATTGGACGCTAGGATAGACCAATGGCCAAAGGGACCGATGGATGCCAGGATAGAAAAGGGGCAAAAGGAACCATTTGATGCCTGGGATAGACCAGGGGCCAAAGGCCCAATTGCATACCAGGGATAGACCAGGAGCCAAATAGAACATTGGATACCAGGGATAGACCCGGAGACAAAGAGACAATTGCAAACCAGAAACCAGGATAGACCAGGGCTCAAAGGTACCATTTGATAACTGGGATAGACCTGAGGCCAAAGGCACTATTGAATACCAGGGAAGGACCAGGGGCCAAAGGGACCATTGGATACCATGGGTGACCAAGGGCCAAAGAGACCTTTGAATACCAGGAGAGACCAGGGCTCAAAGGGACCATTTGATGCCGGGGATAGACCTGAGGCCAAAGGCACCATTGAATACCAGGGATAGACCAGGGGCCAAAGGAACCATTTGATGCCTGGGATAGACAAGGGGCCAAAGGCACCATTGGATACCAGGGATAGACCAAGGGTTAAAGGGACCATTGGATACCAGGCATCAACCAGGGGCCAAACGGACCATTGGATACCATGGATGACCAAGGGCCAAAGAGACCATTGGATACCAGGCGAGACCAGGGCTCAAAGGTACCATTTGATGCCTGGGATAGACCCGAGGCCAAAGGCACTATTGAATTCCAGTGACAGACCAGGGGTCTAAGGGACCATTGGATACCATGGATGACCAAGAGCCAAAGAGATCATTGGAGATTAGGGATAGACCAGGAGCAAAAGGAACCAGTTGATGGCTGGGATAGACATGGGGCCAAAGGCACCATTGGATACCAGGGATAGACCAAGGGTTAAAGGGACCATTGGATACCAGGCATCAACCAGGGGCCAAAGGGACCATTGGATACCATGGATGACCAAGGGCCAAAGAGACCATTGGATACCAGGCGAGACCAGGGCTCAAAGGTACCATTTGATGCCTGGGATAGACCCGAGGCCAAAGGCACTATTGAATTCCAGTGACAGACCAGGGGTCAAAGGGACCATTGGATACCAGGGGTGACCAAGGGCCAAAGGCACCATTGGATATCAGGGATAGACCAGGGGCCAAAGGAACCATTTGATGCCTGGGATAGACAAGGGGCCAAAGGCACCATTGGATACCAGGGATAGACCAAGGGTTAAAGGGACCATTGGATACCAGGCATCAACCAGGGGCCAAAGGGACCATTGGATACCATGGATGACCAAGGTCCAAAGAGACCATTGGATACCAGGCGAGACCAGGGCTTAAAGGTACCATTTGATGCCTGGGATAGACCCGAGGCCAAAGGCACTATTGAATTCCAGTGATAGACCAGGGGTCAAAGGGACCATTGGATACCATAGATGACCAAGAGCCAAAGAGATCATTGGAGATTAGGGATAGACCAGTGGCAAAAGGAACCATTTGATGCCTGGGATAGACATGGGGCCAAAGGCACCATTGGATACCAGGGATAGACCAAGCGTTAAAGGGACCATTGGATACCAGGCATCGACCAGGGGCCAAAGGAACCATTGGATACCAGGGAAAGACCAAGTACCAAAGGGAACATTGGATGCTAGGATAGACCAATGGCCAAAGGGACCATTGGATGCCAGGATAGAAAAGGGGCAAAAGGAACCATTTGATGCCTGGGATAGACCAGGGGCCAAAGGCACAATTGCATACCAGGGATAGACCAGGAGCCAAATAGAACATTGGATACCAGGGATAGACCCGGAGACAAAGAGACAATTGCAAACCAGGATAGACCAGTGCTCAAAGGTACCATTTGATAACTGGGATAGACCTGAGGCCAAAGGCACTATTGAATACCAGGGATAGACCAGGGGCCAAAGGGACCATTGGATACCATGGGTGACCAAGGGCCAAAGAGACCATTGGATACCAGGAGAGACCAGGGCTCAAAGGGACCATTTGATGCCGGGGATAGACCTGAGGCCAAAGGCACCATTGAATACCAGGGATAGACCAGGGGCCAAAGGAACCATTTGATGCCTGGGATAGACAAGGGGCCAAAGGCACCATTGGATACCAGGGATAGACCAAGGGTTAAAGGGACCATTGGATACCAGGCATCAACCAGGGGCCAAAGGGACCATTGGATACCATGGATGACCAAGGGCCAAAGAGACCATTGGATACCAGGCGAGACCAGGGCTCAAAGGTACCATTTGATGCCTGGGATAGACCCGAGGCCAAAGGCACTATTGAATTCCAGTGACAGACCAGGGGTCTAAGGGACCATTGGATACCATGGATGACCAAGAGCCAAAGAGATCATTGGAGATTAGGGATAGACCAGGAGCAAAAGGAACCAGTTGATGGCTGGGATAGACATGGGGCCAAAGGCACCATTGGATACCAGGGATAGACCAAGGGTTAAAGGGACCATTGGATACCAGGCATCAACCAGGGGCCAAAGGGACCATTGGATACCATGGATGACCAAGGGCCAAAGAGACCATTGGATACCAGGCGAGACCAGGGCTCAAAGGTACCATTTGATGCCTGGGATAAACCCGAGGCCAAAGGCACTATTGAATTCCAGTGACAGACCAGGGGTCTAAGGGACCATTGGATACCATGGATGACCAAGAGCCAAAGAGATCATTGGAGATTAGGGATAGACCAGGAGCAAAAGGAACCAGTTGATGGCTGGGATAGACATGGGGCCAAAGGCACCATTGGATACCAGGGATAGACCAAGGGTTAAAGGGACCATTGGATACCAGGGATCGACCAGGGGCCAAAGCAATCATTGGATACCAGGAAAAGACCAAGTACCAAAGGGACCATTGGATGCTAGGATAGAACAATGGACAAAGGAACCATTGGATGCCAGGATAGAAAAGGGGCAAAAGGAACCATTTGATGCCTGGAATAGACCAAGGGCCAAAGGCACCATTGGATATCAGGGATAGACCAGGGGCCAAAGGAACCATTTGATGCCTGGGATAGACAAGGGGCCAAAGGCACCATTGGATACCAGGGATAGACCAAGGGTTAAAGGGACCATTGGATACCAGGCATCAACCAGGGGCCAAAGGGACCATTGGATACCATGGATGACCAAGGGCCAAAGAGACCATTGGATACCAGGCGAGACCAGGGCTCAAAGGTACCATTTGATGCCTGGGATAGACCCGAGGCCAAAGGCACTATTGAATTCCAGTGACAGACCAGGGGTCTAAGGGACCATTGGATACCATGGATGACCAAGAGCCAAAGAGATCATTGGAGATTAGGGATAGACCAGGAGCAAAAGGAACCAGTTGATGGCTGGGATAGACATGGGGCCAAAGGCACCATTGGATACCAGGGATAGACCAAGGGTTAAAGGGACCATTGGATACCAGGCATCGACCAGGGGCCAAAGCAATCATTGGATACCAGGAAAAGACCAAGTACCAAAGGGACCATTGGATGCTAGGATAGAACAATGGACAAAGGGACCATTGGATGCCAGGATAGAAAAGGGGCAAAAGGAACCATTTGATGCCTGGAATAGACCAGGGGCCAAAGGCACAATTGCACACCAGGGATAGACCAGGAGCCAAAGAGAACACTGGATACCAGGGATAGACCAAGGGCCAAATGGACCATTGGATACCAGGCATCGACCAGGGGCCAAAGAGACCCTTGGATACCAGGGATAGACCCGGAGACAAAGAGACCATTGCAAACTAGGATAGACCAGGGCTCAAAGGTACCATTTGATACCTGGGATAGACCTGAGGCCAAAGGCACTATTGAATATCAGGGATAGACCAGGGGCCAAAGGGACCATTGGATACCATGGATGACCAAGGACCAAAGAGACCATTGGATACCAGGAGAGACCAGGGCTCAAAGGTACCATTTGATGCCTGGGATAGACCCGAGGCCAAAGGCACTATTGAATAACAGTGATAGACCAGGGGTCAAAGGGACCATTGGATACCATGGATGACCAAGAGCCAAAGAGATCATTGGAGATTAGGGATAGACCAGGGGCAAAAGGAACCATTTGATGCCTGGGATAGACATGGGGCCAAAGGCACCATTGGATACCAGGGATAGACCAAGGGGTAAAGGGACCATTGGATACCAGGCATCGACCAGGGGCCAAAGGAACCATTGGATACCAGGGAAAGACCAAGTACCAACGGGATCATTGGATGCCAGGATAGACCAATGGCGAACGGGACCATTGGATGCCAGGATAGAGCAGGATTCAAAGGGACCATTTGATGCCTGGGATAGACCTGAGGCCAAAGCCGTCATTGAATACCAGCGATAGACAAGGGGCCAAAGGGACAATTGGATACCAGGGATGGCCAAGGGCCAAAGGGACCATTGGATATCAGGGATAGACCAGGGGCGAAAGGAACCATTTGATTCCTGGGATAGACAGGGGGCAAAAGGAACCATTTGTTACCTGGGATAGACCAGGAGCCAAAGGCATTATTGAATACCAGGGATAGACCAGAAGCCAAAGAGACCATTGGATACCAGGTATAGACCAAGGGCCAAAGGGACCATTGGATACCAGGGATAGACCAATGGCCAAAGGGACCATTGGATACCAGGATAGACCAAGGGTCAAAGGTGCCATTTGATGCCTTGGATAGACCCGACGCCAAAGGGACTATTGGATAGGAGGGATAGACCAATGGCCAAAGGGACCATTGGATTCCAGGGATAGACCAGGGGCAAAAGGAACCATTTGATGCCTGGGATAGACCAGTGGCCCAAGGTACCATTGAATACCAGGGATAGACCATAAGCAAAAGAGATCATTGGATACTAGGGATAGACCAAGGGCCAAAGGGACCATGGGATACCAGGGATATACCATTGGCCAAAGGGACTATTAGATACCAGGATAGACCAGGGCTCAAAGGGACCATTTGATGCCTGGGAGAGACCTGAGGCCAAAGGGACTATTGGATAGGAGGGATAGACCAATGGCCAAAGGGACCATTGGATTCCAGGGATAGACCAGGGGCAAAAGTGACGATTGGATACCAGGGATGACCAAGGGCCAAAGGGACCATTGGATATCAGGGATAGACCAGGGCCAAAAGGAACCATTTGATGCCTGGGATAGACAGGGGGCAAAAGGAACCATTTGATACCTGGGATAGACCATGGGCCAAAGGCACCATTGTATACCAGGGATAGACCATGGGCCAAAAGGATCATTGGATACCCGGCATCAACTAGGGGCCAAAGGGACCATTGGATACCAGGGATAGACCAGGGGGCAAAGGGACCATTGGATACCAGGGATAGACCAAGGGCCAAAGGGACCATTGGATACCAGGGATAGACCAATGGCCAAAGGGACAATTGTATACCAGGATAGACCAGGGGGCAAAGGTACCATTTGATGCCTGGGATAGAACCGAGGCCAAAGGCATCATTGAATACCAAGGATAGACCATTGGTCAAAGGGACTATTGGATACCAGGGATGACTAAGGGCCAAAGGGACCATTGGATATCAGGGATAGACCAGGGGCAAAAGGAACCATTTGATGCCTGGGATAGACCAGAGGCCCAAGGCACCATTGAATACCAGGGATAGACCAGGTGCCAAAGAGACCATTGGATACCAGGGATAGACCAAGGGCCTAAGGGACCATTGGACACCAGGGATAGACCCATGGCCAAAGGGACCATTGGATGCCAAGATAGACCAGGATTTAAAGGGAACATTTGATGTCTAGGATAGACCCGAGGCCAAAGGCACCACTGAATACCAGGGATAGACCAGGGGCCAAAGGGACCATTGGATACCAGGGATGACCAAGGGCCAAAGGGACCATTGGATATCAGGGATAGACCAGGGGCGAAATGAACCATTTGATGCCTGGGATAGACAGGGGGCAAAAGGAACCATTTGATACCTGGGATAGACCACGGGCATAAGGCACCATTGAATACCAGGGATAGTCTAGGAGCCAAATAGACAATTGGATACCAGGGATAGACAAAGGGTCAAAGGGACCATTGGATACCAGGGATAGAACAGGGGCCAAAGGGACCATTGGCTACCGGGGATAGACAAAAGGCCAAAGGGACCATTGGATACCAGGGATAGACCAGGGGCAAAAGTGACGATTGGATACCAGGGATGACCAAGGGCCAAAGGGACCATTGGATATCAGGGATAGACCAGGGGCAAAAGGAACCATTTGATGCCTGGGATAGACAGGGGGCAAAAAGAACCATTTGATACCTGGGATAGACCAGGAGCCAAAAGCAATATTGAATACCAGGGATAGACCAGGAGCCAAAGAGACCATTGGATACCAGGTATAGACCAAGGGCCAAAGGGACCATTGGATACCAGGGATAGACCAATGGCCAAAGGGACCATTGGATACCAGGATAGACCAGGGGTCAAAGGTGCCATTTGATGCCTTGGATAGACCCAACGCCAAAGGCACCTTTGAATACCAAGGATAGACCAGGGGCAAAAGCGATCATTGGATACTAGGGATGACCAAGGGCCAAAGGGACCACTGGATATCAGGGATAGACCAGGGGCAAAAGGAACCATTTGATGCCTGGGATAGACCAGTGGCCCAAGGTACCATTGAATACCAGGGATAGATCATGAGCCAAAGAGATCATTGGATACTAGGGATAGACCAAGGGCCAAAGGGACCATGGGATACCAGGGATATACCATTGGCTTAAGGGACCATTGGATACCAGGGATAGACCAATGGCCAAAGGGACTATTAGATACCAGGATAGACCAGGGCTCAAAGGGACCGTTTGATGCCTGGGAGAGACCTGAGGCCAAAGGCACCATTGAATACCAGTGATAGACCAAGGCTAAAGGGACCATTGGATACCAGGCATCAACCAGGGTCCAAAGGGACCATTGGATACCAGGGATAGACCAAGTACCAAAGGGACCATTGTATGCCAGGATAGACCAATGGCCAAACGGACCATTGGATGCCAGGATAGACCAGGATTCAAAGGGACAATTTGATGCCTGGGATAGACCTGAGTCCAAAGGCGCCATTGAATACCAGGGATAGACCAGGGGCCAAAGAGACAATTGGATACCAGGGATGACCAAGGGCCAAAGGGACCATTTGGATATCAGGGATAGACCAGGGGTGAAAGGAACCATTTGATGCCTGGGATAGACAGGGGGCAAAAGGAACCATTTGATACCTGGGATAGACCAGGAGCCAAAGGCAATATTGAATACCAGGGATAGACCAGGAGCCAAAGAGACCATTGGATACCAGGTATAGACCAAGGGCCAAAGGGACCATTGGATACCAGGCATCGACTAGGAGCTAAAGGGACCATTGGATACCAGGCATCGACCAGGGGCCAAAGGGACCATTGGATACCAGGGATAGACCAAGGGCCAAAGGCACCACTGGATATCAGGGATAGACCAGGGGCCAAAGGAACTATTTGATGCCTGGGATAGACGAGGGGCAAAAGGAACCCTTTGATGCCTGGGACAGGCCAGGGGCCAAAGGCTCCATTGAATACCAGGGATAGACCAGGAGCCAAAGAGACCATTGGATACCAGGGATAGACTAGGGGCCAAAGGAACCATTTGATGCCTGGGATAGACGAGGGGAAAAAGGAACCATTTGATGCCTGAGACAGACCAGGGTCCAAAGCCTCCATTGAATACCAGGAATAGACCAGGAGCAAAAGAGACCATTGGATACCAGGGATAGATCAAGGACCAAAGGGACCATTGGATACCCGGGATAGACCAGGGGCCAAAGGAACCATTTGATGCCATGGATAGACCAGGGGCCAAAGGGACCATTTGATGCCTGGGATAGACAGGGGGAAAAAAGGCACCATTGAATACCAGGGATAGACCAGGGGCCAGAGGGACCATTGGATAACAGGGAAGACCAGGGGCCAAAGGAACCATTTGATGCCTGGTATAGACAAGGGGCAAAAGGAACCATTTGATGCCTGGGATAGACCAGGGGCCAAAGGCACAATTGCATACCAGGGATGTACCAGGAGCAAAAGATAACATTGGATACCAGGGATAGACCAAGGGCCAAAGGGACCATTGGATGCCAGGCATCGACCAGGGGCCAAAGGGACCATTGGATACCAGGGATAGATCCGGGGCCAAGGAGACCATTGGATACCAGGATAGACCAGGGCTCAAAGGTACCATTTGATGCCTGGGATAGACCCGAGGCTAAAGGCACTATTGAATACCAGGGATAGAACAGGGGCCAAAGGCGATGACCAAGGGCCAAAGAGACCAATGGATACCAGGATGGACCAGGGCTCAAAGGTACCCTTTGATGCGTGGGACAGACCCGAGGCCAAAGGCACTATTGAATACCAGGGATAGACCAGGGGCCAAAGGGACCATTGGAAACCATGAATGTCCAAGGGCCAAAGAGACCATTGGAGATCAGGGATAGACCAAGGGCCAAAGGGACCATTGGATACCAGGGATAGACCAGTGGCCAAAGGCACTATTAGATACCAGGATAGACCAGGGCTCAAAGGGACCATTTGATGCCTGGGAGAGACCTGAGGCCAAAGGGACTATTGGATAGGAGGGATAGACCAATGGCCAAAGGGACCATTGGATTCCAGGGATAGACCAGGGGCAAAAGTGACGATTGGATACCAGGGATGACCAAGGGCCAAAGGGACCATTGGATATCAGGGATAGACCAGGGCCAAAAGGAACCATTTGATGCCTGGGATAGACAGGGGGCAAAAGGAACCATTTGATACCTGGGATAGACCATGGGCCAAAGGCACCATTGTATACCAGGGATAGACCATGGGCCAAAAGGATCATTGGATACCCGGCATCAACTAGGGGCCAAAGGGACCATTGGATACCAGGGATAGACCAGGGGGCAAAGGGACCATTGGATACCAGGGATAGACCAAGGGCCAAAGGGACCATTGGATACCAGGGATAGACCAATGGCCAAAGGGACAATTGTATACCAGGATAGACCAGGGGGCAAAGGTACCATTTGATGCCTGGGATAGACCCGAGGCCAAAGGCATCATTGAATACCAAGGATAGACCAGTGGTCAAAGGGACTATTGGATACCAGGGATGACTAAGGGCCAAAGGGACCATTGGATATCAGGGATAGACCAGGGGCAAAAGGAACCATTTGATGCCTGGGATAGACCAGTGGCCCAAGGCACCATTGAATACCAGGGATAGACCAGGTGCCAAAGAGACCATTGGATACCAGGGATAGACCAAGGGCCTAAGGGACCATTGGAAACCAGGGATAGACCCATGGCCAAAGGGACCATTGGATGCCAAGATAGACCAGGATTTAAAGGGAACATTTGATGTCTAGGATAGACCCGAGGCCAAAGGCACCACTGAATACCAGGGATAGACCAGGGGCCAAAGGGACCATTGGATACCAGGGATGACCAAGGGCCAAAGGGACCATTGGATATCAGGGATAGACCAGGGGCGAAATGAACCATTTGATGCCTGGGATAGACAGGGGGCAAAAGGAACCATTTGATACCTGGGATAGACCACGGGCATTAGGCACCATTGAATACCAGGGATAGTCTAGGAGCCAAATAGACAATTGGATACCAGGGATAGACAAAGGGTCAAAGGGACCATTGGATACCAGGGATAGAACAGGGGCCAAAGGGACCATTGGCTACCGGGGATAGACAAAAGGCCAAAGGGACCATTGGATACCAGGGATAGACCAGGGGCAAAAGGAACCATTTGATGCCTGGGATAGACAGGGGGCAAAAAGAACCATTTGAAACCTGGGATAGACCAGGAGCCAAAAGCAATATTGAATACCAGGGATAGACCAGGAGCCAAAGAGACCATTGGATACCAGGTATAGATCAAGGGCCAAAGGGACCATTGGATACCAGGGATAGACCAGGGGCAAAAGGAACCATTTGATGCCTGGGATAGACAGGGGGCAAAAAGAACCATTTGAAACCTGGGATAGACCAGGAGCCAAAAGCAATATTGAATACCAGGGATAGACCAGGAGCCAAAGAGACCATTGGATACCAGGTATAGACCAAGGGCCAAAGGGACCATTGGATACCAGGGATAGACCAATGGCCAAAGGGACCATTGGATACCAGGATAGACCAGGGGTCAAAGGTGCCTTTTGATGCCTTGGATAGACCCGACGCCAAAGGCACCTTTGAATACCAAGGATAGACCAGGGGCAAAAGCGACCATTGGATACTAGGGATGACCAAGGGCCAAAGGGACCACTGGATATCAGGGATAGACCAGGGGCAAAAGGAACCATTTGATGCCTGGGATAGACCAGTGGCCCAAGGTACCATTGAATACCAGGGATAGATCATGAGCCAAAGAGATCATTGGATACTAGGGATAGACCAAGGGCCAAAGGGACCATTGGATACCAGGGATAGACCAGTGGCCAAAGGGACTATTAGATACCAGGATAGACCAGGGCTCAAAGGGACCGTTTGATGCCTGGGAGAGACCTGAGGCCAAAGGCACCATTGAATACCAGTGATAGACCAAGGCTAAAGGGACCATTGGATACCAGGCATCAACCAGGGTCCAAAGGGACCATTGGATACCAGGGATAGACCAAGTACCAAAGGGACCATTGTATGCCAGGATAGACCAATGGCCAAAGGGACCATTGGATGCCAGGATAGACCAGGATTCAAAGGGACAATTTGATGCCTGGGATAGACCTGAGGCCAAAGGCGCCATTGAATACCAGGGATAGACCAGGGGCCAAAGGGACAATTGGATACCAGGGATGACCAAGGGCCAAAGGGACCATTTGGATATCAGGGATAGACCAGGGGTGAAAGGAACCATTTGATGCCTGGGATAGACAGGGGGCAAAAGGAACCATTTGATACCTGGGATAGACCAGGAGCCAAAGGCAATATTGAATACCAGGGATAGACCAGGAGCCAAAGAGACCATTGGATACCAGGTATAGACCAAGGGCCAAAGGGACCATTGGATACAAGGCATCGACTAGGAGCTAAAGGGACGATTGTATACCAGGCATCGACCAGGGGCCAAAGAGACCATTGGATACCAGGGATAGACCAAGGGCCAAAGGCACCACTGGATATCAGGGATAGACCAGGGGCCAAAGGAACTATTTGATGCCTGGGATAGACGAGGGGCAAAAGGAACCCTTTGATGCCTGGGACAGGCCAGGGGCCAAAGGCTCCATTGAATACCAGGGATAGACCAGGAGCCAAAGAGACCATTGGATACCAGGGATAAACTAGGGGCCAAAGGAACCATTTGATGCCTGGGATAGACGAGGGGAAAAAGGAACCATTTGATGCCTGGGACAGACCAGGGTCCAAAGCCTCCATTGAATACCAGGGATAGACCAGGAGCAAAAGAGACCATTGGATACCAGGGATAGATCAAGGACCAAAGGGACCATTGGATACCCGGGATAGACCAGGGGCCAAAGGAACCATTTGATGCCTGGGATAGACAAGGGGCAAAAGGAACCATTTGATGCCAGGGATAGACCAGGGGCCAAAGGGACCATTTGATGCCTGGGATAGACAGGGGGAAAAAAGGCACCATTGAATACCAGGGATAGACCAGGGGCCAGAGGGACTATTGGATAACAGGGATAGACCAGGGGCCAAAGGAACCATTTGATGCCTGGGATAGACCAGGGGCCAAAGGCACAATTGCATACCAGGGATGTACCAGGAGCAAAAGATAACATTGGATACCAGGGATAGACCAAGGGCCAAAGGGACCATTGGATGCCAGGCATCGACCAGGGGCCAAAGGGACCATTGGATACCAGGGATAGACCCGGGGCCAAGGAGACCATTGGATACCAGGATAGACCAGGTCTCAAAGGTACCATTTGATGCCTGGGATAGACCCGAGGCTAAAGGCACTATTGAATACCAGGGATAGAACAGGGGCCAAAGGCGATGACCAAGGGCCAAAGAGACCAATGGATACCAGGATGGACCAGGGCTCAAAGGTACCCTTTGATGCATGGGATAGACCCGAGGCCAAAGGCACTATTGAATACCAAGGATAGACCAGTGGTCAAAGGGACTATTGGATACCAGGGATGACTAAGGGCCAAAGGGACCATTGGATATCAGGGATAGACCAGGGGCAAAAGGAACCATTTGATGCCTGGGATAGACCAGTGGCCCAAGGCACCATTGAATACCAGGGATAGACCAGGTGCCAAAGAGACCATTGGATACCAGGGATAGACCAAGGGCCTAAGGGACCATTGGACACCAGGGATAGACCCATGGCCAAAGGGACCATTGGATGCCAAGATAGACCAGGATTTAAAGGGAACATTTGATGTCTAGGATAGACCCGAGGCCAAAGGCACCACTGAATACCAGGGATAGACCAGGGGCCAAAGGGACCATTGGATACCAGGGATGACCGAGGGCCAAAGGGACCATTGGATATCAGGGATAGACCAGGGGCGAAATGAACCATTTGATGCCTGGGATAGACAGGGGGCAAAAGGAACCATTTGATACCTGGGATAGACCACGGGCATTAGGCACCATTGAATACCAGGGATAGTGTAGGAGCCAAATAGACAATTGGATACCAGGGATAGACAAAGGGTCAAAGGGACCATTGGATACCAGGGATAGAACAGGGGCCAAAGGGACCATTGGCTACCGGGGATAGACAAAAGGCCAAAGGGACCATTGGATACCAGGGATAGACCAGGGGCAAAAGGAACCATTTGATGCCTGGGATAGACAGGGGGCAAAAAGAACCATTTGAAACCTGGGATAGACCAGGAGCCAAAAGCAATATTGAATACCAGGGATAGACCAGGAGCCAAAGAGACCATTGGATACCAGGTATAGACCAAGGGCCAAAGGGACCATTGGATACCAGGGATAGACCAGGGGCAAAAGGAACCATTTGATGCCTGGGATAGACAGGGGGCAAAAAGAACCATTTGAAACCTTGGATAGACCAGGAGCCAAAAGCAATATTGAATACCAGGGATAGACCAGGAGCCAAAGAGACCATTGGATAACAGGTATAGACCAAGGGCCAAAGGGACCATTGGATACCAGGGATAGACCAATGGCCAAAGGGACCATTGGATACCAGGATAGACCAGGGGTCAAAGGTGCCTTTTGATGCCTTGGATAGACCCGACGCCAAAGGCACCTTTGAATACCAAGGATAGACCAGGGGCAAAAGCGACCATTGGATACTAGGGATGACCAAGGGCCAAAGGGACCACTGGATATCAGGGATAGACCAGGGGCAAAAGGAACCATTTGATGCCTGGGATAGACCAGTGGCCCAAGGTACCATTGAATACCAGGGATAGATCATGAGCCAAAGAGATCATTGGATACTAGGGATAGACCAAGGGCCAAAGGGACCATTGGATACCAGGGATAGACCAGTGGCCAAAGGGACTATTAGATACCAGGATAGACCAGGGCTCAAAGGGACCGTTTGATGCCTGGGAGAGACCTGAGGCCAAAGGCACCATTGAATACCAGTGATAGACCAAGGCTAAAGGGACCATTGGATACCAGGCATCAACCAGGGTCCAAAGGGACCATTGGATACCAGGGATAGACCAAGTACCAAAGGGACCATTGTATGCCAGGATAGACCAATGGCCAAAGGGACCATTGGATGCCAGGATAGACCAGGATTCAAAGGGACAATTTGATGCCTGGGATAGACCTGAGGCCAAAGGCGCCATTGAATACCAGGGATAGACCAGGGGCCAAAGGGACAATTGGATACCAGGGATGACCAAGGGCCAAAGGGACCATTTGGATATCAGGGATAGACCAGGGGTGAAAGGAACCATTTGATGCCTGGGATAGACAGGGGGCAAAAGGAACCATTTGATACCTGGGATAGACCAGGAGCCAAAGGCAATATTGAATACCAGGGATAGACCAGGAGCCAAAGAGACCATTGGATACCAGGTATAGACCAAGGGCCAAAGGGACCATTGGATACAAGGCATCGACTAGGAGCTAAAGGGACGATTGTATACCAGGCATCGACCAGGGGCCAAAGAGACCATTGGATACCAGGGATAGACCAAGGGCCAAAGGCACCACTGGATATCAGGGATAGACCAGGGGCCAAAGGAACTATTTGATGCCTGGGATAGACGAGGGGCAAAAGGAACCCTTTGATGCCTGGGACAGGCCAGGGGCCAAAGGCTCCATTGAATACCAGGGATAGACCAGGAGCCAAAGAGACCATTGGATACCAGGGATAAACTAGGGGCCAAAGGAACCATTTGATGCCTGGGATAGACGAGGGGAAAAAGGAACCATTTGATGCCTGGGACAGACCAGGGTCCAAAGCCTCCATTGAATACCAGGGATAGACCAGGAGCAAAAGAGACCATTGGATACCAGGGATAGATCAAGGACCAAAGGGACCATTGGATACCCGGGATAGACCAGGGGCCAAAGGAACCATTTGATGCCTGGGATAGACAAGGGGCAAAAGGAACCATTTGATGCCAGGGATAGACCAGGGGCCAAAGGGACCATTTGATGCCTGGGATAGACAGGGGGAAAAAAGGCACCATTGAATACCAGGGATAGACCAGGGGCCAGAGGGACTATTGGATAACAGGGATAGACCAGGGGCCAAAGGAACCATTTGATGCCTGGGATAGACCAGGGGCCAAAGGCACAATTGCATACCAGGGATGTACCAGGAGCAAAAGATAACATTGGATACCAGGGATAGACCAAGGGCCAAAGGGACCATTGGATGCCAGGCATCGACCAGGGGCCAAAGGGACCATTGGATACCAGGGATAGACCCGGGGCCAAGGAGACCATTGGATACCAGGATAGACCAGGTCTCAAAGGTACCATTTGATGCCTGGGATAGACCCGAGGCTAAAGGCACTATTGAATACCAGGGATAGAACAGGGGCCAAAGGCGATGACCAAGGGCCAAAGAGACCAATGGATACCAGGATGGACCAGGGCTCAAAGGTACCCTTTGATGCCTGGGATAGACCCGAGGCCAAAGGCACTATTGAATACCAAGGATAGACCAGTGGTCAAAGGGACTATTGGATACCAGGGATGACTAAGGGCCAAAGGGACCATTGGATATCAGGGATAGACCAGGGGCAAAAGGAACCATTTGATGCCTGGGATAGACCAGTGGCCCAAGGCACCATTGAATACCAGGGATAGACCAGGTGCCAAAGAGACCATTGGATACCAGGGATAGACCAAGGGCCTAAGGGACCATTGGACACCAGGGATAGACCCATGGCCAAAGGGACCATTGGATGCCAAGATAGACCAGGATTTAAAGGGAACATTTGATGTCTAGGATAGACCCGAGGCCAAAGGCACCACTGAATACCAGGGATAGACCAGGGGCCAAAGGGACCATTGGATACCAGGGATGACCGAGGGCCAAAGGGACCATTGGATATCAGGGATAGACCAGGGGCGAAATGAACCATTTGATGCCTGGGATAGACAGGGGGCAAAAGGAACCATTTGATACCTGGGATAGACCACGGGCATTAGGCACCATTGAATACCAGGGATAGTGTAGGAGCCAAATAGACAATTGGATACCAGGGATAGACAAAGGGTCAAAGGGACCATTGGATACCAGGGATAGAACAGGGGCCAAAGGGACCATTGGCTACCGGGGATAGACAAAAGGCCAAAGGGACCATTGGATACCAGGGATAGACCAGGGGCAAAAGGAACCATTTGATGCCTGGGATAGACAGGGGGCAAAAAGAACCATTTGAAACCTGGGATAGACCAGGAGCCAAAAGCAATATTGAATACCAGGGATAGACCAGGAGCCAAAGAGACCATTGGATACCAGGTATAGACCAAGGGCCAAAGGGACCATTGGATACCAGGGATAGACCAGGGGCAAAAGGAACCATTTGATGCCTGGGATAGACAGGGGGCAAAAAGAACCATTTGAAACCTTGGATAGACCAGGAGCCAAAAGCAATATTGAATACCAGGGATAGACCAGGAGCCAAAGAGACCATTGGATAACAGGTATAGACCAAGGGCCAAAGGGACCATTGGATACCAGGGATAGACCAATGGCCAAAGGGACCATTGGATACCAGGATAGACCAGGGGTCAAAGGTGCCTTTTGATGCCTTGGATAGACCCGACGCCAAAGGCACCTTTGAATACCAAGGATAGACCAGGGGCAAAACCGACCATTGGATACTAGGGATGACCAAGGGCCAAAGGGACCACTGGATATCAGGGATAGACCAGGGGCAAAAGGAACCATTTGATGCCTGGGATAGACCAGTGGCCCAAGGTACCATTGAATACCAGGGATAGATCATGAGCCAAAGAGATCATTGGATACTAGGGATAGACCAAGGGCCAAAGGGACCATTGGATACCAGGGATAGACCAGTGGCCAAAGGGACTATTAGATACCAGGATAGACCAGGGCTCAAAGGGACCGTTTGATGCCTGGGAGAGACCTGAGGCCAAAGGCACCATTGAATACCAGTGATAGACCAAGGCTAAAGGGACCATTGGATACCAGGCATCAACCAGGGTCCAAAGGGACCATTGGATACCAGGGATAGACCAAGTACCAAAGGGACCATTGTATGCCAGGATAGACCAATGGCCAAAGGGACCATTGGATGCCAGGATAGACCAGGATTCAAAGGGACAATTTGATGCCTGGGATAGACCTGAGGCCAAAGGCGCCATTGAATACCAGGGATAGACCAGGGGCCAAAGGGACAATTGGATACCAGGGATGACCAAGGGCCAAAGGGACCATTTGGATATCAGGGATAGACCAGGGGTGAAAGGAACCATTTGATGCCTGGGATAGACAGGGGGCAAATGGAACCATTTGATACCTGGGATAGACCAGGTGCCAAAGGCAATATTGAATACCAGGGATAGACCAGGAGCCAAAGAGACCATTGGATACCAGGTATAGACCAAGGGCCAAAGGGACCATTGGATACAAGGCATCGACTAGGAGCTAAAGGGACCATTGTATACCAGGCATCGACCAGGGGCCAAAGAGACCATTGGATACCAGGGATAGACCAAGGGCCAAAGGCACCACTGGATATCAGGGATAGACCAGGGGCCAAAGGAACTATTTGATGCCTGGGATAGACGAGGGGCAAAAGGAACCCTTTGATGCCTGGGACAGGCCAGGGGCCAAAGGCTCCATTGAATACCAGGGATAGACCAGGAGCCAAAGAGACCATTGGATACCAGGGATAAACTGGGGGCCAAAGGAACCATTTGATGCCTGGGATAGACGAGGGGTAAAAGGAACCATTTGATGCCTGGGACAGACCAGGGTCCAAAGCCTCCATTGAATACCAGGGATAGACCAGGAGCAAAAGAGACCATTGGATACCAGGGATAGATCAAGGACCAAAGGGACCATTGGATACCCGGGATAGACCAGGGGCCAAAGGAACCATTTGATGCCTGGGATAGACAAGGGGCAAAAGGAACCATTTGATGCCAGGGATAGACCAGGGGCCAAAGGGACCATTTGATGCCTGGGATAGACAGGGGGAAAAAAGGCACCATTGAATACCAGGGATAGACCAGGGGCCAGAGGGACTATTGGATAACAGGGATAGACCAGGGGCCAAAGGAACCATTTGATGCCTGGTATAGACAAGGGGCAAAAGGAACCATTTGATGCCTGGGATAGACCAGGGGCCAAAGGCACAATTGCATACCAGGGATGTACCAGGAGCAAAAGATAACATTGGATACCAGGGATAGACCAAGGGCCAAAGGGACCATTGCATGCCAGGCATCGACCAGGGGCCAAAGGGACCATTGGATACCAGGGATAGACCCGGGGCCAAGGAGACCATTGGATACCAGGATAGACCAGGTCTCAAAGGTACCATTTGATGCCTGGGATAGACCCGAGGCTAAAGGCACTATTGAATACCAGGGATAGAACAGGGGCCAAAGGCGATGACCAAGGGCCAAAGAGACCAATGGATACCAGGATGGACCAGGGCTCAAAGGTACCCTTTGATGCCTGGGATAGACCCGAGGCCAAAGGCACTATTGAATACCAGGGATAGACCAGGGGCCAAAGGGACCATTGGAAACCATGAATGTACAAGGGCCAAAGAGACCATTGGAGATCAGGGATAGACCAGGGGAAAAAGGAACCATTTGATAAATGGGATAGACATGGGGCCAAAGGTACCATTGGATACCGGGGATAGACCAGGGGCTAAAGGAACCATTGGATACCAGGCATCGCCCCGGGGCCAAAAGGGACCATTGGATACAAGGGATAGACCAAGTACCAACGGGACCATTGGATGCCAGAATAGACCAAGGGCCAAAGGGACCATTAGATATCAGGGTTAGACCAGGGGCGAAAGGAACCATTTGATGCCTGGGATAGACAGGGGCCAAAAGGAACCATTTGATACCAGGGATAGACCAGGAGCCAAAGAGACCATTGGATACCAGGTATAGAGCAAGGGCCAAAGGGACCATTGGATATTAGGCATCGATTAGGGGCCAAAGGGACCATTGGATACCAGGGATAGACCAGGGGGCAAAGGGACCATTGGATACCAGGGAAAGTCCAAGGGCGAAAGGGACCATTGGATACCAGGGATAGACCAATGGCCAAAGGGAGCATTGGATACCAGGGATAGACCAATGGCCAAAGGGACCATTGGATGCCAGGATAGACCAGGGTCAAAGGCGCCATTTGATGCCTGGGATATACCCGAGGCCAAAGGCACCTTTGAATACCAAGGATAGACCATGGGCAAAAGCGACCTTTTGATACCAGGGATGACCAAGAGCCAAAGGGACCACTGGATATCAGGCATAGACCAGGGGCAAAAGGAACCATTTGATGCCTGAGATAGACCAGTGGCCCAAGGTACCATTGAATACCAGGGATAGACCATGAGCCAAAGGGACCATTGGATACCAGGGATAGACCAAGGGCCAAAGGGATCATGGGATACCAGGGATAGACCAGGGCCAAAGGGACAATTGGATACCAGGGATAGAACAGGGGCCAAAGGGACCATTGGCTACCAGGGATAGACCAAGGGCCAAAGGCACCATTGGATACCAGGAATAGACCAATGGCCAAAGGGACCATTGGATACCAGGGATAGACCAATGGCCAAAGGGACCATTGGAAACGAGGGATAGACCAATGGCCAAAGGGGCCATTGGATACCAGGGATAGACCAGGGGCAAAAGGGACCATTGGATACCAGGGATGACCAAGGGCCTAAGGGACCATTGGATACCAGGGATAGACCAAGGGCTTAAGGGACATTTGGATACCAGGGATAGACCAATGGCCAAAGGGACAATTGGATAGCAGGATAGACCAGGGCTCAAAGGGACCATTTGATGCCGGGGATAGACCTGAGTCCAAAGGCACCATTGAATACCAGGGATAGACCAGGGGCCAAAGGGACCATTGGATACCAGGGGTGACCAAGGGCCAAAGGCACCATTAGATATCAGGGATAGACCAGGGGCCAAAGGAACCATTTGATACCTGAGATAGACAAGGGGCCAAAGGCACCATTGAATACCAGGGATAGGCCAGGTGCCAAATGAACCATTTGATGCAAGGGATAGAAAAGAGGCAAAAGGGACCATTTGATGCCTGGGATAGACCAGGGGCCAAAGGCACAATTGCATACCAGGGATAGACCAAGAGCCAAAGAGAACATTGGATACCAGGGATAGACCAAGGGCCAAAGGGACCATTGGATACCAGGCATCGACTAGGGGCCAAAGGGACCCTTGGATACCAGGGATAGACCCGGAGACAAAGAGACCATTGCAAACTAGGATAGACCAGGGCTCAAAGGTACCATTTGATGCATGGGATAGACCCTAGGCCAAAGGCACAATTGAATACCAGGGATAGACCAGGGGCCAAAGGGACCATTGGATACCATGGAAGACCAAGGGCCAAAGAGACCATTGGATACCAGGCGAGACCAGGGCTCAAAGGTACCATTTGATGCCTGGGATAGACCCGAGGCCAAAGAGACCATTGGATACCAGGGATAGACCAAGGGCCAAAGGGATCATGGGATACCAGGGATAGACCAGGGCCAAAGGGACAATTGGATACCAGGGATAGAACAGGGGCCAAAGGGACCATTGGCTACCAGGGATAGACCAAGGGCCAAAGGCACCATTGGATACCAGGAATAGACCAATGGCGAAAGGGACCATTGGATACCAGGGATAGACCAATGGCCAAAGGGACCATTGGAAACGAGGGATAGACCAATGGCCAAAGGGGCCATTGGATACCAGGGATAGACCAGGGGCAAAAGGGACCATTGGATACCAGGGATGACCAAGGGCCTAAGGGACCATTGGATACCAGGGATAGACCAAGGGCTTAAGGGACATTTGGATACCAGGGATAGACCAATGGCCAAAGGGACAATTGGATAGCAGGATAGACCAGGGCTCAAAGGGACCATTTGATGCCGGGGATAGACCTGAGGCCAAAGGCACCATTGAATACCAGGGATAGACCAGGGGCCAAAGGGACCATTGGATACCAGGGGTGACCAAGGGCCAAAGGCACCATTAGATATCAGGGATAGACCAGGGGCCAAAGGAACCATTTGATACCTGGGATAGACAAGGGGCCAAAGGCACCATTGAATACCAGGGATAGGCCAGGTGCCAAATGAACCATTTGATGCAAGGGATAGAAAAGGGGCAAAAGGGACCATTTGATGCCTGGGATAGACCAGGGGCCAAAGGCACAATTGCATACCAGGGATAGACCAAGAGCCAAAGAGAACATTGGATACCAGGGATAGACCAAGGGCCAAAGGGACCATTGGATACCAAGCATTGACTAGGGGCCAAAGGGACCCTTGGATACCAGGGATAGACCCGGAGACAAAGAGACCATTGCAAACCAGGATAGACCAGGGCTCAAAGGTACCATTTGATGCATGGGATAGACCCTAGGCCAAAGGCACAATTGAATACCAGGGATAGACCAGGGGCCAAAGGGACCATTGGATACCATGGATGACCAAGGGCCAAAGAGACCATTGGATACCAGGCGAGACCAGGGCTCAAAGGTACCATTTGATGCCTGGGATAGACCCGAGGCCAAAGGCACTATTGAATTCCAGTGATAGACCAGGGGTCAAAGGGACCATTGGATACCATGGATGACCAAGAGCCAAAGAGATCATTGGAGATTAGGGATAGACCAGGGGCAAAAGGAACCAGTTGATGCCTGGGATAGACATAGGGCCAAAGGCACCATGTGATACCAGGATTAGACCAAGCGTTAAAGGGACCATTGGATACCAGGCATCGACCCGAGGCCAAAGGCACCATGGAATACCAGGGATAGACCAGGGGCCAAAAGGATCATTGGAAACCAGGGATGACCAGGGGCCAAAGGGACCATTGGATACCATGGATGACCAAGGGCCAAAGAGACCATTGGATATCAGGGATAGACCAGGGGCGAAAGGAACCATTTGATGCCTGGGATAGACAGGGGGCAAAAGGAACCATTTGATACCTGGGATCGACCAGGAGCCAAAGGCAATATTGAATACCAGGGATAGACCAGGAACCAAAGAGACCATTGGATACCAGGTATAGACCAAGGGCCAAAGCCACCATTGGATACCAGGCATCGACTAGGGGCCAAAGGGACCATTGGATACCAGGGATAGACCAGGGGGCAAAGGGACCATTGGATACCAGGGATAGATCAAGAGCGAAAGGGACCATTGGATACCAGGGATAGACCAATGGCCATGGGACCATTGGATACAAGGGAAAGACCAATGGCCAAAGGGACCATTGGATACCAGGATAGACCAGGGCTCAAAGGTGCCATTTGATGCCTTGGATAGACCCGACGCCAAAGGCACCTTTGAATACCAAGGATAGACCACGGGCAAAAGCGACCATTGGATACTAGGGTTGACCAAGGGTCAAAGGGACCACTGGATATCAGGGATAGACCAGGGACAAAAGGAACCATTTGATGCCTGGGATAGACCAGTGGCCCAGGGTACCATTGAATACCAGGGATAGACCATGAGCCAAAGAGATCATTGGATACTAGGGATAGACCAAGGGCCAAAGGGACCATGGGATACCAGGGATATACCATTGGCCCAAGGGACCATTGGATACCAGGGATAGACCAGTGGCCAAAGGGACTATTGGATACCAGGATAGACCAGGGCTCAAACGGACCATATGATGCCTGGGAGAGACCTGAGGCCAAAGGCACCATTGAATACCAGGGATAGACCAGGGGCCAAAGGGACCATTGGATACCAGGGGTGACCAAGGGCCAAAGAGACCATTGGAGATCAGGGATAGACCAGGGGCAAAAGGAACCCTTTGATGCCTGGGATAGACGTGCGGCCAAAGGCACCATTGGCTACTAGGGATAGACCAAGGGCCAAAGGGACCATTGGATACCAGGCATGGACCAGGGGCCAAAGGGACCATTGGATACCAGGGATACACCAATGTCCAAAGGGACCATTGGATGCCAGGATAGACCAGGATTCAAAGGGACCATTGGATACCAGGCATCGACCACGGGCTAAAGGGACCATTGGATACCAGGGATAGACCAAGTACCAAAGGGACCATTGAATACCAGGGATAGACCATGGGGCAAAGGGACAATTGGATACCAGGGATGACCAAGGGCCAAAGGGACCATTGGATATCAGGGATAGACCAGGGGCGAAAGGAACCATTTGATGCCTGGGATAGACAAGGGGCCAAATGCACCATTGAATACCAGGGATAGACGAGGTGCCAAAGAGACCATTGGATACCAGGGATAGACCAAGGGCCTAAGGGACCATTGGACACCAGAGATAGACCCATGGCCAAAGGGAACATTGGATGCCAGGATAGACCAGGATTTAAAGGCACCATTTGATGCCTGGGATAGACCCGAGGACAAAGGCACCATTGAATACCAGGGATAGACCAGGGGCCAAAGGGACCATTGGAAACCAGGGATGACCAGGGGCCAAAGGGACCATTGGATACCATGGATGACCAAGGGCCAAAGAGACCATTGGATACCAGGATAGACCAGGGCTCAAAGGTGCCATTTGATGCCTGGGATAGACCTGAGGCCAAAGGTACTATTGAATACCACCGATAGACCAGGGGTCAAAGGGACCATTGGATACCATGGATGACCAAGGGCCGAAGAGACCACTGAATATCAGGGATAGACCAGGGGCAAAAGGAACCATTTGATGCCTGGGATAGACCAGTGGCCCAAGGTACCATTGAATACCAAGGATAGACCATGAGCCAAAGAGATCATTGGATACTAGGGATAGACCAAGGGCCAACGGGACCATGGGATACCAGGGATATACCATTGGCCTAAGGGACCATTGGATACCAGGGATAGACCAGTGGCCAAAGGGACTATTGGATACCAGGATAGACCAGGGCTCAAAGGGACCATTTGATGCCTGGGAGAGACCTGAGGCCAAAGGCACCATTAAATACCAGGGATAGACCAGGGGCCAAAGGGACCATTGGATACCAGGGATGACCAAGGGCCAAAGGGACCATTGGATATCAGGGATAGACCAGGGGAAAAAGGAACCATTTGATGCCTGGGATAGACAAGGGGCCAAATGCACCATTGAATACCAGGGATAGACCAGGTGCCAAAGAGACCATTGGATACCAGGGATAGACAAAGGGACTAACGGACCATTTGACACCAGGGATAGACCCATGGCCAAAGGGACAATTGAATGCCAGGATAGACCAGGATTTAAAGGCACCATTTGATGCCTGGGATAGACCCGAGGCCAAAGGCACCATTGAATACCAGGGATAGACCAGGGGCCAAAAGGACCATTGTAAACCAGGGATGACCAGGGGCCAAAGGGACCATTGGATACCAGGGATGGCCAAGGGCCAAAGGGACCATTGGATATCAGGGATAGACCAGGGGCGAAAGGAACCATTTGATGCCTGGGATAGACAGGGGGCAAAAGGAACCATTTGATACCTGGGATCGACCAGGAGCCAAAGGCAATATTGAATACCAGGGATAGATCAGGAACCAAAGAGACCATTGGATACCAGGTATAGACCAAGGGCCAAAGGGACCATTGGATACCAGGCATCGACTAGGGGCCAAAGGGTCCATTGGATACCAGGGATAGACCAGGGGGCAAAGGGACCATTGGATACCAGGGATAGATCAAGGGCGAAAGGGACCATTGGATACCAGGGATAGACCAATGGCCAAAGGGACCATTGGATACCAGGATAGACCAGGGGTCAAAGGTGCCATTTGATGCCTTGGATAGACCCGACGCCAAAGACACCTTTGAATACCAAGGATAGACCACGGGCAAAAGCGACCATTGGATACTAGGGATGACCAAGGGCCAAAGGGACCGCTGAATATCAGGGATAGACCAGGGGCAAAAGGAACCATTTGATGCCTGGGATAGACCAGTGGCCCAAGGTACCATTGAATACCAAGGATAGACCATGAGCCAAAGAGATCATTGGATACTAGGGATAGACCAAGGGCCAACGGGACCATGGGATACCAGGGATATACCATTGGCCTAAGGGACCATTGGATACCAGGGATAGACCAGTGGCCAAAGGGACTATTGGATACCAGGATAGACCAGGGCTCAAAGGGACCATTTGATGCCTGGGAGAGACCTGAGGCCAAAGGCACCATTAAATACCAGGGATAGACCAGGGGCCAAAGGGACCATTGGATACCAGGGATGACCAAGGGCCAAAGGGACCATTGGATATCAGGGATAGACCAGGGGAAAAAGGAACCATTTGATGCCTGGGATAGACAAGGGGCCAAATGCACCATTGAATACCAGGGATAGACCAGGTGCCAAAGAGACCATTGGATACCAGGGATAGACAAAGGGACTAAGGGACCATTTGACACCAGGGATAGACCCATGGCCAAAGGGACAATTGAATGCCAGGATAGACCAGGATTTAAAGGCACCATTTGATGCCTGGGATAGACCCGAGGCCAAAGGCACCATTGAATACCAGGGATAGACCAGGGGCCAAAAGGACCATTGTAAACCAGGGATGACCAGGGGCCAAAGGGACCATTGGATACCAGGGATGGCCAAGGGCCAAAGGGACCATTGGATATCAGGGATAGACCAGGGGCGAAAGGAACCATTTGATGCCTGGGATAGACAGGGGGCAAAAGGAACCATTTGATACCTGGGATCGACCAGGAGCCAAAGGCAATATTGAATACCAGGGATAGATCAGGAACCAAAGAGACCATTGGATACCAGGTATAGACCAAGGGCCAAAGGGACCATTGGATACCAGGCATCGACTAGGGGCCAAAGGGTCCATTGGATACTAGGGATAGACCAGGGGGCAAAGGGACCATTGGATACCAGGGATAGATCAAGGGCGAAAGGGACCATTGGATACCAGGGATAGACCAATGGCCAAAGGGACCATTGGATACCAGGATAGACCAGGGGTCAAAGGTGCCATTTGATGCCTTGGATAGACCCGACGCCAAAGACACCTTTGAATACCAAGGATAGACCACGGGCAAAAGCGACCATTGGATACTAGGGATGACCAAGGGCCAAAGGGACCGCTGAATATCAGGGATAGACCAGGGGCAAAAGGAACCATTTGATGCCTGGGATAGACCAGTGGCCCAAGGTACCATTGAATACCAAGGATAGACCATGAGCCAAAGAGATCATTGGATACTAGGGATAGACCAAGGGCCAACGGGACCATGGGATACCAGGGATATACCATTGGCCTAAGGGACCATTGGATACCAGGGATAGACCAGTGGCCAAAGGGACTATTGGATACCAGGATAGACCAGGGCTCAAAGGGACCATTTGATGCCTGGGAGAGACCTGAGGCCAAAGGCACCATTAAATACCAGGGATAGACCAGGGGCCAAAGGGACCATTGGATACCAGGGATGACCAAGGGCCAAAGGGACCATTGGATATCAGGGATAGACCAGGGGAAAAAGGAACCATTTGATGCCTGAGATAGACAAGGGGCCAAATGCACCATTGAATACCAGGGATAGACCAGGTGCCAAAGAGACCATTGGATACCAGGGATAGACAAAGGGACTAAGGGACCATTTGACACCAGGGATAGACCCATGGCCAAAGGGACAATTGAATGCCAGGATAGACCAGGATTTAAAGGCACCATTTGATGCCTGGGATAGACCCGAGGCCAAAGGCACCATTGAATACCAGGGATAGACCAGGGGCCAAAAGGACCATTGTAAACCAGGGATGACCAGGGGCCAAAGGGACCATTGGATACCAGGGATGGCCAAGGGCCAAAGGGACCATTGGATATCAGGGATAGACCAGGGGCGAAAGGAACCATTTGATGCCTGGGATAGACAGGGGGCAAAAGGAACCATTTGATACCTGGGATCGACCAGGAGCCAAAGGCAATATTGAATACCAGGGATAGATCAGGAACCAAAGAGACCATTGGATACCAGGTATAGACCAAGGGCCAAAGGGACCATTGGATACCAGGCATCGACTAGGGGCCAAAGGGTCCATTGGATACCAGGGATAGACCAGGGGGCAAAGGGACCATTGGATACCAGGGATAGATCAAGGGCGAAAGGGACCATTGGATACCAGGGATAGACCAATGGCCAAAGGGACCATTGGATACCAGGATAGACCAGGGGTCAAAGGTGCCATTTGATGCCTTGGATAGACCCGACGCCAAAGACACCTTTGAATACCAAGGATAGACCACGGGCAAAAGCGACCATTGGATACTAGGGATGACCAAGGGCCAAAGGGACCGCTGAATATCAGGGATAGACCAGGGGCAAAAGGAACCATTTCATGCCTGGGATAGACCAGTGGCCCAAGGTACCATTGAATACCAGGGATAGACCATGAGCCAAAGAGATCATTGGATACTAGGGATAGACCAAGGGCCAAAGGGACCATGGGATACCAGGGATATACCATTGGCCTAAGGGACCATTGGATACCAGGGATAGACCAGTGGCCAAAGGGACTATTGGATACCAGGATAGACCAGGGCTCAAAGGGACCATTTGATGCCTGGGAGAGACCTGAGGCCAAAGGCACCATTGAATACCAGGGGCCAAAGGGACCATTGGATACCAGGGATGACCAAGAGCCAAAGGGACCATTGGATATCAGGGATAGACCAGGGGCAAAAGAACCCATTTGATGCCTGGGATAGACAAGGGGCCAAATGTACCATTGAATACCAGGGATAGACCAGGTGCCAAAGAGACCATTGGATACCAGGGATAGACCAAGGGCCTAAGGGACCATTGGACACCAGGGATAGACCCAAGGCCAAAGGGACCATTGGATGCCAGGAGAGACCAGGATTTAAAGGCACCATTTGATGCCTGGGATAGACCCGAGGCCAAAGGCACCATTGAATACCAGGGATAGACCAGGGACCAAAGGGACCATTGGAAACCAGGGATGACCAGGGGCCAAAGGGACCATTGGATACCATGGATGACCAAGGGCCAAAGAGACCATTGGATATCAGGGATAGACCAGGGGCGAAATGAACCATTTTATGCCTGGGATAGACAGGGGGCAAAAGGAACCATTTGATACCTGGGATAGACCTTGGGCCAAAGGCACCATTGAATACCAGGGATAGACTAGGAGTCAAAGAGACCATTGGATACCAGGGATAGACCAAGGGCCAAAAGGACCATTGGATACCAGGCATCGTCCAGGGGCCAAAGGGACAATTGGATACCAAGGATAGAACAGGGGCCAAAGGGACCATTGGCTACCAGGGATAGACCAAGGGCCAAAGAGACCATTGGATACCAGGGATAGACCAATGGCCAAAGGGACCATTGGATACGAGGGATAGACCAATGGCCAAAGGGACCATTGGATACCCTGGATAGACCAGGGGCAAAAGGGACCATTGGATACCAGGGATAAACAAGGGCCAAAGGGACCATTGGATATCAGGGATAGACCAGGGGCAAAAGGAACCATTTGATGCCTGGGATAGACCAGGGGCTCAAGACACCATTCACTACCAGTGATAGACCAGGAGCCAAAGAGACAATTGGATACCAGGGATAGACCAAGGGCCTAAGGGACCATTTGATACCAGGGATAGACGAATGGCCAAAGGGACCATTGGATACCAGGATAGAGCAGGGCTCAAAGGGACCATTTGATGCCTGGGATAGACCTGAGGCCAAAGGCACCATTGGATATCAGGAATAGACCATGGGCCAAAGGAACCATTTGATGTCTGGGTTAGACAAGGGGCCAAAGGCACCATTGAATACCAGGGATAGAAGAGGTGCCAAAGGAACCATTTGATGCCTGGGATAGTAAAGGGGGAAAGGGAACCATTTGATGCCTGGGATAGACCAGGGGCCAAAGGCACAATTGCATACCAGAGATAGATCAGGAGCCAAAGGGACCATTGAATACCAGGGATAGACCAGGGGTCAAAGGGACCATTGGATACCAGGGATGACCAAGGGCCAAATGCACCATTGGATATCAGGGATAGACCAGGGGCCAAAGGAACCTTTTGATGCCTGGGATAGACAAGGGGCCAAAGGCACCATTGAATACCAGGGATAGACCAGGCGCCAAAGAAACCATTTGATGCCTGGGATAGAAAAGGGAGAAAGGGAACCATTTGATGCCTGGGATAGACCAGGGGCCAAAGGGACCATTGCATACCAGGGATAGACCAGGAGCCAAAGAGAAAATTGGATACCCGGGATAGACCAAGGGCCAAAGGGACCATTGGATACCAGGCATCGACCAGGGGCCAAAGGGACCATTGGATACCAGGGATAGGCCTGGGGCCAAAGAGACCATTGGATACCATTATAGACCAGGGCTAAAAGATACCATTTGATGCCTGGGATAGACCCGAGGCCAAAGGCACTATTGAATACCAGGGATAGACAGGGGTTAAAGGGACCATTGGATACCAGGGATGACCAAGGGCCAAAGAGACCATTGGAGATCAGGGATAGACCAGGGGCAAAAGGAACCCTTTAATGCCTGGGATAGACGTGGGGCCAAAGACACCATTGGCTACTAGGGATAGACCAAGGGCCAAAGGGACCATTGGATACCTTGCATCGACCAGGGGCAAAAGGGACCATTGGATACCAGGGATACACCAATGGCCAAAGGGACCATTGGATGCCAGGATAGACCAGGATTCAAAGGGACCATTGGATACCAGGCATCGACCAGGGGCCAAAGGGACCATTGGATACCAGGGATAGACCAAGTACCAAAGGGACCATTGGATGACAGGATAGATCAATGGCCAAAGGGAGATTGAATACCAGGATAGACCAGGATTCAAAGGGACTATTTGATGCCTGGGCTAGACCTGAGGCCAAAGGCACCATTAAATACCAGGCATTGACCAGGGGCCAATGGGACCATTGGATACCATGGATAGACCAAGTACCAAAGGGACCATTGGATGCCAGGATAGTGCAGGATTTAAAGGGACCATTTGATGCCTTTGATAGACCCGAGGCCAAAGGCACCATTGAATACCAGAGATAGACCAGGGACCAAAGGGAACATTGGATACCAGGGATGGCCAAGGGTCAAAGGGACCATTGGATATCAGGGATAGACCAGGGGCGAAATGAACCATTTTATGCCTGGGATAGACAGGGGGCAAAAGGAACCATATGATACCTGGGATAGACCTTGGGCCAAAGGCACCATTGAATACCAGGTATAGACCAGGAGCCAAAGAGACCATTGGATACCAGGGATAGACCAAGGGCCAAAAGGACCATTGGATACCAGGCATCGTCCAGGGGCCAAAGGGACAATTGGATACCAAGGATAGAACAGGGGCCAAAGGGACCATTGGATACCAGGGATAGACCAATGGCCAAAGGGACCATTGGATACGAGGGATAGACCAATGGCCAAAGGGACCATTGGATACCAGGGATAGACCAGGGGCAAAAGGGAACATTGGATAACAGGGATGAACAAGGGCCAAAGGGACCATTGGATATCGGGGATAGACCAGGGGCAAAAGTAACATTTGATGCCTGGGATAGACCAGGGGCCCAAGACACCATTGACTACCAGTGATAGACCAGGAGCCAAAGAGACCATTGGATACCAGGGATAGACCAAGGGCCTAAGGGACCATTGGATACCAGGGATAGACCAATGGCCAAAGGGACCATTGGATACCAGGATAGAGCAGGGCTCAAAGGGACCATTTGATGCCTGGGATAGAACTGAGGCCAAAGGCACCATTGGATATCAGGGATAGACCAGGGGCCAAAGGAACCATTTGATGCCTGGGTTAGACAAGGGGCCGAAGGCAACATTGAATACCAGGGATAGAAGAGGTGCCAAAGGAACCATTTGATGCCTGGGATAGTAAAGGGGGAAAGGGAACCATTTGATGCCTGGGATAGACCAGGGGCCAAAGGCACAATTGCATACCAGGGATAGACCAGGAGCCAAAGGGACCATTTAATACCAGGGATAGACCAGGGGCCAAAGGGACCATAGGATACCAGGGATAGACCAGGAGCCAAATGCACCATTGGATATCAGGGATAGACCAGGGGCCAAAGGAACCTTTTGATGCCTGGGATAGACAAGGTGCCAAAGGCACCATTGAATACCAGGGATAGACCAGGTGCCAAAGGAACCATTTGATGCCTGGGATAGAAAAGGGGGAAAGGGACCATTGGATACCCGGGATAGACCAAGGGCCAAAGGGACCATTGGATACCAGGCATCGACCAGGGGTCAAAGGGACCATTGGATACCAGGGATAGACCTGGGGCCAAAGAGACCATTGGATACCATTATAGACCAGGGCTAAAATATAGCATTTGATGCCTGGGATAGACCCGAGGCCAAAGGCACTATTGAGTACCAGGGATAGACCAGGGGCTAAAGGGACCAGTGGATACCAGGGATGACCAAGGGCCAAAGAGACCATTGGAGATCAGGGATAGACCAGGGGCAAAAGGAACCCTTTAATGCCTGGGATAGACGTGGGGCCAAAGGCACCATTGGCTACTAGGGATAGACCAAGGGCCAAAGGGACCATTGGATACCAGGCATCGACCAGGGGCCAAAGGGACCATTGGATACCAGGGATACACCAATGGCCAAAGGGACCATTGGATGCCAGGATAGACCAGGATTCAAAGGGACCATTGGATACCAGGCATCGACCAGGGGCCAAAGGGACCATTGGATACCAGGGATAGACCAAGTACCAAAGGGACCATTGGATGACAGGATAGATCAATGGCCAAAGGGAGATTGAATACCAGGATAGACCAGGATTCAAAGGGACTATTTGATGCCTGGGATAGACCTGAGGCCAAAGGCACCATTGAATACCAGGGATAGACCATCGGACAAAGGGACAATTGGATACCAGGAATGACCAAGGGCCAAAGGGACCATTGGATATCAGGGATAGACCAGGGGCGAAAGGAACCATTTGATGCCTGGGATAGACAGGGGGCAAAAGGAACCATTTGATACCTGGGATAGACCAGGAGCCAAAGGCACCATTGAATACCAGGGATAGACCAGGAGCCAAAGAGGCCATTGGATACCAGGGATAGACCAAGGGCCAAAGGGACCATTGGATACCAGGCATCAACTAGGGGACAAAGGGACCATTGGACACCAGGGATAGACCAGGGGGCAAAGGGACCATTGGATACCAGGGATAGACCAATAGCCAAAGGGACCATTGGATACCAGGGATAGACCAATGGACAAAGGGACCATTCAATACCAGGATAGACCAGGGGTCAAAGGTGCCATTTGATGCCTGGGATAGACCCTAGGCCAAAGGCACCATTGAATACCAAGGATAGACCACAGGCAAAAGTGACCATTGGATACCAGGGATGACCAAGGGCCAAAGGGAACATTGGATACCAGGGATAGAGCAATGGCCAAAGGGACAATTGGATACCAGGATAGACCAGGGCTCAAAGGGACCATTTGATGCCTGGGACAGACCTGAGGCCAAAGGCACCATTGGATATCAGGGATAGACCAGGGTCAAAAGGAACCATTTGATGCCTAGGATAGACCAGTGGCCCAAGGCACCATTGAATACCAGGGATAGACCAAGGGCAAAAGGGACCATTGGATACCAGGCATCGTCCAGGGGCCAAAGGGACAATTGGATACCAGGGATAGAACAGGGGCCAAAGGGACCATTGGCTACCAGGGATAGACCAACGGCCAAAGGGACCATTGGATACCAGGGATAGACCAATGGCCAAAGGGACCATTGGATACCAGGGATAGACCAATGGCCAAAGGCCCCATTGGATACCAGGGATAGACCAGGGGCAAAAGGGGCCATTAGATACCAGGGATGACCAAGGGCCAAATGGACTATTGGATATCAGGGATAGACCAGGGGCAAAAGGAACCATTTGATGTCTGGGATAGACCAGGGGCCCAAGGCACCATTGACTACCAGGGATAGACCAAGGGCCTAAGGGACCATTGGATACGAGGGATGACCAAGGGCCAAAGGCACCTTTGGATATCAGGGATAGACCAGGGGCCAAAGGGACCATTGGATACCAGGGATGACCAAGGGCCAAAGGCACCATTGGATATCAGGGATAGACCAGGGGCCAAAGGAAACATTTGATGCCTTGGATAGACAAGGGGCCAAAGGCACCATTGAATACCAGGGATAGACCAGGTGCCAAAGGAACCATTCGATGACTGGGATAGAATAGGGGCAAAAGGAACCATTTGATGCCAGGGATAAACCAGGGGCCAAAGGCACAATTGCATACCAGGGTTAGACCAGGGGCCAAAGGAAACATTTGATGCCTTGGATAGACAAGGGGCCAAAGGCACCATTGAATACCAGGGATAGACCAGGTGCCAAAGGAATCATTTGATGCCTGGGATATAATAGGGGCAAAAGGGCAAAAGGAACCATTTGATGCCAGGGATAGACCAGGGGCCAAAGGCACAATTGCATAGCAGGGTTAGACCAGGGGCCAAAGGGACAATTGGATACCAGGGATGACCAAGGGTCAAAGGGACCATTGGATACCAGGGATAGAACAGGGGCCAAAGGGACCATTGGCTACCGGGGATAGACCAAAGGCCAAAGGGACCATTGAATACCAGGGATAGACCAGGGGCAAAAGGGACCATTGGATACCAGGGATGACCAAGGGCCAAAGGGACCATTGGATATTAGGGATAGACCAGGGGCAAAAGGAACCATTTGATGCCTGGGATAGACAGGGGGCAAAAGGAAACATTTGATACCTGGAATAGACCAGGGGCCAAAGGCACCATTGAATACCAGGGATAGACCAGGAGCCAAAGGGACCATTGTATACCAGGGATAGACCAAGGGCCAAAGGGACCATTGGATACCAGGCATCGACTAGGGGCCAAAGGGAGCATTGGATACCAGGGATAGACCAGGGGGCAAAGGGACCATTGGATACCAGGGATAGACCAAGGGCCAAAGGGACCATTGAATACCAGGGATAGACCAATGGCCAAAGGGACAATTGTATACCAGGATAGACCAGGGGGCAAAGGTACCATGTGATGCCTGGGATAGACCCGAGGCCAAAGGCACCATTGAATACCAAGGATAGACCACAGGCAAAAGCGACCATTGGATACCAGGGATGACCAAGGGCCAAAGGGACCATTGGATCACAGGGCTGGACCAGGGGCAGAGGGAGCCATTTGATGCCTGGGAAAGACCAGTGGCCCAAGGCACCATTGAATACCAGGGATAGACCATGAGCCAAAGAGACCATTGGATACCAGGGAAAGACCAAGGGCCAAAGGGACCATGGGATACCAGGGATAGACCAAAGGCCTAAGGGACCATTGGATACCAGGGATAGACCAATGGCCAAAGGGACTATTGGATACCAGGATAGACCAGGGCTCAAAGGGACGATTTGATGCCTGGGATATACCTGAGTCCAAAGGCACCATTGAATACCAGGGATAGACCAGGGGCCAAAGGGGCCATTGGATACCAGGGATAGACCAGGGGCCAAAGGAACCATTTGATGCCTGGGATAGACAAGGGGCCAAAGGCACCAAGGGCCAAAGGGACCATTGGATGTCAGGGATAGACCAGGGGCCAAAGGAACCATTTGATGCCTGGGATAGACAAGGGGCCAAAGGCACCATTGAATACCAGGGATAGACCAGGTGCCAAAGAGACCATTGGATACCAGGGATATACCAATGGCCTAAGGGACATTGGATACGAGGGATAGGCCAATGGCCAAAGGGACCATTGGATGCCAGGAGAGACCAGGATTTAAAGGGACCATTTGATGCCTGGGATAGACCCGAGGCCGAAGGCACCATTGAATACCAGGGATAGACCAGGGGCCAAATGGACAATTGGATATCAGGGATAGACCAGGGGCAAAAGGAACAATTTGATGTCTGGGATAGACCAGGGGCCCAAGGCACGATTGACTACCAGGGATAGACCAAGGGCCTAAGGGACCATTGGATACGGGGCATGACCAAGGGCCAAAGGCACCTTTGGATATCAGGGATAGACCAGGGGCCAAAGGGACCATTGGATACCAGGGATGACCAAGGGCCAAAGGCACCATTGTATATCAGGGATAGACCAGGGGCCAAAGGAAACATTTGATGCCTTGGATAGACAAGGGGCCAAAGGCACCATTGAATACCAGGGATAGACCAGGTGCCAAAGGAACCATTTGATGCCTGGGATAGAATAGGGGCAAAAGGAACCATTTGATGCCAGGGAAAGACCAAGAACCAAAGGGACCATTGGATGCTAGGATAGACCAATGGCCAAAGGGACCATTGGATGCCAGGATAGACCAGGATTCAAAGGGACCATTTGATGCCTGGGATAGACCTGAGGCCAAAGGTACCATTGAATACCAGGGATAGACCAGGGGCCAAAGGGACAATTGGATACCAGGGATGGCCAAGGGCCAAAGGGACCATTGGATATCAGGGATAGACCAGGGGCGAAAGGAACCATTTGATGCCTGGGATAGACAGGGGGCAAAAGGAACCATTTGATACCTGGGTTCGACCAGTAGCCAAAGGCAATATTGAATACCAGGGATAGACCAGGAACCAAAGAGACCATTGGATACCAGGTATAGACCAAGGGCCAAAGGGACCATCGGATACCAGGCATCGACTAGGGGCCAAAGGGTCCATTGGATACCAGGGATAGACCAGGGGGCAAAGTGACCATTGGATACCAGGGATAGATCAAGGGCGAAAGGGACCATTGGATACCAGGGATAGACCAATGGCCAAAGGGACCATTGGATATCAGGGATAGACCAATGGCCAAAGGGACCATTGGATACCAGGATAGACCAGGGGTCAAAGGTGCCATTTGATGCCTTGGATAGACCCGACGCCAAAGGCACCTTTGAATACGAAGGATAGACCATGGGCAAAAGCGACCATTGGATACTAGGGATGACCAAGGGCCAAAGGGACCACTGAATATCAGGGATAGACCGGGGGCAAAAGGAACCATTTGATGCCTGGGATAGACCAGTGGCCCAAGGTACCATTGAATACCAGGGCTAGACCAGGGGCCAAAGAGATCATTGGATACTAGGGATAAACCAAGGGCCAAAGGGACCATGGGATACCAGTGATATACCATTGGCCTAAGGGACCATTGGATACCAGGGATAGACCAGTGGCCAAAGGGACTATTGGATACCAGGATAGACCAGGGCTCAAAGAACCATTTGATGCCTGGGAGAGACCTGAGGCCAAAGGCACCATTGAATACCAGGGATAGACCAGGGGCCAAAGGGACCATTGGATACCAGGGATGACCAAGGGCCAAAGGGACCATTGGATATCAGGGATAGACCAGGGGCAAAAGGAACCATTTGATGCCTGGGATAGACAAGGGGCCAAATGCACCATTGAATACCAGGGATAGACCAGGTGCCAAAGAGACCATTGGATACCAGGGATAGACCAAAGGACTAAGGGACCATTGGACATCAGGGATAGACCCATGGCCAAAGGGACAATTGAATGCCAGGATAGACCAGGATTTAAAGGCACCATTTGATGCCTGGGATAAACCCGAGGCCAAAGGCACCATTGAATACCAGGGATAGACCAGGGGCCAAAAGGACCATTGGAAACCAGGGATGACCAGGGGCCAAAGGGACCATTGGATACCATGGATGACCAAGAGCCAAAGAGACCATTGGATACCAGGATAGACCAGGGCTCAAAGGTGCCATTTGATGCCTGGGATAGACCTGAGGCCAAAGGTACTATTGAATACCACCGATAGAACAGGGGTCAAAGGGACCATTGGATACCAGGGATGGCCAAGGGCCAAAGGGACCATTGGATATCAGGGATAGACCAGGGCGAAAGGAACCATTTGATGCCTGGGATAGACAGGGGGCAAAAGGAACCATTTGATACCTGGGACCGACCAGGAGCCAAAGGCAATATTGAATACCAGGGATAGACCAGGAACCAAAGAGACCATTGGATACCAGGTATAGACCAAGGGCCAAAGGCACCATTGGATACCAGGCATCGACTAGGGGCCAAAGGGACCATTGGATACCAGGGATAGACCAGGGGGCAAAGGGACCATTGGATACCAGGGATAGATCAAGAGCGAAAGGGACCATTGGATACCAGGGATAGACCAATGGCCAAAGGGACCATTGGATACAAGGGATAGACCAATGGCTAAAGGGACCATTGGATACCAGGATAGACCAGGGCTCAAAGGTACCATTTGATGCCTTGGATAGACCTGATGCCAAAGCCACCTTTGAATACCAAGGATAGACCACGGGCAAACGCGACCATTGGATACGAGGGTTGACCAAGGGCCAAAGGGACCACTGGATATCAGGGATAGACCAGGGGCAAAAGGAACCATTTGATGCCTGGGATAGACCAGTGGCCCAAGGTACCATTGAATACCAGGGATAGACCATGAGCCAAAGAGATCATTGGATACTAGGGATAGACCAAGGGCCAAAGGGACCATGGGATACCAGGGATATACCATTGGCCCAAGGGACCATTGGATACCAGGATAGACCAGGGCTCAAACGGACCATATGATACCTGGGAGAGACCTGAGGCCAAAAGCACCATTGAATAGCAGGGATAGACCAGGGGCCAAAGGGACCATTGGATACCAGGGGTGACCAAGGGCCAAAGAGACCATTTGAGATCAGGGATAGACCGGGGGCAAAAGGAACCCTTTGATGCCTGGGATAGACGTGCGGCCAAAGGCACCATTGGCTACTAGGGATAGACCAAGGGCCAAAGGGACCATTGGATACCAGGCATCGACCAGGGGCCAAAGGGACCATTGGATACCAGGGATACACCAATGTCCAAAGGGACCATTGGATGCCAGGATAGACCAGGATTCAAAGGGACCATTGAATACCAGGCATCGACCAGGGGCCAAAGGGACCATTGGATACCAGGGATAGACCAAGTACCAAAGGGACCATTGAATACCAGGGATAGACCATGGGACAAAGGGACAATTGGATACCAGGGATGACGGAGGGCCAAAGGGACCATTGGATATCAGGGATAGACCAGGGGCGAAAGGAACCATTTGATGCCTGGGATAGACAGGGGGGCAAAAGGAACCATTTGATACCTGGGATAGACCAGGAGCCAAAGGCACCATTGAATACCAGGGATAGACCAGGAACCAAAGAGACCATTGGATACCAGGTATAGACCAAGGGCCAAAGGGACCATTGGATACCAGGCATCGACTAGGAGTTAAAGGGACCATTGGATACCAGGGATAGACCAGGGGGCAAAGGGACCATTGGATACCAGGGATAGACCAAGGGCGAAAGGGACCATTGGATACCAGAGATAGACCAATGGCCAAAGAGACCATTGAATACCAGGGACAGACCAATGGCCAAAGGGACCATTGGATACCAGGATAGACCAGGGGTCAAAGGGACCATTTGATGTCTTGGACAGACCCGAGGCCAAAGGCACCTTTGAATACCAAGGATAGACCACGGGCAAAAGCGCCCATTGGATACCAGGGATGACCAAGGGCAAAAGGGCACAAGGAACCATTTGATGCCTGGGATAGACCAGTGTCCCAAGGTACCATTGAATACCAGGGATAGACCATGAGCCAAAGAGATCTTTGGATACCAGGGATAGACCAATGTCCAAAGGGACCATTGGGTACCAGGGATAGACCAAAGGCCTAAGGGACCATTGGATACCAGGGATAGACCAGTGGCCAAAAGGACCATTGGATACCAGGGATAGACCAGGGGCCAAAGGGACCATTGGATACCAGGGATGACTAAGGCCCAAAGGGACCATTGGATATCAGGGATAGACCAGGGGCCAAAGGAACCATTTGATGCCTGGGATAGACAAGGGGCCAAAGGCACCGTTGAATACCAGGGATAGACCAGGTGCCAAAGAGTCCATTGGATACCAGGGATAGACCAAGGGCCTAAGGAACCATTGGACACCAGGGATAGACCCATGGGCAAAGGGACCATTGGATGCCAAGATAGACCAGGATTTAAAGGGACCATTTGATGTCTGGGATAGACCCGAGGCCAAAGGCACCAATGAATACCAGGGATAGACCAGGTGCCAAAGGGACCATTGGATACCAGGGATGACCAAGGGCCAAAGGGACCATTGGATATCAGGGATAGACCAGGGGCGAAATAAACCATTTGATGCCTGGGATAGACAGGGGGCAAAAGGAACCATTTGATACCTGTGATAGACCATTGGCCAAAGGCACCTTTGAATATCAGGGATAGACCAGGAGCCAAATAGACAATTGGATACCAGGGATAGACCAAGGGTCAAATGGACCATTGGATACCAGGGGTAGAACAGGGGCCAAAGGGACCATTGGCTACCGGGGATAGACCGAAGGCCAAAGGGACCATTGGATACCAGGGATAGACCAATGGCCAAAGGGACGATTGGATAGGAGGGATAGACGAATGGCCAAAGGGACCATTGGATACCAGGGATAGACCTGAGGCCAAAGGTACCATTGGATACCAGGGATAGACCAGGGGCCAAAGGGACAATTGGATACCAGGGATGGCCAAGGGCCAAAGGGACCATTGGATATCAGGGATAGACCAGGGGCGAAAGGAACCATTTGATGCCTGGGATAGACAGGGGGCAAAAGGAACCATTTGATACCTGGGTTCGACCAGTAGCCAAAGGAAATATTGAATACCAGGGATAGACCAGGAACCAAAGAGACCATTGGATACCAGGTATAGACCAAGGGCCAAAGGGACCATCGGATACCAGGCATCGACTAGGGGCCAAAGGGTCCATTGGATACCAGGGATAGACCAGGGGGCAAAGTGACCATTGGATACCAGGGATAGATCAAGGGCGAAAGGGACCATTGGATACCAGGGATAGACCAATGGCCAAAGGGTCCATTGGATATCAGGGATAGACCAATGGCCAAAGGGACCATTGGATACCAGGATAGACCAGGGGTCAAAGGTGCCATTTGATGCCTTGGATAGACCCGACGCCAAAGGCACCTTTGAATACGAAGGATAGACCATGGGCAAAAGCGAACATTGGATACTAGGGATGACCAAGGGCCAAAGGGACCACTGAATATCAGGGATAGACCGGGGGCAAAAGGAACCATTTGATGCCTGGGATAGACCAGTGGCCCAAGGTACCATTGAATACCAGGGATAGACCAGGGGCCAAAGAGATCATTGGATACTAGGGATAAACCAAGGGCCAAAGGGACCATAAGATACCAGTGATATACCATTGGCCTAAGGGACCATTGGATACCAGGGATAGACCAGTGGCCAAAGGGACTATTGGATACCAGGATAGACCAGGGCTCAAAGAACCATTTGATGCCTGGGAGAGACCTGAGGCCAAAGGCACCATTGAATACCAGGGATAGACCAGGGGCCAAAGGGACCATTGGATACCAGGGATGACCAAGGGCCAAAGGGACCATTGGATATCAGGGATAGACCAGGGGCAAAAGGAACCATTTGATGCCTGGGATAGACAAGGGGCCAAATGCACCATTGAATACCAGGGATAGACCAGGTGCCAAAGAGACCATTGGATACCAGGGATAGACCAAAGGACTAAGGGACCATTGGACATCAGGGATAGACCCATGGCCAAAGGGACAATTGAATGCCAGGATAGACCAGGATTTAAAGGCACCATTTGATGCCTGGGATAAACCCGAGGCCAAAGGCACCATTGAATACCAGGGATAGACCAGGGGCCAAAAGGACCATTGGAAACCAGGGATGACCAGGGGCCAAAGGGACCATTGGATACCATGGATGACCAAGAGCCAAAGAGACCATTGGATACCAGGATAGACCAGGGCTCAAAGGTGCCATTTGATGCCTGGGATAGACCTGAGGCCAAAGGTACTATTGAATACCACCGATAGAACAGGGGTCAAAGGGACCATTGGATACCAGGGATGGCCAAGGGCCAAAGGGACCATTGGATATCAGGGATAGACCAGGGCGAAAGGAACCATTTGATGCCTGGGATAGACAGGGGGCAAAAGGAACCATTTGATACCTGGGACCGACCAGGAGCCAAAGGCAATATTGAATACCAGGGATAGACCAGGAACCAAAGAGACCATTGGATACCAGGTATAGACCAAGGGCCAAAGGCACCATTGGATACCAGGCATCGACTAGGGGCCAAAGGGACCATTGGATACCAGGGATAGATCAGGAGGCAAAGGGACCATTGGATACCAGGGATAGATCAAGAGCGAAAGGGACCATTGGATACCAGGGATAGACCAATGGCCAAAGGGACCATTGGATACAAGGGATAGACCAATGGCTAAAGCGACCATTGGATACCAGGATAGACCAGGGCTCAAAGGTACCATTTGATGCCTTGGATAGACCTGATGCCAAAGCCACCTTTGAATACCAAGGATAGACCACGGGCAAAAGCGACCATTGGATACGAGGGTTGACCAAGGGCCAAAGGGACCACTGGATATCAGGGATAGACCAGGGGCAAAAGGAACCATTTGATGCCTGGGATAGACCAGTGGCCCAAGGTACCATTGAATACCAGGGATAGACCATGAGCCAAAGAGATCATTGGATACTAGGGATAGACCAAGGGCCAAAGGGACCATGGGATACCAGGGATATACCATTGGCCCAAGGGACCATTGGATACCAGGGATAGACCAGTGGGCAAAGGGACTATTGGATACCAGGATAGACCAGGGCTCAAACGGACCATATGATACCTGGGAGAGACCTGAGGCCAAAGGCACCATTGAAAGCAGGGATAGACCAGAGGCCAAAGGGACCATTGGATACCAGGGGTGACCAAGGGCCAAAGAGACCATTTGAGATCAGGGATAGACCGGGGGCAAAAGGAACCCTTTGATGCCTGGGATAGACGTGCGGCCAAAGGCACCATTGGCTACTAGGGATAGACCAAGGGCCAAAGGGACCATTGGATACCAGGCATCGACCAGGGGCCAAAGGGACCATTGGATACCAGGGATACACCAATGTCCAAAGGGACCATTGGATGCCAGGATAGACCAGGATTCAAAGGGACCATTGAATACCAGGCATCGACCAGGGGCCAAAGGGACCATTGGATACCAGGGATAGACCAAGTACCAAAGGGACCATTGAATACCAGGGATAGACCATGGGACAAAGGGACAATTGGATACCAGGGATGACCGAGGGCCAAAGGGACCATTGGATATCAGGGATAGACCAGGGGCGAAAGGAACCATTTGATGCCTGGGATAGACAGGGGGGCAAAAGGAACCATTTGATACCTGGGATAGACCAGGAGCCAAAGGCACCATTGAATACCAGGGATAGACCAGGAACCAAAGAGACCATTGGATACCAGGTATAGACCAAGGGCCAAAGGGACCATTGGATACCAGGCATCGACTAGGAGTTAAAGGGACCATTGGATACCAGGGATAGACCAGGGGGCAAAGGGACCATTGGATACCAGGGATAGACCAAGGGCGAAAGGGACCATTGGATACCAGGGATAGACCAATGGCCAAAGAGACCATTGAATACCAGGGACAGACCAATGGCCAAAGGGACCATTGGATACCAGGATAGACCAGGGGTCAAAGGGACCATTTGATGTCTTGGACAGACCCGAGGCCAAAGGCACCTTTGAATACCAAGGATAGACCACGGGCAAAAGCGCCCATTGGATACCAGGGATGACCAAGGGCAAAAGGGCACAAGGAACCATTTGATGCCTGGGATAGACCAGTGTCCCAAGGTACCATTGAATACCAGGGATAGACCATGAGCCAAAGAGATCTTTGGATACCAGGGATAGACCAATGTCCAAAGGGACCATTGGGTACCAGGGATAGACCAATGGCCTAAGGGACCATTGGATACCAGGGATAGACCAGTGGCCAAAAGGACCATTGGATACCAGGGATAGACCAGGGGCCAAAGGGACCATTGGATACCAGGGATGACTAAGGGCCAAAGGGACCATTGGATATCAGGGATAGACCAGGGGCCAAAGGAACCATTTGATGCCTGGGATAGACAAGGGGCCAAAGGCACCGTTGAATACCAGGGATAGACCAGGTGCCAAAGAGTCCATTGGATACCAGGGATAGACCAAGGGCCTAAGGAACTATTGGACACCAGGGATAGACCCATGGGCAAAGGGACCATTGGATGCCAAGATAGACCAGGATTTAAAGGGACCATTTGATGTCTGGGATAGACCCGAGGCCAAAGGCACCAATGAATACCAGGGATAGACCAGGTGCCAAAGGGACCGTTGGATACCAGGGATGACCAAGGGCCAAAGGGACCATTGGATATCAGGGATAGACCAGGGGCGAAATGAACCATTTGATGCCTGGGATAGACAGGGGGCAAAAGGAACCATTTGATACCTCTGATAGACCATTGGCCAAAGGCACCTTTGAATATCAGGGATAGACCAGGAGCCAAATAGACAATTGGATACCATGGATAGACCAAGGGTCAAATGGACCATTGGATACCAGGGGTAGAACAGGGGCCAAAGGGACCATTGGCTACCGGGGATAGACCGAAGGCCAAAGGGACCATTGGATACCAGGGATAGACCAATGGCCAAAGGGACGATTGGATAGGAGGGATAGACGAATGGCCAAAGGGACCATTGGATACCAGGGATAGACCAGGGGCAAAAGTGACGATTGGATACCAGGGATGACCAAGGGCCAAAGGGACGATTGGATATCAGGGATAGACCAGGGGCAAAAGGAACCATTTGATGCCTGGGATAGACAGGGGGCAAAAGGAACCATTTGATACCTGGGATAGACCATGGGCCAAAGGCACCATTCAATACCAGGGATAGACCAGGAACCAAAGGGACCATTGTATACCAGGGATAGACCAAGGGCCAAAGGGATCATTGGATACCAGGCATCAACTAGGGGCCAAAGGGACCATTGGATACCAGGGATAGACCAGGGGGCAAAGGGACCATTGGATACCAGGGATATACCAAGGACCAAAGGGACCATTGGATACCAGGGATAGACCAATGGCCAAAGGGACCATTGGATACCAGGATAGACCAGGATTTAAAGGCACCATTTGATGCCTTGGATAGACCCGAGGCCAAAGGCACCATTGAATACCAGGGATAGACCAGGGGCCAAAAGGACAGTTGGAAACCAGGGATGACCAGGGTCCTAAGGGACCATTGGACACCAGGGATAGACCCATGGCCAAAGGGACCATTGGATGCCAGGATAGACCAGGATTTAAAGGCACCATTTGATGCCTGGGATAGACCCGAGGCCAAAGGCACCATTGAATACCAGGGATAGACCAGGGGCCAAAAGGACCATTGGAAACCAGGGATGACCAGGGGCCAAAGGGACCATTGGAGATCAGGGATAGACCAGGGGCAAAAGGAACCATTTGATGCCTGGGATAGACAACGGGCCAAAGGCACCATTGGATACCAGGGATAGACCAAGGCTAAAGGGACCATTGGATACCAGGCATCAACCAGGGGCCAAAGGGACCATTGGATACCAGGATAGACCAGGATTTAAAGGCACCATTTGATGCCTTGGATAGACCCGAGGCCAAAGGCACCATTGAATACCAGGGATAGACCAGGGGCCAAAAGGACAGTTGGAAACCAGGGATGACCAGGGTCCTAAGGGACCATTGGACACCAGGGATAGACCCATGGCCAAAGGAACCATTTGATGCCTGTGATAGACAAGGGGCCAAAGGCACCGTTGAATACCAGGGATAGACCAGGTGCCAAAGAGTCCATTGGATACCAGGGATAGACCAAGGGCCTAAGGAACCATTGGACACCAGGGATAGACCCATGGGCAAAGGGACCATTGGATGCCAAGATAGACCAGGATTTAAAGGGACCATTTGATGTCTGGGATAGACCCGAGGCCAAAGGCACCAATGAATACCAGGGATAGACCAGGTGCCAAAGGGACCATTGGATACCAGGGATGACCAAGGGCCAAAGGGACCATTGGATATCAGGGATAGACCAGGGGCGAAATGAACAATTTGATGCCTGGGATAGACAGGGGGCAAAAGGAACCATTTGATACCTGTGATAGACCATTGGCCAAAGGCACCTTTGAATATCAGGGATAGACCAGGAGCCAAATAGACAATTGGATACCAGGGATAGACCAAGGGTCAAATGGACCATTGGATACCAGGGGTAGAACAGGGGCCAAAGGGACCATTGGCTACCGGGGATAGACCGAAGGCCAAAGGGACCATTGGATACCAGGGATAGACCAATGGCCAAAGGGACGATTGGATAGGAGGGATAGACGAATGGCCAAAGGGACCATTGGATACCAGGGATAGACCAGGGGCAAAAGTGACGATTGGATACCAGGGATGACCAAGGGCCAAAGGGACGATTGGATATCAGGGATAGACCAGGGGCAAAAGGAACCATTTGATGCCTGGGATAGACAGGGGGCAAAAGGAACCATTTGATACCTGGGATAGACCATGGGCCAAAGGCACCATTCAATACCAGGGATAGACCAGGAACCAAAGGGACCATTGTATACCAGGGATAGACCAAGGGCCAAAGGGATCATTGGATACCAGGCATCAACTAGGGGCCAAAGGGACCATTGGATACCAGGGATAGACCAGGGGGCAAAGGGACCATTGGATACCAGGGATATACAAAGGACCAAAGGGACCATTGGATACCAGGGATAGACCAATGGCCAAAGGGACCATTGGATACCAGGATAGACCAGGATGTAAAGGCACCATTTGATGCCTTGGATAGACCCGAGGCCAAAGGCACCATTGAATACCAGGGATAGACCAGGGGCCAAAAGGACAGTTGGAAACCAGGGATGACCAGGGTCCTAAGGGACCATTGGACACCAGGGATAGACCCATGGCCAAAGGAACCATTTGATGCCTGGGATAGACAAGGGGCCAAAGGCACCGTTGAATACCAGGGATAGACCAGGTGCCAAAGAGTCCATTGGATACCAGGGATAGACCAAGGGCCTAAGGAACCATTGGACACCAGGGATAGACCCATGGGCAAAGGGACCATTGGATGCCAAGATAGACCAGGATTTAAAGGGACCATTTGATGTCTGGGATAGACCCGAGGCCAAAGGCACCAATGAATACCAGGGATAGACCAGGTGCCAAAGGGACCATTGGATACCAGGGATGACCAAGGGCCAAAGGGACCATTGGATATCAGGGATAGACCAGGGGCGAAATGAACCATTTGATGCCTGGGATAGACAGTGGGCAAAAGGAACCATTTGATACCTGTGATAGACCATTGGCCAAAGGCACCTTTGAATATCAGGGATAGACCAGGAGCCAAATAGACAATTGGATACCAGGGATAGACCAAGGGTCAAATGGACCATTGGATACCAGGGGTAGAACAGGGGCCAAAGGGACCATTGGCTACCGGGGATAGACCGAAGGCCAAAGGGACCATTGGATACCAGGGATAGACCAATGGCCAAAGGGACGATTGGATAGGAGGGATAGACGAATGGCCAAAGGGACCATTGGATACCAGGGATAGACCAGGGGCAAAAGTGACGATTGGATACCAGGGATGACCAAGGGCCAAAGGGACGATTGGATATCAGGGATAGACCAGGGGCAAAAGGAACCATTTGATGCCTGGGATAGACAGGGGGCAAAAGGAACCATTTGATACCTGGGATAGACCATGGGCCAAAGGCACCATTCAATACCAGGGATAGACCAGGAACCAAAGGGACCATTGTATACCAGGGATAGACCAAGGGCCAAAGGGATCATTGGATACCAGGCATCAACTAGGGGCCAAAGGGACCATTGGATACCAGGGATAGACCAGGGGGCAAAGGGACCATTGGATACCAGGGATATACCAAGGACCAAAGGGACCATTGGATACCAGGGATAGACCAATGGCCAAAGGGACCATTGGATACCAGGATAGACCAGGATTTAAAGGCACCATTTGATGCCTTGGATAGACCCGAGGCCAAAGGCACCATTGAATACCAGGGATAGACCAGGGGCCAAAAGGACAGTTGGAAACCAGGGATGACCAGGGTCCTAAGGGACCATTGGACACCAGGGATAGACCCATGGCCAAAGGGACCATTGGATGCCAGGATAGACCAGGATTTAAAGGCACCATTTGATGCCTGGGATAGACCCGAGGCCAAAGGCACCATTGAATACCAGGGATAGACCAGGGGCCAAAAGGACCATTGGAAACCAGGGATGACCAGGGGCCAAAGGGACCATTGGAGATCAGGGATAGACCAGGGGCAAAAGGAACCATTTGATGCCTGGGATAGACAACGGGCCAAAGGCACCATTGGATACCAGGGATAGACCAAGGCTAAAGGGACCATTGGATACCAGGCATCAACCAGGGGCCAAAGGGACAATTGGATACCAGGGATAGACCAAGTACCAAAGAGACCATTGTATGCCAGGATAGACCAATGGCCAAAGGAACCATTGGATGCCAGGATAGACCAGGATTCAAAGGGACAATTTGATGCCTGGGATAGACCTGAGGCCAAAGGCACCATTGAATACCAGGGATAGACCAGGGGCCAAAGGGACAATTGGATACCAGGATTGACCAAGGGCCAAAGGGACCATTGGATATCAGGGATAGACCAGGGGTGAAAGGAACCATTTGATGCCTGGGATAGACAGGGGGCAAAAGGAACCATTTGATACCTGGGATAGACCAGGAGCCAAAGGCAATATTGAATACCAGGGACAGACCAGGAGCCAAAGAGACCATTGGATACCAGGTATAGACCAAGGGCCAAAGGGACCATTGGATACCAGGCATCGACTAGGAGCTAAAGGGACCATTGGATACCAGGGATAGACCAGGGGGCAAAGGGACCATTGGATACCAGGGATAGACGAAGGGCGAAAGGGACCATTGGATACCAGGGATAGACCAATGGCCAAAGGGACCATTGGATACCAGGGACAGACCAATGGCCAAAGGGACCATTGGATACCAGGATAGACCAGGGGTTAAAGGGACCATTTGATGCCTTGGATAGACCCGAGGCCAAAGGCACCTTTGAATACCAAGGATAGACCACGGGCAAAAGCGCCCATTGGATACCAGGGATGACCAAGGGCAAAAGGGCACAAGGAACCATTTGATGCCTGGGATAGACCAGTGGCCCAAGGTACCATTGAATACCAGGGATAGACCATGAGCCAAAGACATCTTTGGATACCAGGGATAGACCAAGGGCCAAAGGGACCATTGGGTACCAGGGATAGACCAATGGCCTAAGGACCATTGGATACCAGGGATAGACGAGTGGCCAAAGGGACTATTGGATACCAGGGATAGACCAGGGGCCAAAGGGACCATTGGATACCAGGGATGTCTAAGGGCCAAAGGGACCATTGGATATCACGGATAGACCAGGGGCCAAAGGAACCATTTGATGCTTGGGATAGACAAGGGGCCAAAGGCACCGTTGAATACCAGGGATAGACCAGGTGCCAAAGAGACCATTGGATACCAGGGATAGACCAAGGGCCGAAGGGACCATTGAACACCAGGGATAGACCCATGGCCAAAGGGACCATTGGATGCCAAGATAGACCAGGATTTAAAGGGACCATTTGATGTCTGGGATAGACCCGAGGCCAAAGGCACCAATGAATACCAGGGATAGACCAGGGGCCAAAGGGACCATTGGATACCAGGGATGACCAAAGGCCAAAGGGACCATTGGATATCAGGGATAGACCAGGGGCGAAATGAACCATTTGATGCCTGGGATAGACAGGGGGCAAAAGGAACCATTTGATACCTGGGATAGACCATGGGCCAAAGGCACCATTGAATACCAGGGATAGACCAGGAGCCAAATAGAAAATTGGATACCAGGGATAGACCAAGGGTCAAAGGGACCATTGGATACCAGGGATAGAACAGGGGCCAAAGGGATCATTGGCTACCGGGGATAGACCAAAGGCCAAAGGGACCATTGGATACCAGGGATAGACCAATGGCTAAAGGGACGATTGGATAGGAGGGATAGACCAATGGCCAAAGGGACCATTGGATACCAGGGATAGACCGGGGCAAAAGTGACGATTGGATACCAGGGATGACCAAGGGCCAAAGGGACGATTGGATATCAGGGATAGACCAGGGGCAAAAGGAACCATTTGATGCCTGGGATAGACAGGGGGCAAAAGGAACCATTTCATGCCTGGGATAGACCATGGGCCAAAGGCACCATTGAATACCAGGGATATACCAGGAGCCAAAGGGACCATTGTATACCAGGGATAGACCAAGGGCCAAAGGGATCATTGGATACCAGGCATCAACTAGGGGCCAAAGGGACCATTGGATACCAGGGATAGACCAGGGGGCAACGGACCATTGGATACCAGGGATAGACCAAGGGCCAAAGGGACCATTGGATACCAGGGATAGACCAATGGCCAAAGGGACAATTGTATACCAGGATAGACCAGGGGGCAAAGGTACTATTTGATGCCTGGGATAGACACTAGGCCAAAGGCACCATTGAATACCAAGGATAGACCACAGGCAAAAGCGACCATTGGATACCAGGGATGACCAAGGGCCAAAGGGACCATTGGATATCAGGGATAGACCAGGGGCAAAAGGAACCATTTGATCCCTGGGATAGACCAGTGGCCCAAGGCACCATTGAATACCAGGGATAGACCATGAGCGAAAGAGACCATTGGATACCAGGGATGTCTGAGGGCCAAAGGGACCATTGGATATCAGGGATAGACCAGGGGCCAAAGGAACCATTTGATGCTTGGGATAGACAAGGGGCCAAAGGCACCGTTGAATACCAGGGATAGACCAGGTGCCAAAGAGACCATTGGATACCAGGGATAGACCAAGGGCCGAAGGACCATTGGACACCAGGGATAGACCCATGGCCAAAGGGACCATTGGATGCCAAGATAGACCAGGATTTAAAGGGACCATTTAATGTCTGGGATAGACCCGAGGCCAAAGGCACCAATGAATACCAGGGATAGACCAGGGGCCAAAGGGACCATTGGATACCAGGGATGACCAAGGGCCAAAGGGACCATTCGATATCAGGGATAGACAAGGGGCGAAATGAACCATTTGATGCCTGGGATAGACAGGGGGCAAAAGGAACCATTTGATACCTGGGATAGACCATGGGCCAAAGGCACCATTGAATACCAGGGATAGACCAGGAGCCAAATAGAAAATTGGATACCAGGGATAGACCAAGGGTCAAAGGGACCATTGGATACCAGGGATAGAACAGGGGCCAAAGGGATCATTGGCTACGGGGGATAGACCAAAGGCCAAAGGGACCATTGGATACCAGGGATAGACCAATGGCTAAAGGGACGATTGGATAGGAGGGATAGACCAATGGCCAAAGGGACCATTGGATACCAGGGATAGACCGGGGCAAAAGTGACGATTGGATACCAGGGATGACCAAGGGCCAAAGGGACGATTGGATATCAGGGATAGACCAGGGGCAAAAGGAACCATTTGATGCCTGGGATAGACAGGGGGCAAAAGGAACCATTTGATGCCTGGGATAGACCATGGGCCAAAGGCACCATTGAATACCAGGGATATACCAGGAGCCAAAGGGACCATTGTATACCAGGGATAGACCAAGGGCCAAAGGGATCATTGGATACCAGGCATCAACTAGGGGCCAAAGGGACCATTGGATACCAGGGATAGACCAGGGGGCAACGGGACCATTGGATACCAGGGATAGACCAAGGGCCAAAGGGACCCTTGGATACCAGGGATAGACCAATGGCCAAAGGGACAATTGTATACCAGGATAGACCAGGGGGCAAAGGTACCATTTGATGCCTGGGATAGACACTAGGCCAAAGGCACCATTGAATACCAAGGATAGACCACAGGCAAAAGCGACCATTGGATACCAGGGATGACCAAGGGCCAAAGGGACCATTGGATATCAGGGATAGACCAGGGGCAAAAGGAACCATTTGATCCCTGGGATAGACCAGTGGCCCAAGGCACCATTGAATACCAGGGATAGACCATGAGCGAAAGAGACCATTGGATACCAGGGATAAACCAAGGGCCAAAGGGACCATGGGATACCAGGGATAGACCAATGGCCTAAGGGACCATTGGATACCAGGGATAGACAAATGGCCAAAGGGACTATTGGATACCAGGATAGACCAGGGCTCAAAGGGACCATTTGATGCATGGGATAGACCTGAGGCCAAAGGCACCATTGAATACCAGGGATAGACCAGGGGCCAAAGGGGCCATTGGATACCAGGGATAGACCATTGGCCAAATGAACCATTTGATGCCTGGGATAGACAAGGGGCCAAAGGCACCAAGGGCCAAAGGGACCATTGGATATCAGGGATATACCAGGGGCCAAAGGAACCATTTGATGCCTGGGATAGACAAGGGGCCAAAGGCACCATTGAATACCAGGGATAGACCAGGTGCCAAAGAGACCATTGGATATCAGGGATATACTAATGGCCTAAGGGACCATTGGATACTAGGGATAGACCAATGGCCAAAGGGACCATTGGATGCCAGGATAGAGCAGGATTTAAAGAGACCATTTGATGCCTGGGATAGACCCGAGGCCAAAGGCACCATTGAATACCAGAGATAGACCAGGGGCCAAAGGGACAATTGGATACCAAGGATAGAACAGGGGCCAAAGGGACCGTTGGCTACCAGGGATAGACCAAGGGCCAGGGGCGAAATGAACCATTTTATGCCTGGGATAGACAGGGGGCAAAAGGAACCATTTGATACCTGGAATTGACCTTGGGCCAAAGGCACCATTGAATACCAGGGATAGACCAGGAGCCAAAGAGACCATTGGCTACCAGGGATAGACCAATGGCCAAAGGGACCATTGGATACGAGGGATAGACCAATGGCCAAAGGGACCATTGGATACCAGGGATAGACCAGGGGCAAAAGGGACCATTGGATACCAGGGATGAACAAGGGCCAAAGGGACCATTGGATATCAGGGATAGACCAGGGGCAAAAGGAACCATTTGATGCCTGGGATAGACCAGGGGCCCAAGACACCATTCACTACCAGTGATAGACCAGGAGCCAAAGAGACCATTGGATACCAGGGATAGACCAAGGGCCTAAGGGATCATTTAATACCAGGGATAGACCAATGGCCAAAGGGACCATTGGATACCAGGATAGAGCAGGGCTCAAAGGGACCATTTGATGCCTGGGATAGACCTGAGGCCAAAGGCACCATTGGATATCAGGAATAGACCATGGGCCAAAGGAACCATTTGATGCCTGGGTTAGACAAGGGGCCAAAGGCATCATTGAATACCAGGGATAGAAGAGGTGCCAAAGGAACCATTTGATGCCTGGGATAGTAAAGGGGGAAAGGGAACCATTTGATGCCTGGGAGAGACCAGGGGCCAAAGGCACAATTGCATACCAGGGATAGACCAGGAGCCAAAGGGACCATTGAATACCAGGGATAGACCAGGGGCCAAAGGGACCATTGGATACCAGGGATGACCAAGGGCCAAATGCACCATTGAATACCAGGGATAGACCAGGCGCCAAAGAAACCATTTGATGCCTGGGATAGAAAAGGGAGAAAGGGAACCATTTGATGCCTGGGATAGACCAGGGGCCAAAGGCACCATTGCATACCAGGGATAGACCAGGAGCCAAAGAGAAAATTGGATACCCGGGATAGACCAAGGGCCAAAGGGACCATTGGATACCAGGCATCGACCAGGGGCCAAAGGGACCATTGGATACCGGGATAGGCCTGGGGCCAAAGAGACCATTGGATACCATTATAGACCAAGGCTAAAAGATACCATTTGATGCCTGGGATAGACCCGAGGCCAAAGGCACTATTGAATACCAGGGATAGACCAGGCGCTAAAGGGACCATTGGATACCAGGGATGACCAAGGGCCAAAGAGACCATTGGAGATCAGGGATAGACCAGGGGCAAAAGGAACCCTTTAATGCCTGGGATAGACGTGGGGCCAAAGGCACCATTGGCTACTAGGGATAGACCAAGGGCCAAAGGGACCATTGGATACCAGGCATCGACCAGGGGCCAAAGGGACCATTGGATACCAGGGATACACCAATGGCCAAAGGGACCATTGGATGCCAGGATAGACCAGGATTCAAAGGGACCATTGGATACCAGGCATTGACCAGGGGCCAAAGGGACATTGGATACCAGGGATAGACCAAGTACAAAAGGGACCATTGGATGCCAGGATAGACCAGGATTTAAAGGGACCATTTGATGCCTTGGATAGACCCGAGGCTAAAGGCACCATTGAATACCAGAGATAGACCAGGGGCCAAAGGGAACATTGGATACCAGGGATGGCCAAGGGCCAAAGGGACCATTGGATATCAGGGATAGACAAGGGGTGAAATGAACCATTTTATGCCTGGGATAGACAGGGGGCAAAAGGAACCATTTGATACCTGGGATAGACCTTGGGCCAAAGGCACCATTGAATACCAGGTATAGACCAGGAGCCAAAGAAACCATTGGATACCAGGGATAGACCAAGGGACAAAAGGACCATTGGATACCAGGCATCGTTTAGGGGCCAAAGGGACAATTGGATACCAAGGATAGAACAGGGGCCACAGGGACCATTGGCTACCAGGGATAGACCAAGGGCCAAAGGCACCATTGGATACCAGGGATAGACCAATGGCCAAAGGGACCATTGGATACGAGGGATAGACCAATGGCCAAAGGGACCATTGGATACCAGGGATAGACCAGGGGCAAAAGGGACCATTGGATACCAGGGATGAACAAGGCCAAAGGGACCATTGGATATCAGAGATAGACCAGGGGCAAAAGTAACCATTTGATGCCTGGGATAGACCAGGGGCCCAAGACACCATTGACTACCAGTGATAGACCAGGAGCCAAAGAGACCATTGGATACCAGGGATAGACCAAGGGCCTAAGGGACCATTGGATACCAGGGATAGACCAATGGCCAAAGGGACCATTGGATACCAGGATAGAGCAGGGCTCAAAGGGACAATTTGATGCCTGGGATAGACCTGAGGCCAAAGGCACCATTGGATATCAGGGATAGACCAGGGGCCAAAGGAACCATTTGATGCCTGGGTTAGACAAGGGGCCGAAGCACCATTGAATACCAGGGATAGAAGAGGTGCCAAAGGAACCATTTAATGCCTGGGATAGTAAAGGGGGAAAGGGTACCATTTGATGCCTGGGATAGACCAGGGGCCAAAAGGACCATTTGAAACCAGGGATGACCAGGGGCCAAAGGGACCATTGGATACCATGGATGACCAAGGGCCAAAGAGACCATTGGATACCAGGATAGACCAGGGCTCAAAGGTGCCATTTGATGCCTGGGATAGACCTGAGGCCAAAGGTACTATTGAATACCACCGATAGACCAGGGGTCAAAGGGACCATTGGAAACCATGGATGACCAAGGGCCGAAGAGACCATTGGAGATCAGGGATAGACCAGGGGCAAAAGGAACCATTTGATGCCTGGGATAGACAACGGGCCAAAGGCACCATTGGATACCACGGATAGACCAAGGCTAAAGGGACCATTGGATACCAGGCATCAACCAATTGGATACCAGGGATAGACCAAGTACCAAAGGGACCATTGTATGCCAGGATAGACCAATGGCCAAAGGGACCATTGGATGCCAGGATAGACCAGGATTCAAAGGGACAATTTGATGCCTGGGATAGACCTGAGGCCAAAGGGACAATTGGATACCAGGGATGACCAAGGGCCAAAGGGACCATTGGATATCAGGGATAGACCAGGGGTGAAAGGAACCATTTGATGCCTGGGATAGACAGGGGGCAAAAGGAACCATTTGATACCTGGGATAGACCAGGAGCCAAAGGCAATATTGAATGCCAGGGACAGACCAGGAGCCAAAGAGACCATTGGATACCAGGTATAGACCAATGGCCAAAGGGACCATTGGATAGCAGGCATCGACTAGGAGCTAAAGGGACCATTGGATACCAGGGATAGACCAGGGGGCAAAGGGACCATTGGATACCAGGGATAGACCAAGGGCGAAAGGGGCCATTGGATACCAGGGATAGACCAATGGCCAAAGGGACCATTGGATACCAGGATAGACCAGGGGTCAAAGGGACCATTTGATGCCTTGGATAGACCCGAGGCCAAAGGCACCTTTGAATACCAAGGATAGACCACGGGCAAAAGCGCCCATTGGATACCAGGGATGACCAAGGGCAAAAGGGCACAAGGAACCATTTGATGCCTGGGATAGACCAGTGGCCCAAGGTACCATTGAATACCAGGGATAGACCATGAGCCAAAGACATCTTTGGATACCAGGGATAGACCAAGGGCCAAAGGGACCATTGGGTACCAGGGATAGACCAATGGCCTAAGGGACCATTGGATACCAGGGATAGACGAGTGGCCAAAGGGACTATTGGATACCAGGGATAGACCAGGGGCCAAAGGGACCATTGGATACCAGGGATAGACCAAGGCTAAAGGGACCATTGGATACCAGGCATCAACCAGGGGCCAAAGGGACAGTTGGATACCAGGGATAGACCAAGTACCAAAGGGACCATTGTATGCCAGGATAGACCAATGGCCAAAGGGACCATTGGATGCCAGGATAGACCAGGATTCAAAGGGACAATTTGATGCCTGGGATAGACCTGAGGCCAAAGGCACCATTGAATACCAGGGATAGACGAGGGGCCAAAGGGACAATTGGATACCAGGGATGACCAAGGGCCAAAGGGACCATTGGATATCAGGGATAGACCAGGGGTGAAAGGAACCATTTGATGCCTGGGTTAGACAGGGGGCAAAAGGAACCATTTGATACCTGGGATAGACCAGGAGCCAAAGGCAATATTGAATACCAGGGACAGACCAGGAGCCAAAGAGACCATTGGATACCAGGTATAGACCAATGGCCAAAGGGACCATTGGATAGCAGGCATCGACTAGGAGCTAAAGGGACCATTGGATACCAGGGATAAACCAGGGGGCAAAGGGACCATTGGATACCAGGGATAGACCAAGGGTGAAAGGGACCATTGGATACCAGGGATAGACCAATGGCAAAAGGGCACAAGGAACCATTTGATGCCTGGGATAGACCAGTGGCCCAAGGTACCATTGAATACCAGAGATATAAGAGGTGCCAAAGGAACCATTTGATGCCTGGGATAGTAAAGGGGGAAAGGGAACCATTGGATACCAGGGATAGACCAATGGACAAAGGGACCATTGGATACCAGGATAGACCAGGGGTCAAAGGGACCATTTGATGCCTTGGATAGACCCGAGGCCAAAGGCACCTTTGAATACCAAGGATAGACCACGGGCAAAAGCGCCCATTGGATACCAGGGATGACCAAGGGCAAAAGGGCACAAGGAACCATTTGATGCCTGGGATAGACCAGTGGCCCAAGGTACCATTGAATACCAGAGATATAAGAGGTGCCAAAGGAACCATTTGATGCCTGGGATAGTAAAGGGGGAAAGGGAACCATTTGATGCCTGGGATAGACCAGGAGCCAAAGGGACCATTGAATACCAGGGATAGACCAGGGGCCAAAGGGACCATTGGATATCAGGGATAGACCAGGTGCCAAAGGAACCTTTTGATGCCTGGGATAGACAAGGTGCCAAAGGCACCATTGAATACCAGGGATAGACCAGGTGCCAAAGGAACCATTTGATGCCTGGGATAGAAAAGGGGGAAAGGGAACCATTTGATGCCTGGGATAGACCAGGGGCCAAAGGCACAATTGCATACCAGGGATAGACCAGGAGCCAAAGAGAACATTGGATACCCGGGATAGACCAAGGGCCAAAGGGACCATTGGATACCAGGCATCGACCAGGAGTCAAAGGAACCATTGGATACCAGGGATAGACCTGGGGCCAAAGAGACCATTGGATACCATTATAGACCAGGGCTAAAATATACAATTTGATGCCTGGGATAGACCCGAGGCCAAAGGCACTATTGAATACCAGGGATAGACCAGGGGCTAAAGGGACCATTGGATACCAGGGATGACCAAGGGCCAAAGAGACCATTGGAAATCAGGGATAGACCAGGGGCAAAAGGAACCCTTTAATGCCTGGGATAGACGTGGGGCCAAAGGCACCATTGGCTACTGGGGATAGACCAAGGGCCAAAGGGACCATTGGATACCAGGCATCGACCAGGGGCCAAAGGGACCATTGGATACCAGGGATACACCAATGGCCAAAGAGACCATTGGATGCCAGGATAGACCAGGATTCAAAGGGACCATTGGATACCAGGCATCGACCAGGGGCCAAAGGGACCATTGGATACCAGGGATAGACGAAGTACCAAAGGGACCCTTGGATGCCAGGATAGACCAATGACCAAAGGGACCATTGGATACCAGGATAGACCAGGATTCAAAGGGACTATTTGATGCCTGGGATAGACGAAGTACCAATGGCACCATTGAATACCAGGGATAGAGAATCAGACAAAGGGACAATTGGATACCAGGGATGACCAAGGGCCAAAGGGACCATTGGATATCAGGGATAGACCAGGGGCGAAAGGAACCATTTGATGCCTGGGATAGACAGGGGGCAAAAGGAACCATTTGATGCCTGGGATAGACCAGGAGCCAAAGGCACCATTGAATACCAGGGGTAGACCAGGCGCCAAAGAGACCATTGGATACCAGGGATAGACCAAGGGCCAAAGGGACCATTGGATACCAGGCATCAACTAGGGGACAAAGGGACCATTGGACACCAGGGATAGACCAGGGGGCAAAGGGACCATTGGATACCAGGGTTAGACCAATAGCCAAATGGACCATTGGATACCAGGGATAGACCAATGGACAAAGGGACCATTGGATACCAGGATAGACCAGGGGTCAAAGGTGCCATTTGATGCCTGGGATAGACCTGAGGCCAAAGGCACCATTGAATACCAAGGATAGACCACAGGCAAAAGTGACCATTGGATACCAGGGATGACCAAGGGCCAAAGGGAACATTGGTACTCAGGGATAGAGCAATTGCCAAAGGGACAATTGGATACCAGGATAGACCAGGGCTCAAAGGGACCATTTGATGCCTGGGACAGACCTGAGGCCAAAGGCACCATTGGATATCAGGGATAGATCAGGGTCAAAAGGAACCATTTGATGCCTAGGATAGACCAGTGGCCCAAGGCACCATTGAATACCAGGGATAGACCAAGGGCCAAAGGGACCATTGGATACCAGGCATCGTCCAGGGGCCAAAGGGACAATTGGATACCAGGGATAGAACAGGGGCCAAAGGGACGATTGGCTACCAGGGATAGACCAACGGCCAAAGGGAGCATTGGATACCAGGGATAGACCAATGGCCAAAGGGACCATTGGATACCAGGGATAGACCAATGGCCAAAGGGCCCATTGGATACCAGGGATAGACCAGGGGCAAAAGGGGCCATTGGATACCAGGGATGACCAAGGGCCAAATGGACAATTGGATATCAAGGATAGACCAGGGGCAAAAGGAACCATTTGATGTCTGGGATAGACCAGGGGCCCAAGGCACCATTGACTACCAGGGATAGACCAAGGGCCTAAGGGACCATTGGATACGAGGGATGACCAAGGGCCAAAGGCACCTTTGGATATCAGGGATAGACCAGGGGCCAAAGGGACCGTTGGATACCAGGGATGACCAAGGGCCAAAGGCACCATTGGATATCAGGGATAGACCAGGGGCCAAAGGAAACATTTGATGCCTTGGATAGATAATGGGCCAAAGGAACCATTGAATACCAGGGATAGACCAGGTGCCAAAGTAACCATTTGATGCCTGGGATAGAATAGGGGCAAAAGGAACCATTTGATGCCAGGGATTAACCAGGGACCAAAGGCACAATTGCATACCAGGGTTAGACCAGGGGCCAAAGGAAACATTTGATGCCTTGGATAGACAAGGGGCCAAAGGCACCATTGAATACCAGAGATAGACCAGGTGCCAAAGGAACCATTTGATGCCTGGGATAGAATAGGGGCAAAAGGAACCATTTGATGCCAGGGATAGACCAGGGGCCAAAGGCACAATTGCATACCAGGGTTAGACCAGGGGCCAAAGGGACAATTGGATACCAGGGATGACCAAGGGTCAAAGGGACCATTGAATACCAGGGATAGAACAGGGGCCAAAGGGACCATTGGCTACCGGGGATAGACCAAAGGCCAAAGGGACCATTGGATACCAGGGTTAGACCAATAGCCAAAGGGACCATTGGATACCAGGGATAGACCAATGGACAAAGGGACCATTGGATACCAGGATAGACCAGGGGTCAAAGGTGCCATTTGATGCCTGGGATAGACCTGAGGCCAAAGGCACCATTGAATACTAAGGATAGACCACTGGCAAAAGTGACCATTGGATACCAGGGATGACCAAGGGCCAAAGGGAACATTGGATACCAGGGATAGAACAGGGGCCAAAGGGACCATTGGCTACCGGGGATAGACCAAAGGCCAAAGGGACCATTGGATACCAGGGATAGACCAATGGCCAAAGGGACGATTGGATAGGAGGGATAGACCAATGGCCAAAGGGACCATTGGATACCAGGGATAGACCAGGGGCAAAAGGGACCATTGGATACCAGGGATGACCAAGGGCCAAAGGGACCATTGGATATCAGGGATAGACCAGGGGCAAAAGGAACCATTTGATACCTGGGATAGACCAGGGGCCAAAGGCACCATTGAATACCAGGGATAGACCAGGAGCCAAAGGGACCATTGTATACCAGGGATAGACCAAGGGCCAAAGGGACCATTGGATACCAGGCATCGACTAGGGGCCAAAGGGACCATTGGATACCAGGGATAGACCAGGGGGCAAAGGGACCATTGGATACCAGGGATAGACCAAGGGCCAAAGGGACCATTGAATACCAGGGATAGACCAATGGCCAAAGGGACAATTGTATACCAGGATAGACCAGGGGGCAAAGGTACCATGTGATGCCTGGGATAGACCCGAGGCCAAATGCACCATTGAATACCAAGGATAGACCACAGGCAAAAGCGACCATTGGATACCAGGGATGACCAAGGGCCAAAGGGACCATTGGATCTCAGGGATAGACCAGGGGGCAAAGGGAACCATTTGATGCCTGGGAAAGACCAGTGGCCCAAGGCACAATTAAATACCAGGATAGACCATGAGCCAAAGAGACCATTGGATACCAGGGATAGACCAGGGGCCAAAGGGACCATGGGATACCAGGGATAGACCAATGGCCTAAGGGACCATTGGATACCAGGGATAGACCAATGGCCAAAGGGACTATTGGATACCAGGATAGACCTGGGCTCAAAGGGACGATTTGATGCCTGGGATATACCTGAGTCCAAAGGCACCATTGAATACCATGGATAGACCAGGGGCCAAAGGGGCCATTGGATACCAGGGATAGACCAGGGGCCAAAGGAACCATTTGATGCCTGGGATAGACAAGGGGCCAAAGGCACCAAGGGCCAAAGGGACCATTGGATATCAGGGATAGACCAGGGGCCAAAGGAACCATTTGATGCCTGGGATAGACAAGGGGCCAAAGGCACCATTGAATACCAGGGATAGACCAGGTGCCAAAGAGACCATTGGATACCAGGGATATACCAATGGCCTAAGGGACCATTGGATACCAGGGATAGGCCAATGGCCAAAGGGACCATTGGATGCCAGGAGAGACCAGGATTTAAAGGGACCATTTGATGCCTGAGATAGACCCGAGGCCGAAGGCACCATTGAATACCAGGGATAGACCAGGGGCCAAATGGACAATTGGATATCAGGGATAGACCAGGGGCAAAATGAACAATTTGATGTCTGGGATAGACAAGGGGCCCAAGGCACCATTGACTACCAGGGATAGACCAAGGGCCTAAGGGACCATTGGATACGAGGGATGACCAAGGGCCAAAGGCACCTTTGGATATCAGGGATAGACCAGGGGCCAAAGGGACCATTGGATACAAGGGATGACCAAGGGCCGAAGGCACCATTGTATATCAGGGATAGACCAGGGGCCAAAGGAAACATTTGATGCCTTGGATAGACAAGGGGCCAAAGGCACCATTGAATACCAGGGATAGACCAGGTGCCAAAGGAACCATTTGATGCCTGGGATAGAATAGGGGCAAAAGGAACCATTTGATGCCAGGGATAAACCAGGGGCCAAAGGCACAATTGCACACCAGGGTTAGACCAGGGGCGAAAGGAAACATTTGATGCCTTGGGTAGACAAAGGGCCAAAGGCACCATTGAATACCAGGGATAGACCAGGTGCCAAAAGGAACCATTTGATGCCAGGGATAGACTAGGGGCCAAAGGCACAATTGCATACCAGGGTTAGACCAGGGGCCAAAGGGACAATTGGATACCAGGGATGACAAAGGGTCAAAGGGACTATTGGATACCAGGGATAGAACAGGGGCCAAAGGGTCCATTGGCTACCGGGGATAGACCAAAGGCCAAAGGGACCATTGGATACCAGGGATAGACCAATGGCCAAAGGGACGATTGGATAGGAGGGATAGACCAATGGCCAAAGGGACCATTGGATACCAGGGATAGACCAGGGGCAGAAGGGACCATTGGATACCAGGGATGACCAAGGGCCAAAGGGACCATTGGATATCAGGGATAGACCAGGGGCAAAATGAACCATTTGATACCTGGGATAGACAGGGGGCAAAAGGAAACATTTGATACCTGGGATAGACCAGGGGCCAAAGGCACCATTGAATACCAGGGATAGACCAGGAGCCAAAGGGACCATTGTATACCAGGGATAGACCAAGGGCCAAAGGGACCATTGGATACCAGTTATCGACTAGGGGCCAAAGGGACCATTGGTTACCAGGGATAGACCAGGGGGCAAAGGGACCATTGGATACCAGGGATAGACCAAGGGCCAAAGGGACCATTGAATACCAGGGATAGACCAATGGCCAAAGGGACAATTGTATACCAGGATAGACCAGGGGGCAAAGGTACCATGTGATGCCTGGGATAGACCCGAGGCCAAAGGCACCATTGAATACCAAGGATAGACCACAGGCAAAAGCGACCATTGGATACCAGGGATGACCAAGGGCCAAAGGGACCATTGGATCTCAGGGATAGAACAGGGGCAAAGTGAACCATTTGATGCCTGGGATAGACCAGTGGCCCAAGACACCATTGAATACCAGGGATAGACCATGAGCCAAAGAGACCATTGGATACCAGGGACAGAGCAAGGGCCAAAGGTACCATGGGATACCAGGGATAGACCAATGGCCTAAGGGACCATTGGATACCAGAGATAGACCAATGGCCAAAGGGACTATTGGATACCAGGATAGACCAGGGCTCAAAGGGACGATTTGATGCCTGGGATAGACCTGAGTCCAAAGGCACCATTGAATACCAGGGATAGACCAGGGGCCAAAGGGGCCATTGGATACCAGGGATAGACCAGGGGCCAAAGGAACCATTTGATGCCTGGGATAGACAAGGGGCCAAAGGCACCATTGAATACCAGGGATAGACCAGGTGCCAAAGATACCATTGGATACCAGGGATATACCAATGGCCTAAGGGACCATTGGATACCAGGGATAGGCCAATGGCCAAAGGGACCATTGGATACCAGGAGAGACCAGGGGCAAAAGGGACCATTTGATGCCTGGGATAGACCCGAGGCCGAAGGCACCATTGAATACCAGGGATAGACCAGGGGCCAAAGGGACCATTGGATACCAGGGATGACCAAGGGGCAAAGGGACCATTGGATATCAGGGATAGACTAGGGGCGAAATGAACCATTTGATGCCTGGGATAGACAGGGGGCAAAAGGAACCATTTGATACCTGGGATAGACCTTGGGCCAAAGGCACCATTGAATACCAGGGATAGACCAGGAGCCAAAGAGACCATTGGATGCCAGGGATAGACCAAGGGCCAAAAGGACCATTGGATACCAGGCATCGTCCAGGGGCCAAAGGGACAATTGGAAACCAAGGATAGAACAGGGGCCAAAGGGACCATTGGCTACCAGGGATAGACCAAGGGCCAAAGGGACCATTGGATACCAGGGATAGACCAATGGCCAAAGGGACCATTAGATACGAGGGATAGACCAATGGCCAAAGGGACCATTGGATACCAGGGATAGACCAGGGGCAAAAGGGACCATTGGATACCAGGGATGAACAAGGGCCAAAGGGACCATTGGATATCAGGGATAGACCAGGGGCAAAAGGAACCATTTGATGCCTGGGATAGACCAGGGGCCCAAGGCACCATTGACTACCAGTGATAGAACAGGAGCCAAAGGGACCATTGGATACCAGGGATAGACCAATGGCCAAAGGAACCATTTGATGCCTGGGTTCGACAAGGGGCCAAAAGCACCATTGAATACCAGGTATAGAAGAGGTGCCAAAGGAACCATTTGATGCCTGGGATAGTAAAGGGGGAAAGGGAACCATTTGATGCCTGGGATAGACCAGGGGCCAAAGGCACAATTGCATACCAGGGATAGACCAGGAGCCAAAGGGACAATTGAATACCAGGGATAGACCAGGGGCAAAAGGGACCATTAGATACCAGGGATGACCAAGGGCCAAAGGCACCATTGAATAGCAGGGATAGACCAGGTGCCAAAGGAACCATTTGATGCCTGGGATAGAAAAGGGGGAAAGGGAACCATTTGATGCCTGGGATAGACCAGGGGCCAAAGGCACAATTGCATACCAGGGATAGACCAGGAGCCAAAGAGAACATTGGATACCCGGGATAGACCATGGGCCAAAGGGACCATTGGATACCTGGCATGGACCAGGGGCCAAAGGGACCATTGGATACCAGGGATAGACCTGGGGCCAAAGAGACCATTGGATACCAGGATAGACCAGGGCTAAAAGATACCATTTGATGCCTGGGATAGACCCGAGGCCAAAGGCACTATTGAATACCAGGGATAGACCAGGGGCTAAAGGGACCATTGGATACCAGGGATGACCAAGGGCCAAAGAGACCATTGGAGATCAGGGATAGACCAGGGACAAAAGGAACCCTTTGATGCCTGGGATAGACGAGGGGCCAAAGACACCATTGGCTGCTAGGGATAGATCAAGGGCCAAAGGGACCATTGGATACCAGGCATCGACCAGGGGCCATCGGGACCATTGGATACCAGGGATACACCAATGGCCAAAGGGACCATTGGATGCCAGGAAAGACCAGGATTCAAAGGGACCATTGGATACCAGGCATCGACCAGGGGCCAAAGGGACCATTGGATACCAGGGATATACCAAGTACCAAAGGGACCATTGGATGCCAGGATAGACCAATGGCCAAAGGGACCATTGGATGCCAGGATAGACCAGGATTCAAAGGGACCATTTGATGCCTGGGATAGACCTGATGCCAAAGGCACCATTGAATACCAGGGATAGACCAGGGGACAAAGGGACAATTTGGATACCAGGGATGACCAAGGGCCATATGGACCATTGGATAACAGGGATAGACCACGGGCGAAAGGAACCATTTGATACCAGGGACAGACCAAGGGCCAAAGGGAACATTGGATACCAGGCATCGACTAGGGGACAAAGGGACCATTGGATACCAGGGATAGACCTGGGGCCAAAGAGACCATTGGATACCATTATAGACCAGGGCTAAAATATACAATTTGATGCCTGGGATAGACCCGAGGCCAAAGGCACTATTGAATACCAGGGATAGACCAGGGGCCAAAGAGACCATTGGAGATCAGGGATAGACCAGGGGCAAAAGGAACCCTTTAATGCCTGGGATAGACGTGGGGCCAAAGGCACCATTGGCTACTGGGGATAGACCAAGGGCCAAAGGGACCATTGGATACCAGGCATCGACCAGGGGCCAAAGGGACCATTGGATACCAGGGATACACCAATGGCCAAAGAGACCATTGGATGCCAGGATAGACCAGGATTCAAAGGGACCATTGGATACCAGGCATCGACCAGGGGCCAAAGGGACAATTGGATACCAGGGATAGACGAAGTACCAAAGGGACCATTGGATGCCAGGATAGACCAGGATTCAAAGGGACTATTTGATGCCTGGGATAGACCTGAGGCCAAAGGCACCATTGAATACCAGGGATAGACCATCGGACAAAGGGACAATTGGATACCAGGGATGACCAAGGGCCAAAGGGACCATTGGATATCAGGGATAGACCAGGGGCGAAAGGAACCATTTGATGCCTGGGATAGACAGGGGGCAAAAGGAACCATTTGATGCCTGGGATAGACCAGGAGCCAAAGGCACCATTGAATACCAGGGGTAGACCAGGCGCCAAAGAGACCATTGGATACCAGGGATAGACCAAGGGCCAAAGGGACCATTGGATACCAGGCATCAACTAGGGGACAAAGGGACCATTGGACACCAGGGATAGACCAGGGGGCAAAGGGACCATTGGATACCAGGGTTAGACCAATAGCCAAATGGACCATTGGATACCAGGGATAGACCAATGGACAAAGGGACCATTGGATACCAGGATAGACCAGGGGTCAAAGGTGCCATTTGATGCCTGGGATAGACCTGAGGCCAAAGGCACCATTGAATACCAAGGATAGACCACAGGCAAAAGTGACCATTGGATACCAGGGATGACCAGGGGCCAAAGGGAACATTGGTACTCAGGGATAGAACAGGGGCAAAGTGAACCATTTGATGCCTGGGATAGACCAGTGGCCCAAGACACCATTGAATACCAGGGATAGACCATGAGCCAAAGAGACCATTGGATACCAGGGACAGAGCAAGGGCCAAAGGTACCATGGGATACCAGGGATAGACCAATGGCCTAAGGGACCATTGGATACCAGAGATAGACCAATGGCCAAAGGGACTATTGGATACCAGGATAGACCAGGGCTCAAAGGACGATTTGATGCCTGGGATAGACCTGAGTCCAAAGGCACCATTGAATACCAGGGATAGACCAGGGGCCAAAGGGGCCATTGGATACCAGGGATAGACCAGGGGCCAAAGGAACCATTTGATGCCTGGGATAGACAAGGGGCCAAAGGCACCATTGAATACCAGGGATAGACCAGGTGCCAAAGATACCATTGGATACCAGGGATATACCAATGGCCTAAGGGACCATTGGATACCAGGGATAGGCCAATGGCCAAAGGGACCATTGGATACCAGGAGAGACCAGGGGCAAAAGGGACCATTTGATGCCTGGGATAGACCCGAGGCCGAAGGCACCATTGAATACCAGGGATAGACCAGGGGCCAAAGGGACCATTGGATACCAGGGATGACCAAGGGGCAAAGGGACCATTGGATATCAGGGATAGACTAGGGGCGAAATGAACCATTTGATGCCTGGGATAGACAGGGGGCAAAAGGAACCATTTGATACCTGGGATAGACCTTGGGCCAAAGGCACCATTGAATACCAGGGATAGACCAGGAGCCAAAGAGACCATTGGATGCCAGGGATAGACCAAGGGCCAAAAGGACCATTGGATACCAGGCATCGTCCAGGGGCCAAAGGGACAATTGGAAACCAAGGATAGAACAGGGGCCAAAGGGACCATTGGCTACCAGGGATAGACCAAGGGCCAAAGGGACCATTGGATACCAGGGATAGACCAATGGCCAAAGGGACCATTAGATACGAGGGATAGACCAATGGCCAAAGGGACCATTGGATACCAGGGATAGACCAGGGGCAAAAGGGACCATTGGATACCAGGGATGAACAAGGGCCAAAGGGACCATTGGATATCAGAGATAGGCCAGGGGCAAAAGGAACCATTTGATGCCTGGGATAGACCAGGGGCCCAAGGCACCATTGACTACCAGTGATAGAACAGGAGCCAAAGGGACCATTGGATACCAGGGATAGACCAATGGCCAAAGGAACCATTTGATGCCTGGGTTCGACAAGGGGCCAAAAGCACCATTGAATACCAGGTATAGAAGAGGTGCCAAAGGAACCATTTGATGCCTGGGATAGTAAAGGGGGAAAGGGAACCATTTGATGCCTGGGATAGACCAGGGGCCAAAGGCACAATTGCATACCAGGGATAGACCAGGAGCCAAAGGGACAATTGAATACCAGGGATAGACCAGGGGCAAAAGGGACCATTAGATACCAGGGATGACCAAGGGCCAAAGGCACCATTGAATAGCAGGGATAGACCAGGTGCCAAAGGAACCATTTGATGCCTGGGATAGAAAAGGGGGAAAGGGAACCATTTGATGCCTGGGATAGACCAGGGGCCAAAGGCACAATTGCATACCAGGGATAGACCAGGAGCCAAAGAGAACATTGGATACCCGGGATAGACCATGGGCCAAAGGGACCATTGGATACCTGGCATGGACCAGGGGCCAAAGGGACCATTGGATACCAGGGATAGACCTGGGGCCAAAGAGACCATTGGATACCAGGATAGACCAGGGCTAAAAGATACCATTTGATGCCTGGGATAGACCCGAGGCCAAAGGCACTATTGAATACCAGGGATAGACCAGGGGCTAAAGGGACCATTGGATACCAGGGATGACCAAGGGCCAAAGAGACCATTGGAGATCAGGGATAGACCAGGGACAAAAGGAACCCTTTGATGCCTGGGATAGATGAGGGGCCAAAGACACCATTGGCTACTGGGGATAGACCAAGGGCCAAAGGGACCATTGGATACCAGGCATCGACCAGGGGCCAAAGGGACCATTGGATACCAGGGATACACCAATGGCCAAAGAGACCATTGGATGCCAGGATAGACCAGGATTCAAAGGGACCATTGGATACCAGGCATCGACCAGGGGCCAAAGGGACAATTGGATACCAGGGATAGACGAAGTACCAAAGGGACCATTGGATGCCAGGATAGACCAGGATTCAAAGGGACTATTTGATGCCTGGGATAGACCTGAGGCCAAAGGCACCATTGAATACCAGGGATAGACCATCGGACAAAGGGACAATTGGATACCAGGGATGACCAAGGGCCAAAGGGACCATTGGATATCAGGGATAGACCAGGGGCGAAAGGAACCATTTGATGCCTGGGATAGACAGGGGGCAAAAGGAACCATTTGATGCCTGGGATAGACCAGGAGCCAAAGGCACCATTGAATACCAGGGGTAGACCAGGCGCCAAAGAGACCATTGGATACCAGGGATAGACCAAGGGCCAAAGGGACCATTGGATACCAGGCATCAACTAGGGGACAAAGGGACCATTGGACACCAGGGATAGACCAGGGGGCAAAGGGACCATTGGATACCAGGGTTAGACCAATAGCCAAATGGACCATTGGATACCAGGGATAGACCAATGGACAAAGGGACCATTGGATACCAGGATAGACCAGGGGTCAAAGGTGCCATTTGATGCCTGGGATAGACCTGAGGCCAAAGGCACCATTGAATACCAAGGATAGACCACAGGCAAAAGTGACCATTGGATACCAGGGATGACCAGGGGCCAAAGGGAACATTGGTACTCAGGGATAGAACAGGGGCAAAGTGAACCATTTGATGCCTGGGATAGACCAGTGGCCCAAGACACCATTGAATACCAGGGATAGACCATGAGCCAAAGAGACCATTGGATACCAGGGACAGAGCAAGGGCCAAAGGTACCATGGGATACCAGGGATAGACCAATGGCCTAAGGGACCATTGGATACCAGAGATAGACCAATGGCCAAAGGGACTATTGGATACCAGGATAGACCAGGGCTCAAAGGGACGATTTGATGCCTGGGATAGACCTGAGTCCAAAGGCACCATTGAATACCAGGGATAGACCAGGGGCCAAAGGGGCCATTGGATACCAGGGATAGACCAGGGGCCAAAGGAACCATTTGATGCCTGGGATAGACAAGGGGCCAAAGGCACCATTGAATACCAGGGATAGACCAGGTGCCAAAGATACCATTGGATACCAGGGATATACCAATGGCCTAAGGGACCATTGGATACCAGGGATAGGCCAATGGCCAAAGGGACCATTGGATACCAGGAGAGACCAGGGGCAAAAGGGACCATTTGATGCCTGGGATAGACCCGAGGCCGAAGGCACCATTGAATACCAGGGATAGACCAGGGGCCAAAGGGACCATTGGATACCAGGGATGACCAAGGGGCAAAGGGACCATTGGATATCAGGGATAGACTAGGGGCGAAATGAACCATTTGATGCCTGGGATAGACAGGGGGCAAAAGGAACCATTTGATACCTGGGATAGACCTTGGGCCAAAGGCACCATTGAATACCAGGGATAGACCAGGAGCCAAAGAGACCATTGGATGCCAGGGATAGACCAAGGGCCAAAAGGACCATTGGATACCAGGCATCGTCCAGGGGCCAAAGGGACAATTGGAAACCAAGGATAGAACAGGGGCCAAAGGGACCATTGGCTACCAGGGATAGACCAAGGGCCAAAGGGACCATTGGATACCAGGGATAGACCAATGGCCAAAGGGACCATTAGATACGAGGGATAGACCAATGGCCAAAGGGACCATTGGATACCAGGGATAGACCAGGGGCAAAAGGGACCATTGGATACCAGGGATGAACAAGGGCCAAAGGGACCATTGGATATCAGAGATAGGCCAGGGGCAAAAGGAACCATTTGATGCCTGGGATAGACCAGGGGCCCAAGGCACCATTGACTACCAGTGATAGAACAGGAGCCAAAGGGACCATTGGATACCAGGGATAGACCAATGGCCAAAGGAACCATTTGATGCCTGGGTTCGACAAGGGGCCAAAAGCACCATTGAATACCAGGTATAGAAGAGGTGCCAAAGGAACCATTTGATGCCTGGGATAGTAAAGGGGGAAAGGGAACCATTTGATGCCTGGGATAGACCAGGGGCCAAAGGCACAATTGCATACCAGGGATAGACCAGGAGCCAAAGGGACAATTGAATACCAGGGATAGACCAGGGGCAAAAGGGACCATTAGATACCAGGGATGACCAAGGGCCAAAGGCACCATTGAATAGCAGGGATAGACCAGGTGCCAAAGGAACCATTTGATGCCTGGCATAGAAAAGGGGGAAAGGGAACCATTTGATGCCTGGGATAGACCAGGGGCCAAAGGCACAATTGCATACCAGGGATAGACCAGGAGCCAAAGAGAACATTGGATACCCGGGATAGACCATGGGCCAAAGGGACCATTGGATACCTGGCATGGACCAGGGGCCAAAGGGACCATTGGATACCAGGGATAGACCTGGGGCCAAAGAGACCATTGGATACCAGGATAGACCAGGGCTAAAAGATACCATTTGATGCCTGGGATAGACCCGAGGCCAAAGGCACTATTGAATACCAGGGATAGACCAGGGGCTAAAGGGACCATTGGATACCAGGGATGACCAAGGGCCAAAGAGACCATTGGAGATCAGGGATAGACCAGGGACAAAAGGAACCCTTTGATGCCTGGGATAGATGAGGGGCCAAAGACACCATTGGCTGCTAGGGATAGATCAAGGGCCAAAGGGACCATTGGATACCAGGCATCGACCAGGGGCCATCGGGACCATTGGATACCAGGGATACACCAATGGCCAAAGGGACCATTGGATGCCAGGATAGACCAGGATTCAAAGGGACCATTGGATACCAGGCATCGGCCAGGGGCCAAAGGGACCATTGGATACCAGGGATATACCAAGTACCAAAGGGACCATTGGATGCCAGGATAGACCAATGGCCAAAGGGACCATTGGATGCCAGGATAGACCAGGATTCAAAGGGACCATTTGATGCCTGGGATAGACCTGATGCCAAAGGCACCATTGAATACCAGGGATAGACCAGGGGACAAAGGGACAATTTGGATACCAGGGATGACCAAGGGCCATATGGACCATTGGATAACAGGGATAGACCACGGGCGAAAGGAACCATTTGATGCCTGGGATAGACAGGGGGCAAAAGGAACCATTTGATACCTGGGATAGGCCAGGAGCCAAAGGCACCATTGAATACCAGGGATAGACCAGGAGCCAAAGAGACCATTGGATACCAGGGACAGACCAAGGGCCAAAGGGAACATTGGATACCAGGCATCGACTAGGGGACAAAGGGACCATTGGATACCAGGGATAGACCTGGGGCCAAAGAGACCATTGGATACCATTATAGACCAGGGCTAAAATATACAATTTGATGCCTGGGATAGACCCGAGGCCAAAGGCACTATTGAATACCAGGGATAGACCAGGGGCTAAAGGGACCATTGGATACCAGGGATGACCAAGGGCCAAAGAGACCATTGGAGATCAGGGATAGACCAGGGGCAAAAGGAACCCTTTAATGCCTGGGATAGACGTGGGGCCAAAGGCACCATTGGCTACTGGGGATAGACCAAGGGCCAAAGGGACCATTGGATACCAGGCATCAACCAGGGGCCAAAGGGACCATTGGATACCAGGGATACACCAATGGCCAAAGAGACCATTGGATGCCAGGATAGACCAGGATTCAAAGGGACCATTGGATACCAGGCATCGACCAGGGGCCAAAGGGACAATTGGATACCAGGGATAGACGAAGTACCAAAGGGACCATTGGATGCCAGGATAGACCAGGATTCAAAGGGACTATTTGATGCCTGGGATAGACCTGAGGCCAAAGGCACCATTGAATACCAGGGATAGACCATCGGACAAAGGGACAATTGGATACCAGGGATGACCAAGGGCCAAAGGGACCATTGGATATCAGGGATAGACCAGGGGCGAAAGGAACCATTTGATGCCTGGGATAGACAGGGGGCAAAAGGAACCATTTGATGCCTGGGATAGACCAGGAGCCAAAGGCACCATTGAATACCAGGGGTAGACCAGGCGCCAAAGAGACCATTGGATACCAGGGATAGACCAAGGGCCAAAGGGACCATTGGATACCAGGCATCAACTAGGGGACAAAGGGACCATTGGACACCAGGGATAGACCAGGGGGCAAAGGGACCATTGGATACCAGGGTTAGACCAATAGCCAAATGGACCATTGGATACCAGGGATAGACCAATGGACAAAGGGACCATTGGATACCAGGATAGACCAGGGGTCAAAGGTGCCATTTGATGCCTGGGATAGACCTGAGGCCAAAGGCACCATTGAATACCAAGGATAGACCACAGGCAAAAGTGACCATTGGATACCAGGGATGACCAGGGGCCAAAGGGAACATTGGTACTCAGGGATAGAACAGGGGCAAAGTGAACCATTTGATGCCTGGGATAGACCAGTGGCCCAAGACACCATTGAATACCAGGGATAGACCATGAGCCAAAGAGACCATTGGATACCAGGGACAGAGCAAGGGCCAAAGGTACCATGGGATACGAGGGATAGACCAATGGCCTAAGGGACCATTGGATACCAGAGATAGACCAATGGCCAAAGGGACTATTGGATACCAGGATAGACCAGGGCTCAAAGGGACGATTTGATGCCTGGGATAGACCTGAGTCCAAAGGCACCATTGAATACCAGGGATAGACCAGGGGCCAAAGGGGCCATTGGATACCAGGGATAGACCAGGGGCCAAAGGAACCATTTGATGCCTGGGATAGACAAGGGGCCAAAGGCACCATTGAATACCAGGGATAGACCAGGTGCCAAAGATACCATTGGATACCAGGGATATACCAATGGCCTAAGGGACCATTGGATACCAGGGATAGGCCAATGGCCAAAGGGACCATTGGATACCAGGAGAGACCAGGGGCAAAAGGGACCATTTGATGCCTGGGATAGACCCGAGGCCGAAGGCACCATTGAATACCAGGGATAGACCAGGGGCCAAAGGGACCATTGGATACCAGGGATGACCAAGGGGCAAAGGGACCATTGGATATCAGGGATAGACTAGGGGCGAAATGAACCATTTGATGCCTGGGATAGACAGGGGGCAAAAGGAACCATTTGATACCTGGGATAGACCTTGGGCCAAAGGCACCATTGAATACCAGGGATAGACCAGGAGCCAAAGAGACCATTGGATGCCAGGGATAGACCAAGGGCCAAAAGGACCATTGGATACCAGGCATCGTCCAGGGGCCAAAGGGACAATTGGAAACCAAGGATAGAACAGGGGCCAAAGGGACCATTGGCTACCAGGGATAGACCAAGGGCCAAAGGGACCATTGGATACCAGGGATAGACCAATGGCCAAAGGGACCATTAGATACGAGGGATAGACCAATGGCCAAAGGGACCATTGGATACCAGGGATAGACCAGGGGCAAAAGGGACCATTGGATACCAGGGATGAACAAGGGCCAAAGGGACCATTGGATATCAGAGATAGGCCAGGGGCAAAAGGAACCATTTGATGCCTGGGATAGACCAGGGGCCCAAGGCACCATTGACTACCAGTGATAGAACAGGAGCCAAAGGGACCATTGGATACCAGGGATAGACCAATGGCCAAAGGAACCATTTGATGCCTGGGTTCGACAAGGGGCCAAAAGCACCATTGAATACCAGGTATAGAAGAGGTGCCAAAGGAACCATTTGATGCCTGGGATAGTAAAGGGGGAAAGGGAACCATTTGATGCCTGGGATAGACCAGGGGCCAAAGGCACAATTGCATACCAGGGATAGACCAGGAGCCAAAGGGACAATTGAATACCAGGGATAGACCAGGGGCAAAAGGGACCATTAGATACCAGGGATGACCAAGGGCCAAAGGCACCATTGAATAGCAGGGATAGACCAGGTGCCAAAGGAACCATTTGATGCCTGGGATAGAAAAGGGGGAAAGGGAACCATTTGATGCCTGGGATAGACCAGGGGCCAAAGGCACAATTGCATACCAGGGATAGACCAGGAGCCAAAGAGAACATTGGATACCCGGGATAGACCATGGGCCAAAGGGACCATTGGATACCTGGCATGGACCAGGGGCCAAAGGGACCATTGGATACCAGGGATAGACCTGGGGCCAAAGAGACCATTGGATACCAGGATAGACCATGGCTAAAAGATACCATTTGATGCCTGGGATAGACCCGAGGCCAAAGGCACTATTGAATACCAGGGATAGACCAGGGGCTAAAGGGACCATTGGATACCAGGGATGACCAAGGGCCAAAGAGACCATTGGAGATCAGGGATAGACCAGGGACAAAAGGAACCCTTTGATGCCTGGGATAGATGAGGGGCCAAAGACACCATTGGCTACTGGGGATAGACCAAGGGCCAAAGGGACCATTGGATACCAGGCATCGACCAGGGGCCAAAGGGACCATTGGATACCAGGGATACACCAATGGCCAAAGAGACCATTGGATGCCAGGATAGACCAGGATTCAAAGGGACCATTGGATACCAGGCATCGACCAGGGGCCAAAGGGACAATTGGATACCAGGGATAGACGAAGTACCAAAGGGACCATTGGATGCCAGGATAGACCAGGATTCAAAGGGACTATTTGATGCCTGGGATAGACCTGAGGCCAAAGGCACCATTGAATACCAGGGATAGACCATCGGACAAAGGGACAATTGGATACCAGGGATGACCAAGGGCCAAAGGGACCATTGGATATCAGGGATAGACCAGGGGCGAAAGGAACCATTTGATGCCTGGGATAGACAGGGGGCAAAAGGAACCATTTGATGCCTGGGATAGACCAGGAGCCAAAGGCACCATTGAATACCAGGGGTAGACCAGGCGCCAAAGAGACCATTGGATACCAGGGATAGACCAAGGGCCAAAGGGACCATTGGATACCAGGCATCAACTAGGGGACAAAGGGACCATTGGACACCAGGGATAGACCAGGGGGCAAAGGGACCATTGGATACCAGGGTTAGACCAATAGCCAAATGGACCATTGGATACCAGGGATAGACCAATGGACAAAGGGACCATTGGATACCAGGATAGACCAGGGGTCAAAGGTGCCATTTGATGCCTGGGATAGACCTGAGGCCAAAGGCACCATTGAATACCAAGGATAGACCACAGGCAAAAGTGACCATTGGATACCAGGGATGACCAGGGGCCAAAGGGAACATTGGTACTCAGGGATAGAACAGGGGCAAAGTGAACCATTTGATGCCTGGGATAGACCAGTGGCCCAAGACACCATTGAATACCAGGGATAGACCATGAGCCAAAGAGACCATTGGATACCAGGGACAGAGCAAGGGCCAAAGGTACCATGGGATACCAGGGATAGACCAATGGCCTAAGGGACCATTGGATACCAGAGATAGACCAATGGCCAAAGGGACTATTGGATACCAGGATAGACCAGGGCTCAAAGGGACGATTTGATGCCTGGGATTGACCTGAGTCCAAAGGCACCATTGAATACCAGGGATAGACCAGGGGCCAAAGGGGCCATTGGATACCAGGGATAGACCAGGGGCCAAAGGAACCATTTGATGCCTGGGATAGACAAGGGGCCAAAGGCACCATTGAATACCAGGGATAGACCAGATGCCAAAGATACCATTGGATACCAGGGATATACCAATGGCCTAAGGGACCATTGGATACCAGGGATAGGCCAATGGCCAAAGGGACCATTGGATACCAGGAGAGACCAGGGGCAAAAGGGACCATTTGATGCCTGGGATAGACCCGAGGCCGAAGGCACCATTGAATACCAGGGATAGACCAGGGGCCAAAGGGACCATTGGATACCAGGGATGACCAAGGGGCAAAGGGACCATTGGATATCAGGGATAGACTAGGGGCGAAATGAACCATTTGATGCCTGGGATAGACAGGGGGCAAAAGGAACCATTTGATACCTGGGATAGACCTTGGGCCAAAGGCACCATTGAATACCAGGGATAGACCAGGAGCCAAAGAGACCATTGGATGCCAGGGATAGACCAAGGGCCAAAAGGACCATTGGATACCAGGCATCGTCCAGGGGCCAAAGGGACAATTGGAAACCAAGGATAGAACAGGGGCCAAAGGGACCATTGGCTACCAGGGATAGACCAAGGGCCAAAGGGACCATTGGATACCAGGGATAGACCAATGGCCAAAGGGACCATTAGATACGAGGGATAGACCAATGGCCAAAGGGACCATTGGATACCAGGGATAGACCAGGGGCAAAAGGGACCATTGGATACCAGGGATGAACAAGGGCCAAAGGGACCATTGGATATCAGAGATAGGCCAGGGGCAAAAGGAACCATTTGATGCCTGGGATAGACCAGGGGCCCAAGGCACCATTGACTACCAGTGATAGAACAGGAGCCAAAGGGACCATTGGATACCAGGGATAGACCAATGGCCAAAGGAACCATTTGATGCCTGGGTTCGACAAGGGGCCAAAAGCACCATTGAATACCAGGTATAGAAGAGGTGCCAAAGGAACCATTTGATGCCTGGGATAGTAAAGGGGGAAAGGGAACCATTTGATGCCTGGGATAGACCAGGGGCCAAAGGCACAATTGCATACCAGGGATAGACCAGGAGCCAAAGGGACAATTGAATACCAGGGATAGACCAGGGGCAAAAGGGACCATTAGATACCAGGGATGACCAAGGGCCAAAGGCACCATTGAATAGCAGGGATAGACCAGGTGCCAAAGGAACCATTTGATGCCTGGGATAGAAAAGGGGGAAAGGGAACCATTTGATGCCTGGGATAGACCAGGGGCCAAAGGCACAATTGCATACCAGGGATAGACCAGGAGCCAAAGAGAACATTGGATACCCGGGATAGACCATGGGCCAAAGGGACCATTGGATACCTGGCATGGACCAGGGGCCAAAGGGACCATTGGATACCAGGGATAGACCTGGGGCCAAAGAGACCATTGGATACCAGGATAGACCATGGCTAAAAGATACCATTTGATGCCTGGGATAGACCAGAGGCCAAAGGCACTATTGAATACCAGGGATAGACCAGGGGCTAAAGGGACCATTGGATACCAGGGATGACCAAGGGCCAAAGAGACCATTGGAGATCAGGGATAGACCAGGGACAAAAGGAACCCTTTGATGCCTGGGATAGATGAGGGGCCAAAGACACCATTGGCTGCTAGGGATAGATCAAGGGCCAAAGGGACCATTGGATACCAGGCATCGACCAGGGGCCATCGGGACCATTGGATACCAGGGATACACCAATGGCCAAAGGGACCATTGGATGCCAGGATAGACCAGGATTCAAAGGGACCATTGGATACCAGGCATCGGCCAGGGGCCAAAGGGACCATTGGATACCAGGGATATACCAAGTACCAAAGGGACCATTGGATGCCAGGATAGACCAATGGCCAAAGGGACCATTGGATGCCAGGATAGACCAGGATTCAAAGGGACCATTTGATGCCTGGGATAGACCTGATGCCAAAGGCACCATTGAATACCAGGGATAGACCAGGGGACAAAGGGACAATTTGGATACCAGGGATGACCAAGGGCCATATGGACCATTGGATAACAGGGATAGACCACGGGCGAAAGGAACCATTTGATGCCTGGGATAGACAGGGGGCAAAAGGAACCATTTGATACCTGGGATAGGCCAGGAGCCAAAGGCACCATTGAATACCAGGGATAGACCAGGAGCCAAAGAGACCATTGGATACCAGGGACAGACCAAGGGCCAAAGGGAACATTGGATACCAGGCATCGACTAGGGGACAAAGGGACCATTGGATACCAGGGATAGACCTGGGGCCAAAGAGACCATTGGATACCATTATAGACCAGGGCTAAAATATACAATTTGATGCCTGGGATAGACCCGAGGCCAAAGGCACTATTGAATACCAGGGATAGACCAGGGGCTAAAGGGACCATTGGATACCAGGGATGACCAAGGGCCAAAGAGACCATTGGAGATCAGGGATAGACCAGGGGCAAAAGGAACCCTTTAATGCCTGGGATAGACGTGGGGCCAAAGGCACCATTGGCTACTGGGGATAGACCAAGGGCCAAAGGGACCATTGGATACCAGGCATCAACCAGGGGCCAAAGGGACCATTGGATACCAGGGATACACCAATGGCCAAAGAGACCATTGGATGCCAGGATAGACCAGGATTCAAAGGGACCATTGGATACCAGGCATCGACCAGGGGCCAAAGGGACAATTGGATACCAGGGATAGACGAAGTACCAAAGGGACCATTGGATGCCAGGATAGACCAGGATTCAAAGGGACTATTTGATGCCTGGGATAGACCTGAGGCCAAAGGCACCATTGAATACCAGGGATAGACCATCGGACAAAGGGACAATTGGATACCAGGGATGACCAAGGGCCAAAGGGACCATTGGATATCAGGGATAGACCAGGGGCGAAAGGAACCATTTGATGCCTGGGATAGACAGGGGGCAAAAGGAACCATTTGATGCCTGGGATAGACCAGGAGCCAAAGGCACCATTGAATACCAGGGGTAGACCAGGCGCCAAAGAGACCATTGGATACCAGGGATAGACCAAGGGCCAAAGGGACCATTGGATACCAGGCATCAACTAGGGGACAAAGGGACCTTTGGACACCAGGGATAGACCAGGGGGCAAAGGGACCATTGGATACCAGGGTTAGACCAATAGCCAAATGGACCATTGGATACCAGGGATAGACCAATGGACAAAGGGACCATTGGATACCAGGATAGACCAGGGGTCAAAGGTGCCATTTGATGCCTGGGATAGACCTGAGTCCAAAGGCACCATTGAATACCAAGGATAGACCACAGGCAAAAGTGACCATTGGATACCAGGGATGACCAAGGGCCAAAGGGAACATTGGTACTCAGGTATAGAGCAATTGCCAAAGGGACAATTGGATACCAGGATAGACCAGGGCTCAAAGGGACCATTGAATACCAGGGATAGACCAAGGGCCAAAGGGACCATTGGATACCAGGCATCGTCCAGGGGCCAAAGGGACAATTGGATACCAGGGATAGAACAGGGGCCAAAGGGACCATTGGCTACCAGGGATAGACCAACGTCCAAAGGGAGCATTGGATACCAGGGATAGACCAATGGCCAAAGGGACCATTGGATACCAGGGATAGACCAATGGCCAAAGGGCCCATTGGATACCAGGGATAGACCAGGGGCAAAAGGGGCCATTGGATACCAGGGATGACCAAGGGCCAAATGGACAATTGGATATCAGGGATAGACCAGGGGCAAAAGGAACCATTTGATGTCTGGGATAGACCAGTGGCCCAAGGCACCATTGACTACCAGGGATAGACCAAGGGCCTAAGGGACCATTGGATACGAGGGATGACCAAGGGCCAAAGGCACCTTTGGATATCAGGGATAGACCAGGGGCCAAAGGGACCATTGGATACCAGGGATGACCAAGGGCCAAAGGCACCATTGGATATCAGGGATAGACCAGGGGCCAAAGGAAACATTTGATGCCTTGGATAGACAATGGGCCAAAGGCACCATTGAATACCAGGGATAGACCAGGTGCCAAAGTAACCATTTGATGCCTGGGATAGAATAGGGGCAAAAGGAACCATTTGATGCCAGGGATTAACCAGGGACCAAAGGCACAATTGCATACCAGGGTTAGACCAGGGGCCAAAGGAAACATTTGATGCCTTGGATAGACAAGGGGCCAAAGGCACCATTGAATACCAGGGATAGACCAGGTGCCAAAGGAACCATTTGATGCCTGGGATAGAATAGGGGCAAAAGGAACCATTTGATGCCAGGGATAGACCAGGGGCCAAAGGCACAATTGCATACCAGGGTTAGACCAGGGGCCAAAGAGACAATTGGATACCAGGGATGACCAAGGGTCAAAGGGACCATTGAATACCAGGGATAGAACAGGGGCCAAAGGGACCATTGGCTACCGGGGATAGACCAAAGGCAAAGGGACCATTGGATACCAGGGTTAGACCAATAGCCAAAGGGACCATTGGATACCAGGGATAGACCAATGGACAAAGGGACCATTGGATACCAGGATAGACCAGGGGTCAAAGGTGCCATTTGATGCCTGGGATAGACCTGATGCCAAAGGCACCATTGAATACCAAGGATAGACCACTGGCAAAAGTGACCATTGGATACCAGGGATGACCAAGGGCCAAAGGGAACATTGGATACCAGGGATAGAGCAATGGCCAAAGGGGCAATTGGATACCAGGATAGACCAGGGCTCAAAGGGACCATTTGATGCCTGGGACAGACCTGAGGCCAAAGGCACCATTGGATATCAGGGATAGATCAGGGTCAAAAGGAACCATTTGATGCCTAGGATAGACCAGTGGCCCAAGGCACCATTGAATACCAGGGATAGAACAAGGGCCAAAGGGACCATTGGATACCAGGCATCGTCCAGGGGCCAAAGGCACAATTGGATACCAGGGATAGAACAGGGGCCAAAGGGACCATTGGCTACCAGGGATAGACCAACGGCCAAAGGGAGCATTGGATACCAGGGATAGACCAATGGCCAAAGGGACCATTGGATACCAGGGATAGACCAATGGCCAAAGGGACCATTGGATACCAGGGATAGACCAATGGCCAAAGGGCCCATTGGATACCAGGGATAGACCAGGGGCAAAAGGGGCCATTGGATACCAGGGATGACCAAGGGCCAAATGGACAATTGGATATCAGGGATAGACCAGGGGCAAAAGGAACCATTTGATGTCTGGGATAGACCAGTGGCCCAAGGCACCATTGACTACCAGGGATAGACCAAGGGCCTAAGGGACCATTGGATACGAGGGATGACCAAGGGCCAAAGGCACCTTTGGATATCAGGGATAGACCAGGGGCCAAAGGGACCATTGGATACCAGGGATGACCAAGGGCCAAAGGCACCATTGGATATCAGGGATAGACCAGGGGCCAAAGGAAACATTTGATGCCTTGGATAGACAATGGGCCAAAGGCACCATTGAATACCAGGGATAGACCAGGTGCCAAAGTAACCATTTGATGCCTGGGATAGAATAGGGGCAAAAGGAACCATTTGATGCCAGGGATTAACCAGGGACCAAAGGCACAATTGCATACCAGGGTTAGACCAGGGGCCAAAGGAAACATTTGATGCCTTGGATAGACAAGGGGCCAAAGGCACCATTGAATACCAGGGATAGACCAGGTGCCAAAGGAACCATTTGATGCCTGGGATAGAATAGGGGCAAAAGGAACCATTTGATGCCAGGGATAGACCAGGGGCCAAAGGCACAATTGCATACCAGGGTTAGACCAGGGGCCAAAGAGACAATTGGATACCAGGGATGACCAAGGGTCAAAGGGACCATTGAATACCAGGGATAGAACAGGGGCCAAAGGGACCATTGGCTACCGGGGATAGACCAAAGGCAAAGGGACCATTGGATACCAGGGTTAGACCAATAGCCAAAGGGACCATTGGATACCAGGGATAGACCAATGGACAAAGGGACCATTGGATACCAGGATAGACCAGGGGTCAAAGGTGCCATTTGATGCCTGGGATAGACCTGATGCCAAAGGCACCATTGAATACCAAGGATAGACCACTGGCAAAAGTGACCATTGGATACCAGGGATGACCAAGGGCCAAAGGGAACATTGGATACCAGGGATAGAGCAATGGCCAAAGGGACAATTGGATACCAGGATAGACCAGGGCTCAAAGGGACCATTTGATGCCTGGGACAGACCTGAGGCCAAAGGCACCATTGGATATCAGGGATAGATCAGGGTCAAAAGGAACCATTTGATGCCTAGGATAGACCAGTGGCCCAAGGCACCATTGAATACCAGGGATAGAACAAGGGCCAAAGGGACCATTGGATACCAGGCATCGTCCAGGGGCCAAAGGCACAATTGGATACCAGGGATAGAACAGGGGCCAAAGGGACCATTGGCTACCAGGGATAGACCAACGGCCAAAGGGAGCATTGGATACCAGGGATAGACCAATGGCCAAAGGGACCATTGGATACCAGGGATAGACCAATGGCCAAAGGGCCCATTGGATACCAGGGATAGACCAGGGGCAAAAGGGGCCATTGGATACCAGGGATGACCAAGGGCCAAATGGACAATTGGATATCAGGGATAGACCAGGGGCAAAAGGAACCATTTGATGTCTGGGATAGACCAGGGGCCCAAGGCACCATTGACTACCAGGGATAGACCAAGGGCCTAAGGGACCATTGGATACGAGGGATGACCAAGGGCCAAAGGCACCTTTGGATATCAGGGATAGACCAGGGGCCAAAGGGACCATTGGATACCAGGGATGACCAAGGGCCAAAGGCACCATTGGATATCAGGGATAGACCAGGAGCCAAAGGAAACATTTGATGCCTTGGATAGACAAGGGGCCAAAGGCACCATTGAATACCAGGGATAGACCAGGTGCCAAAGGAACCATTTGATGCCTGGGATAGAATAGGGGCAAAAGGAACCATTTGATGCCAGGGATAGACCAGGGGCCAAAGGCACAATTGCATACCAGGGTTAGACCAGGGGCCAAAGGGACAATTGGATACCAGGGATGACCAAGGGTCAAAGGGACCATTGAATACCAGGGATAGAACAGGGGCCAAAGGGACCATTGGCTACCGGGGATAGACCAAAGGCCAAAGGGACCATTGGATACCAGGGATAGACCAATGGCCAAAGGGACGATTGGATAGGAGGGATAGACCAATGGCCAAAGGGACCATTGGATACCAGGGATAGACCAGGGGCAAAAGGGACCATTGGATACCAGGGATGACCAAGGGCCAAAGGGTCCATTGGATATCAGGGATAGACCAGGGGCAAAAGGAACCATTTGATACCTGGGATAGACCAGGGGCCAAAGGCACCATTGGATACCAGGGATAGACCAGGAGCCAAAGGGACCATTGTATACCAGGGATAGACCAAGGGCCAAAGGGACCATTGGATACCAGGCATCGACTAGGGGCAAAAGGGACCATTGGATACCAGGGATAGACCATGGGGCAAAGGGACCATTGGATACCAGGGATAGACCAAGGGCCAAAGGGACCATTGAATACCAGGGATACACCAATGGCCAAAGGGACAATTGTATACCAGGATAGACCAGGGGGCAAAGGTACCATGTGATGCCTGCGATAGACCCGAGGCCAAATGCACCATTGAATACCAAGGATAGACCACAGGCAAAAGCGACCATTGGATACCAGGGATGACCAAGGGGCAAAGGGACCATTGGATCTCAGGGATAGACCAGGGGGCAAAGGGAACCATTTGATGCCTGGGAAAGACCAGTGGCCCAAGGCACCATTAAATACCAGGGATAGACCATGAGCCAAAGAGACCATTGGATACCAGGGATAGACCAATGGCCTAAGGGACCATTGGATACCAGGGATAGACCAATGGCCAAAGGGACTATTGGATACCAGGATAGACCTGGGCTCAAAGGGACGATTTGATGCCTGGGATATACCTGAGTCCAAAGGCACCATTGAATACCAGGGATAGACCAGGGGCCAAAGGGGCCATTGGATACCAGGGATAGACCAGGGGCCAAAGGAACCATTTGATGCCTGGGATAGACAAGGGGCCATAGGCACCAAGGGCCAAAGGGACCATTGGATATCAGGGATAGACCAGGGGCCAAAGGAACCATTTGATGCCTGGGATAAACAAGGGGCCAAAGGCACCATTGAATACCAGGGATAGACCAGGTGCCAAAGAGACCATTGGATACCAGGGATATACCAATGGCCTAAGGGACCATTGGATACCAGGGATAGGCCAATGGCCAAAGGGACCATTGGATGCCAGGAGAGACCAGGATTTAAAGGGACCATTTGATGCCTGGGATAGACCCGAGGCCGAAGGCACCATTGAATACCAGGGATAGACTAGGGGCCAAATGGACAATTGGATATCAGGGATAGACCAGGGGCAAAAGGAACAATTTGATGTCTGGGATAGACCAGGGGCCCAAGGCACCATTGACTACCAGGGATAGACCAAGGGCCTAAGGGACCATTGGATACGAGGGATGACCAAGGGCCAAAGGCACCTTTGGATATCAGGGATAGACCAGGGGCCAAAGGGACCATTGGATACAAGGGATGACCAAGGGCCAAAGGCACCATTGTATATCAGGGATAGACCAGGGGCCAAAGGAAACATTTGATGCCTTGGATAGACAAGGGGCCAAAGGCACCATTGAATACCAGGGATAGACCAGGTGCCAAAGGAACCATTGATGCCTGGGATAGAATAGGGGCAAAAGGAACCATTTGATGCCAGGGATAAACCAGGGGCCAAAGGCACAATTGTATACCAGGGTTAGACCAGGGGCGAAAGGAAACATTTGATGCCTTGGATAGACAAGGGGCCAAAGGCACCATTGAATACCAGGGATAGACCAGGTGCCAAAGGAACCATATTATGCCAGGGATAGACCAGGGGCCAAAGGCACAATTGCATACCAGGGTTAGACCAGGGGCCAAAGGGAAAAATTTGATGCCTTGGGTAGACAAGGGGCCAAAGGCACCATTGAATACCAGGGATAGACCAGGTGCCAAAAGGAACCATTTGATGCCAGGGATAGACCAGGGGCCAAAGGCACAATTGCATACCAGGGTTAGACCAGGGGCCAAAGGGACAATTGGATACCAGGGATGACAAAGGGTCAAAGGGACTATTGGATACCAGGGATAGAACAGGGGCCAAAGGGTCCATTGGCTACCGGGGATAGATCAAAGGCCAAAGGGACCATTGGATACCAGGGATAGACCAATGGCCAAAAGGACGATTGGATAGGAGGGATAGACCAATGGCCAAAGGGACCATTGGATACCAGGGATAGACCAGGGGCAGAAGGGACCATTGGATACCAGGGATGACCAAGGGCCAAAGGGACCATTGGATATCAGGGATAGACCAGGGGCAAAATGAACCATTTGATACCTGGGATAGACAGGGGGCAAAAGGAAACATTTGATACCTGGGATAGACCAGGGGCCAAAGGCACCATTGAATACCAGGGATAGACCAGGAGCCAAAGGGACCATTGTATACCAGGGATAGACCAAGGGCCAAAGGGACCATTGGATACCAGGCATCGACTAGGGGCCAAAGGGACCATTGGATATCAGGGATAGACCAGGGGGCAAAGGGACCATTGGATACCAGGGATAGACCAAGGGCCAAAGGGACCATTGAATACCAGGGATAGACCAATGGCCAAAGGGACAATTGTATACCAGGATAGACCAGGGGGCAAAGGTACCATGTGATGCCTGGGATAGACCCGAGGCCAAAGGCACCATTGAATACCAAGGATAGACCACAGGCAAAAGCGACCATTGGATACCAGGGATGACCAAGGGCCAAAGGGACCATTGGATCTCAGGGATAGAACAGGGGCAAAGTGAACCATTTGATGCCTGGGATAGACCAGTGGCCCAAGGCACCATTGAATACCAGGGATAGACCATGAGCCAAAGAGACCATTGGATACCAGGGATAGAGCAAGGGCCAAATGTACCATGGGATACCAGGGATAGACCAATGGCCTAAGGGACCATTGGATACCAGAGATAGACCAATGGCCAAAGGGACTATTGGATACCAGGATAGACCAGGGCTCAAAGGGACGATTTGATGCCTGGGATAGACCTGAGTCCAAAGGCACCATTGAATACCAGGGATAGACCAGGGGCCAAAGGGGCCATTGGATACCAGGGATAGACCAGGGGCCAAAGGAACCATTTGATGCCTGGGATAGACAAGGGGCCAAAGGCACTATTGAATACCAGGGATAGACCAGGTGCCAAAGATACCATTGGATACCAGGGATATACCAATGGCCTAAGGGACCATTGGATACCAGGGATAGGCCAATGGCCAAAGGGACCATTGGATGCCAGGAGAGACCAGGATTTAAAGGGACCATTTGATGCCTGGGATAGACCCGAGGCCGAAGGCACCATTGAATACCAGGGATAGACCAGGGGCCAAAGGGACCATTGGATACCAGGGATGACCAAGGGGCAAAGGGACCATTGGATACCAGGGATAGACCAGGGGCCAAAGGGACCATTGGATACCAGGGATAGGCCAATGGCCAAAGGGACCATTGGATGCCAGGAGAGACCAGGATTTAAAGGGACCCTTTGATGCCTGGGATAGACCCGAGGCCGAAGGCACCATTGAATACCAGGGATAGACCAATGGCCAAAGGGACCATTGGATACGAGGGATAGACCAATGGCCAAAGGAACCATTGGATACCAGGGATAGACCAGGGGCAAAAGGGACCATTGGATACCAGGGATAGACCAGGGGCAAAAGGGACCATTGGATACCAGGGATGAACAAGGGCCAAAGGGACCATTGGATATCAGGGATAGACCAGGGGCAAAAGGAACCATTTGATGCCTGGGATAGACCAGGGGCCCAAGACACCATTGACTACCAGTGATAGACCAGGAGCCAAAGAGACCATTGGATACCAGGGATAAACCAAGGGCCTAAGGGACCATTGGATACCAGGGATAGACCAATGGCCAAAGGGACCATTGGATACCAAGATAGAGCAGTGCTCAAAGGGACCATTTGATGCCTGGGATAGACCTGAGGCCAAAGGCACCATTGGATATCAGGGATAGACCAGGGGCCAAAGGAACCATTTGATGCCTGGGTTAGACAAGGGGCCAAAGGCACCATTGAATACCAGGGATAGAAGAGGTGCCAAAGGAACAATTTGATGCCTGGGATAGTAAAGGGGGAAAGGGAACCATTTGATGCCTGGGATAGACCAGGGGCCAAAGTCACAATTGCATACCAGGTATAGACCAGGAACCAAAGGGACCATTGAATATCAGGGATAGACCAGGGGCCAAAGGGACCATTGGATACCAGGGATGACCAAGGGCCAAATGCACCATTGGATATCACGGATAGACCAGGGGCCAAAGGAACCTTTTGATGCCTGGGATAGACAAGGGGCCAAAGGCACCATTGAATACCAGGGATAGACCAGATGCCAAAGGAACCATTTGATGCCTGGGATAGAAAAGGGGTAAAGGGAACCATTTGATGCCTGGGATAGTCCAGGGGCCAAAGGCACAATTGCATACCAGGGATAGACCAGGAGCCAAAGAGAACATTGGATACCCGGGATAGACCAAGGGCCAAAGGGACCATTGGATACCAGGCATTGACCAAGGGCCAAAGGGACCATTGGATACCAGGGATAGACCTGGGGCCAAAGAGACCATTGGATACCATTATAGACCAGGGCTAAAAGATACCATTTGATGCCAGGGATAGACCCGAGGCCAAAGGCACTATTGAATACCAGGGATAGACCAGGGGCTAAAGGGACCATTGGATACCAGGGATGACCAAGGGCCAAAGAGACCATTGGAGATCAGGGATAGACCAGGGGCAAAAGGAACGCTTTAATGCCTGGGACAGACGTGGGGCCAAAGGCACCATTGGCTACTAGGGATAGACCAAGGGCCAAAGGGACCATTGGATACCAGGCATCGACCAGGGGCCAAAGGGACCATTGGATACCAGGGATACACCAATGGCCAAAGGGACCATTGGATGCCAGGATAGACCAGGATTCAAAGGGACCATTGGATACCAGGCATCGACCAGGGGCCAAAGGGACCATTGGATACCAGGGATAGACCAAGTACCAAAGGGAACATTCGATGCCAGGATAGACCAATGGCCAAAGGGACCATTGGATGCCAGGATAGATCAGGATTCAAAGGGACTATTTGATGCCTGGGATAGACCTGAGGTCAAAGGCACCATCGAATACCAGGTATAGACCAGGGGCCAAAGGGACAATGCGATACCAGGGATGGCCAAGGGCCAAAGGGACCATTGGATATCAGGGATAGACCAGGGGCAAAAGGAACCAATTGATGCCTGGGATAGACCAGGGGCCCAAGACACCATTGACTACCAGTGATAGACCAGGAGCCAAAGAGACCATTGGATACCAGGGATAGACCAAGGGCCTAAGGGACCATTGGCTACCAGGGATAGATCAATGGCCAAAGGGACCATTGGATACCAGGATAGAGCAGGGCTCAAAGGGACCATTTGATGCCTGGGATAGACCTGAGGCCAAAGGCACCATTGGATATCAGGAATAGACCAGGGGCCAAAGGAACCATTTGATGCCTGGGTTAGACAAGGGGCCAAAGGCACCATTGAATACCAGGGATAGAAGAGGTGCCAAAGGAACCATTTGATGACTGGGATAGTAAAGGGGGAAAGGGAACCATTTGATGCCTGGGATAGACCAGGGGCCAAAGGCACAATTGCATACCAGGTATAGACCAGGAGCCAAAGGGACCATTGAATACCAGGGATAGACCAGGGGCCAAAGGGACCATTGGATACCAGGGATGACCAAGGGCCAAATGCACCATTGGATGTCACGGATAGACCAGGGGCCAAAGGAACATTTTGATGCCTGGGATAGACAAGGGGCCAAAGGCACCATTGAATACCAGGGATAGACCAGGTGCCAAAGGAACGATTTGATGCCTGGGATAGAAAAGGGAGAAAGGGAACCATTTGATGCCTGGGATAGACCAGGGGCCAAAGGCACAATTGCATACCAGGGATAGACCAGGAGCCAAAGAGAACATTGGATACCCGGGATAGACCAAGGGCCAAAGGGACCATTGGATACCAGGCATCGACCAGGGGGCAAAGGGACCATTGGATACCAGGGATAGGCCTGGGGCCAAAGGGACCATTGGATACCATTATAGACCAGGGCTAAAAGATACCATTTGATGCCTGGGATAGACCCGAGGCCAAAGGCACTATTGAATACCAGGGATAGACCAGGGTCTAAAGGGACCATTGGATACCAGGGATGACCAAGGGCCAAAGAGACCATTGGAGATCAGGGATAGACCAGGGGCAAAAGGAACCCTTTAATGCCTGGGATAGACGTGGGGCCAAAGGCACCATTGGCTACTAGGGATAGTCCAAGGGCCAAAGGGACCATTGGATAACAGGCATCGACCAGGGGCCAAAGGTACCATTGGATACCAGGGATACACCAATGGCCAAAGGGACCATTGGATGCCAGGATAGACCAGGATTCAAAGGGACCATTGGCTACCAGGCATTGACCAGGGGCCAAAGGGACCATTGGATACCAGGGATAGACCAAGTACCAAAGGGACCATTGGATAACAGGCATCGACCAAGGGCCAAAGGGACCATTGGATATCAGGGATAGACCAGGGGCGAAATGAACCATTTTATGCCTGGGATAGACAGGGGCAAAAGGAACTATTTGATACCTGGGATAGACCTTGGGCCAAAGGCACCATTGAATATAAGGGATAGAAGAGGTGCCAAAGGAACCGTTTGATGCCTGGGATAGTAAAGGGGGAAAGGGAACCATTTGATGCCTGGGATAGACCAGGATTCAAAGGGACCATTGGATACCAGGCATCGACCAGGGGCCAAAGGGACCTTTGGATACCAGGGATAGACCAAGTACCAAAGGGAACATTCGATGCCAGGATAGACCAATGGCCAAAGGGACCATTGGATGCCAGGATAGACCAGGATTCAAAGGGACTATTTGATGCCTGGGATAGACCTGAGGTCAAAGGCACCATTGAATACCAGGGATAGACCAGGGGCCAAAGGGACAATGCGATACCAGGGATGGCCAAGGGCCAAAGGGACCATTGGATATCAGGGATACACCAGGGGCGAAATGAACCATTTGATGCCTGGGATAGACAGGGGGCAAAAGGAACCATTTGATACCTGGGATCGACCAGGAGCCAAAGGCAATATTGAATACCAGGGATAGACCAGGAACCAAAGAGACCATTGGATACCAGGTATAGACCAAGGGCCAATGGGACCATTGGATAACAGGCATTGACTAGGGGCCAAAGGGTCCATTGGATACCAGGGATAGACCAGGGGCCAAAGGGACCATTGGATACCAGGGATGACCAAGGGCCAAATGCACCATTGGATATCAGGGATAGACCAGGGGCCAAAGGAACCTGTTGATGCCTGGGATAGACAAGGTGCCAAAGGCACCATTGAATACCAGGGATAGACCAGATGCCAAAGGAACCATTTGATGCCTGGGATAGAAAAGGGGGAAAGGGAACCATTTGATGTCTGGGCCTGGGATAGACCAGGGGCCAAAGGCACAATTGCATACCAGGGATAGACCAGGAGCCAAAGAGAACATTGGATACCCGTGATAGACCAAGGGCCAAAGGGACCATTGGATACCAGGCATCGACCAGGGGGCAAAGGGACCATTGGATACCAGGGATAGGCCTGGGGCCAAAGAGACCGTTGGATACCATTATAGACCAGGGCTAAAAGATACCATTTGATGCCTGGGATAGACCCGAGACCAAAGGCACTATTGAATACCAGGGATAGACCAGGGTCTAAAGGGACCATTGGATACCAGGGATGACCAAGGGCCAAAGAGACCATTGGAGATCAGGGATAGACCAGTGGCAAAAGGAACCCTTTAATGCCTGGGATAGACGTGGGGCCAAAGGCACCATTGGCTAAAAGGGATAGACCAAGGGCCAAAGGGACCATTGGATACCAGGCATCGACCAGGGGCCAAAGGGACCATTGGATACCAGGGATACACCAATGGCCAAAGGGACCATTGGATGCCAAGATAGACCAGGATTCAAAGGGACCATTGGATACCAGGCATTAACCAGGGACCAAAGGGACCATTGGATACCAGGGATAGACCAAGTACCAAAGGGACCATTGGATGCCAGGATAGTGCAGGATTTAAAGGGACCATTTGATGCCTGGGATAGACCCGAGGCCAAAGACACCATTGAATACCAGAGATAGACCAGGGGCCAAAGGGAACATTGGATACCAGGGATGGCCAAGGGCCAAAGGGACCATTGGATATCAGGGATAGACCAGGGGCGAAATGAACCATTTTATGCCTGGGAAAGACCAGTGGCCCAAGGCACCATTAAATACCAGGGATAGACCATGAGTCAAAGAGACCATTGGATACCAGGGATAGACCAAGGGCCAAAGGGACCATGGGATACCAGGGATAGACCAATGGCCTAAGGGACCATTGGATACCAGGGATAGAACAATGGCCAAAGGGACTATTGGATACCAGGATAGACCAGGGCTCAAAGGGACGATTTGATGCCTGGGATATACCTGAGTCCAAATGCACCATTGAATACCAGGGATAGACCAGGGGACAAAGGGGCCATTGGATACCAGGGATAGACCAGGGACCAAAGGAGCCATTTGATGCCTGGGATAGACAAGGGGCCAAAGGCACCAAGGGCCAAAGGGACCATTGGATATCAGGGATAGACCAGGGGCCAAAGGAACCATATGATGCCTGGGATAGACAAGGGGCCAAAGGCACCATTGAATACCAGGGATAGACCAGGTGCCAAAGAGACCATTGGATACCAGGGATATACCAATGGCCTAAGGGACCATTGGATACCAGGGATAGGCCAATGGCCAAAGGGACCATTGGATGCCAGGAGAGACCAGGATTTAAAGGGACCATTTGATGCCTGGGATAGACCGGAGGCCGAAGGCACCATTGAATATCAGGGATAGACCAGGGGCCAAATGGACAATTGGATATCAGGGATAGACCAGGGGCAAAAAGAACAATTTGATGTCTGGGATAGACCAGGGGCCCAAGGCACCATTGACTACCAGGGATAGACCAGGGGCCAAAGGGACCATTGGATACCAGGGATGACCAAGGGCCAAAGGCACCATTTTATATCAGGGATAGACCAGGGGCCAAAGGAAACATTTGATGCCTTGGATAGACAAGGGGCCAAAGGCACCATTGAATACCAGGGATAGACCAGGTGCCAAAGGAACCATTTGATGCCTGGGATAGAATAGGGGCAAAAGGAACCATTTGATGCCAGGGATAAACCAGGGGCCAAAGGCACAATTGCATACCAGGGTTAGACCAGGGTCGAAAGGAAACATTTGATGCCTTGGATAGACAAGGGGCCAAAGGCACCATTGAATACCAGGGATAGACCAGGTGCCAAAGGAACCATTTGATGCCAGGGATAGACCAGGGGCCAAAGGCACAATTGCATACCAGGGTTAGACCGGGGGCCAAAGGGAAAAATGTGATGCCTTGTGTAGACAAGGGGCCAAAGGCACCATTGAATACCAGGGATAGACCAGGTGCCAAAAGGAACCATTTGATGCCAGGGATATACCAGGGGCCAAAGGCACAATTGCATACCAGGGTTAGACCAGGGGCCAAAGGGACAATTGGATACCAGGGATGACCAAGGGTCAAAGGGACTATTGGATACCAGGGATAGAACAGGGGCCAATGGGACCATTGGCTACCGGGGATAGACCAAAGGCCAAAGGGACCATTGGATACCAGGGATAGACCAATGGCCAAAGGGAGGATTGGATAGGAGGGATAGACCAATGGCCAAAGGGACCATTGGATACCAGGGATAGACCACGGGCAAAAGGGACCATTGGATACCAGGGATGACCAAGGGCCAAAGGGACCATTGGATATCAGGATAGACCAGGGGCAAAATGAACCATTTGATGGCTGGGATAGACAAGGGGCAAAAGGAAACATTTGATACCTGGGATAGACCAGGTACAAAATGCACCATTGAATACCAGGGATAGACCAGGAGCCAAAGAGATCATTGTATACCAGGGATAGACCAAGGGCCAAAGGGACCATTGGATACCAGGCATCGACTAGGGGCCAAAGGGACCATTAAATACCAGGGATAGACCAGGGGGAAAAGGGACCATTGGATACCAGGGATAGACCAAGGGCCAAAGGGACCATTGAATACCAGGGATAGACCAGGGGGAAAAGGGACCATTGGATACCAGGGATAGACCAATGGCCAAAGGGACAATTGTATACCAGGATATACCAGCGGGCAAAGGTACCATGTGATGCCTGGGATAGACCCGAGACCAAAGGCACCATTGAATACCAAGGATAGACCACAGGCAAAAGCGACCATTGGATACCAGGGATGACCAAGGGCCAAAGGGATCATTGAATCTCAGGGATAGACCAGGGGCAAAGTGAACCATTTGATGCCTGGGATAGACCAGTGGCCCAAGGCACCATTGAATACCAGGGATAGACCATGAGCCAAAGAGACCATTGGATACCAGGGATAGAGCAAGGGCCAAAGGTACCATGGGATCCCAGGGATAGACCAATGGCCTAAGGGACCATTGGATACCAGAGATAGACCAATGGCCAAAGGGACTATTGGATACCAGGATAGACCAGGGCTCAAAGGGACGATTTGATGCCTGAGATAGACCTGAGTCCAAAGGCACCATTGAATACCAGGGATAGACCAGGGGCCAAAGGGGCCGTTGGATACCAGGGATAGACCAGGGGCCAAAGGAACCATTTGATGCCTGGGATAGACAAGGGGCCAAAGGCACCAAGGGCCAAAGGGACCATTGGATATCAGGGATAGACCAGGGGCCAAAGGAACCATTTGATGCCTGGGATAGACAAAGGGCCAAAGGCACCATTGAATACCAGGGATAGACCAGGTGCCAAAGAGACCATTGGATACCAGGGATAGGCCAATGGCCAAAGGGACCATTGGATGCCAGGAGAGACCAGGATTTAAAGGGACCATTTGATGCCTGGGATAGACCTGAGGCCGAAGGCACCATTGAATACGAGGGATAGACCAGGGGCCAAAGGGACCATTGGATACCAGGGATGACCAAGGGCCAAAGGGACCATTGGATATCAGGGATAGACCAGGGGCGAAATGAACCATTTGATGCCTGGGATAGACAGGGGGCAAAAGGTACCATTTGATACCTGGGATAGACCTTGGGCCAAAGGCACCATTGAATACCAGGGATAGACCAGGAGCCAAAGAGACCATTGGATGCCAGGGATAGACCAAGGGCCAAAAGGACCATTGGATACCAGGCATCGTCCAGGGGCCAAAGGGACAATTGGAAACCAAGGATAGAAAAGGGGCCAAAGGGACCATTGGCTACCAGGGATAGACCAAGGGCCAAAGGGACCATTGGATACCCCGGATAGACCAATGGCCAAAGGGACCATTGGATACAAGGGATAGACCAATGGCCAAAGGGACCATTGGATATCAGGGATAGACCAGGGGCAAAAGGAACCATTTAATGCCTGGGATAGACCAGGGGCCCAAGGCACCATTGACTACCAGTGATAGACAAGGAGCCAAAGGGACCATTGGATACCAGGGATAGACCAATGGCCAAAGGGACCATTGGATACCAGGATAGACCAGGGCTCAAAGGGACCATTTGATGCCTGGGATAGACCTGAGGCCAAAGCCACCATTGGATATCAGGGATAGACCAGGGGCCAAAGGAACCATTTGATGCCTGGGTTCGACAAGGGGCCAAAGGCACCATTGAATACCAGGTATAGAAGAGGTGCCAAAGGAACCATTTGATGCCTAGGATAGTAAAGGGGGAAAGGGAACCATTTGATGCCTGGGATAGACCAGGGGCCAAAGGCACAATTGCATACCAGGGATAGACCAGGAGCCAAAGGGACAATTGAATACCAGGGATAGACCAGGGGCAAAAGGGACAATTAGATACCAGGGATGACCAAGGGCCAAAGGCACCATTGAATACCAGGGATAGACCAGGTGCCAAAGGAACCATTTGATGCCTGGGATAGAAAAGGGGGAAAGGGAACCATTTGATGCCTGGGATAGACCAGGGGCCAAAGGCTAATTGCATACCAGGGATAAACCAGGAGCCAAAGAGAACATTGGATACCCGGGATAGACCATGGGCCAAAGGGACCATTGGATACCTGGCATTGACCAGGGGCCAAAGGGACCATTGGATACCAGGGATAGACCTGGGGCCAAAGAGACCATTGGATACCAGGATAGACCAGGGCTCAAAGGTACCATTTGATGCCTAGGATAGACCCGTGGCCAAAGGCACTATTGAATACCAGGGATGAACAAGGGCCAAAGGGACCATTGGATATCAGGGATAGACCAGGGGCAAAAGGAACCATTTGATGCCTGGGATAGACCAGGGGCCCAAGACACTATTGGCTACCAGGGATTGATCAATGGCCAAAGGGACCATTGGATACCAGGATAGAGCAGGGCTCAAATGGACCATTTGATGCCTGGGATAGACCTGAGGCCAAAGGCACCATTGGATATCAGGAATAGACCAGGGGCCAAAGGAACCATTTGATGCCTGGGTTAGACAAGGGGCCAAAGGCACCATTGAATATCAGGGATAGAAGAGGTGCCAAAGGAACCATTTGATGCCTGGGATAGTAAAGGGGGAAAGGGAACCATTTGATGCCTGGGATAGACCGGGGGCCAAAGGCACAATTGCATACCAGGTATAGACCAGGAGCCAAAGGGACCATTGAATACCAGGGATAGACCAGGGGCCAAAGGGACCATTGGATACCAGGGATGACCAAGGGCCAAATGCACCATTGGATATCACGGATAGACCAGGGGCCAAAGGAACCTTTTGATGCCTGGGATAGACAAGGGGCCAAAGGCACCATTGAATACCAGGGATAGACCATGTGCCAAAGGAACCATTTGATGCCTGGGATAGAAAAGGGAGAAAGGGAACCATTTGATGCCTGGGATAGACCAGGGGCCAAAGGCACAATTGCATACCAGGGATAGACCAGGAGCCAAAGAGAACATTGGATACCCGGGATAGACCAAGGGCCAAAGGGACCATTGGATACCAGGCATCGACCAGGGGGCAAAGGGACCATTGGATACCAGGGATAGACCAGGGTCTAAAGGGACCATTGGATACCAGGGATGACCAAGGGCCAAAGAGACCATTGGAGATCAGGGATAGACCAGGGGCAAAAGGAACCCTTTAATGCCTGGGATAGACGTGGGGCCAAAGGCACCATTGGCTACTAGGGATAGACCAAGGGCCAAAGGGACCATTGGATAACAAGCATCGACCAGGGGCCAAAGGGACCATTGGATACCAGGTATACACCAATGGCCAAAGGGACCATTGGATGCCAGGATAGACCAGGATTCAAAGGGACCAATGGATACCAGGCATTGACCAGGGGCCAAAGGGACCATTGTATACCAGGGATAGACCAAGTACCAAAGGGACCATTGGATACCAGGCATCGACCAAGGGCCAAAGGGACCATTGGATATCAGGGATAGACCAGGGGCGAAATGAACCATTTTATGCCTCGGATAGACAGGGGGCAAAAGGAACCATTTGATACATGGGATAGACCTTGGGCCAAAGGGACAATTGGATACCAAGGATAGAACAGGGGCCAAAGGGACCATTGGCTACCAGGGATAGACCAAGGGCCAAAGGGACCGTTGGATACCAGGGATAGACCAATGGCCAAAGGGACCATTGGATACGAGGGATAGACCAGGGGCAAAAGGAACCATTTGATGCCTGGGATAGACCAGGGGCCCAAGACACCATTGGCTACTAGGAATTGATCAATGTCCAAATGGACCATTGGATACCAGGGATAGACCAGGGGCAAAAGGGACCATTGGATACCAGGGATGAACAAGGGCCAAAGGGACAATTGGATATCAGGGATAGACCAGGGGCAAAAGGAACCATTTGATGCCTGGGATAGACCAGGGGCCCAAGACACCATTGACTACCAGTGATAGACCAGGAGCCAAAGAGACCATTGGATACCAGGGATAGAACAAGGCCCTAAGGGACCATTGGATACCAGGGATAGACCAATGGCCAAAGGGACCATTGGATACCAAGATAGAGCAGTGCTCAAAGGGACCATTTGATGCCTGGGATAGACCTGAGGCCAAAGGCACCATTGGATATCAGGGATAGACCAGGGGCCAAAGGAACCATTTGATGCCTGGGTTAGACAAGGGGCCAAAGGCACCATTGAATACCAGGGATAGAAGAGGTGCCAAAGGAACCATTTGATGCCTGGGATAGTAAAGGGGGAAAGGGAACCATTTGATGCCTGGGATAGACCAGACGCCAAAGGCACAATTGCATACCAGGGATAGACCAGGAGCCAAAGGGACCATTGAATCCCAGGGATAGACCAGGGGCCAAAGGGACCATTGGATACCAGGGATGATCAAGGGCCAAATGCACCATTGGATATCAGGGATTGACCAGGGGCCAAAGGAACCTTTTGATGCCTGGGATAGACAATGTGCCAAAGGCACCATTGAATACCAGGGATAGACCAGATGCCAAAGGAATCATTTGATGCCTGGGATAGAAAAGGGGGAAAGGGAACCATTTGATGCCTGGGATAGACCAGGGGCCAAAGGCACAATTGCATACCAGGGATAGACCAGGAGCGAAAGAGAACATTGGATACCCGGGATAGACCAAGGGCCAAATGGACCATTGGATACCAGGCATCGACCAGGGGCCAAAGGGACCATTGGATACCAGGGATAGACCTGGGGCCAAAGAGACCATTGGATACCATTATAGACGAGGGCTAAAAGATACCATTTGATGCCAGGGATAGACCCGAGGCCAAAGGCACTATTGAATACCAGGGATAGACCAGGGGCTAAAGGGACCATTGGATACCAGGGATGACCAAGGGCCAAAGAGACCATTGGAGATCAGGGATAGACCAGGGGCAAAAGGAACCCTTTAATGCCTGGGATAGACGTGGGGCCAAAGGCACCATTGGCTACTAGGGATAGACCAAGGACCAAAGGGGCCATTGGATACCAGGCATCGACCAGGGGCCAAAGGGACCATTGGATACCAGGGATACACCAATGGGCAAAGGGACCATTGGATGCCAGGATAGACTAATGGCAAAAGGGACCATTGGATGCCAGGATAGACCAGGATTCAAAGGGACTATTTGATGCCTGGGATAGACCTGAGGTCAAAGGCACCATTGAATACTAGGGATAGACCAGGGGCCATAGGGACAATGCGATACCAGGGATGGCCAAGGGCCAAAGGGACCATTGGATATCAGGGATAGACCAGGTGCGAAAGGAACCATTTGATGCCTGGGATAGACAGGGGGCAAAAGGAACCATTTGATACCTGGGATCGACCAGGAGCCAAAGGCAATATTGAATACCAGGGATAGACCAGGAACCAAAGAGACCATTGGATACCAGGTATAGACCAAGGGCCAATGGGACCATTGGATACCAGGCATCGACTAGGGGCCAAAGGGTCCATTGGATACCAGGGATAGACCAGGGGCCAAAGGGACCATTGGATACCAGGGATGACCAAGGGCCAAATGCACCATTGGATATCAGGGATAGACCAGGGGCCAAAGGAACCTTTTGATGCCTGGGATAGACAAGGTGCCAAAGGCACCATTGAATACCAGGGATAGACCAGATGCCAAAGGAACCATTTGATGCCTGGGATAGAAAAGGGGGAAAGGGAACCATTTGATGCCTGGGCCTGGGATAGACCAGGGGCCAAAGGCACAATTGCATACCAGGGATAGACCAGGAGCCAAAGAGAACATTGGATACCCGGGATAGACCAAGGGCCAAAGGGACCATTGGATACCAGGCATCGACCAGGGGGCAAAGGGACCATTGGATACCAGGGATAGGCCTGGGGCCAAAGAGACCGTTGGATACCATTATAGACCAGCGCTAAAAGATACCATTTGATGCCTAGGATAGACCCGAGGCCAAAGGCACTATTGAATACCAGGGATAGACCAGGGTCTAAAGGGACCATTGGATACCAGGGATGACCAAGGGCCAAAGAGACCATTGGAGATCAGGGATAGACCAGTGGCAAAAGGAACCCTTTAATGCCTGGGATAGACGTGGGGCCAAAGGCACCATTGGCTACTAGGGATAGACCAAGGGCCAAAGGGACCATTGGATACCAGGCATCGACCAGGGGCCAAAGGGACCATTGGATACCAGTGATACACCAATGGCCAAAGGGACCATTGGATGCCAGGATAGACCAGGATTAAAAGGGACCATTGGATACCAGGCATTGACCAGGGGCCAAAGGGACCATTGGATACCAGGGATAGATCAAGTACCAAAGGGACCATTGGATGCCAGGATAGTGCAGGATTTAAAGGGACCATTTGATGGCTGGGATAGACCCGAGGCCAAAGACACCATTGAATACCAGAGATAGACCAGGGGCCAAAGGGAACATTGGATACCAGGGATGGCCAAGGGCCAAAGGGACCATTGGATATCAGGGATAGACCAGGGGCGAAATGAACCATTTTATGCCTGGGATAGACAGGGGGCAAAAGGAACCATTTGATACTTGGGATAGACCTTGGGCCAAAGGCACCATTGAATACCAGGTATAGACCAGGAGCCAAAGAGACCATTGGATACCAGGGATAGACCAAGGGCCAAAAGGACCGTTGGATACCAGGCATCGTCCAGGGGCCAAAGGGACAATTGGATACCAAGGATAGACCAATGGCCAAAGGGACCATTGGATACGAGGGATAGACCAATGGCCAAAGGGACCATTGGATACCAGGGATAGACCAATGGCCAAAGGGACCATTGGATACCAGGGATAGACCAGGGGCAAAAGGGACCATTGGATACCAGGGATGAACAAGGGCCAAAGGGACCATTGGATATCAGGGATAGACCAGGGGCAAAAGGAACCATTTGATGCCTGGGATAGACCAGGGGCCCAAGACACCATTGACTACCAGTGATAGACCAGGAGCCAAAGAGACCATTGGATACCAGGGATATACCAAGGGCCTCAGGGACCATTGGATACCAGGGATAGACCAATGGCCAAAGGGACCATTGGATACCAGGATAGCGCAGTGCTCAAAGGGACCATTTGATGCCTGGGATAGACTTGAGGCCAAAGGCACCATTGGATATCAGAGATAGACCAGGGGCCAAAGGAACCATTTGATGCCTGGGTTAGACAAGGGGCCAAAGGCACCATTGAATACTAGGGATAGAAGAGGTGCCAAAGGAACCATTTGATGCCTGGGATAGTAAAGGGGGAAAGGGAACCATTTGATGCCTGGGATATTCCAGACGCCAAAGGCACAATTGCATACCAGGGATAGACCAGGAGCCAAAGGGACCATTGAATACCAGGGATAGACCAGGGGCCAAAGGCACAATTGCATACCAGGGATAGACCAGGAGCTAAAGGGACAATTGGATATCAGGGATAGACCAGGGGTGAAAGGAACCATTTGATGCCTGGGATAGACAGGGGGCAAAAGGAACCATTTGATACCTGGGATAGACCAGGGACCAAAGGCACCATTGAATACCAGGGATAGACCAGGAGCCAAAGGGACCATTGTATACCAGTGATAGACCAAGGGCCAAAGGGACCATTGGATACCAGGCATCGACTAGGGGCCAAAGGGACCATTGGATACCAGGGATAGACCAGGGGGTAAAGGGACCATTGGATACCAGGGATAGACCAAGGGCCAAATGGACCGTTGAATACCAGGGATAGACCAATGGCCAAAGGGAGAATTGTATACCAACGTAGACCAGGGGGCAAAGGTACCATTTGATGCCTGGGATAGAACGGAGGCCAAAGGCACCATTGTATACCAAGGATAGACCACAGGCAAAAGCGACCATTGGATACGAGGGATGACCAAGGGCCAAAGGGACCATTGGATCTCAGGGATATACCAGGGGCAAAGGGAACCATTTGATGCCTGGGATAGACCAGTGGCCCAAGGCACCATTGAATACCAGGGATAGACCAGGTGCCAAAGAGACCATTGGATACCAGGGATAGACCAAGGGCCAAAGGGACCATGGGATACCAGGGATAGACCAATGGCCTAAGGGACCATTGGATACCAGGGATAGACCAATGGCCAAAGGGACTATTGGATACCAGGATACACCAGGGCTCAAAGGGATGATTTGATGCCTGGGATAGACCTGAGTCCAAAGGCACCATTGAATACCAGGGATAGACCAGGGGCCAAAGGGGCCATTGGATACCAGGGATGACCAAGCGCCGAAGAGACAATTGGAGATCAGGGATAGACCAGGGGCAAAAGGAACCCTTTAATGCCTGGGATAGATGTGGGGCCAAAGACACCATTGGCTACTAGGGATAGACCAAGGGTCAAAGGGACCATTGGATACCAGGCATCGACCAGGGGCCAAAGGGCCTCAGGGATAGACCAGGGGCCAAAGGAACCATTTGATGCCTGGGATAGACAAGGGGCCAAAGGCTCCATTGAATACCAGGGATAGACCAGGTGCCAAAGAGACCATTGGATACCAGGGATATACCAATGGCCTAAGGGACCATTGGATGCCAGGATAGACCAGGATTCAAAGGGACTATTGGATACCAGGCATCGACCAGGGGCCAAAGGGACCATTGGATACCAGGGATAGACCAAGTACCAAAGGGACCATTGGATGCCAGGATAGACCAATGGCCAAAGGGACCATTGGATGCCAGGATAGACCAGGATTCAAAGGGACTATTTGATTCCTGGGGTGGACCTGAGGCCAAAGGCACCATTGAATACCAGGGATAGACCAGGGGACAAAGGGACGATTGGATACCAGGGATAACCAAGGGCCAAAGGGACCATTGGATATCAGGGAGAGACCAGGGGCGAAAGGAACCATTTTAAGCCTGGGATAGACAGGGGGCAAAAGGAACCATTTGATACCTGGGATAGACCAGGAGCCAAAGGCACCATTGAATACCAGGGATAGACCAGGAGCCAAAGAGACCATTGGATACCAGGGATAGACCAAGGGCCAAAGGGACCATTGGATACCAGGCATCGACTAGGGGACAAAGGGACCATTGCACACCAGGGATAGACCAGGGGGCAATAGGACCATTGGATACCAGGGATAGACCAATGGCCAAAGGGACCATTGGATACCAGGGATAGACCAATGGACAAAGGGACCATTCGATACAAGGATAGACCAGGGGTCAAAGGTGCCATTTGATGCCGGGATAGACCCGAGGCCAAAGGCACCATTGAATACCAAGGACAGACCACGGGCAAAAGTGACCATTGGATACCAGGGATGACCAAGGGCCAAAGGGAACATTGGATACCAGGGATAGACCAATGGCCAAAGAGACAATTGGATACCAGGATAGACCAGGGCTCAAAGGGACCATTTGATGCCTGGGACAGACCTGAGGCCAAAGGCACCATTGGATATCAGGGATAGACCAGGGTCAAAAGGAACCATTTGATGCCTAGGATAGACCAGTTTCCCAAGGTACCATTGAATACCAGGGATAGACCAAGGGCCAAAGGGACCATTGGATACCAGGTATCGTCCAGGGGCCAAAGGGACAATTGGATACCAGGGATAGAACAGGGGCCAAAGGGACCATTGGCTACCAGGGATAGACCAACGGCCAAAGGGACCATTGGATACCAGGGATAGACCAATGGCCAAAGGGACCATTGGATACCAGGGATAGACCAATGGCCAAAGGGCCCATTGGATACCAGGGATAGACCAGGGGCAAAAGGGGCCATTGGATACCAGGGATGACCAAGGGCCAAATGGACAATTGGATATCAGGGATAGACCAGGGGCAAAAGGAACCATTTGATGTCTGGGATAGACCAGGGACCCAAGGCACCATTGACTACCAGGGATAGACCAAGGGACTGAGGGACCATTGGATACCAGGGATGACCAAGGGCCAACGGCACCATTGGATATCAGGGATAGACCAGGGGCCAAAGGGACCATTGGATACCAGGGATGACCAAGGCCAAAGGCACCATTGGATATCAGGGATATCCAGGGGCCAAAGGAAACATTTGATGCCTTGAATAGACAAGGGGCCAAAGGCACCATTGAATACCAGGGATAGACCAGGTGCCAAAGGAACCATTTGATGCCTGGGATAGAATAGGGGACAAAGGAACCATTTGATGCCAGGGATAGACCAGGGTCCAAAGGCACAATTGCATACCAGGGTTAGACCAGGGGTCAAAGCAAACATTTGATGCCTTGGATAGACAAGGGGCCAGAAGCACCATTGAATACCAGGGATAGACCAGGTGCCAAAGGGACCATTGGATACCAGGGATAGACCAATGGCCAAAGGGACCATTAGATACGAGGGATAGACCAATGGCCAAAGGGACCATTGGTTACCAGGGATAGACCAAGGGCCAAAGGGACCATTGGATACCAGGGATAGACCAATGGCCAAAGGGACCATTGGATACCAGGGATAGACCAATGGACAAAGGGACCATTCAATACCAGGATAGACCAGGAGTCAAAGGTGCCATTTGATGCCTGGGATAGACCCGAGGCCATAGGCACCATTGAAAACCAAGGATAGACCACGGGCGAAAGTGACCATTGGATACCAGGGATGACCAAGGGCCAAAGGGAACATTGGATATCAGGGATAGACCAGGGGCCAAAGGAACCTTTTGATGCCTGGGATAGACAAGGTGCCAAAGGCACCAATGAATACCAGGGATAGACCAGGTGCCAAAGGAACCATTTGATGCCTGGTATAGAAAAGGGGGAAAGGGAACTATTTGATGCCTGGGATAGACTAGGGGCCAAAGGCATAATTGCATACCAGGGATAGACCAGGAGCCAAAGAGAACATTGGATACCCGGGATAGACCAAGGGCCATAGGGACCATTGGATACCAGGCATCGACCAGGGGCCAAAGGGACCATTGGATACCAGGGATAGACCTGGGGCCAAAGACACCATTGGATACCATTATAGACGAGGGCTAAAAGATACCATTTGATGCCTGGGATAGACCAGCGGCCAAAGGCACTATTGAATACCAGGGATAGACCAGGGGCTAAAGGGACCATTGGATACCAGGGATGACCAAGGGCCAAAGAGACCATTGGAGATCAGGGATAGACCAGGGGCAAAAGGAACCCTTAAATGCCTGGGATAGACGTGGGGCCAAAGGCACCATTGGCTACTAGGGATAGACCAAGGGCCAAAGGGACCATTGGATACCAGGCATTGACCAGGGGCCAAAGTGACCATTGGATACCAGGGATACACCAATGGCCAAAGGGACCATTGGATGCCAGGATAGACCAGGATTCAAAGGGACCATTGGATACCAGGCATAGACCAGGGGCCAAAGGGACCATTGGATACCAGGGATAGACCAAGTACCAAAGGGACCATTGGATGCCAGGATAGACCAATGGCCAAAGGGACCATTGGATGCCAGGATAGACCAGGATTCAAAGGGACTATTTAATGCCTGGGATAGACCTGAGGCCAAAGGCACCATTGAATACCAGGGATAGACCAGGGGACAAAGGGACAATTGTATACCAGGGATGACCAAGGGCCAAAGGGACCATTGGATATCAGGGATAGACCAGGGGCGAAAGGAACCATTTGATGCCTGGGATAGACAGGGGGCAAAAGGAACCATTTGATGCCTGGGATAGACCAGGAGCCAAAGGCACCATTGAATACCAGGGATAGACCAGGAGCCAAAGAGACCATTGGATACCAGGGATAGACCAAGGGCCAAAGGGACCATTGGATACCAGGCATCGACTATGGGACAAAGGTACCATTGGACACCAGGGATAGACCAGGGGCAAAGGGACCATTGGATACCAGGGATAGACCAATGGCCAAAGGGACCATTGGATACCAGGGATAGACCAATGGACAAAGGGACCATTCGATACAAGGATAGACCAGGGGTCAAAGGTGCCATTTGATGCCGGGATAGACCCAAGGCTAAAGGCACCATTGAATACCAAGGATAGACAACAAGGGGCAAAAGTGACCATTGGATACCAGGGATGACCAAGGGCCAAAGGGAACATTGGATACCAGGGATAGACCAATGGCCAAAGGGACAATTGGATACCAGGATAGACCAGGGCTCAAAGGGACCATTTGATGCCTGGGACAGACCTGAGGCCAAAGGCACCATTGGATATCAGGGATTGACCAGGGTCAAAAGGAACCATTTGATGCCTAGGATAGACCAGTGGCCCAAGGCACCATTGAATACCAGGGATAGACCAAGGGCCAAAGGGACCATTGGATACCAGGCATCGTCCAGGGGCCAAAGGGACAATTGGATACCAGGGATAGAACAGGGGCCAAAGGGACCATTGGCTACCAGGGATAGACCAACGGCCAAAGGGACCATTGGATACCAGGGATAGACCAAGGGCCAAAGGGATCATTGGATACCCGGGATAGACCAATGGCCAAAGGGCCCATTGGATACCAGGAATAGACCAGGGGCAAAAGGGGCCATTGGATACCAGGGATGACCAAGGGCCAAATGGACAATTGGATATCAGGGATAGACCAGGGGCAAAAGGAACCATTTGATGTCTGGGATAGACCAGGGGCCCAAGGCACCATTGACTACCAGGGATAGACCAAGGGCCTAAGGGACCATTGGATACCAGGGATGACCAAGGTCCAAAGGCACCATTGGATATCAGGGATAGACCAGGGGCCAAAGGGACCATTGGATACCAGGGATGACCAAGGGCCAAAGGCACCATTGGATATCAGGGATAGACCAGGGGCCAAAGGAAACATTTGCGCCTTGAATAGACAAGGGGCCAAAGGCACCATTGAATACCAGGGATAGACCAGGTGACAAAGGAACCATTTGATGCCTGGGATAGAATAGGGGCAAAAGGAACCATTTGATGCCAGGGATAGACCAGGGGCCAAAGGCACAATTGCATACCAGGGTTAGACCAGGGGCCAAAGGAAACATTTGATGCCTTGGATAGACAAGGGGCCAAAGGCACCATTAAATACCAGGGATAGACCAGGTGCCAAAGAAACCATTTGATGCCTGGGATAGAATAGGGGCAAACGGAACCATTTGATGCCAGGGATAGACCAGGGGCCAAAGGCACAATTGCATACCGGGGATAGACCAAAGGCCAAAGGGACCATTGGATACCAGGGATAGACCAATGGCCAAAGGGAGGATTGGATAGGAGGGATAGACCAATGGCCAAAGGGACCATTGGATACCAGGGATAGACCACGGGCAAAAGGGACAATTGGATACCAGGGATGACCAAGGGCCAAAGGGACCATTGAATACCAGGGATAGACCAGGTGCCAAAGGAACCATTTGATGCCTGGGATAGAATAGGGGCAAAAGGAACCATTTGATGCCAGGGATAGAGCAAAGGCCAAAGGGACCATTGGATACCAGGGATAGACCAATGGCCAAAGGGACGATTGGATAGGAGGGATAGACCAATGGCCAAAGGGACCATTGGATACCAGGGATAGACCAAGGGCAAAAGGGACCATTGGATACCAGGGATGAGCAAGGGCCAAAGGGACCATTGGATATCAGGGATAGACCAGGGGTGAAAGGAACCATTTGATGCCTGGGATAGACAGGGGGCAAAAGGCACCATTGGCTACTAGGGATAGACCAAGGGTCAAAGGGACCATTGGATACCAGGCATCGACCAGGGGCCAAAGGGCCTCAGGGATAGACCAGGGGCCAAAGGAACCATTTGATGCCTGGGATAGACAAGGGGCCAAAGGCTCCATTGAATACCAGGGATAGACCAGGTGCCAAAGAGACCATTGGATACCAGGGATATACCAATGGCCTAAGGGACCATTGGATGCCAGGATAGACCAGGATTCAAAGGGACTATTGGATACCAGGCATCGACCAGGGGCCAAAGGGACCATTGGATACCAGGGATAGACCAAGTACCAAAGGGACCATTGGATGCCAGGATAGACCAATGGCCAAAGGGACCATTGGATGCCAGGATAGACCAGGATTCAAAGGGACTATTTGATTCCTGGGGTAGACCTGAGGCCAAAGGCACCATTGAATACCAGGGATAGACCAGGGGACAAAGGGACGATTGGATACCAGGGATGACCAAGGGCCAAAGGGACCATTGGATATCAGGGAGAGACCAGGGGCGAAAGAAACCATTTTAAGCCTGGGATAGACAGGGGGCAAAAGGAACCATTTGATACCTGGGATAGACCAGGAGCCAAAGGCACCATTGAATACCAGGGATAGACCAGGAGCCAAAGAGACCATTGGATACCAGGGATAGACCAAGGGCCAAAGGGACCATTGGATACCAGGCATCGACTAGGGGACAAAGGGACCATTGCACACCAGGGATAGACCAGGGGGCAATAGGACCATTGGATACCAGGGATAGACCAATGGCCGAAGGGACCATTGGATACCAGGGATAGACCAATGGACAAAGGGACCATTCGATACAAGGATAGACCAGGGGTCAAAGGTGCCATTTGATGCCGGGATAGACCCGAGGCCAAAGGCACCATTGAATACCAAGGACAGACCACGGGCAAAAGTGACCATTGGATACCAGGGATGACCAAGGGCCAAAGGGAACATTGGATACCAGGGATAGACCAATGGCCAAAGAGACAATTGGATACCAGGATAGACCAGGGCTCAAAGGGACCATTTGATGCCTGGGACAGACCTGAGGCCAAAGGCACCATTGGATATCAGGGATAGACCAGGGTCAAAAGGAACCATTTGATGCCTAGGATAGACCAGTTTCCCAAGGCACCATTGAATACCAGGGATAGACCAAGGGCCAAAGGGACCATTGGATACCAAGTATCGTCCAGGGGCCAAAGGGACAATTGGATACCAGGGATAGAACAGGGGCCAAAGGGACCATTGGCTACCAGGGATAGACCAACGGCCAAAGGGACCATTGGATACCAGGGATAGACCAATGGCCAAAGGGACCATTGGATACCAGGGATAGACCAATGGCCAAAGGGCCCATTGGATACCAGGGATAGACCAGGGGCAAAAGGGGCCATTGGATACCAGGGATGACCAAGGGCCAAATGGACAATTGGATATCAGGGATAGACCAGGGGCAAAAGGAACCATTTGATGTCTGGGATAGACCAGGGACCCAAGGCACCATTGACTACCAGGGATAGACCAAGGGACTAAGGGACCATTGGATACCAGGGATGACCAAGGGCCAACGGCACCATTGGATATCAGGGATAGACCAGAGGCCAAAGGGACCATTGGATACCAGGGATGACCAAGGCCAAAGGCACCATTGGATATCAGGGATATCCAGGGGCCAAAGGAAACATTTGATGCCTTGAATAGACAAGGGGCCAAAGGCACCATTGAATACCAGGGATAGACCAGGTGCCAAAGGAACCATTTGATGCCTGGGATAGAATAGGGGACAAAGGAACCATTTGATGCCAGGGATAGACCAGGGGCCAAAGGCACAATTGCATACCAGGGTTAGACCAGGGGTCAAAGCAAACATTTGATGCCTTGGATAGACAAGAGGCCAGAAGCACCATTGAATACCAGGGATAGACCAGGTGCCAAAGGGAGCATTGGATACCAGGGATAGACCAATGGCCAAAGGGACCATTAGATACGAGGGATAGACCAATGGCCAAAGGGACCATTGGTTACCAGGGATAGACCAAGGGCCAAAGGGACCATTGGATACCAGGGATAGACCAATGGCCAAAGGGACCATTGGATACCAGGGATAGACCAATGGACAAAGGGACCATTCGATACCAGGATAGACCAGGAGTCAAAGGTGCCATTTGATGCCTGGGATAGACCCGAGGCCATAGGCACCATTGAAAACCAAGGATAGACCACGGGCGAAAGTGACCATTGGATACCAGGGATGACCAAGGGCCAAAGGGAACATTGGATATCAGGGATAGACCAGGGGCCAAAGGAACCTTTTGATGCCTGGGATAGACAAGGTGCCAAAGGCACCAATGAATACCAGGGATAGACCAGGTGCCAAAGGAACCATTTGATGCCTGGGATAGAAAAGGGGGAAAGGGAACTATTTGATGCCTGGGATAGACTAGGGGCCAAAGGCATAATTGCATACCAGGGATAGACCAGGAGCCAAAGAGAACATTGGATACCCGGGATAGACCAAGGGCCATAGGGACCATTGGATACCAGGCATCGACCAGGGGCCAAAGGGACCATTGGATACCAGGGATAGACCTGGGGCCAAAGACACCATTGGATACCATTATAGACGAGGGCTAAAAGATACCATTTGATGCCTGGGATAGACCAGCGGCCAAAGGCACTATTGAATACCAGGGATAGACCAGGGGCTAAAGGGACCATTGGATACCAGGGATGACCAAGGGCCAAAGAGACCATTGGAGATCAGGGATAGACCAGGGGCAAAAGGAACCCTTAAATGCCTGGGATAGACGTGGGGCCAAAGGCACCATTGGCTACTAGGGATAGACCAAGGGCCAAAGGGACCATTGGATACCAGGCATTGACCAGGGGCCAAAGTGACCATTGGATACCAGGGATACACCAATGGCCAAAGGGACCATTGGATGCCAGGATAGACCAGGATTCAAAGGGACCATTGGATACCAGGCATAGACCAGGGGCCAAAGGGACCATTGGATACCAGGGATAGACCAAGTACCAAAGGGACCATTGGATGCCAGGATAGACCAATGGCCAAAGGGACCATTGGATGCCAGGATAGACCAGGATTCAAAGGGACTATTTAATGCCTGGGATAGACCTGAGGCCAAAGGCACCATTGAATACCAGGGATAGACCAGGGGACAAAGGGACAATTGTATACCAGGGATGACCAAGGGCCAAAGGGACCATTGGATATCAGGGATAGACCAGGGGCGAAAGGAACCATTTGATGCCTGGGATAGACAGGGGGCAAAAGGAACCATTTGATGCCTGGGATAGACCAGGAGCCAAAGGCACCATTGAATACCAGGGATAGACCAGGAGCCAAAGAGACCATTGGATACCAGGGATAGACCAAGGGCCAAAGGGACCATTGGATACCAGGCATCGACTATGGGACAAAGGTACCATTGGACACCAGGGATAGACCAGGGGGCAAAGGGACCATTGGATACCAGGGATAGACCAATGGCCAAAGGGACCATTGGATACCAGGGATAGACCAATGGACAAAGGGACCATTCGATACAAGGATAGACCAGGGGTCAAAGGTGCCATTTGATGCCGGGATAGACCCAAGGCCAAAGGCACCATTGAATACCAAGGATAGACAACAAGGGGCAAAAGTGACCATTGGATACCAGGGATGACCAAGGGCCAAAGGGAACATTGGATACCAGGGATAGACCAATGGCCAAAGGGACAATTGGATACCAGGATAGACCAGGGCTCAAAGGGACCATTTGATGCCTGGGACAGACCTGAGGCCAAAGGCACCATTGGATATCAGGGATTAACCAGGGTCAAAAGGAACCATTTGATGCCTAGGATAGACCAGTGGCCCAAGGCACCATTGAATACCAGGGATAGACCAAGGGCCAAAGGGACCATTGGATACCAGGCATCGTCCAGGGGCCAAAGGGACAATTGGATACCAGGGATAGAACAGGGGCCAAAGGGACCATTGGCTACCAGGGATAGACCAACGGCCAAAGGGACCATTGGATACCAGGGATAGACCAAGGGCCAAAGGGATCATTGGATACCCGGGATAGACCAATGGCCAAAGGGCCCTTTGGATATCAGGAATAGACCAGGGGCAAAAGGGGCCATTGGATACCAGGGATGACCAAGGGCCAAATGGACAATTGGATATCAGGGATAGACCAGGGGCAAAAGGAACCATTTGATGTCTGGGATAGACCAGGGGCCCAAGGCACCATTGACTACCAGGGATAGACCAAGGGCCTAAGGGACCATTGGATACCAGGGATGACCAAGGTCCAAAGGCACCATTGGATATCAGGGATAGACCAGGGGCCAAAGGGACCATTGGATACCAGGGATGACCAAGGGCCAAAGGCACCATTGGATATCAGGGATAGACCAGGGGCCAAAGGAAACATTTGCGCCTTGAATAGACAAGGGGCCAAATGCACCATTGAATACCAGGGATAGACCAGGTGACAAAGGAACCATTTGATGCCTGGGATAGAATAGGGGCAAAAGGAACCATTTGATGCCAGGGATAGACCAGGGGCCAAAGGCACAATTGCATACCAGGGTTAGACCAGGGGCCAAAGGAAACATTTGATGCCTTGGATAGACAAGGGGCCAAAGGCACCATTAAATACCAGGGATAGACCAGGTGCCAAAGAAACCATTTGATGCCTGGGATAGAATAGGGGCAAACGGAACCATTTGATGCCAGGGATAGACCAGGGGCCAAAGGCACAATTGCATACCAGGGTTAGACCAGGGGCCAAAGGGACAATTGGATACCAGGGATGACCAAGGGCCAAAGGGACCATTGAATACCAGGGATAGACCAGGTGCCAAAGGAACCATTTGATGCCTGGGATAGAATAGGGGCAAAAGGAACCATTTGATGCCAGGGATAGAGCAAAGGCCAAAGGGACCATTGGATACCAGGGATAGACCAATGGCCAAAGGGACGATTGGATAGGAGGGATAGACCAATGGCCAAAGGGACCATTGGATACCAGGGATAGACCAAGGGCAAAAGGGAGATTGGATACCAGGGATGAGCAAGGGCCAAAGGGACCATTGGATATCAGGGATAGACCAGGGGTGAAAGGAACCATTTGATGCCTGGGATAGACAGGGGGCAAAAGGCACCATTTGATACCTGGGATAGACCAGGGGCCAAAGGCACCATTGAATACCATGGATAGACCAGGAGCCAAAGGGACCATTGTATACCAGGGATAGACCAAGGGCCAAAGGGACCATTGGATACCAGGCATCGACTAGGGGCCAAAGGGACCATTGGATACCAGGGATAAACCAGGGGGCAAAGGGACCATTGGATACCAGGGATAGACCAAGGGCCAAATGGACCGTTGAATACCAGGGATAGACCAATGGCCAAAGGGAGAATTGTATACCAACATAGACCAGGGGGCAAAGGTACCATTTGATGCCTGGGATAGAACCGAGGCCAAAGGCACCATTGAATACCAGGGATAGACCACAGGCAAAAGCGACCATTGGATACCAGGGATGACCAAGGGCCAAAGGGACCATTGGATCTCAGGGACATACCAGGGGCAAAGGGAACCATTTGATGCCTGGGATAGACCAGTGGCCCAAGGCACCATTGAATACCAGGGATAGACCATGAGCCAAAGAGACCATTGGATACCTGGGATAGACCGAGGGCCAAAGGGACCATGGGATACCAGGGATAGACCAATGGCCTAAGGGACCATTGGATACCAGGGATAGACCAATGGCCAAAGGGACTATTGGATACCAGGATAGACCAGGGCTCAAAGGGACGATTTGATGCCTGGGATAGACCTGAGTCCAAAGGCACCATTGAATACCAGGGATAGACCAGGGGCCAAAGGGGCCATTGGATACCAGGGATGACCAAGGGCCAAAGAGACAATTGGAGATCAGGGATAGACCAGGGGTCAAAGGAACCATTTGATGCCTGGGATAGACAAGGGTCCAAAGGCTCCATTGAATACCAGGGATAGACCAGGTGCCAAAGTGACCATTGGATACCAGGGATATACCAATGGCCTAAGGGACCATTGGTTGCCAGGATAGACCAGGATTCAAAGGGACCATTGGATACCAGGCATCGACCAGGGGCCAAAGGAACCATTGGATACCAGGGATAGACCAAGTACCAAAGGGACCATTGGATGCCAGGATAGACCAATGGCCAAAGGGACCATTGGGTGCCAGGATAGACCAGGATTCAAAGGGACTATTTGATGCCTGGGGTAGACCTGAGGCCAAAGGCACCATTGAATACCAGGGATAGACCAGGGGACAAAGGGACAATTGGATACCAGGGATGACCAAGGGCCAAAGGGACCATTGGATATCAGGGATAGACCAGGGGCGAAAGGAACCATTTGATGCCTGGGATAGACAGGGGGCAAAAGGAACCATTTGATACCTGGGATAGACCAGGAGCCAAAGGCACCATTGAATACCAGGGATAGACCAGCAGCCAAAGAGACCATTGGATACCAGGGATAGACCAAGGGCCAAAGGAACCATTGGATACCAGGCATCGACTAGGGGACAAAGGGACCATTGGACACCAGGGATAGACCAGGGGGCAAAGGGACCATTGGATACCAGAGATAGACCAATGGCCAAAGGGACCATTGGATACCAGGGATAGACCAATGGACAAAGGGACCATTCGATACAAGGATGGACCAGGGGTCAAAGGTACCATTTGATGCCGGGATAGACCCCAGGCCAAAGGCACCATTGAATACCAAGGACAGACCACGGGCAAAAGTGACCATTGGATACCAGGGATGACCAAGGGCCAAAGGGAACATTGGATACCAGGGATAGACCAGGGCTCAAAGGGACCATTTGATGTCTGGGACAGACCTGAGGCCAAAGGCACCATTGGATATCAGGGATAGACCAGGGTCAAAAGGAACCATTTGATGCCTAGGATAGACCAGTGGCCCAAGGCACCATTGAATACCAGGGATAGACCAAGGGCCAAAGGGAACATTGGATACCAGGTATCGTCCAGGGGCCAAAGGGACAATTGGATACCAGGGATAGAACAGGGGCCAAAGGGACCATTGGCTACCAGGGATAGACCAACGGCCAAAGGGACCATTGGATACCAGGGATAGACCAATGGCCAAAGGGACCATTGGATACCAGGGATAGACCAATGGCCAAAGGGCCCATTGGATACCAGGGATAGACCAGGGGCAAAAGGGGCCATTGGATACCAGGGATGACCAAGGGCCAAATGGACAATTGGATATCAGGGATAGACCAGGGGCAAAAGGAACCATTTGATGTCTGGGATAGACCAGGGGCCCAAGGCACCATTGACTACCAGGGATAGACCAAGGGCCTAAGGGACCATTGGATACCAGGGATGACCAAGGGCCAACGGCACCATTGGATATCAGGGATAGACCAGGGGCGAAAGGGACCATTGGATACCAGGGATGACCAAGGCCAAAGGCACCATTCGATATCAGGGATATCCAAGGGCCAAAGGAAACATTTGATGCCTTGAATAGACAAGGGGCCAAAGGCACCATTGAATACCAGGGATAGACCAGGTGCCAAAGGAACCATTTGATGCCTGGAATAGAATAGGGGGAAAAGGAACCATTTGATGCCAGGGATAGACCAGGAGCCAAAGAGACCATTGGATGCCAGGGATAGGCCAAGGGCCAAAAGGACCATTGGATACCAGGCATCGTCCAGGGGCCAAAGGGACAATTGGATACCAAGGATAGAACAGGGGCGAAATGAACCATTTGATGCCTGGGATAGACAGGGGGCAAAAGGAACCATTTGATACCTGGGATAGACCTTGGGCCAAAGGCACCATTGAATACCAGGGATAGACCAGGAGCCAAAGGGACCATTGGATACCAGGGATAGACCAAGGGCCAAAGGGACCATTGGATACCAGGGATAGACCAATGGCCAAAGGGACCATTGGATACGAGGGATAGACCAGCGGCAAAAGGGACCATTGGATACCAGGGATGAACAAGGGCCAAAGGGACCATTGGATATCAGGGATAGATCAGGGGCAAAAGGAACCATTTGATGCCTGGGATAGACCAGGGGCCCAAGGCACCATTGGCTACCAGTGATAGACCAGGAGCCAAAGAGACCATTGGATACAAGGGATAGATCAAGGCCCTAAGGGACCATTGGATACCAGGGATAGACCAATGGATAAAGGGACCATTGGATACCAGGATAGACCACAGGCAAAAGCGACCATTGGATACCAGGGATGACCAAGGGATAAAGGGACCATTGGATCTCAGGGATATACCAGGGGCAAAGGGAACCATTTGATGCCTGGGAAAGACCAGTGGCCCAAGGCACCATTGAATACCAGGGATAGACCATGAGCCAAAGAGACCATTGAATACCAGGGATAGACCAAGGGCCAAAGGGACCATGGGATACCAGGGATAGACTAATGGCCTAAGGGACCATTGGATACCAGGGATAGACCAATGGCCAAAGGGACTATTGGATACCAGGATAGACCAGGGCTCAAAGGGACGATTTGATGCCTGGGATAGACCTGAGTCCAAAGGCACCATTGAATACCAGGGATAGACCAGGGGCCAAAGGGGCCATTGGATACCAGGGATAGACCAAGGGCCAAAGGAACCATTTGATGCCTGGGATAGACAAGGGGCCAAAGGCACCAAGGGCCAAAGGGACCATTGGATATCAGGGATAGACCAGGGGCCAAAGGAACCATTTGATGCCTGGGATAGAGAAGGGGACAAAGGCACCATTGAATACCAGGGATAGACCAGGTGCCAAATAGACCATTGGATACCAGGGATATACCAATGGCCTAAGGGACCATTGGATACCAGGGATAGGCCAATGGCCAAAGGGACCATTGGATGCCAGGAGAGACCAGGATTTAAAGGGACCATTTGATGCCTGTGATAGACCCGAGGCCAAAGGCACCATTGAATACCAGGGATAGACCAGGGGCCAAAGCGACCATTGGATGCCAGGGATGACCAAGGGCCAAAGGGACCATTGGATATCAGGGATAGACCAGGCGCGAAATGAACCATTTGATGCCTGGGATAGACAGGGGACAAAAGGAACCATTTGATACCTGGGATAGACCTTGGGCCAAAGGCACCATTGAATACCAGGGATAGACCAGGAGCCAAAGAGACATTTGGATGCCAGGGATAGACCAAGGGCCAAAAGGACCATTGGATACCAGGCATCGTCCAGGGGCCAAAGGGACAATTGGATACCAAGGACAGAACAGGGGCGAAATGAACCATTTGATGCCTGGGATAGACAGGGGGCAAAAGGAACCATTTGATACCTGGGATAGACCTTGGGCCAAAGGCACCATTGAATACCAGGGATAGACCAGGAGCCAAAGGGACCATTGGCTACCAGGGATAGACCAAGGGCCAAAGGGACCATTGCATACCAGGGATAGACCAATGGCCAAAGGGACCATTGGATACGAGGGATAGACCAATGGCCAAAGGGACCATTGGATACCAGGGATAGACCAGCGGCAAAAGGGACCATTGGATACCAGGGATGAACAAGGGCCAAAGGGACCATTGGATATCAGGGATAGACCAGTGGAAAAAGGAACCATTTGATGCCTGGGATAGACCAGGGGCCCAAGGCACCATTGACTACCAGTGATAGACCAGGAGCCAAAGAGACCATTGGATACAAGGGATAGACCAAGGCTCTAAGGGACCATTGGATACCAGGGATAGACCAATGGCCAAAGGGACCATTGGATACCAGGATAGACCAGGGCTCAAAGGAACCATTTGATGCCTGGGATAGACCTGAGGCCAAAGGCACCATTGGATATCAGGGATAGACCAGGGGCCAAAGGAACCATTTGATGCCTGGGTTTGACAAGGGGCCAAAGGCACCATTGAATACCAGGGATAGAAGAGGTGCCAAAGGAACCATTTGATGCCTGGGATAGTAAAGGGGGAAAGGGAACCATTTGATGCCTGGGATAGACCAGGGGCCAAAGGCACAATTGCATACCAGGGATAGACCAGGAGCCAAAGGGACCATTGGATACCAGGGATGACCAAGGGCCAAAGGCACCATTGGATATCAGGGATAGACCAGGGGCCAAAGGAACCATTTGATGCCTGGGATAGACAAGGGGCCAAAGGCACCATTGATTACCAGGGATAGACCAGGTGCCAAAGGAACCATTTGATGCGTGGGATAGAAAAGGGGGAAAGGGAACCATTTGATGCCTGGGATAGACCAGGAGCCAAAGGCACAATTGCATACCAGGGATTAACCAGGAGCGAAAGAGAACATTGGATACCCGGGATAGACCATGGGCCAAAGGGAACATTGGATACCTGGCATCGACCAGGGGCCAAAGGGAACATTGGATACCAGGATAGACCAGGGCTAAAAGATACCATTTGATGCCTGGGATAGACCCGAGGCCAAAGGCACTATTGAATACCAGGGATAGAGCAGGGGCCAAAGGGACCATTGGATACCAGGGATGACCAAGGGCCAAAGAGACCGTTGGAGATCAGGAATAGACCAGGGGCAAAAGGAACCCTTTGATGCCTGGGATAGACGTGGGGCCAAAGGCACCATTGGCTACTAGGGATAGACCAAGGGCCAAAGGGACCATTGGATACCAGGCATCGACCAGGGGCCAAAGGGACCATTGGATACCAGGGATAGACCAAGTACCAAAGGGACCATTGGATGCTGGGATAGACCAATGGCCAAAGGGACCATTGGATGCCAGGATAGTCCAGGACTCAAAGGGACCATTTTTTGCCTGGGATAGACCTGAGGCCAAAGGCACCATTGTGAATACCAGGGATAGACCAGGGGACAAAGGGACAATTGGATACCAGGGATGACCAAGGGCCAAATGGACCATTGGATATCAGAGATAGACCAGGGGCGAAAGGAACCATTTGATGCCTGGGATAGACAGGGGGCAAAAGGAACCATTTGATACCTGGGATAGACCAGGAGCCAAAGGCACCATTGAATACCAGGGATAGACCAGAAGCCAAAGAGACCATTGGATACCAGGGATAGACCAAGGGCCAAAGGGAACATTGGATACCAGGCATCGACTAGGGGACAAAGGGACCATTGGATACCAGGGATAGACCAGGGGGCAAAGGGACCATTGGATACCAAGGATAGACCAAGGGCCAAAGGGACCATTGGATACCAGGGATAGACCAATGGCCAAAGGGACCATTGGATACCAGGGATAGACCAATGGACAAAGGGACCATTCAATACCAGGATAGACCAGGAGTCAAAGGTCCCATTTGATGCCTGGGATAGACCCGAGGCCATAGGCACCATTGAATACCAAGGATAGACCATGGGCGAAAGTGACCATTGGATACCAGGGATGACCAAGGGCCAAAGGGAACATTGGATATCAGGGATAGACCAGGGGCAAAAGGAACCATTTGATGCTTGGGATAGACCAATGGCCCAAGGCACCAATGAATACCAGGGATAGACCAAGGGCCAAAGGGACCATTGGATACCAGGCATCGTCCAGGGGCCAAAAGGACAATTGGATACCAGGGATAGAACAGGGGCCAAAGGGACCATTGGCTGCCAGGGATAGACCAATGGCCAAAGGGACCATTGGATACCAGGGATAGACCAATGGCCAAAGGGACCATTGGATACCAGGGATAGACCAGGGGCAGAAGGAACCATTTGATGTCTCGGATAGACCAGGGGCCCAAGGCACCATTGACTACCAGGGATAGACCAATGGCCTAAGGGACCATTGGATACCAGAGATAGACCAAGGGCCTAAGGGACCATTGGTTACCAGGGATAGACCAATGGTCAAAGGGACAATTGGATACCAGGATAGACCAGGGCTCAAAGGGACCATTTGATGCCTGGGATAGACCTTAGGCCAAAGGCACCATTGAATACAAGGGATAGACCAGGGGCCAAAGGGACCATTGGATACCAGGGATGACCAAGGGCCAAAGGCATTATTGGATATCAGGGATAGACCAGGGGCCAAAGGAAACATTTGATGCCTTGGATTGACAAGGGGCCAAAGGCACCATTGAATACCAGGGATACACCAGGTGCCAAAGGGACCATTGGATACCAGGATAGACCAGGGCTCAAAGGGACCATTTGATGCCTGGGATAGACCTGAGGCCAAAGGCACCATTGGATATCAGGGATAGACCAGGGGCCAAAGGAACCATTTGATGCCTGGGTTCGACAAGGGGCCAAAGGCACCATTGAATACCAGGGATAGAAGAGGTGCCAAAGGAACCATTTGATGCCTGGGATAGTAAAGGGGGAAAGGGAACCATTTGATGCCTGGGATAGACCAGGGGCCAAAGGCACAATTGCATACCAGGGATAGACCAGGAGCCAAAGGGACCATTGGATACCAGGGATGACCAAGGGCCAAAGGCACCATTGGATATCAGGGATAGACCAGGGGCCAAAGGAACCATTTGATGCCTGGGATAGACAAGGGGCCAAAGGCACCATTGATTACCAGGGATAGACCAGGTGCCAAAGGAACCATTTGATGCGGTGGATAGAAAAGGGGGAAAGGGAACCATTTGATGCCTGGGATAGACCAGGAGCCAAGGGCACAATTGCATACCAGGGATAGACCAGGAGCGAAAGAGAACATTGGATACCCGGGATAGACCATGGGCCAAAGGGAACATTGGATACCTGGCATCGACCAGGGGCCAAAGGGAACATTGGATACCGGGATAGACCTGGGCTAAAAGATACCATTTGATGCCTGGGATAGACCCGAGGCCAAAGGCACTTTTGAATACCAGGGATAGACCAGGGGCCAAAGGGACCATTGGATACCAGGGATGACCAAGGGCCAAAGAGACCGTTGGAGATCAGGAATAGACCAGGGGCAAAAAGAACCCTTTGATGCCTGGGATAGACGTGGGGCCAAAGGCACCACTGGCTACTAGGGATAGACCAAGGGCCAAAGGGACCATTGGATACCAGGCATCGACCAGGGGCCAAAGGGACCATTGGATACCAGGGATAGACCAAGTACCAAAGGGACCATTGGATGCCGGGATAGACCAATGGCCAAAGGGACCATTGGATGCCAGGATAGTCCAGGACTCAAAGGGACCATTTTTTGCCTGGGATAGACCTGAGGCCAAAGGCACCATTGAATACCAGGGATAGACCAGGGGACAAAGGGACAATTGGATACCAGGGATGACCAAGGGCCAAATGGACCATTGGATATCAGGGATAGACCAGGGGCGAAAGGAACTATTTGATGCCTGGGATAGACAGGGGGCAAAAGGAACCATTTGATACCTGGGATAGACCAGGAGCCAAAGGCACCATTGAATACCAGGGATAGACCGGGAGCAAAAGAGACCATTGGATACCAGGGATAGACCAAGGGCCAAAGGGAACATTGGATACCAGGCATCGACTAGGGGACAAAGGGACCATTGGATACCAGGGATAGACCAGGGGGCAAAGGGACCATTGGATACCAGGGATAGACCAAGGGCCAAAGGGACCATTGGATACCAGGGATAGACCAACGGCCAAAGGGACCATTGGATACCAGGGATAGACCAATGGACAAAGGGACCATTCGATACCAGGATAGACCAGGAGTCAAAGGTGCCATTTGATGCCTGGGATAGACCCGAGGCCATAGGCACCATTGAATACCAAGGATAGACCACGGGCGAAAGTGACCATTGGATACCAGGGATGACCAAGGGCCAAAGGGAACATTGGATATCAGGGATAGACCAGGGGCAAAAGGAACCATTTGATGCTTGGGATAGACCAATGGCCCAAGGCACCATTGAATACCAGGGATAGACCAAGGGCCAAAGGGACCATTGGATAACAGGCATCGTCCAGGGGCCAAAGGGACAATTGGATACCAGGGATAGAACAGGGGCCAAAGGGACCATTGGCTGCCAGGGATAGACCAATGGCCAAAGGGACCATTGGATACCAGGGATAGACCAGGGGCAAAAGGAACCATTTGATGTCTCGGATAGACCAGGGGCCCAAGGCACCATTGACTACCAGGGATAGACCAAGGGCCAAAGGGACCATTGGATAACAGGCATCGTCCAGGGGCCAAAGGGACAATTGGATACCAGGGATAGAACAGGGGCCAAAGGGACCATTGGATACCAGGGATAGACCAATGGCCAAAGGGACCATTGGATACCAGGGATAGACCAGGGGCAAAAGGAACCATTTGATGTCTCGGATAGACCAGGGGCCCAAGGCACCATTGACTACCAGGGATAGACCAAGGGCCTAAGGGACCATTGGATACCAGAGATAGACCAAGGGCCTAAGGGACCATTGGATACCAGGGATAGACCAATGGTCAAAGGGACAATTGGATACCAGGATAGACCAGGGCTCAAAGGGACCATTTGATGCCTGGGATAGACCTGAGGCCAAAGGCACCATTGACTACCAGGGATAGACCAGGGGCCAAAGGGACCATTGGATACCAGGGATGACCAAGGGCCAAAGGCATCATTGGATATCAGGGATAGACCAGGGGCCAAAGGAAACATTTGATGCCTTGGATAGACAAGGGGCCAAAGGCACCATTGAATACCAGGGATACACCAGGTGCCAAAGGAACCATTTGATGCCTGGTATAGAATAGGGGCAAAAGGAACCATTTGATGCCAGGGATAGACCAGGGGCCAAAGGCACAATTGCATACCAGGGATAGACCAGGAGCCAAAGAGAACATTGGATACCAAGCATCGACCAGGGGCCAAAGGGACCATTGAATGCCTGGGATAGACCCGTGGCCAAAGGCACTATTGAATACCAGGGATAGACCAGGGTCCAAAGGGACCATTAGATACCATGGATGACCAAGGGCCAGAGAGACCATTGGATGCCAGGATAGACCAGGGCTCAAAGGTACCATTTGATGCCTGTGATAGACCCGAGGCCAAAGGCACTATTGAATACCAGGGATAGACCAGGGCCCAAGGGACCATTGGATACCATGGATGACCAAGGGCCAAAGAGACCATTGGAGATCAGGGATAGACCAAGGGCCAAAAGGACCATTGGATACCAGGCATCGACCAGGGGCCAAAGGGACCATTGGATACCAGGGATAGACCAAGTACCAAAGGGACCATTGGATGCCAGGATAGACCAGGATTCAAAGGGACCATTTGATGCCTCAGATAGACCAGGATTCAAAGGGACCATTTGATGCCTGGGATAGACCTGAGGCCAAAGGCACCATTGAATACCAGGGATAGACCAGGGGTCAAAGGGACAATTGGATACCAGGGATGACCAAGGGCCAAAGGGACCATTGGATATCAGGGATAGACCAGGGGTGAAAGGAACCATTTGATGCCTGGGATAGACACGGAGCAAAAGGAACCATTTGATACCTGGGATAGACCAAGAGCTAAAGGCAATATTGAATACCAGGGATAGACCAGGAGCAAAGAGACCATTGGATACCAGGTATAGACCAAGGCCCAAAGGGACCATTGGATACCAGGCATCGACTAGGGGCCAAAGGGACCATTGGATACCAGGGATAGTCAGGGGGCAAAGGGACCATTGGATACCAGGGATAGACCAAGGGCCAAAGGGACCATTGGATACCAGGGATAGACCAATGACCAAAGGGACCATTGGATACCAGGATAGACCAGGGGTCAAAGGTGCCATTTGATGCCTGGGATAGACCCGAGGCCAAAGGCACCTTTGAATACCAAGGATAGACCACAGGCAAAAGCGACCACTGGATACCACTGATGACCAAGTGCCAAAGGGACCACTGGATATCAGGGAAAGACCAGGGGCAAAAGGAACCATTTGATGCCTGGGATAGACCAGTGGCCCAAGGTACCATTGAATACCAAGGATAAACCATGAGCCAAAGAGACCATTGGATACCAGGGATAGACGAAGTACCAAAGGGACCATTGGATGCCAGGATAGACCAATGGCCAAAGGGACCATTGGATGCCAGGATAGTCAGGATTCAAAGGGACCATTTGATGCCTGGGATAGACCTGAGGCCAAAGGCGCCATTGAATACCAGGGATAGACGAGGGGACAAAGGGACAATTGGATACCAGGGATGACCAAGGGCCAAATGGACCATTGGATATAAGGGATAGACCAGGGGCAAAAGGAGCCATTTGATACCTGGGATAGACCAGGAGCCAAAGGCACCATTGAATACCAGGGATAGACCAGGAGCCAAAGAGACCATTGGATACCAGGGATAGACCAAGGGCCAAAGGGAACATTGGATACCAGGCATCGACTAGGGGACAAAGGGACCATTGGATACCAGGGATAGACCAGGGGGCAAAGGGACCATTGGATACCAGGGATAGACCAAGGGCCAAAGGGACCATTGGATACCAGGTATAGACCAATGGCCAAAGGGGCCATTGGATACCAGGGATAGAACAATGGACAAAGGGACCATTCGATACCAGGATAGACCAGGAGTCAAAGGTGCCATTTGATGCCTCGGATGGACCCGAGGCCATAGGCACCATTGAATACCAAGGATAGACCACGGGCGAAAGTGACCATTGGATACCAGGGATGACCAAGGTCCAAAGGGAACATTGGATATCAGGGACAGACCAGGGGCAAAAGGAACCATTTGATGCTTGGGATAGACCAATGGCCCAAGGCACCATTGAATACCAGGGATAGACCAAGGGCCAAAGGGACCATTGGATACCAGGCATCGTCCAGGGGCCAAAGGGACAATTGGATACCAGGGATAGAACAGGGGCCAAAGGGACCATTGGATACCAGGGATGACCAAGGGCCAAAGGCATCATTGGATATCAGGGATTGTTAGGGAGAATTCTCTGTTTAGGCTGAATTTCCTAGTGACCTAGTGAGTCCCCCAGCAGCTTTGCTGGATTTTTGGGGTTTATTTTCTTCTCCTGCCAAGAGTGAGACTCTTTTACCCTCACTCTTGGACATGATTTGAGTGTATTCCTGTGACTTGTAATGTGCTTATGGGCTTTGGGGTATTTTTCCCCATAGGCTATCATTGGTTTTTGTATGTGTGTTACACAGCACCCCCAGTGCAGTAACACAGGGGTGTCAAAGTGACCCCCAAACATAGACTCCATACCCTGGGACTAACTACTGTCTCCCTGGACATGTAAAGTCACCATTGACTTTACTAGTCTTAAATTGTGAACAGAACCAGTACAAACCATCATACTGTGGAAGTACTGGTAGGGGCAATTAGATTGCCCCTGGGTCTGTTTGTCGAGGGGGTACTGTCCCGTCCCCCCTCGCCGAGTTTCTGGCTGGTGGCAGTGGATACCACGGAAATATTCCACCGGAATATTTCCCAATGGGATTTCCCATTGATTTTAATGCACCACTTTTTGGTGCAATGTTAAAGATACCGCCGGTTTATTTATTTAATATTAATTCACCGGTTGGGATTTTTTGCCAGAACTCGCCGCCAAAATGGCGTCTGGGTTCACTTCAGTAACCGTGAACCCGAGTCGAGCCTTTGTTCCTCTTTTGGCGGGCTTCTGCACAGAAGCCCTCCAAAGTGGTGCCACTGTGTCTGGGTCTATAGGATGTGTGGGAGGGGGATTTAGGCACCCTGGACTGAGTTGCCTTGGCAACTCAAGTTGCACTCTTGTGTGATTGGCCCAGTGGTGAGCCCCCCGGCTCACCACTTAGCATGTTTGAGTGACAGCTAGGACTGGTGAATGGGGGTTTGCTGCATAAAAGCAGGGCTTTGGGGACTGGAACTTCAGAAGTCGCCACAGGACCTAAGAAGCGGAAGAGGGAGAAGCTGAGCCGACCTGCCACGACGACACCACCGGTGGAGCCCTGCGGAACCGTCTCACCACTTCCCAACGACAGAGGAGATCTCCAGTCCGGAGAGTCTTCTTCCCTTAACTGGTGGGGACAACCAGTTTTTGCCTTCTTTTCGCCTCCCTGGAGCATCTAGTGACCGCCTTGCCTGTGTCAACTACCCCGGCAACCGGAATACCACTTTTTACCTCTACTGCGAAAGAGGGTTACATCCTTTTAACCGGAAAACTCCACGGCTGGTTTCTTCCCTGGTAGTGCAACGACCTTCAGCCTTCCCCCACGTCGAGATCTTCTCTTCCTCTGGACGACGCCGTGACTTGCACCCACTACCAGGAACAACTGCCACCGCTGGAGGATCCTTTCCATTTTGAAGGTACTGTGTTCCGCCCGGCTTCCCTTGCCACCGATTGTACGGGGTAGATTTAGCCCTCGGCTCTCGGACATGGGTTAGCCTGGGACACCCTAACTAAACTTTTCCAAGCTTAACAGAACTTTTCTACTCACCTGTAAAGACTTTTTGAGACTTTGTGACATTGTGTGATCTTGGGCATATTTGGCCTGGCTCTCCCTAAAGTGGGCCTGGCACTGAACTTCCTTGCTCCTCAATAGACTGCCTTCTCTAATACTTACTGTGGTTCTCTGAAAAGTGTTTTGCTGTATTGCTTTCTTAATTCTGCCTTTTTCCTCCCTTTTTAAACAATTTGTTGGAGTGCCATCTAATGTTAAGCGCTCACCTCTGTCTGGAAATAAGTGGTGTTAACTAAGACTTGTCCAACAAATAACTAGGGATATACATATAATAATTAGGACTGTGTTTTGAATTTACTTACCTTTTTCTGTGCTAGTGTAATTTTACAAGTGTGTCTTTTAAATAAATAATTATATACTTTTACACAAGCTCTGGTCAGTGTTTGCTTGTGCTACTGTGCCTCTGTACCTATTCTGTATGCTCTGTATACTGCCTAACTCTTCTTGAGGGAAGTCTGACTGCTCAGCCACAGCTACCAAGTGAATCTGTGTGGTACAGACTGCTACCAAGTGGGTTTACTGCCAAACACCTGTAGTCTTAAATCTTTTGCAGTGGTCCGAGAGGGAACTGCACAGGTTTCTGCCTAACACTGGTGTACAGCGGTGGGATTTGTATTGAGTATACACTTTAGTGTACTTTTGAGATACCTTAGTGCAACTAACCACAAAGCTTAGCACTAAAGAAAAAGTTATTTTCTAACATGTCTACTATGGAAGTTTATAGTCAAGAGTCCCTTGCTACAAAAACTGCTGATTGTTTAAGAGTTCTCTGTAAGCATAAGAATCTCACGACTAAAGGCAAGAAAATTAACTAATAGAAAGGTTGTTAGAAAACCAAAGTCTGGATGATGGTTCAGAGGAACCTATCACTCCAGCAAATGTAAAGAACAGCAATGATATTGATGTTGAACAAAGTATTGATGATCTTGGGTCAGAACCAGAAGAGGAGGATGAAACTGTTGTAGATGTTCTCTCTAGGCCTCTGTCTGCTCTACCAGCTGTACCTACTGGGCCTTTGCCAGGTCCCACATTTAGTCCTCAATACTATGAACTGGAGAAAATGAAACTGGAATTAGAGTACAAGAAACTTAATGCTCAAACTGACAAAGAACTAAGGCTAAGAGAAATGGAGCTCAAGTATGAGCTAGAAATGAAGAAATTATCTGTTGAAAATGCTTCTCTCTCTGGCTCCTCTAGAAGTTCCAGTCCTAAAAGACCTCGGATGCCTAAAGAATTGATTGGTATGTATGAGCCTAGGTTGGATGTGTTGGATTGGTTGTCTATGTTTGAGTATAATCATGGGCTCCAGAACATCACAGGTAATGAGTTACTCACCTGGTTGTTCTCTAGGCTCCCCCCTGTTGCAACTGATGCGGTAATGGAGTTGGGGGAGGAGGATAGGAAAGAGTATGAATGTGTGAAACTAGCTTTAATAGCTAGGTTTGGGAAGACCCCTTCCCAGTATCTTAGGAGGTTTAGAAGCCTCAAAAAGCATGATGGCACCCCTTGGGCTACCTGGGTGTGTGAAGGGTTGAAAAACTTAGAGGGATGGATAAAGGGTTACAAAGTGAACACTTATGAAGGAATGAAGAATCTTGTAATGATGGAGTCAATTTATGATGCCTGCTCTCCTGAGCTCAGACAGCACTTGGCTGATTAACGGGTATTAGATCCTAGAAGGCTAGCTAAGGCTGCTGACTTGTGGGTTGCCAACAGGGCCACTCACAAGGATTCTGGGGTAACTCAGAAGAAGGATGAGGGGAAGCAGCCTAAAAAGGACTCTAAAGAGAATTCTAATAATTCCAATTCCAAAGAGGGCCCCAAACAAAACCATAAGGGTAAGCCACAAGGGAAACCAAATCAGAGTAGTATACCTTCTGGTGCCAAACCAGAAGGAGGTCAGAACAAGCCTCCATTCCAAAGGACCTTTGGATCCTGTTATGTTTGTAAGGCTACTGACCATGTGAAAGGAGATCCCAGATGTAAGGGTAAACCTTCAGGGATCCAACTTGTCTCCTTAGCCTTCGCTCCAGAGGAGGAAGTCCCTATGGCAAGTGGAAACTTTCTACTACTGGCTGATGAACCCACTGGAGTCTCAGCCAGTGTTTCCTTAGTCTCTCTGGGGTTGTGGGAACAACAGAATTTAGATGTCTATAATTCTATCCCAGATAATACTAAAGAGTATTATAAGGACAGTGTCCAGGTGAATGGTCAAGAGACTCCTGCCATCCGGGACACTGGGGCCAGCATAACTGTGGTGGATGAATCATTTTTCAAGGCAGAGGATGTTGCTAAGGCACCCAAATGCCTCACCAAGTTAGCTGGAGGGCCTGTGCAGATGTGTCCCCAGTTACCAGTTCTCATCCAGTGTAATGATATGGCTGTGAAGATACCTGTCACTATACAATGTGAAGTACCAGGAAGGGTTCTGTTGGGTAATGACCTGAAAGCTCTTGCAGTTGTGTCACATACCCCCAGACCTCCTAGTAAAAGGTTACAGGAGCACACCAAACCTGCAAGAGAGAAAACCCTGCGAGGTTTATCTCAGGAGATGATGACAGAAATCACTCCTCTCCCACTGGAGCAACTTACTGCAGTCACTACCAGATCAGGAGCAAAGGGGCAACCCAAGACTCCTAGGAAAAAGCCTACAGCAAGCACTCCAGTGCTTCCAACAAGGACTTCCCCCAGGTTGTCCAAAGTTACACCTGTAACTCCACCTCCAGCTGAGGCTGAGAGGGAGGTACCACCATGTATGGTTGAACTAGACTCTGAAGAAGAGCTAGTAGGAGGCCCAGAACTTATTGGAGACCTGGACCCGGCTGACCATCCTGAGCTGCAGTCTTTACTGGCAGAAGGTGGACCCAGCAGGTCAGCTTTTCGTAAGAGACAAAGAGAATGTCCAACTCTGGAGGGCCTTTGCCAACAGGCAGCTTCTCAGGCTGATGGGCAAGAGCCTGGGAAGTATAGGTTACACTGGGAAGATGGCCTCTTCTACAGTGAACCAACTGCATCTGAACCTGGAGACTACCAACGCCTGGTAGTACCCCAAGAGAACAGACAACAGTTCTTGCAACTAGCCCACGAGATTCCTTTGGCTGGTCACTTGAGTTTCAAGAAGACCAAGGAAAGGCTCTCTCTCTACTTTTATTGGCCAAAAATGGGGGCTGAAGTAGACAAGTATTGCAGGAGCTGCCATACCTGCCAGACTTCTGGTAAGGTTGGTTCCAAGAATGTGGCACCTTTAGTGCCTCTCCCAGTTGTGGGAGTCCCATTTGAGAGGGTAGGGATTGACATAGTTGGTCCCCTTGATCCTCCAACCTCCTCAGGCAACAGGTTTATCCTTGTTGTAGTAGACCATGCTACTAGGTACCCTGAGGCAATTCCTATGAGGACTGTTACAGCTCCGGCTGTAGCTAAGGCCCTCCTTGGTATTTTTACCAGGGTTGGGTTTCCTAAGGAAGTAATCTCTGACAGGGGGTCAAATTTTATGTCCCACTACATGAAGGCCATGTGGAAAACCTGCGGAGTTACTTACAAGTTCTCAACCGCATACCACCCCCAGACCAATGGATTGGTAGAAAGGTTTAACAGAACCATGAAGAGCATGATAGGTGCTTTAGAAGAACCCCTTAAAAAGAAGTGGGACCTTCTACTGCCATGCCTTCTCTTTGCTTATGGAGAAGTCCCTCAGGAGGGAGTAGGTTATTCTCCCTTTGAACTTCTCTATGGCCATCCATTCAGAGGCCCCTTGGCCCTGATTAAGGAGGGGTTGGAGAGTGCTCCTTCCCCCAAGCCCGTCAGAGTGACTGCCTATGTGATAGGTCTCCGGAGGAGAATGTCACACATGATGGCAGAAGCAAGTGACAACTTGAAAGCTGGACAAGCTCTGGTCAAGCATTGGCATGATCAGAAGGCTAACATGGTTGAGTTCACTCAAGACCAGCTATTTCTTGTAATGCTTCCAACAAGGCAGAGGGCCTTGCAAGACAAATGGATGGGACCCTTCAAGGTTGTGGGAAAACTTGGAGAGGTCAACTATCTGGTGGATCTGGGCAAACCCAGGGAAGCTCCTAGAGTCTTCCACACCAACCGCCTCAAAGCCTATGTCTCTAGACCAGAAGTAGGAGCCTTGCTTCTAGCTTCATCAGAAGAGGAGGAGGAGAGTGAAGCTCTACCTGACCTCCTGAGAGGCTTACCTTTGGAAGAAAAGGTTGAAGGAGTTAATCTCTCTTCAGATCTGACACCTGAGCAACAGGAGGAGTGCAAATCTATGTTGAATCAGTTTGCCCCTCTGTTCTCACTTTCACCAGGCTTGACCCCTTGGGGACAGCATGACATACTCACTGGTGACTGTCTGCCAGTCAAAAGCAGAGGATATTACCCTCTTTAGAGATGACCATGCCACTCTGCGACTTTGTAGCTAACATAAGATCCGCACTTGACACCACTTTAGAAATACTAGCCCCACTGAAACCCTCCAAAAAAAAAAAGGATAAAAACGCTCCCTATACTCCATTCTCAGTTGAAATTACTGATGCCCGTTCTAAAAAACGCAAAATGGAACGACAATGGCACAAACAACCATCCGAGTCCAGTCTGTATGCCTATAAGCAGGTGCTTTTACAGTATAAATCCCTTACTCGTTCAACGAAAAAATTGCATCTTAACTCTAGGATCTCTAAAGCCAAATCTAGCTCCAAAGAGCTCTTTGTCATTCTTCAGGAGCTCAAAGGTTGTACTACCATGTCAATGCCCTCGGCAGACAGTACTTGGTGTCAAAACATCCATAACAGCTTCACCAAAAAAACTCTAACTCATCAAAACAATATTATTTCTCAGGTCAAATTATTGACTAATACCTCCTCCATTTTCGATAACATGGATTCGCCTAATGATTCTCATGTTTTCACCTTCAAACCCGTTTCTACAGGCGAAGTTATCGACATCGTCGTAAAACTCAAACCCACTTCCTGTAGGGGAGATGTTTTTCCGGCCTCCTTATTTAAAGATCATATTCATACCCTTGCCCCATGGGTTACTACCTTTGTTAACAGATCCTTCAGTGAATCATATGTCCCCGAAAGCATAAAAGAAGCATGGGTCACTCCTTTGCTTAAGAAGGAAAATCTGGATCCTGCAGAGGCAGGAAATTATCGCCCAATCACTAATGTTCCCTTTTTGCTGAAAATCATAGATAAAATCGCTTACTGTCAATACCAAACTTTTGTCGAGGAACATGATATTCTAGCCTCTCAACAATCAGGGTTTCGCCCCAATCATGGGACCGAGACTGCACTGCTAGATTTAAAATCCTACATTGCTGGCCTTATTGACAAAGGGCATACTGCCCTGTTACTATTATTAGACCTATCCGCTGCGTTCGATTTAGTCGATCATCAACTACTGGCGGATAGACTAATCACAATTGGCAAATGTTCCCCTGAAGCTTCTGCCTGGTTCAAATCTTTTTTGGGACCACGGAACATGAGAGTTACTAAGGATAATGCTCACTCCATGGCATCCCTACTATTATGTGGTGTTCCACAGGGCTCATGTCTTTCGCCTCTTCTCTTTAACATCTACTCTCGTCTTCTCTGCGCTCTTCTGTCAGCCCTAGGCATTTATTTTGCCAATTATGCTGACGACACGCAGGTTGTTATTAAACTCACTGGTGAGTATCAAAAAGATGCTGAGCACATCAACTCAATCTTCACTGAAATCCAGAAGTGGATGGCTCTAAACTCACTGGCCCTCAACAATGCAAAAACTGAACTGTTGATTTTAGGTACCCAGAAAAATCTGAAGAAACTTGACACAAAATATGACAACTTTCTGATTGGCCAACATACAATCCCTGTATCTCAGTCCGTAAAGACCTTAGGAGTTTACTTTGACCCGCAGCTATCTTTCACCCGTCAGGCCAATTATCTCAAATCCTTGTGTCATTATTATATTCAACTTTTATGGCAGATCCGTCCTTATCTGTCTATAGAGAACCTTGCTGTGATTGCAGCTGCCATTGTAAACTGCAAGCTCGATTATTGTAACAGTCTAATGATCGGTACCTCCCAGGCCAACATCAAAACCTTGCAGATCATACAAAACAACGCAGCACGCGCAGTAATGGGCCTTAAGCGCAACATGCACGTCTCTGACGCCAGGCGTAGCCTTCATTGGCTCCCTGTGAAACAGCGCTTACACCACAAAGGCCTTACTACTGTGTTTAAATGCCTTCATGGCCAAGCTCCATCCTATCTCGCTACCAGGATCAAAAAGAAACCTGTCACCCGTTTCTTGCGCTCAAGTAGCAACACCGTCTTGGTTCAGCCCCCATCTATCCTGAAAAGATTTGGGGATATTAGCTTTGACTCTTGGGCTCCAGCTCTCTGGAATGCTCTCCCTAAATACCTCTCTAATAGTGAGTCTCTGCCTATCTTCAAAAAGAAATTGAAGACCTTCCTGTTTGATAAAGGATAGGTCCTCTTCTGTCCTCTTAGCGTAGCTCTCTCGGTGCTTGAAATCAGTTCTCCGTTATCTTCTTCCTCATTCTGCTGGTCTTTATGAGGTTTAGATTTCACCAGTTTTCATGTCTTTTCGTTCTCCTTGTCTGATATTGTTTTCTGTTGTTTTTGTCCCTTTCCTCCTCTTGTGAGCGCCCTGAGGCCTATGGGTTGGTGGCGCAATACAAAAATATAGATAGATAGATAGATAGATAGATAGATAGATAGATAGATAGATAGATAGATAGATAGATAGATAGATAGATAGATAGAATGTCAGAGAATGTCAGAACCCACATCAAAGGTGAGGTCAAGAAAATGCTTGATCTCGGGGTAATAGAGCCCTCTACTAGTCCATGGTCTAGCCCAGTTGTGTTAGTACCAAAGGCAGGATCCAAAGAATTGAGATTCTGTGTGGACTATAGAGCTCTTAATGCAGTCACCAAGACTGATGCCCACCCTTTGCCAAGGACAGATGAGTTGGTGGATAAACTTGGTGCAGCCAAGTACCTCAGCACCCTGGACCTTACGTCAGGCTATTGGCAAATAGCCCTGACAGAGCATGCCAAGGAGAAAACTGCATTTTCTACCCCAGTTGGTTTATACCAATTCAAGGTTATGCCTTTTGGACTCAAACATGCACCTGCTACATTCCAAAGGATGGTGAACCAAGTTCTAGCTGGGATGGAGGACTTCTGCATGGCATACTTGGATGACATTGCAGTCTTCAGCCAATCCTGGGAGGAACATGTGAACCACTTAGGACATGTTTTGCAGGCTCTTGAGCAGGCCAATCTGACCATAAAGGCAAGTAAATGCCAAATTGGACCGAGTAAGGTGGTCTACCTTGGGCATGAGGTAGGAGGTGGAGAAATAAGGCCTTTGATCAGCAAGATTGAAGCTGTGCAAAATTGGACAACACCTACTACTCAAACCCAGGTGAGAGCCTTCCTAGGCCTCACTGGGTATTACAGGAATTTCATTGAGAACTATGGGACCATAGCTTCTCCACTGAATGTAATCTCCTCTCCAAAATTCCCTAAGAAGGTCAAATGGAATGAGGAATGCAATCAGGCCTTTGAAAACCTGAAGAAAGCTCTTTGCCAAGCTCCAGTACTTAGAGCTCCTGACTACCACCAAACTTTCATTGTACAAACTGATGCTTCCAATGTAGGTATAGGTGCAGTTCTTAGCCAACTGGATGAGAAGGGTAGGGAGCACCCCATTTGCTTCATCAGTAGAAAACTGAAGGATCCTGAGACAAGGTGGGCAACAATCGAAAGAGAATGCTTTGCTATTGTGTGGGCACTGAAGAAGTTTAGGCCATACTTGTATGGTCCTACTTTTGTCATTCAGACTGACCACCAACCCTTGAGATGGTTAATGCAAATGAAAGGGGAAAATCCAAAACTATTGAGATGGTCAATCTCCCTCCAAGGGTTTGATTTCACCATTGAGCACAGGTCAGGGTGTCACCATCAAAATGATGATGGACTCTCTAGGATGTATGCCATCGACTAGAGGTATGAGGTTCATCCAGGAGTGGATTAAATCCTCCTGTCCCTTAGTCTGGGGGGGGCGAGTGTTAGGGAGAATTCTCTGTTTAGGCTGAATTTCCTAACCTAGTGAGTCCCCCAGCAGCTTTGCTGGATTTTTGGGGTTTATTTTCTTTTCCTGCCAAGAGTGAGACTCTTTTACCCTCACTCTTGGACATGATTTGAGTGTATTCCTGTGACTTGTAATGTGCTTATGGGCTTTGGGGTATTTTTCCCCATAGGCTATCATTGGTTTTTGTATGTGTGTTACACAGCACCCCCAGTGCAGTAACACAGGGGTGTCATAGTGACCCCCAAACATAGACTCCATACCCTGGGACTGACTACTGTCTCCCTGGACATGTAAAGTCACCATTGACTTTACTAGTCTTAAATTGTGAACAGAACCAGTACAAACCATCATACTGTGGAAGTACTGGTAGGGGCAATTAGATTGCCCCTGGGTCTGTTTGTCGAGGGGGTACTGTCCCGTCCCCCCTCGCCGAGTTTCTGGCTGGTGGCAGTGGATAATGGGATTTCCCATTGATTTTAATGCACCACTTTTTGGTGCAATGTTAAAGATACCGCCGGTTTATTTATTTAATATTAATTCACCGGTTGGGATTTTTTGCCAGAACTCGCCGCCAAAATGGCATCTGGGTTCACTTCAGTAACCCTGAACCCGAGTCGAGCCTTTGTTACACTTTTGGCGGGCTTCTGCACAGAAGCCCTCCAAAGTGGTGCCACTGTGTCTGGGTCTACAGGATGTGTGGGAGGGGGATTTAGGCACCCTGGACTGAGTTGCCTTGGCAACTCAAGTCGCACTCTTGTGTGATTGGCCCAGTGGTGAGCCCCCCGGCTCACCACTTAGCATGTTTGAGTGACAGCTAGGACTGGTGAATGGGGGTTTGCTGCATAAAAGCAGGCCTTTGGGGACTGGAACTTCAGAAGTCGCCACAGGACCTAAGAAGCCAAAGAGGGAGAAGCTGAGCCGACCTGCCACGATGACACCACCGGTGGAGCCCTGCGGAACCGTCTCACCACTTCCCAACAACAGAGGCGATCTCCAGTACGGAGAGTCTTCTTCCCTTGACTGGTGGGGACAACCAGTTTTTGCCTTCTTTTCGCCTCCCTGGAGCATCTCGTGGCAGCCTTGCCTGTGTCAAGCACCCCGGCAACCGGACTACCACTTTTTACCTCTACCGCAAAAGAGGGGTAACATCCTTTTAACCGGAAAACTCCACGGCTGGTTTCTTCCCTGGTAGTGCAACGACCTTCAGCCTTCCTCCACGTCGAGATCTTCTCTTCCTCTGGACGACGCCGTGACTTGCACCCACTACCAGGAACAACTGCCACCGCTGGAGGATCCTTTCCATTTTGAAGGTACTGTGTTCCGCCTGGCTTCCCTTGCCACCAATTGTACGGGGTAGATTTAGCCCTCGGCTCTCGAACCTGGGTTAGCCTGGGACACCCTAACTAAACTTTTCTAAGCTTAACAGAACTTTTCTACTCACCTGTAAAGACTTTTTGAGACTTTGTGACATTGTGTGATCTTGGGCATATTTGGCCTGGCTCTCCCTAAAGTGGGCCTGGCACTGAACTTCCTTGCTCCTCAATAGACTGCCTTCTCTAATACTTACTGTGGTTCTCTGAAAAGTGTTTTGCTGTATTGCTTTCTTAATTCTGCCTTTTTCCTCCCTTTTTAAACAATTTGTTGGAGTGCCATCTAACGTTAAGCGCTCACCTCTGTCTGGAAATAAGTGGTGTTAACTAAGACTTGTCCAACAAATAACTAGGGATGTACATATAGTAATTAGGACTGTGTTTTGAATTTACTTACCTTTTCCTGTGCTAGTGTAATTTTACAAGTGTGTCTTTTAAATAAATAATTATATACTTTTACACAAGCTCTGGTCAGTGTTTGCTTGTGCTACTGTACCTCTGTACCTATTCTGTATGCTCTGTATACTGCCTAACTCTTCTTGAGGGAAGTCTGACTGCTCAGCCACAGCTACCAAGTGAATCTGTGTGGTACAGACTGCGACCAAGTGGGTTTACTGCCAAACACCTGTAGTCTTAAATCTTTTGCAGTGGTCCCAGAGGGAACTGCACAGGTTTCTGCCTAACAGGGATAGACCAGGGGCCAAAGGAAACATTTGATGCCTTGGATAGACAAGGGGCCAAAGGCACCATTGAATACCAGGGATACACCAGGTGCCAAAAGAACCATTTGATGCCTGGTATAGAATAGGGGCAAAAGGAACCATTTGATGCCAGGGATAGACCAGGGGCCAAAGGCACAATTGCATACCAGGGATAGACCAGGAGCCAAATAGAACATTGGATACCAGGCATCGACCAGGGGCCAAAGGGACCATTGGATGCCAGGGATAGACCTGAGGCCAAAGAGACCATTGGATACCAGGATAGACCAGGGCTCAAAGGTACCATTTGATGCCTTGGATAGACCCGTGGCCAAAGGCACTATTGAATACCAGGGATAGACCAGGGTCTAAAGGGACCATTAGATACCATGGATGACCAAGGGCCAGAGAGACCATTGGATACCAGGATAGACCAGGGCTCAAAGTTACCATTTGATGCCTGTGATAGACCCGAGGCCAAAGGCACTATTGAATACCAGGGATAGACCAGGGGCCAAAGGGACCATTGGATACCATGGATGACCGAGGGCCAAAGAGACCATTGGAGATCAGGGATAGACCAAGGGCCAAAAGGACCATTGGATACCAGGCATCGACCAGGGGCCAAAGGGACCATTGGATACCAGGGATAGACCAAGTACCAAAGGGACCATTGGATGCCAGGATAGACCAGGATTCAAAGGGACCATTTGATGCCTAAGATAGACCAGGATTCAAAGGGACCATTTGATGCCTGGGATAGACCTGAGGCCAAAGGCACCATTGAATACCAGGGATAGACCAGGGGTCAAAGGGACAATTGGATACCAGGGATAACCAAGGGCCAAAGGGACCATTGGATATCAGGGATAGACCAGGGGTGAAAGGAACCATTTGATGCCTGGGATAGACACGGAGCAAAAGGAACCATTTGATACCTGGGATAGACCAAGAGCTAAAGGCAATATTGAATACCAGGGATAGACCAGGAGCAAATAGACCATTGGATACCAGGTATAGACCAAGGGCCAAAGGGACCATTGGATACCAGGCATCGACTAGGGGCCAAAGGGACCATTGGATACCAGGGATAGACCAGGGGGCAAAGGGACCATTGGATACCAGGGATAGACCAAGGGCCAAAGGGACCATTGGATACCAGGGATAGACAAATGACCAAAGGGACCATTGGATACCAGGATAGACCAGGGGTCAAAGGTGCCATTTGATGCCTGGGATAGACCCGAGGCCAAAGGCACCTTTGAATACCAAGGATAGACCACAGGCAAAAGCGACCACTGGATACCACGGATGACCAAGTGCCAAAGGGACCACTGGATATCAGGGAAAGACCAGGGGCAAAAGGAACCATTTGATGCTTGGGATAGACCAGTGGCCCAAGGTACCATTGAATACCAAGGATAGACCATGAGCCAAAGCGACCATTGGATACCGGGGATAGACCAAGGGCCAAAGGGACCATGGGATACCAGGGATAGACCAATGGCCTAAGGGACCATTGGATACCAGGGATAGACCAATGGCCAAAGGGACTATTGGATACCAGGAAAGACCAGGGCTCAAAGGGACCATTTGATGCCTGGGATAAACCTGAGGCCAAAGGCACCATTGATAACCAGGGATAGACAAGGGCTCAAAGGGACCATTGGATACCAGGGATGAACAAGGGCCAAAGGGACCATTGGATATCAGGGATAGACCAGGGGCCAAAGGAACCATTTGATGCCTGGGATAGACAAGGGGCCAAAGGCACCATTGAATACCAGGGATAGACCAGGGGGCAAAGGGACCATTAGATACCAGGGATAGATCAAGGGCCAAAGGGACCATTGGATACCAGGGATAGACCAATGACCAAAGGGACCATTGGATGCCAGGATAGACCAGGATTCAAAGGGACCATTTGATGCCTCAGATAGACCAGGATTCAAAGGGACCATTTGATGCCTGGGATAGACCTGAGGCCAAAGGCACCATTGAATACCAGGGATAGACCAGGGGTCAAAGGGACAATTGGATACCAGGGATGACCAAGGCCCAAAGGGACCATTGGATATCAGGGATAGACCAGGGGTGAAAGGAACCATTTGATGCCTGGGATAGACACGGAGCAAAATGAACCATTTGATACCTGGGATAGACCAAGAGCTAAAGGCAATATTGAATACCAGGGATAGACCAGGAGCAAAGAGACCATTGGATACCAGGTATAGACCAAGGGCCAAAGGGACCATTGGATACCAGGCATCGACTAGGGGCCAAAGGGACCATTGGATACCAGGGATAGACCAGGGGGCAAAGGGACCATTGGATACCAGGGATAGACCAAGGGCCAAAGGGACCATTGGATACCAGGGATAGACCAATGACCAAAGGGACCATTGGATACCAGGATAGACCAGGGGTCAAAGGTGCCATTTGATGCCTGGGATAGACCCGAGGCCAAAGGCACCTTTGAATACCAAGGATAGACCACAGGCATAAGCGACCACTGGATACCACGGATGACCAAGTGCCAAAGGGACCACTGGATATCAGGGAAAGACCAGGGGCAAAAGGAACCATTTGATGCCTGGGATAGACCAGTGGCCCAAGGTACCATTGAATACCAAGGCTAGACCATGAGCCAAAGAGACCATTGGATACCAGGGATAGACCAAGGGCCAAAGGGACCATTGGATACCAGGGATAGACGAATGGCCTAAGGGACCATTGGATACCAGGGATAGACCAATGGCCAAAGGGACTATTGGATACCAGGATAGACCAGGGCTCAAAGGGACCATTTGATGCCTGGGATAGACCTGAGGCCAAAGGCACCATTGAATGCCAGGGATAGACCAGGGGCCAAAGGGACCATTGGATACCAGGGATGAACAAGGGCCAAAGGGACCATTGGATATCAGGGATAGACCAGGGGCCAAAGGAACCATTTGATGCCTGGGATAGACAAGGGGCCAAAGGCACCATTGAATACCAGGGATAGACCAGGGGGCAAAGGGACCATTGGATACCAGGGATAGATCAAGGGCCAAAGGGACCATTGGATACCAGGGATAGACCAATGACCAAAGGGACCATTGGATGCCAGGATAGACCAGGATTCAAAGGGACCATTTGATGCCTCAGATAGACCAGGATTCAAAGGGACCATTTGATGCCTGGGATAGACCTGAGGCCAAAGGCACCATTGAATACCAGGGATAGACCAGGGGTCAAAGGGACAATTGGATACCAGGGATGACCAAGGGCCAAAGGGACCATTGGATATCAGGGATAGACCAGGGGTGAAAGGAACCATTTGATGCCTGGGATAGACACGGAGCAAAAGGAACCATTGGATACCTGGGATAGACCAAGAGCTAAAGCAATATTGAATACCAGGGATAGACCAGGAGCAAAGAGACCATTGGATACCAGGTATAGACCAAGGGCCAAAGGGACCATTGGATACCAGGCATCGACTAGGGGCCAAAGGGACCATTGGATACCAGGGATAGACCAGGGGGCAAAGGGACCATTGGATACCAGGGATAGACCAAGGGCCAAAGGGACCATTGGATACCAGGGATAGACCAATGACCAAAGGGACCATTGGATACCAGGATAGACCAGGGGTCAAAGGTGCCATTTGATGTCTGGGATAGACCCGAGGCCAAAGGCACCTTTGAATACCAAGGATAGACCACAGGCAAAAGCGACCACTGGATACCACGGATGACCAAGTGCCAAAGGGACCACTGGATATCAGGGAAAGACCAGGGGCAAAAGGAACCATTTGATGCTTGGGATAGACCAGTGGCCCAAGGTACCATTGAATACCAAGGATAGACCATGAGCCAAAGCGACCATTGGATACCAGGGATAGACCAAGGGCCAAAGGGACCATGGGATACCAGGGATAGACCAATGGCCTAAGGGACCATTGGATACCAGGGATAGACCAATGGCCAAAGGGACTATTGGATACCAGGAAAGACCAGGGCTCAAAGGGACCATTTGATGCCTGGGATAAACCTGAGGCCAAAGGCACCATTGATAACCAGGGATAGACAAGGGGCCAAAGGGACCATTGGATACCAGGGATGAACAAGAGCCAAAGGGACCATTGGATGTCAGGGATAGACCAAGGGCCAAAGGAACCATTTGATGCCTGGGATAGACAAGGGGCCAAAGGCACCATTGAATACCAGGGATAGACCGGGGGGCAAAGGGACCATTGGATACCAGGGATAGACCAAGGGCCAAAAGGACCATTGGATACCAGGCATCGACCAGGGGCCAAAGGGACCATTGGATACCAGGGATAGACCAAGTACCAAAGGGACCATTGGATGCCAGGATAGACCAGGATTCAAAGGGACCATTTGATGCCTCAGATAGACCAGGATTCAAAGGGACCATTTGATGCCTGGGATAGACCTGAGGCCAAAGGCACCATTGAATACCAGGGATAGACCAGGGGTCAAAGGGACAATTGGATACCAGGGATGACCAAGGCCCAAAGGGACCATTGGATATCAGGGATAGACCAGGGGTGAGAGGAACCATTTGATGCCTGGGATAGACACGGAGCAAAATGAACCATTTGATACCTGGGATAGACCAAGAGCTAAAGGCAATATTGAATACCAGGGATAGACCAGGAGCAAAGAGACCATTGGATACCAGGGAAAGACCAGGGGCAAAAGGAACCATTTGATGCCTGGGATAGACCAGTGGCCCAAGGTACCATTGAATACCAAGGATAGACCATGAGCCAAAGAGACCATTGGATACCAGGGATAGACCAAGGGCCAAAGGGACAATTGGATACCAGGGATAGACGAATGGCCTAAGGGACCATTGGATAGCAGGGATAGACCAATGGCCAAAGGGACTATTGGATACCAGGATAGACCAGGGCTCAAAGGGACCATTTGATGCCTGGGATAGACCTGAGGCCAAAGGCACTATTGAATACCAGGGATAGACCAGGGGCCAAATGGACCATTGGATACCATGGATGAACAAGGGCCAAAGAGACCATTGGATATCAGGGATAGACCAGGGGCCAAAGGAACCATTTGATGCCTGGGATAGACAAGGGGCCAAAGGCACCATTGAATACCAGGGATAGACCAGGGGGCAAAGGGACCATTGGATACCAGGGATAGATCAAGGGCCAAAGGGACCATTGGATACCAGGGATAGACCAATGACCAAAGGGACCATTGGATGCCAGGATAGACCAGGATTCAAAGGGACCATTTGATGCCTCAGATAGACCAGGATTCAAAGGGACCATTTGATGCCTGGGATAGACCTGAGGCCAAAGGCACCATTGAATACCAGGGATAGACCAGGGGTCAAAGGGACAATTGGATACCAGGGATGACCAAGGGCCAAAGGGACCATTGGATATCAGGGATAGACCAGGGGTGAAAGGAACCATTTGATGCCTGGGATAGACACGGAGCAAAAGGAACCATTGGATACCTGGGATAGACCAAGAGCTAAAGGCAATATTGAATACCAGGGATAGACCAGGAGCAAAGAGACCATTGGATACCAGGTATAGACCAAGGGCCAAAGGGACCATTGGATACCAGGCATCGACTAGGGGCCAAAGGGACCATTGGATACCAGGGATAGACCAGGGGGCAAAGGGACCATTGGATACCAGGGATAGACCAAGGGCCAAAGGGACCATTGGATACCAGGGATAGACCAATGACCAAAGGGACCATTGGATACCAGGATAGACCAGGGGTCAAAGGTGCCATTTGATGCCTGGGATAGACCCGAGGCCAAAGGCACCTTTGAATATCAAGGATAGACCACAGGCATAAGCGACCACTGGATACCACGGATGACCAAGTGCCAAAGGGACCACTGGATATCAGGGAAAGACCAGGGGCAAAAGGAACCATTTGATGCCTGGGATAGACCAGTGGCCCAAGGTACCATTGAATACCAAGGATAGACCATGAGCCAAAGAGACCATTGGATACCAGGGATAGACCAAGGGCCAAAGGGACCATTGGATACCAGGGATAGACCAATGGCCTAAGGGACCATTGGATACCAGGGATAGACCAATGGCCAAAGGGACTATTGGATATCAGGATAGACCAGGGCTCAAAGGGACCATTTGATGCCTGGGATAGACCTGAGGCCAAAGGCACCATTGAATACCAGGGATAGACCAGGGGCCAAAGGGACCATCGGATACCAGGGATGAACAAGGGCCAAAGGGACCATTGGATATCAGGGATAGACCAGGGGCCAAAGGAACCATTTGATGCCTGGGATAGACAAGGGGCCAAAGGCACCATTGAATACCAGGGATAGACCAGGGGGCAAAGGGACCATTGGATACCAGGGATAGATCAAGGGCCAAAGGGACCATTGGATACCAGGGATAGACCAATGACCAAAGGGACCATTGGATGCCAGGATAGACCAGGATTCAAAGGGACCATTTGATGCCTGGGATAGACCTGAGGCCAAAGGCACCATTGAATACCAGGGATAGACCAGGGGTCAAAGGGACAATTGGATACCAGGGATGACCAAGGGCCAAAGGGACCATTGGATATCAGGGATAGACCAGGGGTGAAAGGAACAATTTGATGCCTGGGATAGACACGGAGCAAAAGGAACCATTGGATACCTGGGATAGACCAAGAGCTAAAGGCAATATTGAATACCAGGGATAGACCAGGAGCAAAGAGACCATTGGATACCAGGTATAGACCAAGGGCCAAAGGGACCATTGGATACCAGGCATCGACTAGGGGCCAAAGGGACCATTGGATACCAGGGATAGACCAGGGGGCAAAGGGACCATTGGATACCAGGGATAGACCAAGGGCCAAAGGGACCATTGGATACCAGGGATAGACCAATGACCAAAGGGACCATTGGATACCAGGGATAGACCAGGGGGCAAAGGGACCATTGGATACCAGGGATAGACCAAGAGCCAAAGGGACCATTGGATACCAGGGATAGACCAATGACCAAAGGGACCATTGGATACCAGGATAGACCAGGAGTCAAAGGTGCCATTTGATGCCTGGGATAGACCCGAGGCCAAAGGCACCTTTGAATACCAAGGATAGACCACAGGCAAAAGCGACCACTGGATACCACGGATGACCAAGTGCCAAAGGGACCACTGGATATCAGGGAAAGACCAGGGGCAAAAGGAACCATTTGATGCCTGGGATAGACCAGTGGCCCAAGGTACCATTGAATACCAAGGATAGACCATGAGCCAAAGAGACCATTGGATACCAGGGATAGACCAAGGGCCAAAGGGACCATGGGATACCAGGGATAGACCAATGGCCTAAGGGACCATTGGATACCAGGGATAGACCAATGGCCAAAGGGACTATTGGATACCAGGATAGACCAGGGCTCAAAGGGACCATTTGATGCCTGGGATAGACCTGAGGCCAAAGGCACCATTGAATACCAGGGATAGACCAGGGGCCAAAGGGACCATTGGATACCAGGGATGAACAAGGGCCAAATGGACCATTGGATATCAGGGATAGACCAGGGGCCAAGGGAACCATTTGATGCCTGGGATAGACAAGGGGCCAAAGGCACCATTGAATACCAGGGATAGACCAGGGGGCAAAGGGACCATTGGATACCAGGGATAGACCAATGACCAAAGGGACCATTGGATACCAGGGATAGACCAGGGGTGAAAGGAACCATTTGATGCCTGGGATAGACACGGAGCAAAATGAACCATTTGATACCTGGGATAGACCAAGAGCTAAAGGCAATATTGAATACCAGGGATAGACCAGGAGCAAAGAGACCATTGGATACCAGGTATAGACCAAGGGCCAAAGGGACCATTGGATACCAGGGATAGACCAGGGGGCAAAGGGACCATTGGATACCAGGGATAGACCAAGAGCCAAAGGGACCATTGGATACCAGGGATAGACCAATGACCAAAGGGACCATTGGATACCAGGATAGACCAGGAGTCAAAGGTGCCATTTGATGCCTGGGATAGACCCGAGGCCAAAGGCACCTTTGAATACCAAGGATAGACCACAGGCAAAAGCGACCACTGGATACCACGGATGACCACGTGCCAAAGGGACCACTGGATATCAGGGAAAGACCAGGGGCAAAAGGAACCATTTGATGCCTGGGATAGACCAGTGGCCCAAGGTACCATTGAATACCAAGGATAGACCATGAGCTAAAGAGACCATTGGATACCAGGGATAGACCAAGGGCCAAAGGGACCATGGGATACCAGGGATAGACCAATGGCCTAAGGGACCATTGGATACCAGAGATAGACCAATGGCCAAAGGGACTATTGGATACCAGGATAGACCAGGGCTCGAAGGGACCATTTGATGCCTGGGATAGACCTGAGGCCAAAGGCACCATTGAATACCAGGGATAGACCAGGGGCCAAAGGGACCATTGGATACCAGGGATGAACAAGGGCCAAAGGGATCATTGGATTTCAGGGATAGACCAGGGGCCAAAGGAACCATTTGATGCCTGGGATAGACAAGGGGCCAAAGGCACCATTGAATACCAGGGATAGACCAGGTGCCAAAGAGACCATTGGATACCAGGGATAGACCAAGGGCCAAAGGGACCATTGGATGCCAGGATAGAACAGGATTTAAAGGGACCATTTGATGCCTGGGATAGACCCGAGGCCAAAGGTACCATTGAATACCAGGGATAGACCAGGGGCCAAAGGGACCATTGGATACCAGGGATGACCAAGGGCCAAAGGGACCATTGGATATCAGGGATAGACCAGAGGTGAAATGAACGATTTGATGCCTGGGATAGACAGGGGGAAAAGGGACCATTGGCTACCAGGGATAGACCGAGGGCCAAAGGGAACATTGGATACGAGGGATAGACCAATGGCCAAAGGGACCATTGGATACCAGGGATAGACCAGGGGCAAAAGGGACCATTGGATACCAGGGATGACCAAGGGCCAAAGGGACCATTGGATATCAGGGATAGACCAGGGGCAAAAGGAACCATTTGATGCTTGGTATAGACCAGGGGCCCAAGGCACTATTGACTACCAGGGATAGACCAGGAGCCAAAGAGACCATTGGATACCGGGGATAGACCAAGGGCCTAAGGGACCATTGGATACCAGGGATAGAGCAATGGCCAAAGGGGCCATTGGATACCAGGATAGACCAGGGATCAAAGCGACCATTTGATGCCTGGGATAGAGCTGCGCCAAAGGCACCATTGAATACCAGGGATAGATCAAGGGCCAAAGGGACCATTAGATACCAGGGATGACCAATGGCCAAATGCACCATTGGATATCCGGGATAGACCAGGCGCCAAAGGAACCATTTGATGCCTGGGATAGACAAGGGGCCAAAGGCACCATTGAATACCAGCGATAGACCAGGTGCCAAAGAGACCATTGGATACCAGGGATAGACCAAGGGCCAAAGGGGCCATTGGATTCCAGGATAGAACAGGATTTAAAGGGACCATTTGATGCCTGGGATGGACCCGAGGCCAAAGGCACTATTGAATACCAGTGATAGACCAGGGGTCAAAGGGACCATTGGATGCCAGGATAGAACAGGATTTAAAGGGACCATTTGATGCCTGGGATGGACCCGAGGCCAAAGACACCATTGAATACCAGGGATAGACCAGGGGCCAAAGGGACCATTGGATACCAGGGATGACCAAGGGCACAATTGGATATCAGGGATAGACCAGAGGTGAAATGAACGATTTGATGCCTGGGATAGACAGGGGGCAAAGGGACCATTGGCTACCAGGGATAGACCAAGGGCCAAAGGGACCATTGGATACGAGGGATAGACCAATGGCCAAAGGGACCATTGGATACCAGGGATAGACCAGGGGCAAAAGGGACCATTGGATACCAGGGATGACCAAGGGCCAAAGGGACCATTGGATATCAGGGATAGACCAGGGGCAAAAGGAACCATTTGATGCTTGGGATAGACCAGGGGCCCAAGGCACTATTGACTACCAGGGATAGACCAGGAGCCAAAGAGACCATTGGATACCGGGGATAGACCAAGAGCCTAAGGGACCATTGGATACCAGGGATAGAGCAATGGCCAAAGGGGCCATTGGATACCAGGATAGACCAGGGATCAAAGCGACCATTTGATGCCTGGGATAGAGCTGCGCCAAAGGCACCATTGAATACCAGGGATAGATCAAGGGCCAAAGGGACCATTAGATACCAGGGATGACCAAGGGCCAAATGCACCATTGGATATCCGGGATAGACCAGGGGCCAAAGGAACCATTTGATGCCTGGGATAGACAAGGGGCCAAAGGCACCATTGAATACCAGCGATAGACCAGGTGCCAAAGAGACCATTGGATACCAGGGATAGACCAAGGGCCAAAGGGGCCATTGGATTCCAGGATAGAACAGGATTTAAAGGGACCATTTGATGCCTGGGATGGACCCGAGGCCAAAGGCACTATTGAATACCAGTGATAGACCAGGGGTCAAAGGGACCATTGGATGCCAGGATAGAACAGGATTTAAAGGGACCATTTGATGCCTAGGATGGACCCGAGGCCAAAGACACCATTGAATACCAGGGATAGACCAGGGGCCAAAGGGACCATTGGATACCAGGGATGACCAAGGGCACAATTGGATATCAGGGATAGACCAGAGGTGAAATGAACGATTTGATGCCTGGGATAGACAGGGGGCAAAGGGACCATTGGCTACCAGGGATAGATCAAGGGCCAAAGGGACCATTGGATACGAGGGATAGACCAATGGCCAAAGGGACCATTGGATACCAGGGATAGACCAGGGGCAAAAGGGACCATTGGATACCAGGGATGACCAAGGGCCAAAGGGACCATTGGATATCAGGGATAGACCAGGGGCAAAAGGAACCATTTGATGCTTGGGATAGACCAGGGGCCCAAGGCACTATTGACTACCAGGGATAGACCAGGAGCCAAAGAGACCATTGGATACCGGGGATAGACCAAGGGCCTAAGGGACCATTGGATACCAGGGATAGAGCAATGGCCAAAGGGGCCATTGGATACCAGGATAGACCAGGGATCAAAGCGACCATTTGATGCCTGGGATAGAGCTGCGCCAAAGGCACCATTGAATACCAGGGATAGATCAAGGGCCAAAGGGACCATTAGATACCAGGGATGACCAAGGGCCAAATGCACCATTGGATATCCGGGATAGACCAGGGGCCAAAGGAACCATTTGATGCCTGGGATAGACAAGGGGCCAAAGGCACCATTGAATACCAGCGATAGACCAGGTGCCAAAGAGACCATTGGATACCAGGGATAGACCAAGGGCCAAAGGGGCCATTGGATTCCAGGATAGAACAGGATTTAAAGGGACCATTTGATGCCTGGGATGGACCCGAGGCCAAAGGCACTATTGAATACCAGTGATAGACCAGGGGTCAAAGGGACCATTGGATGCCAGGATAGAACAGGATTTAAAGGGACCATTTGATGCCTGGGATGGACCCGAGGCCAAAGACACCATTGAATACCAGGGATAGACCAGGGGCCAAAGGGACCATTGGATACCAGGGATGACCAAGGGCACAATTGGATATCAGGGATAGACCAGAGGTGAAATGAACGATTTGATGCCTGGGATAGACAGGGGGCAAAGGGACCATTGGCTACCAGGGATAGACCAAGGGCCAAAGGGACCATTGGATACGAGGGATAGACCAATGGCCAAAGGGACCATTGGATACCAGGGATAGACCAGGGGCAAAAGGGACCATTGGATACCAGGGATGACCAAGGGCCAAAGGGACCATTGGATATCAGGGATAGACCAGGGGCAACAGGAACCATTTGATGCCTGGGACAGACCAGGGACCCAAGGCACTATTGACTACCAGGGATAGACCAGGAGCAAAAGAGACCATTGGATACCGGGGATAGACCAAGGGCCTAAGGGACCATTGGATACCAGGGATAGACCAATGGCCAAAGGGACCATTGGATTCCAGGATAGACCAGGGCTCAAAGGGACCATTTGATGCCTGGGATAGACCTGCCCCAAAGGCACCATTGAATACCAGGGATAGACCAGGACCAAAGGGACCATTGGATACCAGGGATAGACCAGGGGCCGAAGGGACCATTGGATCCAAGAGGCACTGTGGGTCGGAGGGAGACTGAGGAACACAAGCAGTATAGCAACCAGGCAGAGTCCAAGGAACGAAGGCAGCATGGGATGTTAAGGAGTGATTTAGGAACTAAGGCATCACATGATAACTGGGACACACCAAGAGTTAGCAGATTGTCACAAAGGTAGCAGGGAATTCAAGAGATAGACCAAGTAATTCAGGAACCATTTAGATACCAGGGCGAGAACAAGAATCAAAAAGACCACTGGATACCAGGGAGAGACGAGATGATGTGGATTAAGTGTGATACAAAGGGGCCACTCGATATTGGGTAGAGAGGCCATTGGTACAATGCAGGCTGGGAGAGTGCATGACCAGGGCGACCCAAGATACAAGCAAGTGACTGAGGAACAGGGGCAGCATTGCAAACCTGGGAGAGACTCTGTGGATTAAGGGCAGCTCGGGTTGTCAGCAGGATAAGAAATGTACAAGGACTGCATGCATATGGTAACATGAAGCGGCATAGAGCGGAAGCGGCATAGAGCGGAAGCGAGCATGGCACACCAGGAAGACACTGGGAGATTGTGGATATCAAACCCCTCACTCACCCCTATTCCCACCGCCCCCTTCCCCAGCCCCCTTGAAAGATGCACAGGAGGCAGAGAGAGAGTTCAAAGAAGACGTGGGTCTCTGTTTATTGAGCACGAGCTGAGCCCCCTGAGGGAAGGCTGAGTCCTCGCCTGTTCACTTTCTTAAGACATCCGATGTTGTGGTGCGGCTAGAGTGGGGCGCAGGTGGAGGGCGGTGGGGTTTCCGACTTTTTCGTGTCCCCCCTCAGCAGGACTCCCCTCGCCCCTCTCGTCCACACCCACTTTCCCCCATAAAGAAAATGGGACTTTTCTCAAGAGTTTTTTGTACGTTTATAAAACAAACAAAAATATAAATTATGGTACAGAGAGAGCAACAGGCGGTCGAGGCGGCCGGCGCGTGGCCGGTGAGCGGGCCGGTGGCGGGAGCGGGGCCGGCCTCATCCCGCGGGCATGTCTTGGTGGGTCCTTTTACTCCTGATCCTTGTCCTCTCCGTGGGTGATGACGTAGCAGATGTTCTTGTAGTCTACGTTGCCAGCCACATCAGGGGGGAATGCGGTCCACATGTTCTTGATCTGCGGGTAAAGAGAGAGGAGGAGAGTGGTTAGCGTTGCAGTAGGTAGGGGTTGCTGCTACCGTAGAGGGGGGCTAGCTGTAAATGCAGGGAGGGCTGCACGAGAACTATTTTTGCTGTACTGTAGATGCTCTGCTAGCTGCGGCCAGTAGGGGGAGCGCGAAGAGTAGCCCAACTCCACTGCCGGAGACAGACAATGTTCATCAAGGGAGAATGCTCTGCTGTCCAGGGGCTGGGGGTGCTGTTTGCACAGCGCGATAGCAAAGGGCCATAATTCCCGGTTGTTGTACATTAAGGCAATGCCAGTCCTATAAATCGGTTAAGCAGAGCAGGGGCTGATATCTTCCGACTGGGGACTTTGAGTTTCATAAACAAAACCAACTCACCTCTTCTGGGGTGAATCTGTCACACTGGGTGGTCAGCAGCTCCTCCAGACTGGGAGAGAGAGGGAGAGAGAAAGAGGGAGTGTGAGAACAGAAAGTGAGGGGATAGGGACAGTGAGGGGCGTAGGCAGGTGGGGCACACACATGCAGGACTGAGGGGATGAAGCGGCTGGGGCTTGGGGCAATAGTAGCGAGAGCAGAAGGCGCTTTTTCCGAGTGTGGGGACCGAGGGACAGGTAAAGGGGTGATGGGAGACTAGGGAATGAAGGCGGTGAGAGGGACGGAGAGGCCACAGAACCAGGGGTGGAGATTGGGGTGAGGCGGGGGGGGCAGTAAAGAACAGGTAATACGAGGGAAGAAGGGGTTGTGGAGGGACTAGTGGAATTGGCACAAGACGCCTTTTCGGAGTGTGGAGACTGATAGACAGTTAAAGGGGAGGAGGGGAAGAAGAGGTCGAGGAAGGAGTCCGGGTGGGATAGGCATGGGGGTGGGAGTTGGAGAGTAAGGAACAGTAATAAGATGGAAGAAGGGGTTGGGGAGGGAATTGTGCAATTGGCACAATGCGCCTTTTCGGAGTTTGGGGACTGAGGAAGGGGAGGTGGGGAGAAGAGATTGAGAAAGTCAGAGGAGGTGAGAGGGATGTGGAGGTAATGGGGCAAGGGATGGAGATGGGTGAGGAAATGAGGTTGCACATTCGCGTGAGGGGTACACGGGGGCAGAGAAGGGGGGATGGGGGGGCAGAAGCCAGGGTGCTTTGGTAGATGGGGACGGAGGCGGTACTCACAACTGCTTCTTGATGGTGCCCTTGCCCTCGGGGTCCAGGACCTTGAATGCGCCGGTGATGACGTCTTCGGGGTCGGCACCTGTGAGGAGAGAGAGGGGGAGAGGCGGTTAGTAAAGGCGCGCGGACTCCGCGCGACGTCAGCCGTTGGCCTCGCGGCGCCGAGAGCCGCCCTCGCGCCCGGAAGCGCCGCACTCACCCTTCAGCTTCTCGCCGAACATGGTGAGGAAGACGGTGAAGTTGATGGGGCCGCTGGCTTCTTTGACCATCTCGTCGAGCTCTTCGTTCTTCACGTTCAGGCGGCCTGTGGAGAGGAGCAGCGGGGGCACAGGGGTTAGACGGGGCCAGGACACACTCGCAGGACACACTCACAGGGTTCGGGGGGTCGCAGCCTCGCAGGACCTGGGCCCGGAATGTAGTGGGCAGAAGGACCTGTTCCTAGGAAAGCTCCATCCCAGGATGGGATGTTAATGTTCCCCTATGCTGCGCACTGCAGTTGCTAGAAGGTTGGGCAGGGCCGCCATGATGGGTTGGGAGGTGTGTGGCACCTGGACCCAGTCAAACCCTATCCCATGATGCAATGTTCCAAACCACTACCTTATAGCCAGCAGACACACCCGAGGTCCAGGGTAGGTGGGCAGCACCTGCGACCGGGCTGGGGCTATACAATGCTTGAGTTACTACTTTTTTCTAGAGCCCAGCACAACCCATTAGAAATGGATATGACCCTTCCCTGGGAAAGACCCAGCTGCCCCCATAAAGTAAAATATCATTGGGGTGCCTATGACCCACACCCTGAGGGGTGAGGTGACATCCATGGTGCCCTAAGGACCCGCAGCCCCCACCCCCCGCACGCAGAGCCGAGGCTGGTCCACTCACCCATGGCGGCGAAGGTGTCCCTCAGGTCTTCCTTGTCGATGATGCCATCCCTGTTCTGGTCAATGACGGTGAAGGCCTGGTGGGGAGATGGGAAAGAGGGCAGTGTTAAGGGGTGAACACATCACTTCAATGTCCACCACCAGACCGGGGCAAGGGGAAAGCTCAAAAGTTATGAGTGTTACATAAGCAGGCTTATCACAGTTACAGGTGTCTCGCCCCGTGTATGGGGTGTCCTTGTGTGTGCACGTGTTTCTATTGCTGTATCTATTTCTTTCATAGCCGCATCCACATGTGCGAGTATGTGTGTGTAGCAACTTGGTTAACTGTGCAAGCGTATTCCTGACTGGGCACTATTGTGTGTACCTATGTATGTGTTCTTATTGTTGTGTGCGACTCGTCACTGTGTTTGTGTTACTGGCTCCTTGCTATTCTGTTTATTGGAGACATTGTGCGAGGTCGGCTGCATGGCAGGCGTTCTGCACTCCTTCACGTTTGTCAAATGGGGTGAAGTGGACAGAGCACCTGTGTAATCACACTTAGTGGACGAGTGGACTTATTTGATTGGTTGTGTAATGTAGTGGGCGTGTGTCAGAGGACACATGTATTTGTTGATAAAGAAGGGAGTGAGTTGTGTGTCCATGGCTGTCAGGGAGTGGCGCGGTTTATAATGTTATTCCTTCATGTGTGTGGGGAGGGGGGTTGTCCACTGGGTATTCTGGGCACCCAGGTTTAATTCAGTTTCGGATTAAGGAGTCATGGAGTGCCTTGAGGTGTAACCCAATGCCACCAATCAGCTGTCTCCTCCCGCCCCCTCCCGCCGGACAGCTGCCTGCCCCCCGGCTCATGTTCTGCTGATGGAAGGAATGCTTGTGGGGGTGTGGGGTGGGGTGCTATCAGTGTCTTGGCATGTGCTGCCTCTTATATCTGTCCCCTGAGCTCACCCTGAGGTGGGCATGCTTGGAGAGCCATATCGTGCCCCGACCACCTGTATGAGGCCATGCGAGACTGAGCCCCCACCACTCTGAGGCTAATTGGACAGCGGATGCAAATAGCTCAGATACTATTTCAGGAGAGTGCGCGTGTAGCTCACCCAATCGCGCTTTCTATTGCATCCTGGTACTTGTAGTTGTTCCCCATTATAAATGCACGACTACAGTGTCAGGGGGCAAAGAAGAAAATTGGCTGATTTAACTACCCACAGACTCTATGGAAAATCTGACAGGCCACAATCCTGGGGAGCAGGAGATATATCCCCAAAACTCGTAGAATTGGTGAAGGAACCATCGTACCCCGGGAAAGGGAATATTTCCCGGTGCTGCAGTTGTGACGCCCGCAACCCTGAGCAACAGGGTCATCTCCTCATACACAGAGTGAGTCAGTGATAAGTGATTGATTATAGTGAGGGAGAATGTGAATGAGTGACTTAATCCAGAAACCCAGTGTAGGCCGAGAGTGTGGAATTGGGCCTGCTAGGCCTAGACCTCGGAGATACCGGCCATCGGAGATATATGATATATGGTCGTTTATTTATATAGCGCCTGTACACAATGTGTTTCAAAGCGCTTGATGGGAGTGGCGGTCAGGTGGTTCAAGTCCATTCAACACCACTGCCATCAATGAGGGGCATGCCAATCCCCCCAACCCCCTTCCGCCCCCCGCAAATGCATCTCGCATACTCACCTCTTTGAACTCCTGGATCTGGGTTTGGTCAAACATGGAGAAGACATTGGAGGAGCCGCCATCTCCTGCCTTCCTCTTGGCCTTCTTTGCGGGTGCCTGTGGGGGGGAGGCAAAGAAAGGACTGTTAAGACACCACATCACCTCAGGGGGTGGTTCGCGCCCCTCGCTCAGAAACCCCCAGAAATACAGTAAAAACCTAAACACACCTGTCCCTTCAAGTTACCCGGCTTTGTTTTCTCATCACTAATACTGCCCCGAGTCTGTCCCAGGCCTATTGAGTCTGTCAATTTCCTCTCTAGACATGGGTTCGCAGCAGCTCGTTCCCAGAGGTTTTGGACTACAGTTCCCATGATTCCTTGCCGTTGACTATAGTGGGCAGGGCTGTTGGGAGTTGCTGTCAAAACACCTGGAGACCCAAAGTTTGCAGAACCTTACATTAGATGGTTTCTCAGGCGCTATTGACCTCGTCCTTCTAAGTAATGGGACTCCTCTGTGATTCTCTCTCTTGCAAATATCTTCTAACCAACTCCTTGCAAAGAGGGACAAACAATGTCTCCAGCTTTACTCTTATCTTCCCAGTATTACTTCTCCTCTGTGTGCCCCAGAGCCCCCACGCTGTGCTTTTGCCATGCCCGCTTCCTGTGCAGTTTTCCTCTATTATGGGTTTTAATTTTTGTCTTTGACCCCGGCCCAGTTCTTGGACTATGTCTCCCCCTGTTTACTCCCTGGCCACAGATCACCGAGTGTGCGCACTTGGAACCAAATGAGCTTGCCTTGGTTCACACAGTGCGCCAGTGGCATAAGCTTGGTTGCGATTCGCCTCAGATCACAGAACTAGTGGGAACGCTGGGATTTGAATGCGGGACTGTGTGGGGTGACTGCTACCATGAGATAATAAGCTCTAGAGGCGGCTGAAGCCCCCAGGACTGGAGGCTCCGCTGTCCACGGTAACCCCCTGCATTCTCCACCTGCTACTACCACCCGCCCATCTTCCCTCACCCTTCAAGGCCTGCACCAACAGCTGCCAGCCGAGAGTTGTGAGGCAGCAGCCCTAGAGTCCCCGGGTGGAAACGAGGGCCCCCTCAGCCTTAGGAACCATCCCTTTGGGGATCAGGGGACTGTCCGTGCCCCCTGGGGCTCAGGACGCATCTCGGTGGGTTCCAGATGTGAGACGAGGGCCTTACAGCCTTTGGAAGTAGCCAATGGGGGGGCAAAGGTGAGCGGGAAGCAAGGACCCGGGGAGGGGCGGGGGGGTTGCTATTGCCCCGCAACCTCGGGAGGCAGACTTGGCGGACCCAAGTGGGAGAGGGGTCCCCTTTGAGCCAGGAAGCAAGCCGGTGTGTCCCCGGATGGGGGGCGAGTGCCTCCCAGCCTTCGAAGCAAGTCCTGTGGGGTCCAAGTCGGAGGCGAGTGCCGGTTGTCCTGCAAGAGCAGCTACTCCGATGCTGGGAGGGGAGCAGGAGTGTTCGCGGCAGCCCAAAGGCCCCCCTGAAAGACCAGCCGGCTGCCCCTTGGCCATCCTTGGAGACCGGTCAGGGCCGCTGGTCTTCTTCGGGGCCCTCTTCAGGCTGTCTTGGGCGCCCCCTCCTTGCCGTCTTGGGAGCGCCTTCCTGGGCGGGCTGGAGGCCGCATGCTCGCCGGGGCACACTTACCATTGCTCAGCTGGTGCAGGTGGTGATGTTCCTAGGAGACTGGAGGCTGCCAAGTGACATGCTCTCTTCTCGGACCCCAGACTTTTTATACCCGGACCCTCATTTGCATGCGAGCCCTAACTTTAGCAGCATCTTCAAGTTTGGCTCGGGGGACCCTCGGGGAGGGTGAAGGGGGCGGGCTCAAGTTCCCGGCACCGAAATAGACCCTCCAACTCCTGGCAAGACGCAGAGCTCCTTTCTTGGACACGGAGGGCAAGGAAGGGAGTCCGGCGCGGGCCCATGCGGCCAGGCAGAGGCTTCAATGCCGCTTCAATGGCTCCGCAGATATTGGGGGGGTGGGGGGCCTGCAAGATGTGGGCGCGGGGGGGACACCGGCAGTGATATTGCAAAAGGTTCTTAACACCAGGTCATGAAGGGGCGGTCCAAAACAATAAAAGCACGGAGACCTATCTGTTCCCCCAAAGTAGGAAATGCCCACAGGCCTCAGAATCGTGTACCCTAACTGTAGCATACATGGATCCCAAAGACATTAGTATTTGATGCATGTAGTTCTTAGGACCACTGTCTTAAGCATTTTCGTAATACAGAATGTGTTTTTTTTTAAAAAAAACGTGTTTCCCATTCTTTTATTCCCATCTCCACATTGACTTCCCCTAACCATCCCATAAGACTGCGAGGATGGGGAGCAATGCATTTGCGTTATCCTTGTTTTTAACCCCAAATCGCTCTGTTTGCATCCCTAAAACCATCAATCCTCAGACTGTTGTATGATGAGGCATGGTATGCCTGAGAAGGGAAGGCTGGCCATGCACTGGATTCATATAAACGGTGCGGTAGTGTCCCTTCGAAGGACAGGCTGGCCATGCACTGGATTCATTGCAACTGTGTGGTAGTGTGTCTGCGAAAGACAGGCTGGCCATGTACTTGATTCATTGCAACTATGTGGTAGGGTCCCTTGGTAGAACAGGCTGGCCATGCACTTGATTTATTGCAACTGTGTGATAGTGTGCCTTGCTAGGATATGCTAGCCATGCACTTACAATAGTGTGGTAATGTCCCTGGGAAGGGAAGGCTGGCCATGCACCGGATTCATATCAATAGTGCGGTAGTGTCCCTTGGAAGGACAGTCTGGCCAAGGACTTGATTAATTGCAACTGTATGGTAGTGTGCCTGGGAAGGCAAGGCTGGCCATGCACTGGATTCATAGCAACTGTGTGGTAGTGTGCGTTGGTAGGATATGCTGGCCATGCACTGGATTCATATCAATAGTGCGGTAGTGTGCCTTGGTAGGATAGGCTGGCCATGCACTTGATTCATTGCAACTGTATGGTAGTGTGCCTTGGTAGGATAGGCTGGCCATGCACTGGATTCATTGCAACTGTGTGGTAGTGTGCGTTGGTAGGATATGCTGGCCATGCACTGGATTCGTAGCAACGGTGCGGTAGTGTCCCTGGGAAGGGAAGGCTGGCCATGCACTGGATTCAGAGCAACGCTGCGGTAGTGTCCCTTGGAAGGCCAGGCTGACCATGCACTTGATTCATGGAAACTGTGTGGTAGTGTGCCTGGGAAGAACAGGCTGGCCACGTACTTGATTAATTACAACTGTGTGGTAGTGTCCCTTGGAAGGACAGGCTGGCCATGCACTGGATTCATGTCAAATGTGGGATAGTGTCCATTGGAAGGACAGGCTGGACATGCTCTTGGTTCATTACAACTGTGTGGTAGTGTCCCTTGGAAGGACAGGCTGGCCATGCACTGGATTCATATCACATGTGGGGTAGTGTCCCTGGGAAGGACAGGCTGGACATGCTCTTGGTTCAATACAACTGTGTGGGAGTGTGTCTTGGTAGGACTGGCTGGCTATGCACTTGATTCATTGCAACAGTGCGGTAGTGTGCCTAGGAAGGCAAGGCTGGCCATGCACTGGATTCATAGCAACTGTGTTGTAGTGTGCCTTGGTAGGATAGGCTGGCCATGCACTTGATTCATTCCAACTGTGTGGTAGTTTCCCTTGGAAGGATAGGCTGGCCATGCACTGGATTCGTAGCAACGGTGCAGTAGTGTCCCTTGGAAGGACAGGCTTGTCATGCACTTGATTCATTGCAACGGTCTGGTAGTGTGTCTGGGAAGGACAGGCTGGCCATGCACTGGATTCATATCAACTGTGTGGTAGTGTCCCTTGGACTGGAAGGACAGGTTGACCATGCACTTGATTTATTGCAACAGTGTTGTAGTGTCACCTGGAAAGACAGGCTGGCCATGAACTGGGTTCATAGGAACTGTCTGGCAGTGTGCCTGGGAAGGACAGGCTGGCCAGTCACTGGATTCATGTCAATGTGGGATAGTGTCCATTGGAAGGACAGGCTGGACATGCTCTTGGTTCATTACAACTGTGTGGTAGTGTCCCTTGGAAGGACAGGCTGGCCATGCACTGGATTCATATCACATGTGGGGTAGTGTCCCTGGGAAGGACAGGCTGGACATGCTCTTGGTTCAATACAACTGTGTGGGAGTGTGTCTTGGTAGGACTGGCTGGCTATGCACTTGATTCATTGCAACAGTGCGGTAGTGTGCCTAGGAAGGCAAGGCTGGCCATGCACTGGATTCATAGCAACTGTGTTGTAGTGTGCCTTGGTAGGATAGGCTGGCCATGCACTTGATTCATTCCAACTGTGTGGTAGTTTCCCTTGGAAGGATAGGCTGGCCATGCACTGGATTCGTAGCAACGGTGCAGTAGTGTCCCTTGGAAGGACAGGCTTGTCATGCACTTGATTCATTGCAACGGTCTGGTAGTGTGTCTGGGAAGGACAGGCTGGCCATGCACTGGATTCATATCAACTGTGTGGTAGTGTCCCTTGGACTGGAAGGACAGGTTGACCATGCACTTGATTTATTGCAACAGTGTTGTAGTGTCACCTGGAAAGACAGGCTGGCCATGAACTGGGTTCATAGGAACTGTCTGGCAGTGTGCCTGGGAAGGACAGGCTGGCCAGTCACTGGATTCATATCAACTGTGTGGTGGTGTCCCCTGGAAGGGCAGGCTGGCCGTGTACTTGATTCATTGCAACCGTGTAGCAGTGTGCCTGGGAAGGACAGGCTGGCCATGCACTTGATTCATTGCAACTGTGTGGTAGCGTCCCTTGGAAGAACAGGCTGGCCATGCACTTGATTCATTGCGACTGTGTGGTAGTGTCCCTTGGAAGGACAGGGTGACCATGCAATTGATTCGTTACGACTGTGTGGTAGTGTCCCTTGGAAGGACAGGCTGGCCATGCAATTGATTCATTGTGACTTTGTGGTAGTGTCCCTTGGAAGAACAGGCTGGCCATGCACTTGATTCGTTGTGACTGTGTGGTAGTGTCCCTTGGAAGGACAGGCTGGCCATGCACTTGATTCATTGCGACTGTGTGGTAGTGTGCCTGGGAAGAGATACATGTAACAAATTGGGTTAGAGGGGCGCTACTGGTTATTCTTTTACTGAGATAAACTGAATAAATGTAAGCTCAAGGTGAAACTAATTTCGAGTGTCGAGTAAAGATCACTTCTGGAGCAAGCGGTTATAGTCTCCGGGCCAATGGGGACTCAAAGTGACTAATATGTAAAACGGCCAGTTGTTGCCATCAGGTAACCCATTCGCACTCTAGTCAGACAATGTCTCTTTGTATTGTTCATACAGGTGAATTCACTTGATTCACTGCAAAGGGAAGGCTGACCATGCACTGGCTTCATAGGAACGGTGTGGTAGTGTGCCAGGTAAGGACAGGCTGGCAATGCACTGGATTCTGGGCAACAGTGTTTTAGTGTGACTGGGAAAGCCAGGTGGGCTATGCACTGGATTCAAGACAACTTTGTGGTAGTGGGCCTTGGAAGAACAGGCTTGTCATGCACTGGATCCATGGGAACTGTGTAGTAGTGTTAGGGAGAATTCTCTGTATAGGCTAATTTCCCAAACCTAGTGAGTCCCCCAGCAGCTTTGCTGGATTTTTGGGGTTTATTTTTTTCTCCTGCTAAGAGTGAGACTCTTTTTCTCCCACTCTTAGGCATGATTTGAGAATGTCCTTTGACTTTGTAATGTGTTTTATGGGCTATAGGGTCTTTTACTCCATAGGGTTTCATGTGTTTTTGGTAAGTGTGTTACACAGCACCCTCAGTGCAGTAACACAGGGGTGTCATAGTGACCCCCAAACATAGACTCCATACCCTGGGACTGGCTACTGTCTCCCAGGGCATGTAAAGTCACCATTGACTTTACTAGTCTTAAATTGTGAACAGAACCAGTACAAACCATCATATTGTGGAAGTACTGGTAGGGGTAATTAGATTGCCCTGGGTCTGTTTTTCGAGGGGGCACTGTGCAGTCCCCCCTTGTTGAGTTTCTGGCTGGTGGCAGTGGTTACCACGCAAAATATTCCACCGGAATATTTCCTATGGGATTTTCCCATTCATTTTAAACGCACCACTTTTTTGGTGCAATGTTAAAGATACAGCCGGGTTATTTATTTAATATTTATTCCCCGGTTGGGTCTTTTTGCCAGGACTCGGTTTTAAAATGGCATTTGTGTTCGCCTCTGGAACTCCAACCCAAGTCGAGCCCTTTGTTCCACTTTTGGCAGGCTTCTGCACAGAAGCCTCCAAAAGTGGTGCCACTCTGTCTGGGTCTACAGGATGTGTGGGAGGGGGGTTTAGGCACCCTGGACTGTGTTGCCTCGGCAACTCAAGTCGCACTCTTCTGTGATTGGCCCCGTGGTGAGCCGCCCGGCTCACCACTTAGCATGTTTGAGTGACAGCTAGGACTGATGAATGGGGGTTTTCTTTATAAAAGCAGGGCTTTGGGGACTGGAACTTCAGAAGTCACCACAGGACCTAAAGAATCCGAAGAGGGAGAAGCTGAGCTGACCTGCAACGACGACACCACCGGTGGAGCCCTGCCGAACCGCCTCACCACTTCCCGACGACAGAGAAGATCTTCATCCTGGAGAGTCCCTTTGAACTGGTGGGGTTAACCAGTTCGCCCTCTTTTCGCCTTCCTGGATCGTCTCGTGGTCGAATCGCCCGTGCCAAGCACCCCGGCGGCCGGATAGCTACGCTTCACCACTACCGCGAATAAAAAGGGTAGTACCTTGTAACCGAGAAACTCTGCGGCTCGTTTCTTCCCTGGCAGTGCAACGACCTCCAGCTTTCCTCCACCTCGAGATCTTCTCTTCCCCCGGACGAAGCACCAACTTGCACCTGCTGCCAGGAACAACTGCCCCCGCTAGAGCTTTCTCACCATTTCAGGTACTGTGTCCCGCCTGGTCTCCCTTGCAACAGACTGTTCAAGGTGTCCCGTAAATCCTTGACTCTCTATCCTGGGGTGACCTGGGACCTGTTAACTAACTTTTCTGAACTGATCCAACTCTTTTTGAACTATCTGCAAAGACTTTTAAAGTATAATTCAACTGTATGATCTTGGGCACATTCCGCCTTGCTCTCTCCAAGAGTGGGCCTGGCCTATGAACTTTCTTGCTCTACACTAGACTCAGCCTTTCTTGACTTGCTGTGGTCCTTTTAAAAGTGTTGGTATTGTGTGCTTTTCTAATTCTGCCTTTTCCCTCCCTTCTATACATAATTATTGGAGTGCCATCTTGGTTAAGCGCTCCACTCGGTATTTGATAATAAGTGGTGTTCTTTTCCTAAGACTTGTCGAATAATTAATCAGGGAGGTGTATATATTTCTAATGACTGTGTTTGAACTTGCTTGATATATTAGTGCCAGTGTATTTTTACAAGTGTGTTTTTTAATAAATAATTATATACTTTTATACCAAAGCTCTGGTCAGCGTTTGCTTGTACTACTGTATTTTTGTACCTAATGTGTATACTCTATATACTGCCTAACTCTTCTTGAGAGAAGTCTGACTGCTCAGCCACAGCAACCAGGTAAATCTGGGTGGTACAGACTGCTACCAATTGTGTTTACTGCCAACACCTGTAGTCATAAGCCTTTTGCAGTGGTCCCTAAGGGAACTGCACAGGTTTCTGCCTAACAAGTAGTGTGCCTGGGAAGGGAAGGCTGGGCATGCAATGGATTCTTGGCAACTGTGTAGTAGTGTGCCTTGGAAGGGAATGCTATGCATGGTCTGGATTCATTGCAACTGTGTGGTAGTGTGCCTTGGAAGGACAGGCTTGTCATGCACTGGATCCATGGGAACTGTGTGGTTGTCTGCCTGGGAAGGGAAGGCTGGGCATGCACTGGATCCATGGGAACTGTGTGGTTGTCTGCCTGGGAAGGGAAGGCTGGGCATGCACTGGATCCATGGGAACAGTGTGGTTGTCTGCCTGGGAAGGGAAGGCTGGGCATGCACTGGATTCATTGCACCTGCGTGGTAGTGTGCCTGGGAAAGTCAAGCTAGCCGTGCACTGGATTTATGGCAACTGTGTGGTACTGTGTCTGGGGAGGACAGGCTGTAGATGCACTGGGTACGTGGGGAACGTGTGGTAGTGTGCGTGGAATAACAGGCTGGCCATGCACTGGATTAAATGCAACTGTTTGGTAGTGGAAAGAATGGACTGGTCATGAGCTGGACTCATGGCAACTGTGTGGTAGCGTGCCTTGGAAGAGTATACTGGTCATCAACTGGATTCATGGCAACTCTGTGGTATTGAGCATGGGAAGGAAAGGCTGGCCATACACTGTGCATATGGCAATTGTGTGGAAGTGTGCATGGGAAGGAAAGGCTGGCCATACACTGTGCATATGGCAATTGTGTGGTAGTGTGCTTGGAAGGACAGGCTGACCATGCACCGGTTTCATGGGGACTGTGTGGTAGTGTCCCTTGGAAGGACAGGCTCGCCATGTCCTGTATTCATAGCAACTCCGTGGTAGTGTGCCTTGGTAGGACAGGCTGACCATGCACCGGTTTCATGGGGACTGTGTGGTAGTGTCCCTTGGAAGGACAGGCTCGCCATGTCCTGTATTCATAGCAACTCCGTGGTAGTGTGCCTTGGTAGGACAGGCTGACCATGCACCGGTTTCATGGGGACTGTGTGGTAGTGTCCCTTGGAAGGACAGGCTCGCCATGTCCTGTATTCATAGCAACTCCGTGGTAGTGTGCCTTGGTAGGACAGGCTGACCATGCACTTGATTCATTGCAACTCTGTGGTAGTGTGCCAGTGAAGGATAGACTGACCATTTACTGGCGAGCGCACCTAATGAGTGCACAGGAGTGCTGTTTGCTGGCGAGTCGAGCTGTTCTCTTCCTGACTGCCTATCTTTCAAAGGTGCCTTGGAGTCCTTGCGTCTAACAGCTGCAGAATACTTAAAAAAACGGGATTTTCACACACCAGCGCGAGTGCACCTAAGGAGTGCACCGGAGTGCTGTTTGCTGTCAGCTAACACTAGTCCCTGTATAACTTAACTCGACGTTTCATCTTGCAGATTATGAGGTAAATTTACAAGTAACAGTTTTTCCTTGTACTCCAGGGACGTCATTTAGGGGGCGCCAGGGCTCGTAACCGCGACCCCTGAAGTCCCCCTTGCTACCCGTGTGGTCGGTCTTGATAACCCTAAGAAAAATGTTTTAAAAAAATGTTTTAATCGCAGCTCCTGGGATGTGGCCAGCAGTATGTGGCTCTTTGTTTCTGGAATGGCTGGTTTTCTGGTATCTATAACCGGTAACATAGCTCAGTGGGTCGAGTGCTCGCTACTGCAATGTGTGTGTGTAAGTTCTGCAGGGAGCAGGTTCAACTCCTGGAATGGTCAATTCAGGGTGCAGGTACGACTCCCGGCATGGTCAACTCAGCCTTTCTTCCTGCTGAGGTTGATAAATGAGTACCAACACAGGTTGGGTGATATTGTATGTATATTTGTTCTATATGAAGCGCTTAAGCGTAAGTGCTATATAATAACACATTATTGTTTGGCATTGGACTTCTGCTTGCATTCATGGTAATTTGGTTATATGGGCCTATACACACTGATATTAACGATACATATGGTGATCCATTATTGTATGCAATGTATATCACTTTACAGTGATACCGTATATTTTTCATAGTGTACTTAGAAGCAATGCTATGAGATGCCCCTTCCTGTTTTGTCAGGGGGTGAAAGGTCATGTTCCATTGCTTCCTGTGATGTCACTTTGGGGTGGGTTCAGATGACATCACTTCCTGTGATGTCACCAGAGGTCAAGGATCGTGTGGTGTCAGTTCCGCTACCCCTGGCATTTTGCTGAAATTACGTCCCGGTTGCACTCATTAGAAACCTTGTGGACACGGTTTAAATCGCATAAAATAACGAAAAAATGCTGAAAGGCTAGCTAAAGTAAAACCTAATAGATATAACTTGCGCATGGGAAAACCGCCTTTGAACCAGTCTACTACTAACCCTAAAGCTGACGATGCAATTCCAGCTGCGAAGACTCTGGAAATGGGTGAACCCGTAGGGGGTGTAAACCGAGGGTCAACAAAACAGTGAATATGGGGGGTTGCCGATGGGAATATCAGTTGGAGCTCCTATGATCATTACAACGGACGACCAAGAAGCCTCAAACAGCCTGGATGTGGACAATCACCAGCGCCGTTCTTGCCGGGTCCAAGATCCAGCATCCGATCTCGGGGCCGGCCTCCCTGATGCGACGCTGGCACTGCAAAGACTCCGAGGGGAAGCGGGCCCTATTGTGGGACTTTGTGACTGACAGCGCGCAACGTGCTGCGCTCCCGATCTTGTTTTTATTGTTGTTTATTTTGAAGTTTTGCGGCGCTCAGATCAGGCTCTTTTCCTTGACAAGTTGCTATACCTGTTTGCAGCGAAGCTAAAACGTGAAATACTGCAGCAAAGCATGGCGCAGAGCGGGGTACTTTATTTGAGTAGGTTGGTCTATGCATAGGGGTTAAACGAATTGGATTCTGGTATTTGTAGTCTCGACTTTCAGTCAAGATGGGGAGAATGTCACAATTGTACATGTTTTGCCTACCATGTTTCTCTTTATTTTTTAAAAATGTGTATTTATTTGTTTCTATAGCGCCGAAGCCCGCAGGCATCAGGGCGCTTTACTTAAAGACAAGGACATATGAAGTTACGGGACCGAAGAGCAGGGTTACATGTCCTGAGTGGATTATTTTACATTCTCTTTAGGGTTTATGCAGGTCCTTATTTGAACAACAGTGTCTTCAGTTTCTTCCTAAAGGACAGGTAGTTAGGTTCTAGCCGTAGGCTGTTTGGGAGTTCATTCCACTTTGATGTCACTTTAGCAGGCAAGGCTTGCCCAAGTCCATTGGCTTTTTTGGAGTGAGTCACTTTCACGAACCCTTGCTCTTTGGATCTTAAGGGGTGGCAAGGTTCGTATGTGGCTATTTGGGTTTTTAGGTAGACAGGGACGGATCCGAATATACAGTGGTGGATAATGGTCATTGCTTTCAAGGTGATGCGGTCTTCCACGGTTAAACACTGAAGCGACTTTCTGTCTTCTGTGATATGTTCCCCCCTTTTTTCCTGGTAATTGTCCTCACCGTGTTGTTCTGTATGATCTGACATTGTTTGATACATTTTTTTGTTAGCTCCCATCAACAGTGCATTCCTGAAGTCCAGTCTAGATAAGATGGTGAACTGTACTGAGCCCTAGGTTTGGAACCGACCTTGCTAAACTCTGTTTTTGATTGTGTCATTTTTGTTGTTTGTTGCAAGGTCACAGGAAAGGTTGTTGAGGTGAAGCCCACACCTCGTTTGTTTTCTGCTAAAAGTTTTTTTTCCTGGATACCTCGCAATTGGATGTTTGGATAAAAAATGGATTTTCCACGCAGTTTTTGCGTTTTGTGCCAAGTACAGGATTTTAATTTATATAGTGTGGGCTCATGGTGCCAATTAAGGTCAGCCGACACGTGTTTCAACCTGTGGGTCTTTTTCAAGGCTACGGTGGGTGGTTTCTTGCCCCCTGTGGGGTCCTGCATGGTATGATGCAGTCTGTTCTATATATTACAGCTGGGCTCTTGGTGTGCCCTGGTTAGTAGAGTATGGTGGCGTTGATACGTCTGCTGACCGTAATTGGGACCATGAGCCCACAGTATATAAATTAAAATCCTGCACTTAGCACAAAATGCGAAAACTGTGTGGAAAATCAATTTTTTATCCAAACATCCAATTGCGAGGTATCCAGGAAAAAAGCCCTTTTTGTAGATACGATTGTGGCTCTGGCGATAATGGTGCTGTTTTGTTTACTCAATACAGGCCTGATGCGATTTAGCAGCCTTTGGTGGTATCAGCAGTTGTTTATGTTTATAAAAGATGGCTTGGAAAGTACAGAAGCCATAGCAAGGTACGCACACAAATATAGATCCTTAAATATATGTGTGTGCGTACATTACTATGGTTTGTGTACTTTGCAAGGAATTACTTATAAAGCAGAGCATTGTTGAAAGCCAAACAGGGGGGCAAGGAGGGGAGATGACGAGAGTGCAAGTGAGTCGTGAATATTTGTCCAGGGAGTGGCAAGAGAGTTTGCAATCCTGGAGACTAAAGCAGTTATTTTCCATGATTGTGACCCTGGTCTGCTTTTCAGGGCACAAGGAAAGGATACATGTGGGTGGACAGTGTCGCTATTTTTCAGAAGGCAGACACAGCACCCTTTGGTGTTTGGCTACCAGGAGTTCAGAAAGGTTGCACGTTTCCAGCGTTGACACTTACCCACACAAAATTGTCATCAAAGCAAGTCTCCTATTTGGTGTTTTATTCTCTATGGAATATTTCACTATAGATTGCTAGGTTTAAAGGGGGAGCACCTTTTATACCAGCGTAGTTATTGGAAAGAAGCAGCATGAAAGAAATTGCACCCATTTAAAAACTATTATTATGAACATTTCCTTTGAGTGGAATTCAACTGCCAGCTGCGCCCCCTCTGAACTCCGCCCCTCCCCAAACTCCACCCCACCATGACCCTTGTGGGATCCCCTTTATAGTTTTTTCCATGTCCACCATGGACAATAACTCACTGCTCGATCTGTGCTATTCACTGCAACACAGTATAGCTGTGGTCGCGGCTGACATTCCTATATCACATGCCTCCAAGGACACTACCAACACAAATAAATAAGGCCCTACTTCTAGAAAGAATAACAACCGACTATCTGACGCTCCTAACTTATTCCAACGATCTGATTCATTAGACAAGGTAGAGGAGTCATACGCAGAGGCTGAACCGATAGCCGGAATACAATCTTTTATGGTGATGCTAAAATTTGTTTTGAAGATACTCCAACTATGAGGAAGGATACACACATGTGTCAAGGTCGGTGTAACAAATAGCCAACCGGCCCCTCAGCATAAAACAAACCAGAGCAAAAAGTTAACCAACTCTAGTCCAATAATTCATAAGGTTGTCTCTGCCAGGCCCGATTTAATAAAGATGAGTGATTGTAATGTGGCTGTGGTAGCAACAGCTCAAAATTCTGATAGCGACTCTGCCTAATCTGAGACTTTGGTGATCTACCTATCATACAAGCAGAGGCTGCTTGCACTGAGAAAGCAGGGCCCTCTCAAAACGGATACACTTAACTCAAATGCAGTGCCTGACGATACAGGAAAGAAAATCAACTCACAGTACCAGACAACTCCCAAAAAGCAAGAAAACGTGAAAGTCGAAAGAAGAAAAGGCCAAATAAAAGTGCAGGAACCCTGACCAGCTGGCTGTGTAATGGCGACAAACCTGAAGGGAATTTTGGCCAAGTAGAAACTGAGGACAACATTATAGCGACAACATCGAAGACCAAGAGTGGGACAGGTAGTGTGGAACACTGCTCTACCCCAGACCAAACAAAACGAACTGGCCTATGTGCGTCCAATTGCCCTTTCACCTGGCATGGGGCTATATCAACATGTGCTGATGTTGACAAAAAGATATTCTCAATCAAGTGGCTAAATCAAGTAAAAAGAGAAAAAAGAGTAACTGCTCTAAACTGATGGAAATATTGCAATCCATACCACCTTTAGAAGTCTTGAAATCGTCTGACTTCGACTATGTTGAGCCTTTGTAGGGCAATAACTCCAATGTAACCCACATACACTGCTGTGGTTGTGAATCCACTACTATGATTCATGATCATCCAAACAAACTGTTAGTATTGGGATATGAAATTGATGTGGACGCAAATATACCTGACCCTAGGCATGTAGCTACGAATGCCACATTAAGTGAACATTTGAAATTGACAACTGATACTAATGGTAAAGTAGTAGCTAAGGATGTAGCACTGAGAAATCTCCTGAAATGGCTTCCTGAGTCACTCTGCTTATTACCGATTGAACAGCCGTGAAGCTGCTCGATACTAACCTGGAACATGCGTGGTTTCAGTCCTCTGTTTAACTCTAAGGATTCTCATGATATCCTGTTGGCTAACCAAACATGTTATGTTGCAGGAAAGTTGGCTCTGTACTAAACTACATGTTGATGGATATCAAATATTTCAATCCCTGGCTAAAAAGGGGGTGCAGGGCAGACCATATGGAGATCTGCTGATGGGGCTAAAGCACACTCTACAAGCATTTAGGATAAAGCCCCCTAGTGTGAATGATAATATAATAGCAGTGGAGGTGGATTGGCGAATCTCTGATAAGCTATTGATTATTAATATATATGACCCCCCCAGGAGCAATATATACTGAAAGTATATTCAAATCAATCTCAGAGAGATTTTGGTCGAATGGTCCACTCACAACAGTGGTGGTTATGTACTGCTGGCTGGGGACCTTAATACTTGTTGTGTCTGTCTGAATGAGTGTGCAGAAACGGTGTCTGTTAAATGTAGAAGTACCATGGCATATACGACCACCAACAAACAGGCGTGGCATTGGTCTGACTTTATGTATGATTGGGATCTTCTAATGCTAAATGGAAGGACTGTTGGAGACATTCCTGGGCACTTCACATGGAAGATGGGAAGTAAGAATGCAACCCTAGATTACTTTATTATGAATCGAGAACTAGCACCTAAGATTAAGGAACTGTCAGGATATCACAATAAACCTAGTGATCATGCGCTTCTTTCTGTCCAGATTAACTCTCAAATAGATAATCCTGGAAATGTAGGGCTCGGTGACGCTAATGTAACCCATGTAAGAAATCACATCACATGGTCTACTAAGAATATTGATAGAGCCTGCTGTCACACTCATAACCTCGATAAGAGTATTTTTTAGTTTCTTGCGAACTCAAGTGTCGATGACAACGAAAGATGGATAACAAAATTTACAAATGAAGTAGCCCTAGTTAAAGGATATCATATAGAGATCGAAGGTAAGAGCTCAAGCAAAAATGACTGTGCTATCAGGGATAAGAAGCGTGACATGCGAAGAGAGATTAGAATGGCACAAAATAATTTCACTGACACCAAAACACTATCAACCATCATAAGGAAAACAAAAAACAAATATCACAACTGCATACAATGGTGGTGTTGCTCAACCAAAAATGCAGCATGACAAAAAATGTCTGCAATGCTGAGATCTAGAAACCCTATAATAAACTGGCAAATTCCAGGAGAAGTTAAAGGGAAAAAGAGTGGGCTGCTGAATAATCCAGTCGCTGAACAAGAATGGTGTAGGCATATCACTGAAAATTATCAATATAAGAATGGTTTGAAATATGGTGAGGTGCCTGCACAGAATTTTAGCAAGACCATGGTAATTGATAAGGAGAGCACTGCACTTAGCAAGCCCCGCCCACCTGGTGCCTTCCTGCTTGCTGCTCTTTTTCACCACTTCACAAGCCCCGCCCACCTGGTGCCTTCCTGCTTGCTGCTCTTTTTCCCTACTTAACAAGCCCTCCAGCCTCTTTTCCTTTGCAGTTGGGGAGCAGGTGCAAGTGGATCTAGGTCACCTGTCCTAAGCCCCGCCCACCTGGTACCTTCCTGCCTGCCTCTCTTTTTCACCACTTAGCAAGCCCCGCCCACCTGGTGCCTTCCTGCTTGCCACACTTTTCCACCACTTAGCAAGCTCCGCCCACCTGGTGCCTTCCTGCTTGCCGCTCTTTTTCACTACTTAAGGAGCCCTCCAGCCTCTTTTCCTTTGCAGATGGGGAGCACGTGCAAGTGGATCTAGGTCACCTGGCCTAAGCCCCGCCCACCTGGTGCCTTCCTGCCTGCCGCTCTTTTTCACCACTTAGCAAGCCCCGCCCACCTGGTGCCTTCCTGCTTGCTGCTCTTTTTCCCTACTTAAGGAGCCCGCCAGCCTCTTTTCCTTTGCAAATGGGGAGCAGGTGCAAGTGGATCTAGGTCACCTGGCCTAAGTCCCGCCCACCTGGTGCCTTCCTGCCTGCCGCTTTTTTTCACCACTCAGCAAGCCCCGCCCACCTGATACCTTCCTGCTTGCGCTCTTTTTCACCACTTAGCAAGCCCCGCCCACCTGGTGCCTTCCTGCTTGCTGCTCTTTTTCCCTACTTAAGGAGCCCGCCAGCCTCTTTTCCTTTGCAAATGGGGAGCAGGTGCAAGTGGATCTAGGTCACCTGGCCTAAGTCCCGCCCACCTGGTGCCTTCCTGCCTGCCGCTTTTTTTCACCACTCAGCAAGCCCCGCCCACCTGATACCTTCCTGCTTGCGCTCTTTTTCACCACTTAGCAAGCCCCGCCCACCTGGTGCCTTCCTGCTTGCCGCTCTTTTTCCCTACTTAAGGAGCCCACCAGCCTCTTTTCCTTTGCAGATAGGGAGCGGGTGCAAGTGGATCTAGGTCTCCTGGCCTAAGCACCACCCACCTTCTTAGCCCTGCCTCTTCCTTCCTGCTCTTAACTATTAGATCAAGGGCGTCTCTCGCCCGGGCGTCCTAAGCGAAGGGCAGACGAAGAAAAGGGCAATTCCTGTTTGGACCAGGAGGACCAGGAGGACCCAGGGCCCGACCCCCTGCTCAGACAGCAGGTAAGCATGCACCAACATGTGTTTACTCCCTCTGTCCCCACAGGCCATCCCCACCCCATCTGGTCCCCCAGTGATGTTCCCTTGTGCCCCCATCATTCCCGCACACAGTTGTTGCCTGTTTTGCTTGATTCCTCTACCCTGCTCCCCCCTTAACCCCTCAAGCCTACTTCTGCAGAAGTCTGTCCTGATAAATTCTGGTTTCACCATCACCGTCTTGTGGCCAATGCTGAATTTGACTTTTATGGACTTCATTCATTCACGGTGGTCACCCTTTCTCAACTCTCATGCTGGACTTCCTTTGCATCTTGTACTCATGATGGCCCTGAATCATGCTGTTCCCATCTTCATCTTGTATCCTGGCTTGCAACATTATGTGTTACTACTGACTTCTGCAATTGTATTCACTCTCCCCTCTTACTTCTCCACTCTTTTTACTGCTCTCTGTTCTCTCCTCCTTGTCCTTCTCCCTTTTCCTATCTCCTCCCCTTACTTTCTTCTATGCACTTACTCTATCGGAATTGTCCCTGGACCTAGTATGATAGCAACCTCGTCTGTCTCCCCCCCCCCCTCCCATTACTGTTTTTTTCCTCCCCACCCCCCTCCAGCACTATCTGAAATGTCGTCAGGCCTAGTATGATAGTTGCTTGATTTGTTCCTCCCCTACCTTTCTGCACCCCTCTCCCTCACCTCTTGTTTTCTTCGGCTCTACCAGAAATGTCGTCAGGCCTAGTAAGGGAGCCGTCTGTCTGTTTCCATTTCCTTCCCCCTCGCCCCCTCCCTTCCTTATCTATGTCTTAGCTCTTGCACTATCTGAAATGTCGTCAGGCCGAGAACGATAGTTAATTTGGTTGTATAGGAATTGATCGTTTTACAACTGCTCGAATGACAATTGTCCTTTTCACAATTGACCGAATTGTGAAGGTCAATTGCACCATATATGTGGGGGGAAACCCCCCACAACCCCCCACCCAACGCCAAATCCCCCAAAACCCATATATATATATATATATATATATATATATATATATATATATATATATATATATATAACCAAACCGATATATATATATATATTCGGTCAATTGTGAAAAGGTCAATTGTGATCCTTTAAATTCGGTCAATTGTTCATTCGAACAATTGTACACAACCAATTTGGGTAATACCGTTAATTTCACATCCTTACTGTTCATGGCCTGTAAGAATGTCGTATTTTCCCTTGTTCCCTCCCTTGCCTTGAAGTGCTTTGAAACACATTGTGTATAGGCACTATGTAAATAAACTATCATATCACATACAATTGGGAGGCTTAAGGCATCTAGGGCATCCGGACCAAATGGTGTTGCTAGGGCTGTGGTGAAAAAGGATGTACATTTTTGGACAACAGTCCTTTGAAATAGTGATTTAGAAGGTATTGCTTTCTAGAGTCGTTTCCGAATCATGGACAAAAGCTATCTTGGTCCCGATATACAAAAAAGGCTCATAAACTGAGTCTCAGAACTAGTGATCATTATCTATGCTAGATATTACGGGGAAGATCTTTGCAGTATTCATCCATGATCAACTTTGCAAATGGGCAGATACAATGCAACTGTTAGACAAATTTCAAACAGGATTTCGAGCATGTTTCTGCCACTACTCACAATTTAAGATTGGGAGACATGTTCATTAAAAGAGCGGGATCCAGTAACTCCTCAGTCCTGTACGCGTTATTTATAGATTTCAAAGCTGCCTTTGATTCTGTGTGAAGGAACAGACTATGGAACAAACTCGAAATGTATGGATGCCCCGAATATCTACTATATTTTATGACAATGTTACACTGGGACACCAGTGTGCAGATCAGGTTGGACAGTGGGGCACTCTAACTAAAGCTATTATTACACATAAAGGAGTAAAACCGGGCTGTGTGTTGGCCCCTCTCCTGTTCAGCCCGCATCTTGCAGATCTACCACATTACTTAAAAGGGATCTCAAATGGCCACACGAAGGTCAGCCAATCTCACGTAGTATGCTTATCCTATGCTGATGACCTGGTGATACTTGACCATACTGAAGAGAGGGTCCATAGAATGGCCTTCATTGTAGTATTGTATTGTACTGGAATGTATAAAGCGCAGACAAGACCAAAAAGGCATCAAGGCACTGGGGGGAGAGATGGGACTGCAGACCTGGAGGATTAAAGCAGAAAAACTTTAAGATCTTTACGAAAGGGGGTGAAGTCAGGAATGTTGCAGATCTCTGGAGGGAGGGCATTCCACAGCGTGGGGGCAAGTACGGAGAAGGACCTTCCTCCAGCTTGGGTCCGCTGAAATCGAGGGATGTTCAGCAGTGACTGGAAGAGCGGAGGAGTCTGCTCGGTTTGTAGGGTGTGAGTCTTGATTGGAGGAACTCGGCCCAGGAGTTGTGGGTAGCACAGTGAATGAGGCATAGGATTTTAAATTTTACTCAGCTCCTCGCTGTGAGCCAGTGGAGGCGGCGAAGAAGGTCGTGGGAGTGACTCAATCTGGGGGAATTCAAGGCAAGGTGAGCTGCTGCGTTTTGGAGGATCTGTAACTGTTGAAGCAGGGCCTCATGTTAACTGAGATAGATACCATTATAGTAATCTATTGATCCCATAATAGAGGTTGTCACAATTTTAGATCTGGAATTAGCTGGGAGAAATGGAAGAACCTTTTAAAGTATTTTGAGCTTTGTAAAGCCTGATTGGCAGACCGCCAACATTTGAGCTTCTCTAGAGCCTGAAGATATCATTTTGATTCCTAGGCTCTTGACTGCTGAAGAGGGTTCATGATAGGGACCAAAAGAGGTAGGCCAGTAATCAGAGGTCCAGAACTGTCCAGTAGAATCTCAGTTTTGTCTCCATTCAATATAAGCCAGTTATTCACCATCCAGACCCCAACAACGGAGAGACAGACCTTCAGTTTCTGTGGGGGGTCAGTCAAGGGGACGTTAAGCCGAAAAAGAATCTGTGTGTCGTTGGCATAGGAAAAGAAGTGTATCCCATGGGTGGAGATCACTTTGGCCAGGGCTGCATGTACAGATTAAACAGGAGGGGGGAAATAGCAGATCCCTGGGGGACCCCGCAGTCAAGAATAGTGGGGCGGGGGGAATGGAGGAAGGAGGAAGAGAAAGTGTTTGAAACCGATTATAGAGAAAGGATGAGAACCACTTCAGGGGGATACCTGAAATTCCAGCTTAATGTCCTCGTGCCCCCCATATACGCATGATAGCCTAGCCTGAAGAATGAGAAATGAGAGATGTCAGCCGCTGTTCGGCCAGTCCCCAGGAGGGCCAGTACATCCTACGTATGTGAGCAGATATTCTTTTAGACAACCGTTCAAACCCTATCCAGCTGATGTGTTTGCAGATACAAGTGCCTGATCACTAGTCCCGGTTGACTAATCACAAATATCCAGCCATACTGATGATTAGTGACACCACAACATAGTAACATTAGTCACGAAGTAAACTCACATCCTTGCACGAAGTTGCACAGACACGCACGTGCACACACGAAGAACATGCATACACAGTTCTGTAGATAGAGGACAGATACATGTACATACTGTCAGAAATCTTTCCTTTTCACTAGCCAAACGCAGAAACGCAATAAAGCAAAAAGTCACACAGAGCAAGCTTGCAATTGCTTCTCCGGAACTAACCATATGGAACTTTGGTGACGTATAAGGAACCTGGAAGAGCTGCCAAGGACAAGGGAAGGTGGAATATTCCTGCTGCTCAGGGCAGGGAGCCACCTGCAGAATAAAATAATAAATCCTCACTAATTGCAAACTGAAAAGCTCAGTTTTGCAGTCCTCACCCACGTGACTCAGGAAAGCCGAACAATAGCCCTTTATCCATGGTGGGAAGAGAATAGGTTCCCAGAAAAGACAGACGAGATTGTTACATGTGTTGCCCAACGGACATTGCAACCTATAGGCACTCTCTCAGGCTAGGTGGCTATACCAGTGGCAACAATTGGGACACATCATCTTTCTCGTTACCTTGAGAAGGTACACTGAGCGCTGTGAACAGAGCAGGGTCCCAGGCCTGGGGGAACCCACTCCAGCCAATCAGGGAGCACAAATCCTTGGATGGTGTGTCATGTGGCAAGGGCTAATGGCCATCCTGGAACCGTGCAACAATGTAATATATAATTTTTGGGGACGTCTCAGGCAAACCCACCTGACATGGAAGGACCAGTGAGACCACTCAAATGGGGGACACCTATATAGGTAAAAGTACCCGAGCTACCTGAGCTACCCAATAGAATACATTCTTAGGTTTATGGGGAAGGGTTAGCTATTGTGATGTCATAATACAATAAAAGCTTGTGACACAGGCTCAGGATCTGTGATTGCTGGAGAATTTTGTTTTTTCTGTATGATCCCTGTCTGTGTGGAAAATAAAGGGCAGTTCTAACTTGCCCTTGGCTGAGTCCTACGACATTGCCGGGGGAGGGTTCTTTGGGCCCTAGGCACCCTGCTAAGTGGCGACTGTGTAGCGCGAACCCCGGTCCTCTGGCATACCCTTTACAGTACCTTCTAGGGTCTCAAGAGATCAACTGAAGAGGACTGGAGATATGCAGACGAGAATCATCTGGTCATAAATAGGAACATGACCAAAGTGATGCTTTTTTTCCAGCAAACACATAGCAAGATCAAAACTGCTTGGTTTTAAAGACATGCTTGACTATGCCAGTAGTTAGAAATATATAGGAGTAGAATTCAATGACAAACAGGGATATAAAGACTGCATTGAAATACGAAAACAGAAGGCTTTACAACTTACACTGCTGATTGCAAAGTGGGTGGTTTCAGCCTAGAGGCTACAATTATGTTGTATAAACAATGTTATTGCCCAACCATGTTGTATGGACTAGAAAGTCTCCCTATTGAGGACCTATCTTGGTTGCAAAATATTGAAGGGCATTTTTGAAAAAGTACACTGGGACTACCACGATGTGTCCCCATGGAGGTTCTCAGAATTCAACTTGTATTGATATCCTTGGAGATTGTATGTCTACTTCTTCGAAAACATTTGACCTTTTCCTTTTTGACCTAGATTTTTAAAATCTTTTTTTGTTCTGAAACGCGGGGAAGACCCCCCTCAGCCACCTCCCACTTCCCCTCACTTTACATATTCCCTTACCCCACGCCATATATATATATATATATATATATATATGGCGTGGGGTAAGGGAATATGTAAAGTGAGGGGAACTTGATAATTTTTTTAGGGGAAATTGCGTTAAATATATATATATATATATATATATATATATTTAACGCAATTTCCCCTAAAAAAATTATCCCAAAATGGTCAAATTGAAAAGGTCAAATCATTTTCGATCAAGTAAACTAATACCTTGGAGAATACTGTGCTTATAAAACATGGGCTTTTATACATAAAATCGAAGTCTGACGAGAAATGTACGTTGCTTGCTATCTTGGGAACTAAAACTGACTGGAAATCGGGTCTTTCATACCACAATGGTTACAAACCTCTGTAAAATAATAGACTGGTGTCCCGACTGGAGTCTGAATTTTCATGAACTCTGAAAATGTTTTGTTCGAAGATCGGAGCAATAGGACTGGTGTCAGAACTTAGGACCTGCCGCATATGTAGGAGTACCAACATCTTAGAAAGTTCAAAACACATATTGACAGTGTGTAAGGGCTTAGGACCAGTGTACAGTCGTTATATGGGAGAATTTGTACACAAATGGACTCTATCAAGGAGCTGAATTTTTGGTACACATGTCTGAACACGAAAAGTGGCAAACTACATTTAGCACTTTGCCATGTGTGGAGGACTGTAACTCTCACGCGGACCCAATATGGGCCAAAGACCAGCACCGCGTAAATGGATTCCGACTATATTTCATGTATTGTATGGATTCTTAGGATGGTTGAGTTTTAATTGTTTTAGAATATGAATAAGAACATGCATAGGGATATATACATTTTATGAGATATGGATTTTATGAAATATGTATTATATATTTTATAAATGTTTCAATGTAATAAGTCTTATGAGATTGTAATATATTTATAGTTGTATGTTACATTTATATTTGAAATGTTGTATAACTAAATCACATTAATAAATAATAATAATAACCATGCAGTAGTGTGCCCAGGAAGGGTAGGCTGACAATGCACATTTTACACCAATTTATCACTTGTCACTTTTATGTGATTTATAGTTATTTACATGTTACCCTGGGGGGTCATATGAAAAACGTTCAAATGAACATTGCCGTGTAAAAAGAAATAAGGTATTTATATTTTTGATAACACAATTCTTGTACTTTCTATGGTGATGGACATCTTATTGAATGTGTTTTTTCCAATTGTCCTGTTTGATTTAGAAGCAAAGAGCTTATTTTAAATCTAGAGATATTATTGAAGAAAATGTAGGTTGTTGGGAAGCACCCCATGCATCTGGCTATGCACTTGATTCATTGCAACCAGTGCTTTAAGTGGGCCGGGGCCTGCCGGGGCCGGGCCCCGCCAGTCTCCAAAAAGTGGGGCTGAGCCGGGGCCCTGCCGGGGCCCCCGGTCCCACCACGCCATGGCAGGACGCATTATCCCGCCACGGCCGCAGCCGCGACGGGAGATGCGGCCGCCAGTGTTACGTTAGGCAAGTGGACAGAAGTGCCAGCCAGCCACAGCGTCGCTGAGGCTGGCTGGCACTTCTATCAGTCACTGTAACTTCCCTGATGACCCCCCATCTGAGGGGTCATCGGGGAAGTTACAGTTACTTTGTTTGCCCTCGCCAGGTCACTGACCTTCTGTGAACCTGCGGGCTCCATGATCTAATATGCAGATTAGATCACGGAGCCCGCGGGTTCCCAGAGGGTGAAAGACGCCTCCGGCTCTGTGATCTCTGCTCAAAGCAGCGATCACTGAGCCCGAGGTGCCCGTCTCCTTTGGCAAATCTTTATAAAAGATGCCTTGAAATGTGTACGTTTCAAGCCATCTTTTATAAACGTAGAAATATTTCTATGTTTATAACAGACGGCTTGAAACGTACACAGTTCAAGGCATCTTTTATAAAGCTTTGTCGACGGACAAAACCACCTTGGGTTTTGTCCGTCCTCAACGCTTTATAAAAGATGGCTTGTGCGTTTCAAGCCATCTTTTATGAACATAGAAATATGTTACAAATGTCTATGTTTATAAAAGGTGGCTTGAAAAGTACACAAACCATAGTAAGTAACTTACTATGGTTTGTACACTTTCAAGCCACCTTTTATAAACATAGAAATATGTAACTTTGCTATGTTTATAAAAGAAGGCTTGAAAAATACACAAACCATAGTAGTACGCATACAAATATATAAATGCTCACATACATTTATATATTTGTTTGCGCACCCTACTATGATTTGTGCACTTTTAGGCCACGCCCACAGTGGATGCCACGCCCCCAAACGAGAGCCCCCCTCAATTTCCTACCCCACTTAAAGCACTGATTGCAACTATGTGGTAGTGCGTCTTGGAAGCATGGGCTGGCCATGCACTGAATTCCTAGCAACTGTGTGGTAGTGTGCATGGGAAAGACAGACTGGTCATGCACTGCATTCCTGGCTACTGTGTGATAGTGTGCCTTGGTTTGACAGGTTGACAATGCACTGGATTCCTGGCAACTGTGAGGCAGAGTGCCTTGGAAATATGGGCTGACCATGCACTGGATTCCTGGCAACTGCGTGGTAGGGTTCATGGGAAAGACAGGCTGGCCATGCACTGCATTCATGGCAACTGCGTGGCAGTGTGCCGGCCATGCACTGGATTCCTGACAACTGTGCGGTAATGTGCCCTGGATGGGCAGGTGGTCGTGCACTTGATTCATTGGAACTGTGTGTTAGTGTCCCTGGGCAGGACGGGCTAGTCATGCACTGGACTCCTGGCAACTGTGTGGTAGAGTGCCCAGGAAGGACAGGTGGTCCTGCACTTGATTCATTGGACTGTGTGTTAGTGCCCCTGCGCGGGACGGGCTAGTCATGCACTGGATTGCTAGCAACTGTGGGATATTGTGCTGTGGAAGGGCAGGCTGGACAAGCACTACATTCATAGAAACTATGGTGGAGTCCCTTGGAAGCACTGGATGGCCATGCACTGGAATCATGGCAATTGTGTGATTGTGTACTTGGGAAAGACGCGCTGCCTGAGCCCCCGTTTCCCTGTGTCAATTAGTGGAAGGTTTGGGCAATGCAGACTGGCCTAGCACCGGATTATTTGTGTCTGGGTGGTAGCACGTGTGCAAAGGACAGATAGACCAGTGTCGTCTTTGTGAACTAAAGGCCCAGGAGTTCCGTATTCCTCCTGCAAACATGCGTGACATGTCTCCGAGGGACAGGCTGGGTATATTATCATGCATGGGAGGGTCGGGCTGGCCAGGTTTTGGATTTTATTTATCTGTAAGCTTCCTTCAGCATTCCTAGTAGTGATTGACTCGCTGTATCGGCCCCCTGTATCTGTATGGTTCATGTGTTCGGTATGGGCCATGGTGGAAGTGGAAAAAGGAACTAGCCGTACTGTGACTGCACCCAAAAAGGAGAGAGTGGGATGGCAGGACAGATTGGAGCGGGGAAGATATGGGAGGGGAGGAGCTTTGGGGGAGGGATAGCCCAGGGCAGGTCCAGGGCCATACAATTGTCCCAGGCACCAATGAAAACGTGGCCCACAGTTGCAAATGGCACTTCATTCCTTTTGTGACCGACTGTTTGAGTAATGCCCAAGGGCGAGGTTTTTGATAGAATGTGATGCAAATTGTCAATTGTAAAGAATATGTATTCAGTATCACTGGTCAAAACGACTAGCCGCATGGTGAAGTAACTTATCAAACTGGCCCACATGAGCCAAAAAAATTGCCACTTTGACCAGAAACACTGGTCCACACTAGCATTTTCTTTTGGGTTTGGGCCAATGCCTATAGGTCAGTTCGAGCCTGGGCACGCCGGGGATTGACCTTTGGGCTACAATGTTCAACAGATCTTTTTGTATTGTAGCCAGACTAGACATTGGCTTGAATAATAGACTAATGGCACTAGATTCGTCCCTGGCAGAAATATCAATCCAATATAATCATAAATAGAAATCTTTGATACCACTGTGTTTGCAAATTAAACAAGATCTATTTGACATACATCTTTTTAGAACATGTTTATTGCTATCTGTGAATCATCATTTCCACTAAAACATACAATTACAAATATAGATTACACATATTTCTTGTGTACATACTTTTTATTATTTTTCAACAAGTAAGAAACAGGTACTGTAAACACAACTCCATATTCACACCCCTCCTCCTGTCCCAGTTCGTCTCCCCTACTAACATATCCCCCTTCCTCCCCTGCTCTCGCCCCACCCCCCCTGAGGTAAATATAAGCGTCTGTCTGGTAAAAGACATGATTTATTAATTCTTTCTAGTATTTGTCCAACAGTTGCAGGCGCTGAGGGCACCATTGGGCTCTGTAGTCTTCCTTTGGAAAGGACACAGCCATCCTCAGATCACTGGCAAAGCGAGGTAAGCTATTGTCCATTGCGTATGTTGCCCGTTCCAACGGCACAGACCTTCTTGCGGAGCCAGGCTTGGAGCGTGGGAATGGGCGTTCCCTTCGAGCGCTGTGATAGGAGCAACATCACTGCTAATGTTAACATTGTCCGAGCCTTCCTTCGTCCTCTGCATTAACCCTCCATTGTCCCTTCATCCAACCCCAGTAATACCTCCTCCGCAGGCACCCTTGCAGTTTCACCAAAGACCTGGATCTGTGATTCCTGCACCTCCCTCCAGAATGGCTCGATTTTGGGGCACCTCCACCAGATGTGGGACCAAGTGCCTACCTCCCCACCACCACCCTCCACCCCCAACACTCCTGTGAGGACCCAGGGTGTATCGTATGCAGACGAGCCGGGGTATAGTGCCACCTATATAACAGTTTATACCAACATTCCTGTATTTGGTATGCTTTTGCCTCCTTTGGTATCAGCCTCCACAGTCTCTCCCATTCATCCCTGCTCATTTCCGTCCCAATAGTCCTTTCCCACCGTTCCATATAGATATATGTCATTTATAACACACCTTTACACAGGTGTTTCAAGGTGCAACAAGGCAAGGTAGGGAAGACAGAGAGAGGACAAGACAAACAATCTTACTAGGCCTTGTGTCATTCAGATTGTGCAAGTGTGACAGCGCAAAGTGCAGGGGGGAAGGGAGAGGGGGAAGTGCCAGGGAGAGGGAGGTGGGAAGTGCAACCAGGGCAGTAATTGCTCTTAATACGTGTAGCAAGGGCAGCACAGCTCTGGGTAGTTCAAGGAGGCAGATGACTGTAGAGGTTACAGTTGCAGCCCCTAAGAGCACGGTAGGCCAGGACGCAGTGCAGTGGAGACTGATGATGGAGGAGCCTGGTACCCAGTGAGGCTCAGAGGGTAGCCAGGTAACCAGTCGGTGCAGCAGACCGGTAGGTCAAGGCTCAAGTTTGAGAGGGGCAGCTAGACCACTCCAGAGGGAGGCACCTTCATAGGAGAGAGATCTACCCACCCCTCTCTGCCTGGAGAAGCGTCTGACCCTCAGAGTTGGAGGTAGCTGTGAGAAAATGGGGAGCTGGAATTAAGCATGGGGAGGTTTGTGGCTGGAGCCACAACACATGGGATAATAAGCCCTGGAAGAGTGATGTCCTGGGGCCCCAAACCACTGGAAACGACACCTCCCATGCTGCTTGGCGTGCTTGTGTGAGCTTGCGTGCTTGCAAGGATTGTGCCTTTACAAGCTCCTCCCCGGCCCATGCTGCTTGCTGGTGATTGTGCGGAGGAGCACAGGACTAACAGAGCCATGCGGTTACTCTTCCTCGCTGCCAGCTCTTCGGTGACAGGGGCGGACGTTCTCAAGGAGGCACGGTGGCATAGCAGAGTAATTCCTTCCTCGCTCTCCCCGCTCGCACGTTTGTCGGCAGCCATTCTGAAGCGATGTTGGAAACTTTCAATGCCTACAGTTACTTCCCTGGGGTGGTGTTGCCGGACCCCCGCTCCCCACCCCAGACCTCAGATAAGTGAACCTTCTCTGTTTTGGAGTATGGAATGTGAGCAGAGCATGTTTGAGCCAAAAGACTAAAGGAGAATGCTTAATGGGAACACAAGTTTAGGGAGGGGGCTACACTTTGCTTGTTTTTTGTCGCTCATTGTTCTTTGACCTTCCTCACTCTCCATTTTGCTGCTCAGTGGGAAAAAAACTTTCGACTACCTTCGGGGGCATGCATGTCCAGAGGGGTCACTATCAGGTTGTTGCTCAACTTGAATGTCTAAAGCTGCTAAGGTTGACATGTTGCAATCCATGTGGTTACTTGAATGTGCTCTTCTTTGTCGCTTTGGTTAAAATACTATGGGTATCTCACAGTAGGAGTTCTGGGATGAGTCACATTTCTAATTAAGAAGGAGTGTGCAGTCAGGTGTAGGAGAATAAACACAGGTGTGCAGTGTTCTAACTAAGAAGGGCACCGTTAGTGAAAAGGAAAAGGGGGGTCTCCTCTGCGGGTCCCACAAGGTTTTATGTTGTGAACTGGATACTCCAGCCCCTTTCATGAGTAGCAATTACCCTGGAGATGGATGGGGATGAGGATTTTATTCCTACATCAATAAAAGAGACGACTCATGTATTTGGCAAAAGGAAGACTGTTATAATGTCAATTATCTAAAACAGGGAGTACAACGAACATCAACAAACTCGCTCGATCCGCTTACTGAAACATTCTTATTAAAAACTGAGACTTTATACCCAAATGTCACCATCAATGACGTCAATCTAGGTGTTTACTAATGTGATCCTAAGTGGCAAACTACAAAAACCTATGAGTATGGGTGATTGGCTCTGAGTGAACATCTAAGTATACAATCCATACCTGTCTAAAAAAGTGAAAGAAAGTGATTGGTTACTTAACATTAGGTGGGGCAACTAAGCCCTCCTCTAAAAATGACCACTATGGATGTCACTAAATACACAACATCCCATTAGTTTACACAACTATAGGACCCCTAAATACGCAGTCCTCTATAATTGGTTGGCACTCTAACCTCCTTCAGTACTTTTCCACCTATATCTAGCAGCATGCAGGCTGGTCATCAAGGTGCTGGTGAGCTCGCCTTAACTATTGCTTCCCACCAATTAGCATATCGATCCATCATCACCTCAGTGGTCTACTGCCAATTAGTGCTTTGAAGCTCGGCCTTGAGAGTGTGCTTAGCTTTGGGAAATTCAGGGAGTGAAAGCATGCTCTGCCCTCGTGCGTAGGTGTGACCATCTTGTTCGTCCAACTTCATCCTTCCATGTGACTAGAGACCATGGAATAGAGCCTTTTGGTGCAGTTAATACTATTTTTTAATAGACATCTGACGTCTTCCTTGTTATGTTCATGCCTTCTAAAAAGGAGTTCTGTTCGTTCACACGATTTTTATCCAATGTCAGTTTACTTCAGTTTGATAAGACCTTGGCTTCTTTGGCTCACCCAGCCTTGTCTGCTGAGATTCACTTTGTAATTCAATTTGCTTTTTAACTGCGACACACTATAAATGAGGCCTTCTTGCTACTGTCCAGCACTGCTATAATGCGTAGTGGAAACATCCATCCTTCACTTGTCCATAGGTATATATGTATATATTGGCGCTTGCCGCAATCTATTCACTATAAAGCTAGCCTCAAGATTACTTTGTCTGCTTGCATTTCGTTTGCATCTGTACACGTATAAACTAGCTTGATACCTTCATCTGCTTCTATGGCATAAGCTTTTTCACCTTGATCCCAAGATGTCACTTATCCTTGGTACTTTCTTGATGCCTTACAGACTATCTGTGTTCTCTTTTCTCTGCATCTCTTCTATGTACATCAGTTCAGTTCTGCATGACATCACCATTCATCTAGTCCATTTATTTGCTCTGCTTCTTCAGGGATTTCATTCAAATGGCCATCCTATTTTCTCGTATTCAGGTATGGTTTTCTCAATGGGTACCTTGCCTCCCAGATTCTCTTACGTATTGGTACTTTCACTGGTACCGCACAGAGTCCATACTCTGCCCTTTGTTGGTTCAACTGTTCTGTGTATGTCACATACTCTGGTTTCCCTCGTACAGGCAATATGGGCGAGGTGGTTGAGGTTGGGGTACTTGGCTCCTTCTCTACACTCCCCCCTCTGGGCGATTCATCAACCACTTTCCCATCATCCATCACATCTAGATATCCTTGTCTGAAGAAATGCTTCTTAGGGATCCATATCTTTATGACTCACTTGAGGCATCCAGCTGATTTGACATGCTCATCTTTGTTCCATGTCATGAGACTGCATCGTCCACTTGGACTGCAGTAGATCAATCTTCGCACATACCTTTTATGATTCTTTGGATACAGGAACTTCGTTCCCTCAGGTGCATGGATACTGGCTTTCACAAAGTCTCTGATTTCTTCATCTGTTAAATTTCTGGCTTTCCATCCTGATTCAACATCGATCATGATCTTCATCCCTATGGCTTTCTTTGCTGTCTTCTTGCATTGTGAGATTATTATCTTGCTCACACAGAATCCAAGCAACACCAACACGATCAGGGCTCCAAGAAACTTGAACATGTCTGCCATCCATTGTGGAATCCAAGAAAAATGTTACCCAAACCAGCTGTCATCAGCAATGTCTTCTACTTCATCTATCATCTGACCATGGAGCTTCGTCAGCATGTCTATGGCCTCTGTCAAGGTTCCATTCTCGCAATCATGAGAAGGTATAAATGTGCAATATGATTCTCCAATTTTTGCACAAACACCTCCATCCATTGCTGTAATCATATCCAAGACATATCTATTCTGAAGAGTCATCAGTCGTATGGCTCTCGTCTCTTCTCTGATTGCATTAAATCCCTTTATAGTTGTGTTAATCGTCTGTAGCAATTCCCACCTGGTGATCTGCAGCCACTTGGTATGTGCTCCAACCTGGATTCTTGGCATGAATATCAACGTGAACACTGACGTGGTCTGGCTGAACATCCTGTGCCAATATGGAATGAAGTCAAAAGCTTCTATTGATTCGGCTGAGAAATAGTTCTCTCTCTTCATCCTCTTTATCAGCTCCACAAATCTCTTCTTCCTCGGGTGAGCATCTCGTTTTGGAAAACTGTCAATATTCAGATCACTTTTTGGAATCACTAATGCTGGAACATTGACATTCACTAATGAGCATGGTCAGTCCTCCCCAATCCTTGGGTAGCTTCATGTATGCTCTGGATCCACAGGCCCAATAATGATACATGATTACTGCTGTTCCATGTATCATTCCTGGTACATCAAATATTCGACCACAGTTCTGATTCCCTCCAACTTTTCTTGTACCATTATTTCTGAAGCGCAGCTTTGAACATTCCAAGGGCACTATCTGCAAGGGTTCTCCTCTATCTTCGACCCAAGCCAATAGCTTAGCAAGTCTTGGTCATAATGGCTTGCATCCATTCTGTACAATGTCAATGGCAAGCTTGTAACAACCAATAACCACCCAGGCTCTGCATATTACTACTCCTTCTTCCCATCCGTCTGGTGATAACAATGATCCACAGATCTGCATTTGGCCTCTGTTCTTCCATCTTTGAATGTCTTCTGCAGATTTTCCTGGACTTTCCAGTTTTCTGTTTACCTCCCATCTGATTCCAGCTCCCTTTATTCCAGTCTTTTCGCATCTGATCACATTCTTCATATGGGCTCTGTTTCTTTGTGTCTTGGATATAGTCATCTTTGTCTGGATCTGTCCATTCAGTTGCCCATTTGAGGTAGGCATCTCGACCAATGAACTGGCTTCTGGTTTTGTAAAGTGCTATATGCGAAAGACAATGAGCTGTCTGGTCATCTATTTCGTAGCTATGAAGATCTTGGATTTTCCCATACTGTATGGCAGAAGTGCACACACAAAGCATTCCTCATTTGAGGTTCTTCTTTCATATGCTGATACCATATGTTATTTCCCAAGTGAGCTGTACTGTCCAGGTAATCATTTAGTTCGAAATCATCTTCTTGTGTGCTTCTTTTAGGCCTCATTCTCCTCATGTGACCTTCCATAATCATTTCATGAAGTGTGTTAGCATAACTCCTTCTGACTGGATAAATCATAAGTACATCTATCAGTGGACTGGGTACACCTACATGTACTGCCTGAGTAGGAGAAAGTTCAGAAAGTTTCATCCTCTCAACATACCATTTGGGCATAAAAATGTCTTACAAAATCTCCATATATGACTGTCTCTTAGGAATCATCTTTGGGTCATTTATCACAGGACTAGGTGTTTTTGCATGCGTTACCTGTATATGCTCACCGTCTAACAACCTCTTGTACTGCCTATCTTGCCACGCCTGTTTCTTGTGTCCTAGAAGGGTCTCTAAGACACTTCCTGCATGTGACAATTGTTAGTGACACTTATCTCAGACTCAGGTAATTTGTCATCTTTCTTTGGAACAGGAATGACTACATAGGGCCTTGGGTGCCTAGTAGTTGCCACAATTGCACCTTCCTTCTGCTCAGGAAGATTCACATGAGTCTTAGCTCCATGTACATTTATGCAATATGACTTGCGTACTGTGAGTGAAAGCAGTATTATTATGAACAAGATACAAGCATAAATGATGCATAAGTACGACCATTTACATCAACGACTTCTTTCACATCGTGGACGTCTCCCTGCATCTGGTATAACGATGTTACTACTAACACTTCCCATCTTTATTGCCCAAGGAGGGAAAAAGTAACTTTAAAACATCAGCATTGTATACTGCTTCTTGAAGCTGCTATCTTGACTCAGCAACTTGTCCTTGATCAGCTGTCTGCTTTCCTGGATACCAAAACAAACTCTCAGTGTATCCCTGGAGCCAATGTTTAACCAGAAGAAATGTGGATGCCTCTCCAGCAAGAAGAAAACCTACTTGTAAGTCTTGACATGTTCAACAACCTACACCAGTTCCTAGTTGATTTCTCGAATCTGCCTTAGACCAGATGATATGATGAATTTCTTTCAGCATGAAACAAAAGTTCAGTATGACCAGCAACTTCTCGATCTGTCCATCGAAGGAAAGTTTCACTCTGACCTCAGAGTTCTCGCAGAATAAGCGTTTACTTGCAGTATGACGCCTCTCAAGATTTAGTTTAGTGCTGCATTGTTTTTCGGATCCTTTAGAAACGTGCGCACATCAATGTGTTTCCCAACAAGCAACGGATATTCTTCAATCAGGCAATAGAACACCAAACTGACTAGTCTGTGGGCGTTATCAGGTTCTTAGGGGCATTTGTCCTTTCCCCACTGTATTCGGGGAGCTGCAAAATGTGCTCAGTGATAACTGTAAGCAATCTTCTCACAACTGGGCCATTTTTAGGATCTTGCAAGAAAGCAGGAATGCGAGTAGTTCTCCCCACAATCGAAGGGTATGCGCACAACACAAACCTGAAATAAGTAAGAATGATCCAAGAAATGTCATCATCTGGAACCGCCATGGGCAAATCCAAACAGGAACTCAGTGTGAAATGAACCAGGATACTGCTCCCTCTTCCGATTGTTGAAAATAAGCCCCTGACTTGGCATATTTTTCTTCTTTTTCTTATCAAGGCTTAAGCATGCCTCAGTCCAAAGTCGAAACCCCTGTGTCTTTAAGAACAAAAGAGCTTCCCTTAACCCTTAACCCTGAAATGACTGCACAGAGTCTTCGAATATCTTCCCTTAACTCTTTCAGAAGTGGCTAAAAGAGTGTCCCGAACCAAGCCGCAGTCCATTAAAATCCTTTGTTTTACTTGACAGCCTCTGCATCCTTCTTCTTCGCCATAGACCCTGTCTGCACTGGCTGAGGTTCTTCCCCGATGCTTGCTTCTGAAGGGGGTGGGGGCAGAGGGGTTTGTCCAGTATAAATCGTCACATCACCTAGGAAAGTGCAAGCACGTCTGCCTTGCACTCTGTCTGCAGACTGGGTGACGTCTTCTACAATGAAGGGGCTGTTAAATCTGGGCTTGTGCCACTTCCTTGTAAAGTTGCGGATTAGGGCCGCATCTACGGGCAATAGTTTGGAAAGACAAAATTCTTGAAGTCTTCTTGCTGAAGCATCTCCTTCTGTGTTCTGTGCTGCCCCAAACCCTTTTTGCCGTAGCTGACCTGAAATGACAGAGATACTTGAAGTCATACACATTTGATACTCACGTTGCCTCAATTCCTAAAAATTCAGAGGTAACCTGAGCACCACTTCTAACTCTGGATGGAGGTGTGGGGGTGTTCTCATCTGTCTCCCTGTCACTATCTCATGGGGGGTGAGATGGTGGTCCGAACCTGGTTGGTTCCTTAATGCATAAAATGTCAGTGGTAGGCAATGCAACCATCCTTTCTTCAAGGTAAGCTTCAACTTGGCTGTTCTTTCTTTAAGCAAGCCATTGAGCCGTTCACAGATCCCATTTCATTGTGGGTGATAGGCTGAGGAAAACTTGTGCTTTATACCAAGCAACAAGCTGATCTGCTCAAATGTTTGATTGACAAAATGTGGGCCATTGCGTACACGGACCAGCCTCAATCCACTAGAAAAGGGACAAACCACAACAATCATGTACCTATATCCATTACATACTTGCAGCATGTCCACATAGTTGATATGCAAATGCTGAAAGGGGCCAGTGGGTCTGGGAATAACTCCCCTAACGGTGCACAGTGTGTGCCCAGCTTTCAATTTTTTACACACGATGCAGTTCACTACATAGAACGCAACATGCTCTAACAAATTTGGTATGAACCAATCCTCTGCAATAGTTGCAGCAAGATTCACCCTAGTTGTGTGCGCAGGGTAGTGTAGCTGTTCCAGCGCCACCCTTAATAAGGCTACAGGCATCACTGGTTTACCAGTGCTGTCTTGTTGCCACAATGATTCAGAGGGGTTTAAAGAACACCCTCTTCACGTCCACAAATCCTTCTCATCTTGAGGTGCTTCCCCCTGGACCTCCATTAATTGTGTCTTTGACAAATCACTATATCTTTCAGACACATGAATCATTACAACCATTTTCTCATTTACATCAGGTGTATCGAATGTCATTATATTTTCTGAACATGCAGCGAGTTTCGCTTCATCATCTGCTGCTTTGTTTCCACGTGATAGAAAGTCTGTCCTCTTAATAACTGCGATGTTTACTGGGAGTTGTAGTGCTTTAATAAGCCTTTCCAATAAGGTGGCATGCTGCAATGGTGTGCCGTCTGCTCGTAAGTAGCCCTTCCTTTTCCAATGCGCTAACCCTGCGTGCACCGCTGACTTCACATAGGTGGAGTCGCTGTACACTGTTACTTCCTGGTCTGCATGATTCTCGAGGGTGACAATCAGCGGCACTAGCTCTTCAGCCTGTGTTGAATAATGAGACGGTAGTCGAGCACTTACCATCTTTTGGTAGATTGAAATAGATGACAAAGACACATTGGTGAGCTCCAAAAGGATTATTATCTTTTTTTTCATCAGTTGTAAATTCAGCAATCATACATCATAATGTTCTTGCATTACAGTCTTTAGTTTCCCTTGGCTCTGTATTGTGTTCATCCAGAGTATTTTCACAATTTTTATTCACAATTTTTTGCTTTAGTATTCAAGCTTACAATCTTTAGTTTCCTTAAGCTCTGTATTGTATTCATACAGAGTATTTTCACTTTCCAACTGATGCCAATATATACAGTGTAATCTTGATTCACCCTCTTAACTCCCTCTACACGTGTTTCTCCATCCTCTCAGAAGGTTTATCAAGAGGGTTTATTGATCTATTATTTATGATAATTTCCTTCGAAATCTAATCCTGAAAATTAAGGGAACAAGAGTAAACATGTAGATTGTTTTAAGTCTAATAGGGTCCGTATTCATCTAATTAGTATTGCATTCACTAAACAGGTTGGCCATGTATACTTACTTCGTGTATTTATTTCATTCCATCAAATGATTCTAATATATCCACAATTTGATTATTGTAATTATATTCAAACGCTGAATTTTTGGCTCTTTTGCATCTCTCTCAAGCCGTTTGACATTCGGGTATTGGTTAGTCATCTAATAAGAAAAAGCAAAAAAGCGAAAAATTGGGTCCTGTTGTTTATTGTCCCCCTATTTCTGTCTGGTTGCAGAAAGGGATAGAATTCTGTTTTCTTACCTCTTTTTTCATCTTTGATGGAATCTCTTCAGGCCCGCATTGGAAATCCGATTGTTGTTGCCGATACAGATTAACCAAGATGGCCATCTATTTATATACGTCAACACGCCGATGCGTGATGATGTCATTACGTGCCGCATTGTTCCTAGGCTTCTGCGTGATGGCATCATGGCGTGTTATGCGCATGTGAACGTCAATTATGCCAATTTGGATTTTGAATATGGGTGAATGCGGGCCCAATTGTATGAGTTTGTATAAATAAATGAATTTGGAGAAATCCCACAATAGTAAAGGGGCAACTACTGTATCTATGTGGGTAGCTTCACCATGATTTTGGAAACTTATGAAATGACACAGAAAAGCGTATGAGATACTTTTCATATCTTTATTGGCATTCTGCTGATTGATCTTATCGCGGTGTTGGCAAATGTTATATATTATTGGGATTTCTTGTTGCATTTTTATGGGGCATTTTTATGGCAATCTTCTTATTCTTTCCTTAACTATTAAGTGTCCATTTTTAAGGGCTTGGCTGTTTCTAATACTTGCATTATGAGATGTCCTCTATCTCTAATGATGCCAATAATATATTCATATAATCTTTATCAGTAGCATAGCATTTTTGCATAATCGAGTATTTATGTTAAAAGATATACATTTGAAAGATGAACGTCATAACATTTTTCATAAAAAATGTCCCATTTCCGTATCGGAATCCAAACCGATGTTACAGTAGTCTAAATTGCAGATCCAAATTGCTTCCCTCTGGCGTAATATTTTTTCTCTGCTTCCTCCCCTTGGTGGGGTTCGAACAATTTCTAATCCAAAATATCTGATCGCATCTATGTTGGCTTCATCATGTTCTGTTTCAAAATGTTTACCTAGAGGGTATCTAGTATCATGATTTTGATTGTTCTGAGATGTTCTGAAATTCTTGTTTTTAGAGCTCTGATTGTGCTGCCCACATAGTGTTTTTTGCAAATGCATTCAATTGCACAGATCACATAATTGGAGTTACAATTGATGAAATTCTGAATCTCATGTTTTTTTTCCATCTGGTAATGTTATGCTCTTTTTGCCATTCTCTGAATATTTGCAATAGTTGTATATGCCACAATTATAGTTGCCTTTCATTTTTCCAGTTGACCACAGTTTGTTTTTTTCCTGTTTTTAGCTCCCACTGTAATATACCAGGGGCTTGTACCCCAATGTGGTTTTCTGTGTAAGAACTGCTGTCATAACAGTGCCATCTGTAGGAGAGAACACAAAGAATTCCTCAGCCTAATTAGGAATCCTTAAAACTGGAGCTGTGCAAATTGCTTTTTTCAATTCTTCAAACCCTTCTTCCATTTCTTCAGTCCACACAATTATTTCCTGTGTCAACTGTGCTTTCTTTAAAGCCTGCAATAAAGGCCTTGTATATGAGCTGTAGTCAAAAACCCATGCTCTCACATAGTTACATAATCCCAAAAATCTCTGCATGTGCTTTATCGAGTGTGGCTTTGTGGTTTTTTAAAATAGCCTTAGCTCTTTCAGGTGTAACTTTCTTTCCTTCATGTGAAATCAATTGGCCTATGTACAACACTTCCTGTTGACAATACTGTAGCTTCTCCTTGTCAACCTTACATCCTTTGTCAGCAAGTGTAATAATCAGCTGAACAGAATCGCGTCTGCACTCTTCCTCTGAAGTGCTGCACTCTAAAATGTTGTCTATGTATTGCAACACAACACTTTCTAAATTGATATTGCTTAAGTCCATCTGCAGGACTCTATTGACAATCGATGGAGGCTCACAATACCCCTGAGGTAATCTCGTGCTTTTTAGATGCGTTTGTCTGAACGTAAATGACATCAGATCCTGCTAGTCTTTGCGCAATGGGATTGAGAAAAATGCATTTTTCAAGTCAATCACAGTGAAATATCGCTTCAACAGGTATATTACATAAACTTGTAGCTTGATTAGAAACTAAAGGGAACTCAGCCTCTACAATCTGGTTTATCAGCCTTAAGTCTTGAATTAGTCTCCACGACCTCCCCTTAGATTTTCTGATAGGGTACACTGCAGTATTACACGGTGACTCTGACGTCACTAAGATACCCTGATCATCATGGCGGAAATCGTCTTAAAAATATTCTTATCTGCCTCTCGAGACATGAGATACTCTTGTGCTTGAGGTAAAATTGCTCCTGGTTTGAATTTAATCTTCACTTATTCAAACCCCTTTAACAGGCCTATGTCATAGGGGCCTGTGGTCCATAATGAAAGTGGCACTTTTGCCATATCTTCATCAAAATACTGAGGACGGTTTTGTGCTAACATCATTTTCTGAGGAACTTCTCATTTGATTGCGCTCACCCAATAAGTAATGCTCATGTCAAATATCACTTTGTCATCAGATGGATGATCTCCAAAAAGATCGTCATCAGTGACGTCCGTTAATCTGTGACCTTCCCTGATGGCAATTAATGCACACCATCGTCTGCCTTTATCATTATTTCCATCAAGCAAAGCCATTTCACCTCGCACTATGGCTGCTTGCAGCGCTAAAGGAAAAATGTTTCCCTCTTCTTCATGCATAGGTATTTTTGGTCTAAACAAAAATTCATCAGGTATTCTCATAGTTCTGCCTACTAGGCCTGATAGCCATGTCAACAGAATGCGTACTCCATAATGAAAAACCTCTGGTTCTAAAGGTACTTCTCTCATGGCCATCTGTCCTGAAAATGCCATAATAAATTAATTCAGGTTTAAATAATGCATTCCTGATGTTGAACACACTATGCCTTCATCGGTGAACGAGATTGTCATGTTCAACTTTGTCATTAAATCTTATCCCAATTTATTGACAGATGTCTGCCTTGAATAGAGCAATGGCACAGGCATGTCACACTCCCCCATAGAGACTGGTAATTGTTCAGTGAAAGGAACTCTACTTGTAGCTCCTGAAAAACCTTGAGTATTCATGGCACTGCCAGACATTGAAAACATTCCCTCTCATATATATGAGCGTGTTGCACCCGTGTCTACTAAAAACAAAAACATTTGCCTCCTATATTGACATCTACCCTCGGTTCCTCTTGAGGATTCGGCGTCACAGATAGTACTGAACACATCAAGTCTCCCAGTGAGCTGTCATATTACGGGTAGAGCCTCATTCCGTTACCTGTAAAAGGATTCCCTCCATCGACAGTGACACCGCCTACTCTAGGAGTCATTAACTGTCCTGTGCTTGTGTTTTTCTGAATCTGCATGGGAGAATGCTGAGACTGCCCTTGCGGCGGGTTGACTGCTACCTGCTGTGTTTGCAAGCCTTGCTGGACTCTCTGCGCTTGCTTCTGTTGCTGCATCGTTTGATTCTGAGCAAATCTGTCTCCACCCTGCTGTGAATATGCAGGTGAGTTTGAAGTCCTCCCTCTTGAAAATTGATCATTCTGCACAACCCCTTGACTTCTACCTGTACGAGGAAGGTGCCCTGTCATCCCACATGTCCAACATATAGGCGGAGGTCTCCTAATCTGCCCATCCTGCATGTTTTGATTATCATTCTGCATATTCTGAAATCCACCTTGATTATTCTGGAAATTTCCCTGATTATTTTGCCAATTCCCTTGATTATTCTGAAAACCTCTTCTTCAAAATCATCCTCTTCCTCGTGGAGCAAACCCATTATTGCCCTGATCAAACTGTCTTTGGTTATTCGCCTGCACTATGTTTGCCATTTGCTCTGAACTCGATCCGCCTACACTTGTCAATATTGCCCCTTCAATGGCATACTTGGACAGTTTTTTCTGTACTCATTTTACATCATCTTTTTTGTGATTCTTTTCCTGCAAGAGTCTACAATAATGCGCAATGGTCAGTTGAATCTCCGACCACGGTTTGGCTTCTATACCCACTAACTTCTTCAGCTGCTTCTGTACAGGGTCTGGCAAGCCTTGGCACAATATATGATAGAACACCGGTATAGATTTTCCCCAAGATCTGCGCGTTTCCAAGCTCCACTGCTCTTGAAAATTCTGAATGTAAACAAGCGGATCATCCCCGTCCTGCATCTTTTTCGTCATTACACCTCCCATATCGGACATGTGTGGATACAGTATTCTAAGAGCTTTCCAGACTGCCGCCCTGCAATTATTGAACGGTGCTCTATTGTGAGTAGTGTTCACTGTAATAACACCAGCATATCCTGCCCTTGTCCAAACGTTATCAGCTCTCTCACCAATTATGGCTATCAGGAGACCCTTAATGTCCCCTACAACCAATGTATTTCCTCCCGTCATTTTTTCTAACTCATATATCCATTTCCCTTTGCCAGAAGTTAAACTCGAGAGTTTACACCTTAAGTTATCCTTATCCATCTGGGGCCACGGTATATACTGTGGTCTGGTCCCCCCTTTTTCTAGCAAGGGAAACTGTGAAGCCCCAAACTTATCCTCATCTCTCATCATTTGTCTGTCCACCGCAGGGACGATATTCCCACATCGCCTTCTTCCTGGTAGCGATCTTAACCTGCTCACATAAGGCGGCGACTCCCCCCTCTCACCATGGAGTTGCCCTTTAGGTCAGTCCGACTGTGTCAATGGTTCTGATGCCCTGGGTATAGGTGTGTTTAAATCTGACCATCTTACTTCCTTATCCATTGAAAAACAACTCTCGGGATCACACACATCCCCTCGTTCTTCCCCGTGGAAGGCGTCTCTGTCTTCATCTGACATTTCTTGTACCCAACTCATGCAACTTCTCTCCTATTCATCTCTATTTAATGCCAGTCTATCTAAAAACAGCTCTTTATGCTTCATGCTACACAAGGCTTCCTCTGTGTTGTACAACTGAGTGCTTTCCAATCGATCATTTTTTCCCTTCCCCTTTAAGTCTTTCTGGGCTTTTCATGATAAACTTTATCGATCATTTCCCCAATGCTCCTAGAGTCATACTCGTCTTCTAGATTTGCTCTAGACGGGCCTGGTAACGACTCGTATTCTGGAAAGAATTCCTCTGTGTCCTCCCATGCTACTTCTGGATTAGGATTCTTTACTTCCTTCTCCAAGCGATCAAGATCACGTGCTCTCTGCCTTCTTTTGCGTTCCATATCATCAAATTCTCTTTGTTTTCTTGCTTCACCTCTGACCCTATCTTCCTCTTCTTTTTTTCTTCATATCTCTTCTCTCATTTGCTCTTCGTATCTCCTCATACTTTCGTCTCTGTATTCCTTTGTCCCTCAACTTCTGTTCCTCTTCTTCCATTCTTTTTCTTTCTAGCCTTTCCTGCTCATCGACTGTTCTGTTATCTCGTTTTCTTTGCTCTTCTGCTCTCTCTTGTTTTCTCACTTGCTCATCTTGGTATAACTGCTCTCGTCTTTGTCTAGCCTTCCTTTTTGCACCTTCGTCTTTCAGTTGTTCCTCTCTTTATCCCTTTTGTCTTGCTCATCTTGATCGTCCCTTTGCCTTACATCCTTGATGCCTTTACCATCAAATTTGAGCACCCATCCATTCGATCTTTAAGAGTGCTAACTCATCCGTTTTATCTCTTTCTCTCTTGCATCTCTTTATTTCTCTTCCTATATCTAGAGATGTGCTTGCTCGATCACTTCTCTCCTTGTTGTGTCTCTTCTTGTCCCTGGGACCTTAGAGATTACTTCTCTCTCAGTATTTTTCCCTGGACTCTCGCCACTGCTTTGCGTACGCGACTCATATGCCGGGTTGCTATACCCTATTGCTGCCTTAAGCTCCCTCAGTGGGTATAACCAATTGTATATCTTGTTCTCGTCTTCTATTTCAGCTGGGGTGGGGTAGCAGAGGGCTCCTCACCCCCCCTTTGCATACATTAAGTATCAGGTGGCTCATCTTGCTCTTCGTGGTACATCTTCCAAAGTTCTAAGATAGCTAGTCGCTTGTCTAGCTTTTTTCCCTTGTATGCTGCATGGAAATATTTTGTCATATGTTGCAGGACTGCCTTCGATAGTGACCCTCCTTGCGGCCACAGCATGAACCTTTCATCTTGGGTTGCTTCAACACATTGTGCACTGTACTCTCTAAGTTTGGGTGCATGTTTCGCCAACTGCTTGCAGAGATGCACAAGTGGAGCAGCATCCTCCATTCTCGATTCGTCACTCTTAATTTGCCAACACTCACTTGCTTTAGTCACAGATTCAAAAATACGTTTCAGAAAAATAATACAGTATGAGCGAGCACTAATCGTTGCAGGCTCCAATCCTTTTAAACAATGGATTTTAGTTTAATCTTGCTAAAAAAAAATCAACCACATGATTCAATTCAAGACAATCAATTAGTTTTTCCAACTTCGCACTTCTCTATTTCTCATCAATTTTTTCTATGATGTCATCATTTTTTCACAATCACATAAAATGAACAGATGAACAAACATACTCGACCGGTCACATATAGTCTTCTCTACAGTCTTCTCTAAGACCTGTCTTGCCCTCTAAGATTCTAAGATACTCCATATGGAGTGTAAATTAACCTCTTTAGATCCGCCTTTAATCGAATCTGTCTCCTACGTCATCCACTATGGGACTCTAAGTTCAAATTTCTTATGGTATGTTCTTTGAAACGCAGGCCAGGGCGTATTCTCTTATCGTGGCCACTCTCACAAAACTTTATTGCTTGGCCACACTCAAGTCAATATCTCATTCCCCATACATATAACACTCTTATTCTCACGTTATGTTTTATCCTGCCACCCTCCGTTACTCGCTTTTTTCTTCACTCATCACCCATACGTTTTGCCAAATCTCTGTTTTTTACTCACCACTCTCATTTTCGTCTTCCGACTCAGTACGCCTTTTTTACTGCCTCTTTACCGCCTCTTCAACCTTCTGTCTGATCAGCTTCTCGTAGACATGGGAGGGAATTCTGTAGAAACTAGGGGACCCATCACACTTCGCTTGCAAGCCTTTTCAAATTACACTAACCACTATCTACGGGGAGCTTCACATCCTTTCGGCCGAATGGCAAAGGTCATTTGATATTGCTGGGACTCTAAAGTTTACTCATGTCGATGGCTCTGAACCATCCTCTGCTACCAAGTGAACTGGATACTCCAGCCCCTTTGATGAGTAGCAATTACACTGGAGATGCAGATTTTATTCATACATCAATAATAGAGACGACTCAAGTAATTGGCAAAAGGAAGACTCTTTTAATATCAATTATCTAAAACAGGGAGTACAACGAACATCAACAAACTCGCTTGATCCTCTTACCCAAACATTCTTAGTAAAAATGAAGACTTTATACACAAAAGTCATCATCAATGACGTCCACCTACGTGTTTACTAATTTCATCCTACGTGGCAAACTACAAAAACCTATGAGTATGGGTGATTAGCTCTGAGTGAACATCTAAGTATACAATCCATACTATTCTAAACAAGTGAAAGAAATTGATTGGTTACTTAACATCAGGTGGGGCAACTAAGCCCTCCCCTAAAAATGACCACTATGGATGTCACTAAATACATAATGTCCTATTGGTTTACACAACCATAGCACCCCTAAATATGCAGTCCTCTATAATTGGTTGGCACTCTAGCCTCATTCAGTACTTTTCCACCTACGTCTAGCAGCATGCAGGTTGGCCATCCAGGTGCTGATGAGCTTGCCTTAACTATTGCTTCCCACCAATTAGCATATCATTCCATCATCACCTCAGTGGTCTACTGTCAATTAGTGCTTTGAAGCTCGGCTTTGAGAGTGTTCTTAGCTCTGAGAAATTCAGGGAGTGAAAGCACGGTCTGCCCTCGTGCGTAGGTGTGACCATCTTGTTTGTCCAACTTCATCCTTTCATGTGACTAGAGAGCATGGGATCTAACGTTTTGGTGCATTTAATACTATTTTTTAATAGACCTCTGACATCTTCCTTGTTATGCTCATGCCTTCTGAACATGAGTTCTGTTCTTTTACCCGATTTGTATCCAATGTCACTTTACTCCAGTTTGATAAGACCTTAGCTTCTTTGGCTCACCCAGCTTTGTCTGCTGAGATTCACTTTGTAATTCAATTTGCATTTTAACTGCGACACACTAGAAATTAGGCCTTCTTGCTACTGTCCAGCACTGCTATAATGCTTAGTGGAAACATCCATCCTTCACTTGTCCATAGGTATATATTGGCGCTTGCCGCAATCTATTCGCTATGAAGCTAGCCTCAAGATTACTTCATCTGTTTGCGTTTCTTTTGCATCTGTACACGTATAAACTAGCTTGATATCTTCATCTGTTTCTATGGCATAAGCTTCTTCACCTTGATCCCAAGATGTCACTTATCCTTGGTACTTTCTTGATGCCTTACATAATATCTGCATTGTCTTGTCTCTGTATCTCTTCTATGTACGTCAGTTCAGCGCTGCATGATGTCACCCTTCGTCTTGTCCATTTATTTGCTCTGCTTCTTCAGGGATTTCCTTCAAATGGCCTTTATACTTTCTCATATTTAGGTATGGTTTCCTCAACGGGTACCTTGCCTCTCAGATTCTCTTAGGTATTGGTACTTTCACTGGTACCACACAGAGTCCATACTCTGCCCTTTGTTGGTTCAACTGATCTGTATATGTCACATACTCTGGTTTCCAACATACAGGCAATATGGGTGAGGTGGTTGGGGTGGGGATACTTGGCTCCTTTTCTACACTTGTACGTCTTTCCCTGAAACCCCTGTACCCATCCAATACAAGTTCCCCTAACCCTCTATCCAGTTTTCCTTAACACCCCTTCCCTATCCACAACTTTTCCCTAACCCTCTCCCCCCCCCCTTTGGCTCCCTCGAGGTTACCCGTTATCAACAATCAGGAACCTGTGCCAACCAAGGTGGGAGGGTCAACTACTATTTGGCTTCCGTGGTCAGGAAGGAGCTGTGAGATACTTGATGGGCGTGACAGTAGCTGAGCGAAGGGCTCAGGAAGGAAGGTACTTTGGAAGAGAGAAAGGGCCCAAAAAGCCTTGTGGACGATGCAGATGGTCTTGAACTTGATCCTTGCAGCCACTGGAAGCCAGTGTAGATATTTCAGAGCTGGAGAGATACAGCCCCTGGGCCTGAGGCCAAAGATAAGTCTTGCAGTCTTGTTCTGGATCAGTTGAAAAGGGTGGAGAGTAGAGGAAGGCAGATTGAGAAAGAGGCTGTTACAGTAGTCCAGTCTAGAGAGAACCAGGGCTCTGGAGACAGTGAGCTTCTGGGGGAAAGAGAGAAAAGGAAGAATACCTCTGAGGAGGTGCAGCTGGTAGTGGGTCAGTGATGTGAGGAGAGAATGAGAGAGTGGAGTCTAAGATGACACCAAGGATTTTTGCCTCACATGAAGGCGAAGGAACAGGGCCCAAGGAGGGCGGCCAGAGTGAGAGAAGGAAAGCAGGAGCAGGAGTCCCGATGAAGAGGATCTCCATCTTACAGGCATTAAGGCAGAGATCATTGGAGGCGCATCGATCCTGAATCGCAGATAGGCAGTCAGGAATGAGCAAGAGACGAGAGGAGGCTGAGGGGAGCCTGAAAGAAAGCGGAGTGTCATCCGCATAACACTGAAAGTTAGAGAAGAAGGTACAGATCAGGTGGGGCAAAGGGGCTAAGTAGACATTGAAGAGCCATGGTGAGAGGGTAGAGCCCTGGGGAACACCACATGTGGAGAGAGAGGTGGTGGAGATAAAAGACCCAAGTTGAACCTGGGATGGTCAGCCCCGTAGGAAGGAGGTCAACCACTCCAGGGCCTGATCTGTGATGCCCAGGTTCTCACAGAGTCGATTGATCAGGATGGTGTGATTGACCTGTCAAAAGCAGAGGAAAGGTTAAGGAGGATGAGGACAGAAGGAAGGCTGTAGTCCGGATTAGAGAGCAGATCTTCACGGGTGTTCAAGAGAGCAGTTTCCATGCCTCTGGCTGCTCTGAAGCCAGACTGGTGGTCGTGGAGGGCCATGTAGCCCGGGGTATAGCCTCATCTAGGATTTTGTAGAGACTCAATATAAGACCCATTGACCCATCATGTGTTAAGAGGAACTTTTCAAAAGGGGTAGGCTGGCGAGTTGTCGCTGCCTTGACCTCTGGCTCTTGGAGCCAGTGCTGCATCTAGAAGTACTGCAACCTCTCATTTTCACTCACCCCAAAGCATTGCTTACATTTAGTAAAGGGTCTGATGGTTGGGCCCTGAAAAATGTCCCGCAGTTTGTAGCATTCTCCTTCTCGCCATTATGCAAACAACCCCGGTTCCGTTCCCAGTGAAAAATGTCAGTTATTAAAGATAGGGGTGAATGTGGATGGGAAGGTTGGGATCCTGCATTTCCCGGCCAATTTGTCCCATGTGTCTGCCACTAGTCTTCTAATATCACTCGGGTAAATGTGCCTTGACCTATGCTTCGCAGTAACCACAGTACCTCCCTCAGATCATGCCTCACCACCTCCTGGTCCATTGGCAACCACTGTTTCCCCTTGCACCCCGAAAACCATTCCTGTATGATCCGCAATTGAGATGCTTTGTTAACCAGCTGGAAATTTGGGAGCGCCTTCCCTCCTTCCCTCCTTCCCTCCTTGGGGACATCAGTAGAGAATGGTTAATCCTGGGTCTCTTACCTTCCCATATAAAATTGCCTGTTTCTTTCCCCAATTCACTAAAGAAGCTATTCGGGACCGCCACGGGGGGAGCCTGAAAGAGGTAGAACAGCTGAGGGAGCGTCACTATCTGCAGTACTGGCATTATGCCCCCACATGAAATCTAAGAGTCTTCCACTTCTGAAAATCTGCTTTAATGGATGATAGCATGGGTGGGTAATTAGCTGCATACCAGTCAGTGAATAGTGGAGTTATTCGGATTCCCAAATACTTGATTGATCCTCCCAGTACTCCATATGAAAGGCGAGGAAGCCTCCATCTTCGCCACCTCCCTTCCTCTCACCGTAAGGTTTAGTAGTTCCGACTTTGTTATGTTCCTTCTAAAGCCTGAGACCGTCCTGAAATTCGATACAATCCCCCTACATGCCCTCAAGGACTCCCTCGGCTTCGGGAGGCAGAGATGCATGTCATCCACAAAGGCAGCTATTTTAGGCTGGGTTCTGCCAAAAGGTATTCCGTTCACCTCGTCAGACTCCCTCAGGGACTGCAGCTACGGGTCCAGGTATATTGTATACAGCAGGGGAGAAAGAGGAGACCCCCTGCTTTGTTCCTCTACTCAGCTGACTGCTACGGGGCAGTGACCCATTAATCAGTAGGCGCGCCACTGGTGTGATGTAATTGGCCTTAACCATTTGTAGGAGAACCTCTCCCAGCCCCATCTTTTCCAACACCTTAAACAAAAAGAACCACTCGACTCAGTTGAAGGCCTTCTCAATGTCGAGGGATAGAAGGACCGCAGAGGCTGAGGTCTTGTGGGCCTTCTCTACCAGGTGCGCAACACGGCCGTGTACAGACCCCGACTGATCCGGGTGGATCAGAATCGGGAGGAGTCCCGATTAGCCAGGATTTTGGTGTATATTTTAGCATCCACATTTTTAGTGCTATTGGCCTGTACGATGTACACCTTGTGTGATCTTTGTCAGGTTTAGGGATGAGGGTGATTTGTGCCTCCTTCATGGATGCCAGGATTCTGCCAGACTCACAGAAGTGATTGAATGAGCTGGTAAGGTGCAGGATCAAGATTCTCACAAATGTCTTATAATAAGTTGCCATAAAGCCGTCCGGCCCAGGCGCATTATTGGGGGGAAGAGCCGCTATGATCCTCCGATCCTCCTCTGCAATGATCTCCTGTACTATTACCTCCCTGACATCAGATCTCAATGAGGGCAGCTGAACTCTATATATGAAGTCCTCCTGCAACTGAGTCAACGGATTTTGGGATGAGTACAAGTCCTCATAGTAGCTGGCGAAACACTCCTGAATCTCCACAGTGAGGGAGTGACATAGTCCTTGGTCGTCTAATATAGCAGTGATGGTATTGTTGCCCGCTAAGAGTGTGTCCACCTTATTGGATTTTGCGTAATAACGCTGGCAAACAAACAGTAACGGCCTCTCCGCCCTCTTAGTTCTAAGGACATTAACCTGGCCCACCACCTGTTGGTACTCCCTCATTGGAGCGGGCATCAATTGCTTGTTTCCTGTTCTCTTCCACCTCAGCCTCGAGCTGGATCTCGAGTAACCTCATTTGCCTGTCCCTCTGTGCTTTCAAGGCAATAAGATAACCCCTAATTGTGGCTTTAAATGTGTCCCATCGGATGCTCTCTGTCGTATCTGAGGCTTTGTTTATATCAAAAAAGTCAGTGATGTTGTCCTCCAGCTCCCCTCTTATGACTGGGTCCCGCAAGAGCCCCTCTGGCACCTTCCAACCCCAGATCCCTGTCTTACGTCCAGGCAGACGCAGGTCCATTGTGACCACAGCGTGGTCGGCTTCTCAGTGAGGGCCTACCTTGATGTCAGAGACTGTACCCAGCAGGTGGGCCGAACCCTGACACAAAATCAATGCAGGATTGTGTTCCGTGCACATTAGAAAAGGATATGTAGCCTTCCCTACCCCCTGCCGCCCCCTCCAGACGTCCCTTAGTCCCAGGGCCTCAAACCTATCCCGTAGTGAAGCAGAGTCCACTACCCGTACGCATTCCCCCCAAACTCCTGTGTAGTTCCCGGGACCATGTCACGTTAAAATCGCCCATTAGAATCATTAGAATCATGTGGCCTTTCACAAACTCCTATAGTGTGTTCAAAAGATCCCTCAGAAAAGCCTCCTACCCGGAGTATGGGTGTAGATTGAGGCTAGTGGGTATGTGACCCCCACATATTCCCCCACTACAATTACAAATCTGCTTCCTCTGTCCACCTTGGAGGCTTTTATCCTGAGGTCCAGCCCGTCCTCCATCGCCAATGCCCCCCACATTTCTTAGTCAGGCTGGAGGCGTGAAAGATTTAAGAGAAGCCCTTCAGTATAATTCTTGCCTGTTCTTTTCTCAGGAGATGAGTCACCTGGATTGCAAGTACATCTGGGCTGGATTTCCTACTGAATTGCTCCAATTGTTTCCCACATTATGTGTCGACCACTTGAATGCTTATTGTCCTGGTGTGCCCCTCCCCATCTCTCCCTATAGTGCCTCTCCTTTGGTTCCTCCCCAAGCTTGGGCACCCTGCTCCACCATCCCCCCCTTTCTGGCCTCTTGGGTTTGCCCCTTCCTGACCCCCCCCATTGCCCTGGTCCCCAACCTCCAGCGCTCTCTCCCCCTCCCCTATGTCCATTCCCCCACAACTCTGGGATGTCTTCCCCCCTCCCCTCGAGCCCCCTCCACATCCTCACCACCTTGGTCTTCCCCTCGTGTGCTTCCGCCCTAACTGAAACCAAGATGGAATGCCCTTCAGCGCCCCCACAGCTCACAGGCGGCTTTGCAGGGCAGCAGAAAATGACTTTTTACGTGCCGTCAAATTTTGCTTAGGCCGCCATCAGATTTTGCTATCGCTAGCTAAATGAGGCAACATAGTGTTAAAAATGCAGAGGCACAGCTCCAGTTGCCCGGCAAGGACAGCACCAAGCTACCATAGGGTAATATTGGCAAAATTCCTCACAAGTGGCTTTGCAGGGCAGCAGAAAATTACTTTATACGTGCCGACAGATTTTGCTTAGGCCGCCGTCAGATTTTACTAATGCTGCCGTCAGATTTTCATATCGCTACCTAAATGAGGCAACATAGTGTTAAAAATGCTGAGGCACAGCTCCAGTTGCCCGGTAAGGACAACGCCAAGCTACCATACGGTTAAATTGGCAAAATTCCTCACAGGCGGCTTTGATGGTAGCAGAAAATGACTTTTGACGTGCCGTGAGATTTTGCTTAGCCTGCCGTCAGATTTTGCTTAGGCTGCAGTCAGATTTTGCTATCACTACCTAAATGAGGCAACATTGCTGAGGCACAGCTCCAGTTGCCTTGTAAGGACGGCACCAAGCTACCATAGGGTTAAATTGTCAAAATTCCTCACAGGTAGCTTTGCATGGCAGCAGAAAATGACTTTTTCCGTGCCTTCAGATTTTGCTTACCCTCCCGTCAGATTTTGCTATCACTACCTAAATGAGGCAACATAGGGTTAAAAATGCTGAGGCACAGCTCTGGTTGCCCGGTAAGGACGGCACCAAGCTACTATAGGGTTACATTGGCAAAATTCCTCACAGGCAGCTTTGCATGGCAGCAGAAAATGACTTTACGTGCCGTCAGATTTTGCTTACCGTGCTGTCAGATTTTGCTATCACTACCTAAATGAAGCAACATAGGGTTAATAATGCTGAGGCAAGGCTGAGGCCACCAGGGGGCGCACGGATGAGTTCAACCTCCACATGAGCTCTGTTTACCCTGGTCCCAGAAGTGGCATGAGCCCCCACCTATAGACCCCCTCCCTACAATAAACCAGAGAATCCTGTGTGGGAACAGATTCCCCCCCAACGACCGAAAACTGAATTAAAATCAGACCAGGGAAATGCTAGAAACTCGACGAGGAAGTTGCGGTCTGCAGCTGCGAATTGGTGCGCACGCCGAGTCAGAGAGGAAGGAAGAGATGGCGTCCCGGAGAAACCGAGACCACCCTCCGTAGTGAGATGGAGGGAACAGTGCGGTTGCCGCGGACAGGGTCCCCTCCAGGAGAAGAGCACCCCTGCAAGCTGAAAAAGTACCATGGAACACGCGACGCCCCGACAGCTCCGTATGTGCTCTGGCATACCTGACCCCTGTGCATCGTCACTGCGTGCTATCACCCGGCACAGAATACCCCTACTGTATTGGGCCACTCTTCAACAAGACCAGCCTACACTGCCTTCTGGAGCCGAGGTAAGCTCACCCCCGCTCCCGAATCTCTACACACAGACCCCCACCCTCGGACCGGTAGAGCGGGTGAGGGAGCGCGACACAGAGTGGGAACCCAGCCCCATTCAGAACTCTCGATTAATTGCGGCGGACATCGCCCAACATTGTGTTCAGAAAGGACACAGACACGGAGGCACTTACATTACAGTGGAATCCTTCCCCCTCCTATTGGAGAATCCCTGGGCCCGCTGCTGTGCTATACCCAGTTAACCCCCTGGTGGACACTTGAACGGCCTGCATTGGGGTGTTGGGAATTCCATCCTCCAAACCATAACACTCACGAACCTGTGGACCATGGAGCTCGGGAATGAACACTGCCCTTCTACAGCGCGAAAACATACAGGCGCTTCCAGCATTATAAACAACCCTCCACACCCGACCCATTCAGCTCCGCTCTCCACATCTTCGAGAATCTTCAATCTTAAGAAGCCCCCAGGTACATCTGACAAACGGTGCCCCCATTAAACACCAGTTGGGACTGGGTAACATGGCAACCGAGCCTGCATACACCAGGCCCACATCAAGGTGAGTCGGCCCGCGTACCCCTATTACTAGACTGCGGAGGATCAACAGTAACATCAAGGAGCGGGGGCTTCTGAAAGGAATGGGTCCTGGAATCATTCAGAAGTCTTCGGATTTGCGGAACTCCACACATAAAGAGTTGTGAGACCACCGCCTTATCTCAAAACATGTGCCTACTGAGACCCACTCTCAATACGAATACCACACAGACACACTCCAAAAGCAGCTAAATATTCTTATTATCCATGTGACTCGGTGACGGTCTCGGGCTCAAAGGAAGAGAGGGCGGCATCTGGGCCTGAATTTGGTCCCCCACCTTAAAGAAACAAACCTCGGCACTCCGAACAGCTGGTATCGGCTCCCAACAGGCCACTTGAATGGTGCACAACGCACCTACGTGATCCATAGACCCTCCTCACCAAACATAAGGACTTCCTAAGCCCTACAACGGAGCTGAAGGTGCCAAGGGGTAGAGCCCTCTCAGAGAAACAGAGAGGCGTGTGCCTCCATTGGGCCCACAAACGAAACAACTAGGAATGGAAGAAGAGGGCCAGCGGGCGCGGAAAGTGACCACGCATGCCCCAAATATGGATCCCCATCACAAGAGACCTGCCCAGACAACCAAATACCACCGAAATCTGGCAGAAAGGAACACTCTAGCCACAGAGCTGTGGTGTGCAGAACACAGAAGTGCATGGGCACACGACAGAAACTTGCTAAATAGCAATACTCTCCACCTCACCTAGCATTGGTCCCAAAATCGACATCTAGCATGGTGACATCGGGAACAGATGCTGCCGCAACAAAAAGTGACATAGCAGTCCTTCCTTCTGAGATGAGTATGAGAGCAGACATTGGAGGTAAAATTCACAGGATCAAGAACCGGCTAGACAAACTTGAAGAAAAACTTGAGGGAGTGGAGACTAACCAAACCTCACTAGACACACTGGAATCCCAAATAGACCAGAGGCTTACGGACATCGAGACAAGAGAAGAATATTGTCTGAAAATCGTTGAATAAGAAAATCGAGAAAAACGTAACAATCTGAGAATCTTCGGAATACCAGCAAGGGAAGGGGAAACAGAACAAGACTTGAAAAAATCTCTCCATGTGATTCTCAAAGTATTATTCGAAGACGATACGGTAGAAGAACCCAAAATAGACCACATATACAGAGCTGGTGGACCTCCAAGAGGCTCAAAGACAGTACTCGTGAAATGCCACAACTACTTGGACAGAGCGAGAATACTAGATAAAGCCAGAAACACCCCCAAAATAGTTCTAGACAGGGCCAATGTGATGATCTCCCAGGACCTGTCTTCACTCACCCTAGCAATGCGAAGGAAATGCATACCATTGACCAAATGGCTCAAAGAAAAAGGAATTCGATATCGCTGGGGATACCCCTTTTCCCTCACATTTGAACATGAAGGAAGCACCATTAGACTCCAAACAGAAAAGGACATACGAAATTGCATAGCGGACCTAGTTGGCAACCTCCCCAATGAACAGAACCTGGATGAAAGGCCCCCTGACGACAGACAATGTAAATTACAAGGTCCCAGGAGTAGGAAAATCCCGGGATCAAGGAAATACAGGAGAATGAACACATCGCCGGGTATGGAACAGTAAAAGTGGTAGACACCGAACAGAAGGGGCTTTGGGAAACGCCTCCTCTGGGAACGCTGAAGCTCAGAACACCATGAATAAATAGCTCAGCAGATGCCAGTACTGATTCACAGAAGTCTACTGGGTCAACCATCAACATGGTGAGTCAAACCGTTTGAACCTAGCTGCGACACTAATATTTGAATGTTTACCAGGAAGGTGGGCTTCACACGAATAAGTGGCAGAAAACAGAAAGACTTCCAGAAATGAACACGTGGGGGTGAGGGGGTTCAGGGGGGCTCACAGTTATTTGAGAAGTTTAAAAGTTGGACGGTGGGTTGCACGTTCCGCGCTGGTAGTCCGAGGCTGGCTGGGTGAGATGTTCCAGCTAGATCAGATTTCAAAGGGGAGGGAGGGAGGGGAGGAGAACATGGGGAAAGGAAGTGAGCAGAACCAGAGAAGCCTACAGATGGGAGCAAAAATACAGCACAAACAAAGGTCCATAGGTACGTAGGATCTCTGCACAGAGATGAAAACAAACTAGAGTACAATGACGGCACTACCCTCAGTTAACACATACACCAGGATAGACTACATATACTTAACGAAGGACATTCATGAAGTCACCGATACAGCTGACATAATCCCGATTTCTTGGTCCGACCATGACTTGGTAACAGTCGGCATCAGTCTGGACACCCTACCTCCCAAAAATACAAAATGGCGTTGTAATGAATCGTTTTGGAAAGACCTGATTTTCCGTGCTGAAATGACCCACGAAATTGAAGAACATTTTAAAATAAAGGACACGAGCAACATCTCAAAGAGAATAATATGGGAGGCGGGCAAGGCGACATGGAGAGGAATCTTAATTAGAGAGGGGGTGGCTAAAAAGAGGGAACGGACCATAATAGAGAAAAGGTTGAGGAATGAAATCACACAGTTAGATTCAATAGCGTGGAATAATGACACGGATAGGGCTGCTGAAGTCGCAGAGGTAATGCAGAAAAGGAAGAATTAAAATGCTTAGAGGAAGGCCTACTGATCCGCAAACTCCAATTCCTCAAACAAACATTATGAAAAGGGAGAAAGGCTGATGCCTTACTGGCGGCCAGACTAAGGGGTCGGCGGGCAGAAAGGTGGATGTCACACTTTGCCTGAAATCTCACCTATTTGTCTTTCGATGTCTTGGACTGGGTCTTTTCCTTCTTCCGGACAGCTCGGGACTTATAGAGACACGGTCGTGTATCCTCCGTCGCCAGTGTGCAGGCGAGTCAGACCGAGGTGAGTATGCGTTCAATTCCAGGAGGAGCACGAATACTATGCAGAGTCCCGGAAGGAAGGAAGCCAGGAAGGAACCGGGATAAGAACAAGGTAAGGAGCAAGCGCTACGGGCGGAAGGCCCTAGGAAGGAGAGTGCTGAAAGATGGCTTAGGGTAAAGGAGGGCTTTTAGAACCTGGAAGTAAAGGTACGAGCACAGGGAAAGTACGACCATACTTGCCGAAGTTCAGAAGTTAGCGTTTGAGACGTGAAGCGCCGCTGGGGCGTGTCTCTTTTCAAGGAAATGGCGAACTCCTGAAAACACTAGAGCGGTAATCTCGCACTAACGTCAGCCATGTTGGGTGTACCTTGGAAGGAATGTAGCAATGTCTTATGGACCACGTAGTCCAGAAGGGGCTGAAACGTTGAATCATGACAGCATGCCCCCTCATAAACTGCGATCCTCCCGGTTTGCCTGGATGGGTCAAGTGTAACCGTTGTAGCAAGCGAGGGGCATTCATATTGGACACAGGTTCCCATGTTCGCCCACTAGGTGGGTATCCTTTCCATTCCACCAAATACTGTAGGCGACCCCTTCTGTAGCTGGAGTCACAAATCCTGGAAACTTCGAATTCGACCTGGTCATTGTTGATCACTGGAGTAGGTCGAGGTGAGGTCCTAGTGTCTTGTGAATAAGGTTTCAGTAGGGACGTGTGAAAAATTGGGTGAATCCTTTTCCAGGATTGGGGCAATTGAAGCCTGAAGGCTACAGGGTTGATTATTTCTTTTATCAAGAAGGGCCCATAGAAACGTGGAGCCAAGGTAACAGTCTGGAGGAAAGCCAGACCTTATCAATGATGGCGTACTTAGGACCTGGTCTTCTCCTGGAATCAGCATATCGTTTAACATCCTTCCTGGCTTTTTCCAAATGACTTTTCACATCTTTGTGTACTGTGACCAAATGCTCTATCCAGGAATCAACAGATGCAACTAGGGTGGAGTGAGGTAGAACAGTAGGTAAGACTGATGGATGAAATCCTTGGGAGCAAAATAATGGGCTGGTCTTAATGGCAGCATGGTCGGAGTTGTTGTAAGCAAATTCTGCCACAGGAATCAAGACAGACCAATCATCCTGCACCTTGGAGACAAAACATTATAGATATTGTTCGAGTGTTTGGTTGACTCGTTCTGTAATCCCATTGGTCTGAGAATGATATCCTGAAGACAAGGCACGTTGGATGCCTAACATTCTGCACAGGTATTTCCAGAACTGGGAGATGTACTGAGGGCCCCAGTCAGAAATGATTTTGGAAGGAAGGCCATGAAGTCTAAAGATGTGGTTTACGAAAATTCCTCAACTAACAATGAGAGATCTGAGGAGTAATTTAACGACAACTGGACCTAACTCCACTAAAGCCTTCCAGACAATAAAAGACAAAAAAGGGGCCAGTCGTCACTCTCCTTTATAATCAATCTCCTTTCTTCCCAACCTCAGTCCATGGACCAAATAGGTACCGAGTCGTAGGTTATGAAAATATCAATGAAAAATGTATTCAAAAAAAGAATCACACAATGTCAATATCATAAAACATACATCACATTAAAAAAAGTGTAAAACCTAGTGCACTTTTCTAAAACATACAATACAAAACAATCACAAATGCTCAAAATTAGTCTAAATAAACTCATAAAAAACACCTGCCATGATATAACCAATACACCTAGATCATTTTAGCAACCTGCCTATACAAATCTACCAAGTACAATCTGTAATAAACATTACAATAAACAGAGTGGGCCTCATTACAACTCAGGCGGTAAGGGGTTTACGGCGCCGTAAACAGCGCCGACCCTTACCGCCTGAGTACGAGGTCCCTTAGCGCCACAGAGATCTTAATGGCTGCTTTTTGCAGCCGTTAAGATCCATGGCGCTAAGGGACCATGGAGTTAATTACGCCACCGTAATTTACGGTGGCGTAATTAACGCCTTCCCCACTCCCATTATGCCCTATGGGGCAAAAATGGGAATGGGGAAGGGTAAATGGGGATTGGGGACTTACCGCCCCGCCAAGGTCGGAATGGGGCGGTAAGTCCGCCAACCACCATGGCGTAAACGTAGTTTACGCCATGGTGGTAAAGTCACGGCCCAGGCGGTAATTTACCGCCTGGGTCGTAATGAGGCCCAGTGTATAGTAATACAACGATTGGTACCACCTCCGAATGCTAACCATTCATTATCTTTGGAGGTTGCCTATTAATGGTTTATCAGCTAATCGTCTACCCTTCTAATTGCTACTGGTGTGACTCTAACAACTGAATTTCTTAATGAACAGCACCTCTCAAGTTCAGGGTACTTTTATGCCCGACATGTTTCGTTCATACACATTAATACCATTAATTTGTGAACTTCTTCAGGGGATCAAAAGATGGCCACTATACACATACAAAAGAAAACGCAACAGGAAGCGTTATAAAACTGCCGTGGAGGTGAGGTCAATCTCAACGTCGAGTCCACTTTCAATTTATGAAGACCGGATGTATGCAAAACCAGCAAAAAAAGAGGCCAACATATGGTCTTTACAATTTAGTTCAGGTAAAGGGGGGAGCGTCTCATCTGTAGACGATTATCACATTCGCGTAGGAGGGAGCTGCTCCCACTGGCTCAGGATGCATGCGCCAAATCAGCATACGGTCAGTTGTCAACAAACCTGTAGTTGGTCTCAGTAGTTGGCTTTCACTATCCAGAGCTGGAGTCGCATCTACTGCCGAGCTGCTCTGGTGTTCCGCATCCCTCCTGCTTCCGGCTCCCGACGAAAATTCCTGCCATTTCTTGTGCTGAAGGTAACTTTTCCAAGGGAGTGAAATGGGCCATATCGGAAAACAGGTCAATGGTCACCATTATGGTCGTAAAGCCCTTGGAAGGAGGTAGCTCTACAATGAAATCAGTTGCAATAGTCGCCCAGGGTCGGTCAGGTAAGACAGGCTGGTATACGAGTCCTGCTGGTTTCTTATTGTCATGCTTATTCTGACTGCAGACTGCGCAAGCTTGGATGTAGTTCTTTATATCGTTGGCCATTCTGGGCCACCAAACGTTCCTCTGAATGAGTCTGAGAGTTGCTGATATGCCTCGATGCCCTGAATGGAAGGTATCATGACAGAGTTTTATTATCTTCAAGCCCAGTTCTTGTGTAGGTATCACTAGATTCTTATCTTTAAATAGATATCTGACTTTAGCCGAGAGTCCCCATCTGTTTGTCTTAAGGTATTCCTTCCAGAGATCTGATGAAGGTGTTTCTAAGCAAATATTATCCAATAAGGAATTTGCCTGGGCAATAAAGACGGAATCGGGAAACTTCTTTGGAAGGGAACAGGTTTCCTCTGGTTCATAGTCAGGCCGTCTGGACAGGGCATCAGCAATAATGTTTGCCACTCCTGGAACATGGTTTATCTGGAACTGATATTGAGCAAAGAAAAAGGCCCAGCGAGTCTGACGACTGTTTCTGCACCCTAAAGACTGAAGAATTTGTAAATTCCGGTGATCAGTCCAGACTTGAATCGTAAATTTGGCACCCAAGAGCAGATGCCGCCATTCAGTAAAGGCCTGTCGGATAGCAAGCAATTCCTTCTCCCGAACAGAGTAATGTGTTTCACTGGAATTTATAGTTCAAGATAGATAGGCGATGGGATGTTCTTTTTTGTCTTCCAATTCTTGTTTCAGAACAGCTCCTATTGCGTAATCTGAGGCATCTGTTTCCACCAGGAAGGGTTTGTCAATGTCAGGTTGTGCCAGGATGGGTCCTTGAGTAAGGCCGATTCTTGGTTTTTTGTCCAGTTGAAAGGAACGTCTTTCTTTAGTAAGGCATCTATGTGCTGTACATTAGCAGAAAATGTAGGAATTAATTTCCGATAAAAATTTGCAAGACCCAGGAAGGACTGTATTTGTTTTACTGATGTGGGCCTGGGCCACGAGAGGATTGAGTCGACCTTGGCAGGATCCATTTCAATTCCTTGAGGACCTAGGATAAATCCCAGGTAACGAACATGAAAGATACATTTCTCTGATTTGGCGAGTAGATTATTCTCTCGTAAACGTTGTAGGACCATTGACACATGTTCTTGGTGTATGGCTAGATTATTGGAGTAGATTAGGATGTCGTCCAGATAAATGATGACAAAGAGGAACAGCATGTCTGAGAATACTCTATCCATGAACCGTTGAAACACAGCTGGGGCATTAGATAACCCGAAAAGCATTACTAAATACTCGAAATGCCCAAAGGGTGTCCTGAATGCAGTTTTCCACTCATCACCTTCTCTTATATGGATCAAACGGTAGGCGCCCCGAAGGTTAAGTTTGGTAAAAATCACAGCTCCACGGACCTCTTCTAGGATGTCTGAGATGAGTGGTAACGGATAACGGTCCTTTTCGTGTGCATTGGTTGAGCCCCCTGTAGTCCAGGCAGGGTCGAAGTTCCTTAGTATCTTTCTTTGGCACAAAGAATAGGTATGCTCCTGCAGGGGATTTCGATGGACAAATGGTGCCATTGGATAGATTAGTGTCCAAGTATTCACGTAGGGCTCTCTTCTCAGGTTCCAAAAGTATGAACATCCTTCCGAATGGTATGACTGCAGAGTCGTCTGTTTCAATGGCACAATCTTCTGGTCTGTGGGGAGGTAACGCTTGAACAATATCTGATGAGAATACATCCGAGAATTGTTGGTAAGGCTCAGGTATCTGGGTGACAGTAGAGATACTAATAGGCAAGTTCTTAATCTCCTGTGATTCCAGGGAATAGGGTTGTGTCCCTTGAAACAGACAATGTGAAAGACAATATGATCTTAAGAACAAGGAACCCGCGGTCCAGTTAATATACGGATTGTGTCTTTGAAGCCAAGGCATGCCTAGCACCATCGGATAATGAGTAGCCTTTATTATGTCGAAGTGTAGCATCTCTTGGTGGTTGTTTATAGTCAATAACAGTTCTGTGGTTTGTTGGTTTATGGGTCCTGAAGATAACAGACTTCCATCGATACCTTCGACCGCCTGGATGATGTCTTTGGTCTTCCGGGGAATATGATGTTTCAAGGCCCAATCATGGTCAAGGAATATGCCCATTGCTCCACAGTCTACAAGGGCCAGGACGGGATACGTTTCATCTTTGGTGATTGACAGAAACACTTGAAGAATCACCAGGCTGTTTGTGGGTTGACTGGTTTTGCTTGGAGAAGACTTGGAGCACGAATCTTTCCCCCGAAGCTGGGCTCCATTCAAGATCGGAAGCTGGTGTTTCCCGAACGCCTGGGAGGAGCTATTGGGCAATTTCTCACTAGGTGTTTGTCTGATGCACAATACATACATATTCCTCTATGAATCCTACAAACTCTTTCTTGTGGAGAAATGGGGCCCCGTAACGAGCCAAGTTGCATTGGCTCCCGATCTGTCTGGGGACTAGAAGCCGTCTCCTTACGACTGGTATAATCTAAGGGGGCCTTTGTTGGCAAGGAACGTGTCTTTTCCTTTTCAGACTTTCTTTCCTGGATGCGGAAATCAATTTGCAATGACAGATCCAGTAAGTCCTGAAACGAGCTTGGACGGACAACCCGGGCGAGTTCATCCTTGATTTTGTCATTCAATCCACGGCAAAACATTGTGAAACAGGCTTCCGGAGCCCAGTCAGCCTCCTTGGCCAATTGTTTGAAACGGGTGAAGTATGACAACATATCCTGAGAACCTTGTTGAAACTCCAGTAGCTTCTCTTGAGCACTGTAAACTTGTTCAGGTCGATCAGACATAGTTTTAAAGGCATCTACAAATCCTTCATAGTTGTCCAGGAGTGGGTCCCCTGCATTAACTAGGGGTATTGCCCAGGCCAAGGCATTTCCTGAAAGATGGGAAATTATAAACCCTACCTTGGCTCTGGGTGTTGAAAAGTAGTAAGGTTTGAAGGTAAAATTCACTAAACATGAGTCGAGGAAGGAACACAATGCCTTGGTGGTTCCATCATATTTGTCTACAATACCCCCTATTATGGCACTTTCTTGGAAGGCCGAATCCCTGGAGAGCACGAGTTGTTTCAACGCTGCATTTTCAGCCTTTAAGTTCTGAACTTCAGTAGTCAGTTCTTGCATACCTCTCATGAGGTCTTGAACGGCTGCTTCCATTGAATCAATATTCAATCCTTGGCATCTCAAACTGTCACACTTTGCCTGAAATCTCACCTGTTTGCCTTTCGATGTCTTGGACTGGGTCTTTTCCTTCTTCCGGACACCTCGGGACTTATAGAGACACGGTCAAGGAACTGGTGAACTCCTGAAAACGCTAGAGCGGTAATCTCGCACTAACGTCGGCCATGTTGGGTGTACCTTGGAAGGAATGTAGCAATGTCTTATGGACCACATAGTCCAGAAGGGGCTGAAACGTTGAATCATGATAGTGGGTCAAGGCTATTGAAGTGGAGAACGGTACGCAAATATCAGACCCAGGAGGGATCTTTGAGGCATTTGCGAAATTCTATGTACGCCTCTACACGTCAGAAATAGAACAAGCCCAGGAGCAGATCGGCCAATACCTAGAGGGAATAAACATGCTGAGACTCCCCCATGACACAGCGGAAGGGATAGATTTACCAATCACAGCAGAGGACGTTGAAAGCGCAATTAAGCGACTTCCACAGGGGAAAGCACCTGGAAACGATGGCTACACCGCAGGGTTTTATAAGACCTTCATAACCCCACTCCTTCCCTTCATGGTAGAGCTATTCAATGACATCTTGCGAACAGGGCTTGCCCCTGAATCCTTCTCCCAGGTTTTGATCTCCGTAATTCCAAAAGAAGAAAAGGAGCCCAAACATTGCGCCTCCTACCGTCCTATCTCCCTTCTTAACATAGATGCGAAAATATACACATATACACGAGAGTTCTAGCTAGCAGCCAGGCTTGAAACTCACATGCCCCCAATAATCCACCCAGATCAAGTAGGATTCATACTAGGACGACGGGGGACGAACACAATGAGGAAAACTACACCTCATCCAAGAGGCACAGAGAATGGCGGCTAACCCAACGCTCTTCTCCAGAGATGCTGAGAAAGCATTTGACAGAGTAGACTGGAGCTTCCTAGAAGCAGTCCTGACTAAGATTGGATTAGGTACAAACCTACGTAGAGGAATTAAGGCAGTATACACAGCCCGAAGGCCTCAGTAATGGTAAATTACGAATACTCCAGGTAGTTTGACTTAAGTAGAGGTATGAGACAGGGCTGCCCACTATCCGCTATCCTATTTTCCCTATCTGTAGAACCTCTTGCACAAGTTCTCAGGGCGGATCCCAGAGTAGAAGGCTTCCGGACAGCCGGGAGAGAATATAAAATAGCCCTCTACGCAGATGATATACTGCTCCACATTCAAAATCCCTTCACAACAATACCAAGCGCCATACTACTAATCGAAGAATATGGTGCCCTCTTAGGCTTCAAAATCAACAAATCAAAATCTGTGGTATAACCACTGAAGGCACTCACCCCAGCGGATAATTCCAACCTCTCTCCACTCGGATTGGTAATGGAAGGCAACGTCCTCCGACACCTTAAATTAGAGCATCTATATGAGGCAAACTTTCCCCAACTCTTGGCAGGCTTCCATAGCGACCTAGCAAAATGGCAAAAACTCACAATCTCCTGGATGGGGAGACTGAATGTGATTAAGATGGTCTGCCTCCCAAGGTTTTTATACCCATTCCAAAAGCTCCCCATAGCAAACCCAGACACATTCTTTAAAGAAGTAAAAAGAGCAACCCTTAGATTCCTATGTCTTGGGGAAAAAAAACAAGAATATCCTACGACACCCTCACCCTGCCCAAAGAAAAAGAAGACGTAGGCCTCCCAGACCTGCGACTGTACTACAACGCAATGCAACTGAGAATACTAATCCTCCACCTGAGGGAAAAGAAGGATCTACAATGGGTACACTTAGATAACAATAACTTGACCCCAGTGACACTAGCGGAATGGTTATGGGTTCCCAGACGCAAACTCACATGCAGACTACGGACACACACGATACTAGGCACAACATGGGAAATTTGGAGAGAGCACAGGCATGAGAGGAGTCACTACGTGGCCCTCCCCACTGAGCCACATATGGTCCCCAGGTATAAGGGAAGAAATCCATGATCACCCTAGATTCCAATCGTGGTACGATGCAGGTTTGGAAATGGTCTGACAAATTTGGAGAAATGGAGTGTACATCACGATTACCGAACTCGAGGATGCACTAGGGATCCACCCGCTACCAGTCTTCCTCTTCCTACAACTAATGGGTATCCTCACGAGGGAGGAATGGACCGAAAAAATTCTAAGAGAGCTCACCCCCTTTGAAAAGCTTCTAGATACAAGGTCTGAGACAAAGGGCATGATATCATGCATGTATAAAGCACTACTAGAGGCAAGCAGGGTCTCGACGGATACTCTCAAACACAAATGGCAAAGGGACCTGGGCATAGAACTAGACCTAAACGATTAGAACACCATTTATAGCAGAGCAGCCCAGTTATCAATAGCAGCACAATATAAGCTCCACGCCATCAAGCTCCTCCATAGATGAGAACGAGCAGACTATTGGCACATGTGGTGGGCGTGCCCTAAGGCCCAAACATACTGGAACAAAGTCCTTAGCTGGATCCAAAGGGTAGACGGGATCTCCAGAGAAACTACTCCCCTCTTGGTCCTATTCGGCCTTGAGCAGTCTGAGGGGGAGGTGATAAAACTAAGAGGCATAGTGACTATGCTCCTGCTAGTTGCAAGGGCATGTTTGGCCACCAAATGGAAAGCGACCACAGCCAGAGGGAATGGACAATAGTGGCGACCGACATATACACATATACACAATGGAACAAATTACTGCCGCTCTCCATGGAAAAGCAGCCCAGAGTGAAATGATGTTGGGTGATTTTGTAAGAGAGTATTTGACTGTACCTTCCCTGGTGACTGAGTCACAGGACCACGAGTAGACCGTTCTAAGTACCCCTATAAGTCCCTTCGATCTGAGATGTACCCCTGGGCGGGCCTTGCCCACGGAACTACTGACCATATTGTCCTCAAATTGTATGGACTATAGAAAGAATGCAGACACGCTGCTTGCATGACTACCCATATGCACCGAAGTAAGGCGAAATCTACAACTCCCTATTGATATTCTGCTCTGGGATGGGGTTGGGGGAGGGGAGCAAGGGGAGGAGGGGTGACGAATCAGTTGAAGATTATGTTAAATGGTTGAAGTTTGCAGGAACAAGGACAGCGCGAAGCTACCATAGGGGTAAATTGGCAAAATTCCTCACAGGCGGCTTTGCAGGGCAGCAGAAACTGACTTTTTAGGTGCCGTCAGATTTTGCTATCACTGCCTAAATGAGGCAACATTGCCGAGGCACAGCTCCAGTTGCCTTGGAAGGACGGCACCAAGCTACCATAGGGTTAAATGGGCAAAATTCCTCACAGGTGGCTTTACAGGGCAGCAGAAAATTACTTTTTACGTGCCATCAGATTTTGCTTAGCCTGCCGTCAGATTTTGCTTAGGCTGCCGGCAGATATTGCTATCACTACCTAAATGAGGCAACATAGATTTAAAAATGCTGAGGCACAATTCCGATTGCCCGGAAAGGATGGTGCCAAGCTATCATGGAGTTAAATGGGCAGAATTCCTCACAGGCGGCTTTGTAGGGCAGCAGAAAATGACTTTTTACATGCCGTTAGATTTTGCTTACCCTGCCCTCAGATTTTGCTATCGCTACCTAAATGAGGCAACGTAGGGTTAAAAATTCTGAAGCACAGAGCTGGTTGCCCTGTAAGAACGGCACAAGTCTACCATAGGGTTAAATGGGCAAAATTCCTCACAGACGGCTTTACAGGGCAGCAGAAAATGACTTTTTACGTTCCGTCAGATTTTGCTTACCGTGCTGTCAGATTTTGCTTGGGCTGCCGTCAGATTTTGCTATCACTACGTAAATGAGGCAACCTAGGGTTAATAATGCTGAGGCACAGCTCTAGTTGCCCGGGAAGGACAGCGCCAAGCTATCATAGGGTTAAATTGGCAAAATTCCTCACAGGTGCCTTTGCAGGGCAGCAGAAACTGACTTTTTACGTGCCGTCAGATTTTGCTTAGCCTGCCGTCAGATTTTGCTTAGGCTGCCGTCAGATTTTGCTATCGCTACCTAAATGAGGCAACATAGGGTTAAAGATGCTGAGGCACAGCTCCAGTTTCCCCAAGGTACCATAGGGTTAAATTGGCAAAGTGCTCACAGGCGGGTTTGCAGGACATCAGAAAATGACCTTTTACGAGCTGTCAGATTTTGCTTAGTCCACTGTCAGATTTTGCTTAGGCTGCCGTCAGATTTTGCTATCGCTACCTAAATGAGGCAACATAGGGTTAAAAACCCTGAGGCACAGCTCCAGTTGCCCCAAGGTACCATAGGATTAAATTGGCAAAATTCCTCACAGGCGGCTTTGCAGGACAGCAGAAAATGACTTTTTATGTGCCTTCAGATCTTGCTTAGGCTGTCGTTAGATTTTGCATAGGCTGCAGTCAGATTTTGCTATCGCTACCTAAATGAGGCAACATAGGGTTAAAAACGATGAGGCACAGCTCCAGTTGCCCCAAGGTACCATAGGGTTAAATTGGCAAAATTCCTCACATGCGGCTTTGCAGGGCAGCAAAAAATCACTTTACGTGCCGTCAGATTTTGCTTACCTTGCCGTCAGATTCTGCTTAGGCTGCCGTCAGATTCTGCCATTGCTACCTAAATGAGGCAACATTGCTGAGCCACAGCTCCAGTTGCCTTGGAAGGACGGCACCAAGCTACCATAGGGTTAAATTGGCAGAATTCCTCACAGGCGGCTTTGCAGGACAGCAGAAAATGACTTTTTGGGTGCCGTCAGATTTTGCCTACGCTGCCGTCAGATTTTGGTATTGCTACCTAAATGAGGCAACATAGGGTTACGAAATGCTGAGGCACAGCTCCGGTTGCCTGGGAAGGACGGCACCAAGCTACCATAGGGTTAAATTGGCAAAATTCCTCACAGGCGGCTTGGCAAGGCAGCAGAAAATGACATTTTACGTGCTGTCAGATTGTGCTTACTGTGCTGTCAGATTTTGCTTAGCCTGCCGTCAGATTTTGCTATCGCTACATAAATGAGGCAACATAGGGTTAAAAATGCTAAAACACAACTCCAGTTGCCTGGAAGGACAGCACCAAGCTACCATAGGGTTGGCAAATTGACAGAATTCCTCACAGGCGGCGTTGCAGGTAAGCAGGAAATTTCTTTTTACGTATTGCTACCCCTGCCGTCAGATTTTGCTTAGACTGCCGTCAGATTTTGCTATCACTACCTAAATGAGGCAACATTGCTGAGGCACAGCTCCAGTTGCCTTGTAAGGACTGCACCAAGCTACCATAGGGCTAAATGGGCAAAATTCCTCACAGGGGGCTTTGCAGGGCAGCAGAAAAAGACTTTTTATGTGCCGTCAGATTTTGCTTACCCTGCCCTCAGATTTTGCTATTGCTACCTAAATGAGGCAACATACGGTTAAAAATGCTGAAGCACGGATCTGGTTGCCTGGTAAGAACGGCACCAGGCTACCATAGGGTTACATTGGCAAAATTCCTCACAGGCGGCTTTGCATGGCAGCAGAAAAAGACTTTTTACGAGCCGTCAGATTTTGCTTACCCTGCCGTCAGATTTTGCTATCGCTACCTAAATGAGGCAACATAGGGTTAAAAATGCTGAGGCACAGCTCCGGTTGCCTGGGAAGGACGGCGCCAAGCTACCCTAGGGTTAAATTGGCAAAATTCTTCACAGGCGACTTTGCAGGGCAGCAGAAAAATACGTTTTATGTGCCATCAGATTTTACTTAGGCTGCAGTCAGATTTTGCTATCGCTACCTAAATGACGCAACATGGGGTTAAAATTGCTGATGCACATCGCCAGTTGCCCAGGAAGGAGGGCGCCATGCTACCATAGGGTTACATTGGTAAAATTCCTCTCCGCCGGCTTTGCAGGGCAGCAAAAGATCACTTTACGTGCCGTCAGATTTTGCTTACCCTGCGTTCAGATTCTGCTTAGACTGCCGTCAGATTTTGCTATCACTACCTAAATGAGGCAACATTGCTGATGCACAGCTCCAGTTGCTTTTGAAGGACGGCACCAAGCTACTATAGGGTTAAATGGGCAAAATTCCTCACAGGCGGCTTTGCAGGGCAGCAGAAAATGAATTTTTAGGTGCCGTCAGATTTTGCTTAGCCTGCCATCAGACTTTGTTATTGCTACCTAAATGACGCAACATAGTATTAAAATTGCTGAGGCAAAGCTCCATGGGCCCGGGAAGGACGGCACCAAGCTTCCATAAGGTTACATTGGTACAATTCCTCACAGGCGGCTTTGCAGGGCAGCAGAAAATAAATGTTTACGTGCCGTCACATTTTGCTTACCCTGCCATCAGATTTTGCTATTGCTACCTAAATGAGGCAACATAGGGTTAAAAATGCTGAGGTAGAGCTCCAGTTGACGGAGAAGGATGGCAACAAGCTACCATAGGGTTAAATTGGCAAAATTCCTGACAGGAGGCTATGCAGGGCAGCAGAAAATGACCTTTTACAAGCAGTCAGATTTTGCTTAGGCTTTCATCAGATTTTGCTTAGGCTGCCGTCAGATTTTGCTATCGCTACGTAAATGAGGCAACATAGGGTTAAAAATCCTGAGGCACAGCTACAGTTGCCCTGGAAGGATTGTGCCAAGGTACCATAGGGTTAAATTGGTAAAGTTCCTCACAGGCGGCTTTGCAGGACAGCAGAAAATGACTTTTTATGTGCCGTCAGATTTTGCTTAGGCTGCCGTCAGATTTTGCGCAGGCTGCCGTCAGATTTGCTATCGCTACCTAAATGACGCAACATAGGGTTAAAATTGCTGAGGCACATCTCCAGTTGCCCGTGAAGGATGGCACAAAGCTACCATAGGGTTTCATTGGTAAAATTCATCACAGGCGGCTTTGCAGGGCAGCAAAAAATCACTTTACGTTCTGTCAGATTTTGCTTACCCTGCCATCATATTTTGCTTTGCTGCCATCAGATTTTGCTATTGCTACCTAAATGAGGCAACATAGGGTTAAAAATGGTGAGGCACAGCTCTGGTTGCCTGGGAAGGACGGCGCCAAGCTACCCTAGGGTTAAATTGGCAGGGCAGCAGAAACATACTTTTTGCGTGCCATCAGATTTTACTTAGGCTGTCGTCAGATTTTGCTATCGCTACCTAAATGAGGCAACATAGGGTTAAAAATGATAAGGCACAGCTCCGGTTGTGCGGGAAGGACGGCGCCAAGCTATCATAGGGTTAAATTGGCAAAATTCTTCACAGGCCGCGTTGCAGGGCAACAGAAAATGACTTTTTACGTGCTGTCAGATTTTGCTTAGGCTGCTGTTAGATTTTGCTTAGACTGCAGTCAGATTTTGCTTAGGCTACTATCAGATTTTGCTTAGGCTGTCGTCAGATTTTGCTTAGGCTGCCGTCAGATTTTGCTATCGCTACGTAAATGAGGCAACATAGGGTTAAAAATCCTGAGGCACAGCTCTAGTTGCCCCGGAAGGACAGCGCCAAGCTATCATAGGATTAAATTGGCAAAATTCCTCACAGGCGCCTTTGCAGGGCAGCAGAAACGGACTTCTTACGTGCCGTCAGATTTTGCTTAGCCTGCCGTTAGATTTTGCTTAGGCTGCCGTCAGATTTTGCTATCGCTACCTAAATGGCACAACATAGGATTAAAATTGCTGAGGCACAGCTCCAGGGGCCCAGGAAGGACGGGGCCAAGCTACCATAGGGTTACATTGGTACAATTCCTCACAGGCGGTTTTGCAGGGCAGCAGAAAATGTATTTTTACGTGCTGTCAGATTTAGCTTACCCTGCCGTCAGGTTTTGCTATCGCTACCTAAATGAGGCAACATAGGATTAAAGATGCTGAGGTAGAGCTCCAGTTGCCGGGAAAGGAAGGCACCAAGCTACCATAGGGTTAAATTGGCAAAATTCCTCACAGGCGGCTTTGCAGGGCAGCAGAAAATGACTTTTTACATGCCCTCAGATTTTACATAGCCTGCCGTCAGATTTTGCTTACCCTGCGGGAATATTTTGCTTAGTCTGCCATCAGATTTTGCCATTGCTACCTAAATGAGTCAATATAGGGTTAAAAATGCTGAGGCACAGCTCGGGGTTGCCTGGTAGGATGGCGCCAAGCTACCCTAGGGTTAAATTGGCAAAATTCTTCACAGGCGACTTTGCAGGGCAGCAGAAAAATACTTTTTATGTGCCATCAGATTTTACTTAGGCTGCAGTCAGATTTTGCTATCGCTACCTAAATGACGCAACATGGGGTTAAAATTGCTGATGCACATCGCCAGTTGCCCGGGAAGGACGGCGCCAAGCTACCATAGGGTTACATTGGTAAAATTCCTCACAGGCGGCTTTGCAGGGCAGCAGAAAATGACTTTTTAGGTGCCGTCAGATTTTGCTTAGCCTGCCGTCAGACTTTGTTATTGCTACCTAAATGACGCAACATAGGATTAAAATTGCTGAGGCAAAGCTCCATGGGCCCGGGAAGGACGGCGCCAAGCTTCCATAAGGTTACATTGGTACAATTCCTCACAGGCGGCTTTGCAGGGCAGCAGAAAATAAATGTTTACGTGCCGTCACATTTTGCTTACCCTGCTATCAGATTTTGCTATTGCTACCTAAAAGAGGCAACATATGGTTAAAAATGCTGAGGTAGAGCTCCAGTTGACGGGGAAGGATGGCACCAAGCTACCATAGGGTTAAATTGGCAAAATTCCTGACAGGCAGCTATGCAGGGCAGCAGAAAATGACCTTTTACAAGCCGTCAGATTTTGCTTAGGCTGCCGTCACATGTTGCTTAGGCTGCTATCAGATTTTGCCTAGGCTGTCTTCAGATTTTGCTTGGGCTGCCGTCAGATTTTGCTATCGCTACGTAAATGAGGCAACATAGGGTTAAAAATCCTGAGGCACAGCTACAGTTGCCCGGGAAGGACTGTGCCAAGGTACCATAGGGTTAAATTGGCAAAGTTCCTCACAGGCGGCTTTGATGGTAGCAGAAAATGACTTTTGACGTGCCGTGAGATTTTGCTTAGCCTGCCGTCAGATTTTGCTTAGGCTGCAGTCAGATTTTGCTATCACTACCTAAATGAGGCAACATTGCTGAGGCACAGCTCCAGTTGCCTTGTAAGGACGGCACCAAGCTACCATAGGGTTAAATTGTCAAAATTCCTCACAGGCAGCTTTGCATGGCAGCAGAAAATGACTTTTTCCGTGCCTTCAGATTTTGCTTACCCTCCCGTCAGATTTTGCTATCACTACCTAAATGAGGCAACATAGGGTTAAAAATGCTGAGGCACAGCTCTGGTTGCCCGGTAAGGACGGCACCAAGCTACTATAGGGTTACATTGGCAAAATTCCTCACAGGCAGCTTTGCATGGCAGCAGAAAATGACTTTACGTGCCGTCAGATTTTGCTTACCGTGCTGTCAGATTTTGCTATCACTACCTAAATGAAGCAACATAGGGTTAATAATGCTGAGGCAAGGCTGAGGCCACCAGGGGTCGCACGGATGAGTTCAACCTCCACATGAGCTCTGTTTACCCTGGTCCCAGAAGTGGCATGAGCCCCCACCTATAGACCCCCTCCCTACAATAAACCAGAGAATCCTGTGTGGGAACCGATTCCCCCCCAACGACCGAAAACTGAATTAAAATCTGACCAGGGAAATGCTAGAAACTCGACGAGGAAGTTGCGGTCTGCAGCTGCGAATTGGTGCGCACGCCGAGTCAGAGAGGAAGGAAGAAATGGCGTCCCGGAGAAACCGAGACCACCCTCCGTAGTGAGATAGAGGGAACAGTGCGGTTGCCGCGGACAGGGTCCCCTCCAGGAGAATAGCACCCCTGCAAGCTGAAAAAGTACCATGGAACACGCGACGCCCCGACAGCTCCGTATGTGCTCTGGCATACCTGACCCCTGTGCATCGTCACTGCGTGCTATCACCCGGCACAGAATACCCCTACTGTATTGGGCCACTCTTCAACAAGACCAGCCTACACTGCCTTCTGGAGCCGAGGTAAGCTCACCCCCGCTCCCGAATCTCTACACACAGACCCCCACCCTCGGACCGGTAGAGCGGGTGAGGGAGCGCGACACAGAGTGGGAACCCAGCCCCATTCAGAACTCTCGATTAATTGCGGCGGACATCGCCCAACATTGTGTTCAGAAAGGACACAGACACGGAGGCACTTACATTACAGTGGAATCCTTCCCCCTCCTATTGGAGAATCCCTGGGCCCGCTGCTGTGCTATACCCAGTTAACCCCCTGGTGGACACTTGAACGGCCTGCATTGGGGTGTTGGGAATTCCATCCTCCAAACCATAACACTCACGAACCTGTGGACCATGGAGCTCGGGAATGAACACTGCCCTTCTACAGCGCGAAAACATACAGGCGCTTCCAGCATTATAAACAACCCTCCACACCCGACCCATTCAGCTCCGCTCTCCACATCTTAGAGAATCTTCAATCTTAAGAAGCCCCCAGGTACATCTGACAAACGGTGCCCCCATTAAACACCAGTTGGGACTGGGTAACATGGCAACCGAGCCTGCATACACCAGGCCCACATCAAGGTGAGTCGGCCCGCGTACCCCTATTACTAGACTGCGGAGGATCAACAGTAACATCAAGGAGCGGGGGCTTCTGAAAGGAATGGGTCCTGGAATCATTCAGAAGTCTTCGGATTTGCGGAACTCCACACATAAAGAGTTGTGAGACCACCGCCTTATCTCAAAACATGTGCCTACTGAGACCCACTCTCAATACGAATACCACACAGACACACTCCAAAAGCAGCTAAATATTCTTATTATCCATGTGACTCGGTGACGGTCTCGGGCTCAAAGGAAGAGAGGGCGGCATCTGGGCCTGAATTTGGTCCCCCACCTTAAAGAAACAAACCTCGGCACTCCGAACAGCTGGTATCGGCTCCCAACAGGCCACTTGAATGGTGCACAACGCACCTACGTGATCCATAGACCCTCCTCACCAAACATAAGGACTTCCTAAGCCCTACAACGGAGCTGAAGGTGCCAAGGGGTAGAGCCCTCTCAGAGAAACAGAGAGGCGTGTGCCTCCATTGGGCCCACAAACGAAACAACTAGGAATGGAAGAAGAGGGCCAGCGGGCGCGGAAAGTGACCACGCATGCCCCAAATATGGATCCCCATCACAAGAGACCTGCCCAGACAACCAAATACCACCGAAATCTGGCAGAAAGGAACACTCTAGCCACAGAGCTGTGGTGTGCAGAACACAGAAGTGCATGGGCACACGACAGAAACTTGCTAAATAGCAATACTCTCCACCTCACCTAGCATTGGTCCCAAAATCGACATCTAGCATGGTGACATCGGGAACAGATGCTGCCGCAACAAAAAGTGACATAGCAGTCCTTCCTTCTGAGATGAGTATGAGAGCAGACATTGGAGGTAAAATTCACAGGATCAAGAACCGGCTAGACAAACTTGAAGAAAAACTTGAGGGAGTGGAGACTAACCAAACCTCACTAGACACACTGGAATCCCAAATAGACCAGAGGCTTACGGACATCGAGACAAGAGAAGAATATTGTCTGAAAATCGTTGAATAAGAAAATCGAGAAAAACGTAACAATCTGAGAATCTTCGGAATACCAGCAAGGGAAGGGGAAACAGAACAAGACTTGAAAAAATCTCTCCATGTGATTCTCAAAGTATTATTCGAAGACGATACGGTAGAAGAACCCAAAATAGACCACATATACAGAGCTGGTGGACCTCCAAGAGGCTCAAAGACAGTACTCGTGAAATGCCACAACTACTTGGACAGAGCGAGAATACTAGATAAAGCCAGAAACACCCCCAAAATAGTTCTAGACAGGGCCAATGTGATGATCTCCCAGGACCTGTCTTCACTCACCCTAGCAATGCGAAGGAAATGCATACCATTGACCAAATGGCTCAAAGAAAAAGGAATTCGATATCGCTGGGGATACCCCTTTTCCCTCACATTTGAACATGAAGGAAGCACCATTAGACTCCAAACAGAAAAGGACATACGAAATTGCATAGCGGACCTAGTTGGCAACCTCCCCAATGAACAGAACCTGGATGAAAGGCCCCCTGACGACAGACAATGTAAATTACAAGGTCCCAGGAGTAGGAAAATCCCGGGATCAAGGAAATACAGGAGAATGAACACATCGCCGGGTATGGAACAGTAAAAGTGGTAGACACCGAACAGAAGGGGCTTTGGGAAACGCCTCCTCTGGGAACGCTGAAGCTCAGAACACCATGAATAAATAGCTCAGCAGATGCCAGTACTGATTCACAGAAGTCTACTGGGTCAACCATCAACATGGTGAGTCAAACCGTTTGAACCTAGCTGCAACACTAATATTTGAATGTTTACCAGGAAGGTGGGCTTCACACGAATAAGTGGCAGAAAACAGAAAGACTTCCAGAAATGAACACGTGGGGGTGAGGGGGTTCAGGGGGGCTCACAGTTATTTGAGAAGTTTAAAAGTTGGACGGTGGGTTACACGTTCCGCGCTGGTAGTCCGAGGCTGGCTGGGTGAGATGTTCCAGCTAGATCAGATTTCAAAGGGGAGGGAGGGAGGGGAGGAGAACATGGGGAAAGGAAGTGAGCAGAACCAGAGAAGCCTACAGATGGGAGCAAAAATACAGCACAAACAAAGGTCCATAGGTACGTAGGATCTCTGCACAGAGATGAAAACAAACTAGAGTACAATGACGGCACTACCCTCAGTTAACACATACACCAGGATAGACTACATATACTTAACGAAGGACATTCATGAAGTCACCGATACAGCTGACATAATCCCGATTTCTTGGTCCGACCATGACTTGGTAACAGTCGGCATCAGTCTGGACACCCTACCTCCCAAAAATACAAAATGGCGTTTTAATGAATCGTTTTGGAAAGACCTGATTTTCCGTGCTGAAATGACCCACGAAATTGAAGAACATTTTAAAATAAAGGACACGAGCAACATCTCAAAGAGAATAATATGGGAGGCGGGCAAGGCGACATGGAGAGGAATCTTAATTAGAGAGGGGGTGGCTAAAAAGAGGGAACGGACCATAATAGAGAAAAGGTTGAGGAATGAAATCACAGTGTTAGATTCAATAGCGTGGAATAATGACACGGATAGGGCTGCTGAAGTCGCAGAGGTAATGCAGAAAAGGAAGAATTAAAATGCTTAGAGGAAGGCCTACTGATCCGCAAACTCCAATTCCTCAAACAAACATTATGAAAAGGGAGAAAGGCTGATGCCTTACTGGCGGCCAGACTAAGGGGTCGGCGGGCAGAAAGGTGGATGTCACACTTTGCCTGAAATCTCACCTATTTGTCTTTCGATGTCTTGGACTGGGTCTTTTCCTTCTTCCGGACAGCTCGGGACTTATAGAGACACGGTCGTGTATCCTCCGTCGCTAGTGTGCAGGCGAGTCAGACCGAGGTGAGTATGCGTTCAATTCCAGGAGGAGCACGAATACTATGCAGAGTCCCGGAAGGAAGGAAGCCAGGAAGGAACCGGGATAAGAACAAGGTAAGGAGCAAGCGCTACGGGCGGAAGGCCCTAGGAAGGAGAGTGCTGAAAGATGGCTTAGGGTAAAGGAGGGCTTTTAGAACCTGGAAGTAAAGGTACGAGCACAGGGAAAGTACGACCATACTTGCCGAAGTTCAGAAGTTAGCGTTTGAGACGTGAAGCGCCGCTGGGGCGTGTCTCTTTTCAAGGAACTGGCGAACTCCTGAAAACACTAGAGCGGTAATCTCGCACTAACGTCAGCCATGTTGGGTGTACCTTGGAAGGAATGTAGCAATGTCTTATGGACCACGTAGTCCAGAAGGGGCTGAAACGTTGAATCATGACAGCATGCCCCCTCATAAACTGCGATCCTCCCGGTTTGCCTGGATGGGTCAAGTGTAACCGTTGTAGCAAGCGAGGGGCATTCATATTGGACACAGGTTCCCATGTTCGCCCACTAGGTGGGTATCCTTTCCATTCCACCAAATACTGTAGGCGACCCCTTCTGTAGCTGGAGTCACAAATCCTGGAAACTTCGAATTCGACCTGGTCATTGTTGATCACTGGAGTAGGTCGAGGTGAGGTCCTAGTGTCTTGTGAATAAGGTTTCAGTAGGGACGTGTGAAAAATTGGGTGAATCCTTTTCCAGGATTGGGGCAATTGAAGCCTGAAGGCTACAGGGTTGATTATTTCTTTTATCAAGAAGGGCCCATAGAAACGTGGAGCCAAGGTAACAGTCTGGAGGAAAGCCAGACCTTATCACTGATGGCGTACTTAGGACCTGGTCTTCTCCTGGAATCAGCATATCGTTTAACATCCTTCCTGGCTTTTTCCAAATGACTTTTCACATCTTTGTGTACTGTGACCAAATGCTCTATCCAGGAATCAACAGATGCAACTGGGGTGGAGTGAGGTAGAACAGTAGGTAAGACTGATGGATGAAATCCTTGGGAGCAAAATAATGGGCTGGTCTTAATGGCAGCATGGTCGGAGTTGTTGTAAGCAAATTCTGCCACAGGAATCAAGACAGACCAATCATCCTGCACCTTGGAGACAAAACATTATAGATATTGTTCGAGTGTTTGGTTGACTCGTTCTGTAATCCCATTGGTCTGAGGATGATATCCTGAAGACAAGGCACGTTGGATGCCTAACATTCTGCACAGGTATTTCCAGAACTGGGAGATGTACTGAGGGCCCCAGTCAGAAATGATTTTGGAAGGAAGGCCATGAAGTCTAAAGATGTGGTTTACGAAAATTCCTCAACTAACAATGAGAGATCTAAGGAGTAATTTAACGACAACTGGACCTAACTCCACTAAAGCCTTCCAGACAATAAAAGACAAAAAAGGGGCCAGTCGTCACTCTCCTTTATAATCAATCTCCTTTCTTCCCAACCTCAGTCCATGGACCAAATAGGTACCGAGTCGTAGGTTATGAAAATATCAATGAAAAATGTATTCAAAAAAAGAATCACACAATGTCAATATCATAAAACATACATCACATTAAAAAAAGTGTAAAACCTAGTGCACTTTTCTAAAACATACAATACAAAACAATCACAAATGCTCAAAATTAGTCTAAATAAACTCATAAAAAACACCTGCCATGATATAACCAATACACCTAGATCATTTTAGCAACCTGCCTATACAAATCTACCAAGTACAATCTGTAATAAACATTACAATAAACACAGTGTATAGTAATACAACGATTGGTACCACCTCCGAATGCTAACCATTCATTATCTTTGGAGGTTGCCTATTAATGGTTTATCAGCTAATCGTCTACCCTTCTAATTGCTACTGGTGTGACTCTAACAACTGAATTTCTTAATGAACAGCACCTCTCAAGTTCAGGGTACTTTTATGCCCGACATGTTTCGTTCATACACATTAATACCATTAATTTGTGAACTTCTTCAGGGGATCAAAAGATGCCCACTATACACATACAAAAGAAAACGCAACAGGAAGCGTTATAAAACTGCCGTGGAGGTGAGGTCAATCTCAACGTCGAGTCCACTTTCAATTTATGAAGACCGGATGTATGCAAAACCAGCAAAAAAAGAGGCCAACATATGGTCTTTACAATTTAGTTCAGGTAAAGGGGGGAGCGTCTCATCTGTAGACGATTATCACATTCGCGTAGGAGGGAGGGAGCTGCTCCCACTGGCTCAGGATGCATGCGCCAAATCAGCATACAGTCAGTTGTCAACAAACCTGTAGTTGGTCTCAGTGGTTGGCTTTCACTATCCAGAGCTGGAGTCGCATCTACTGCCGAGCTGCTCTGGTGTTCCGCATCCCTCCTGCTTCCGGCTCCCGACGAAAATTCCTGCCATTTCTTGTGCTGAAGGTAACTTTTCCAAGGGAGTGAAATGGGCCATATCTGAAAACAGGTCAATGGTCACCATTATGGTCGTAAAGCCCTTGGAAGGAGGTAGCTCTACAATGAAATCAGTTGCAATAGTCGCCCAGGGTCGGTCAGGTAAGACAGGCTGGTATACGAGTCCTGCTGGTTTCTTATTGTCATGCTTATTCTGACTGCAGACTGCGCAAGCTTGGATGTAGTTCTTTATATCGTTGGCCATTCTGGGCCACCAAACGTTCCTCTGAATGAGTCTGAGAGTTGCTGATATGCCTCGATGCCCTGAATGGAAGGTATCATGACAGAGTTTTATTATCTTCAAGCCCAGTTCTTGTGTAGGTATCACTAGATTCTTATCTTTAAATAGATATCTGACTTTAGCCGAGAGTCCCCATCTGTTTGTCTTAAGGTATTCCTTCCAGAGATCTGATGAAGGTGTTTCTAAGCAAATATTATCCAATAAGGAATTTGCCTGGGCAATAAAGACGGAATCGGGAAACTTCTTTGGAAGGGAACAGGTTTCCTCTGGTTCATAGTCAGGCCGTCTGGACAGGGCATCAGCAATAATGTTTGCCACTCCTGGAACATGGTTTATCTGGAACTGATATTGAGCAAAGAAAAAGGCCCAGCGAGTCTGACGACTGTTTCTGCATCCTAAAGACTGAAGAATTTGTAAATTCCGGTGATCAGTCCAGACTTGAATCGTAAATTTGGCACCCAAGAGCAGATGCCGCCATTCAGTAAAGGCCTGTCGGATAGCAAGCAATTCCTTCTCCCGAACAGAGTAATGTGTTTCACTGGAATTTAGAGTTCAAGATAGATAGGCGATGGGATGTTCTTTTTTGTCTTCCAATTCTTGTTTCAGAACAGCTCCTATTGCGTAATCTGAGGCATCTGTTTCCACCAGGAAGGGTTTGTCAATGTCAGGTTGTGCCAGGATGGGTCCTTGAGTAAGGCCGATTCTTGGTCTTTTGTCCAGTTGAAAGGAACGTCTTTCTTTAGTAAGGCATCTATGTGCTGTACATTAGCAGAAAATGTAGGAATTAATTTCCGATAAAAATTTGCAAGACCCAGGAAGGACTGTATTTGTTTTACTGATGTGGGCCTGGGCCACGAGAGGATTGAGTCGACCTTGGCAGGATCCATTTCAATTCCTTGAGGACCTAGGATAAATCCCAGGTAACGAACATGAAAGATACATTTCTCTGATTTGGCGAGTAGATTATTCTCTCGTAAACGTTGTAGGACCATTGACACATGTTCTTGGTGTATGGCTAGATTATTGGAGTAGATTAGGATGTCGTCCAGATAAATGATGACAAAGAGGAACAGCATGTCTGAGAATACTCTATCCATGAACCGTTGAAACACAGCTGGGGCATTAGATAACCCGAAAAGCATTACTAAATACTCGAAATGCCCGAAGGGTGTCCTGAATGCAGTTTTCCACTCATCACCTTCTCTTATATGGATCAAACGGTAGGCGCCCCGAAGGTTAAGTTTGGTAAAAATCACAGCTCCACGGACCTCTTCTAGGATGTCTGAGATGAGTGGTAACGGATAACGGTCCTTTTCGTGTGCATTGGTTGAGCCCCCTGTAGTCCAGGCAGGGTTGAAGTTCCTTAGTATCTTTCTTTGGCACAAAGAATAAGTATGCTCCTGCAGGGGATTTCGATGGACAAATGGTGCCATTGGATAGATTAGTGTCCAAGTATTCATGTAGGGCTCTCTTCTCAGGTTCCAAAAGTATGAACATCCTTCCGAATGGTATGACTGCAGAGTCGTCTGTTTCAATGGCACAATCTTCTGGTCTGTGGGGAGGTAACGCTTGAACAATATCTGATGAGAATACATCCGAGAATTGTTGGTAAGGCTCAGGTATCTGGGTGACAGTAGAGATACTAATAGGCAAGTTCTTAATCTCCTGTGATTCCAGGGAATAGGGTTGTGTCCCTTGAAACAGACAATGTGAAAGACAATATGATCTTAAGAACAAGGAACCCGCGGTCCAGTTAATATACGGATTGTGTCTTTGAAGCCAAGGCATGCCTAGCACCATCGGATAATGAGTAGCCTTTATTATGTCGAAGTGTAGCATCTCTTGGTGGTTGTTTATAGTCAATAACAGTTCTGTGGTTTGTTGGTTTATGGGTCCTGAAGATAACAGACTTCCATCGATACCTTCGACCGCCTGGATGATGTCTTTGGTCTTCCGGGGAATATGATGTTTCAAGGCCCAATCATGGTCAAGGAATATGCCCATTGCTCCACAGTCTACAAGGGCCAGGACGGGATACGTTTCATCTTTGGTGATTGACAGAAACACTTGAAGAATCACCAGGCTGTTTGTGGGTTGACTGGTTTTGCTTGGAGAAGACTTGGAGCACGAATCTTTCTCCCGAAGCTGGGCTCCATTCAAGATCGGAAGCTGGTGTTTCCCGAACGCCTGGGAGGAGCTATTGGGCAATTTCTCACTAGGTGTTTGTCTGATGCACAATACATACATATTCCTCTATGAATCCTACAAACTCTTTCTTTTGGAGAAATGGGGCCCCGTAACGAGCCAAGTTGCATTGGCTCCCGATCTGTCTGGGGACTAGAAGCCGTCTCCTTACGACTGGTATAATCCAAGGGGGCCTTTGTTGGCAAGGAACGTGTCTTTTCCTTTTCAGACTTTCTTTCCTGGATGCGGAAATCAATTTGCAATGACAGATCCAGTAAGTCCTGAAACGAGCTTGGACGGACAACCCGGGCGAGTTCATCCTTGATTTTGTCATTCAATCCACGGCAAAACATTGTGAAACAGGCTTCCGGAGCCCAGTCAGCCTCCTTGGCCAATTGTTTGAAACGGGTGAAGTATGACAACATATCCTGAGAACCTTGTTGAAACTCCAGTAGCTTCTCTTGAGCACTGTAAACTTGTTCAGGTCGATCGGACATAGTTTTAAAGGCATCTACAAATCCTTCATAGTTGTCCAGGAGTGGGTCCCCTGCATTAACTAGGGGTATTGCCCAGGCCAAGGCATTTCCTGAAAGATGGGAAATTATAAACCCTACCTTGGCTCTGGGTGTTGAAAAGTAGTAAGGTTTGAAGGTAAAATTCACTAAACATGAGTCGAGGAAGGAACACAATGCCTTGGTGGTTCCATCATATTTGTCTACAATACCCCCTATTATGGCACTTTCTTGGAAGGCTGAATCCCTGGAGAGCACGAGTTGTTTCAACGCTGCATTTTCAGCCTTTAAGTTCTGAACTTCAGTAGTCAGTTCTTGCATACCTCTCATGAGGTCTTGAACGGCTGCTTCCATTGAATCAATATTCAATCCTTGGCATCTCAAACTGTCACACTTTGCCTGAAATCTCACCTGTTTGCCTTTCGATGTCTTGGACTGGGTCTTTTCCTTCTTCCGGACACCTCGGAACTTATAGAGACACGGTCAAGGAACTGGTGAACTCCTGAAAACGCTAGAGCGGTAATCTCGCACTAACGTCGGCCATGTTGGGTGTACCTTGGAAGGAATGTAGCAATGTCTTATGGACCACATAGTCCAGAAGGGGCTGAAACGTTGAATCATGATAGTGGGTCAAGGCTATTGAAGTGGAGAACGGTACGCAAATATCAGACCCAGGAGGGATCTTTGAGGCATTTGCGAAATTCTATGTACGCCTCTACACGTCAGAAATAGAACAAGCCCAGGAGCAGATCGGCCAATACCTAGAGGGAATAAACATGCTGAGACTCCCCCATGACACAGCGGAAGGGATAGATTTACCAATCACAGCAGAGGACGTTGAAAGCGCAATTAAGCGACTTCCACAGGGGAAAGCACCTGGAAACGATGGCTACACCGCAGGGTTTTATAAGACCTTCATAACCCCACTCCTTCCCTTCATGGTAGAGCTATTCAATGACATCTTGCGAACAGGGCTTGCCCCTGAATCCTTCTCCCAGGTTTTGATCTCCGTAATTCCAAAAGAAGAAAAGGAGCCCAAACATTGCGCCTCCTACCGTCCAATCTCCCTTCTTAACATAGATGCGAAAATATACACATATACACGAGAGTTCTAGCTAGCAGCCAGGCTTGAAACTCACATGCCCCCAATAATCCACCCAGATCAAGTAGGATTCATACTAGGACGACGGGGGACGAACACAATGAGGAAAACTACACCTCATCCAAGAGGCACAGAGAATGGCGGCTAACCCAACGCTCTTCTCCAGAGATGCTGAGAAAGCATTTGACAGAGTAGACTGGAGCTTCCTAGAAGCAGTCCTGACTAAGATTGGATTAGGTACAAACCTACGTAGAGGAATTAAGGCAGTATACACAGCCCGAAGGCCTCAGTAATGGTAAATTACGAATACTCCAGGTAGTTTGACTTAAGTAGAGGTATGAGACAGGGCTGCCCACTATCCGCTATCCTATTTTCCCTATCTGTAGAACCTCTTGCACAAGTTCTCAGGGCGGATCCCAGAGTAGAAGGCTTCCGGACAGCCGGGAGAGAATATAAAATAGCCCTCTACGCAGATGATATACTGCTCCACATTCAAAATCCCTTCACAACAATACCAAGCGCCATACTACTAATCGAAGAATATGGTGCCCTCTTAGGCTTCAAAATCAACAAATCAAAATCTGTGGTATAACCACTGAAGGCACTCACCCCAGCGGATAATTCCAACCTCTCTCCACTCGGATTGGTAATGGAAGGCAACGTCCTCCGACACCTTAAATTAGAGCATCTATATGAGGCAAACTTTCCCCAACTCTTGGCAGGCTTCCATAGCGACCTAGCAAAATGGCAAAAACTCACAATCTCCTGGATGGGGAGACTGAATGTGATTAAGATGGTCTGCCTCCCAAGGTTTTTATACCCATTCCAAAAGCTCCCCATAGCAAACCCAGACACATTCTTTAAAGAAGTAAAAAGAGCAACCCTTAGATTCCTATGTCTTGGGGAAAAAAAACAAGAATATCCTACGACACCCTCACCCTGCCCAAAGAAAAAGAAGACGTAGGCCTCCCAGACCTGCGACTGTACTACAACGCAATGCAACTGAGAATACTAATCCTCCACCTGAGGGAAAAGAAGGATCTACAATGGGTACACTTAGATAACAATAACTTGACCCCAGTGACACTAGCGGAATGGTTATGGGTTCCCAGACGCAAACTCACATGCAGACTACGGACACACACGATACTAGGCACAACATGGGAAATTTGGAGAGAGCACAGGCATGAGAGGAGTCACTACGTGGCCCTCCCCACTGAGCCACATATGGTCCCCAGGTATAAGGGAAGAAATCCATGATCACCCTAGATTCCAATCGTGGTACGATGCGGGTTTGGAAATGGTCTGACAAATTTGGAGAAATGGAGTGTACATCACGATTACCGAACTCGAGGATGCACTAGGGATCCACCCGCTACCAGTCTTCCTCTTCCTACAACTAATGGGTATCCTCACGAGGGAGGAATGGACCGAAAAAATTCTAAGAGAGCTCACCCCCTTTGAAAAGCTTCTAGATACAAGGTCTGAGACAAAGGGCATGATATCCTGCATGTATAAAGCACTACTAGAGGCAAGCAGGGTCTCGACGGATACTCTCAAACACAAATGGCAAAGGGACCTGGGCATAGAACTAGACCTAAACGATTAGAACACCATTTATAGCAGAGCAGCCCAGTTATCAATAGCAGCACAATATAAGCTCCACGCCATCAAGCTCCTCCATAGATGAGAACGAGCAGACTATTGGCACATGTGGTGGGCGTGCCCTAAGGCCCAAACATACTGGAACAAAGTCCTTAGCTGGATCCAAAGGGTAGACGGGATCTCCAGAGAAACTACTCCCCTCTTGGTCCTATTCGGCCTTGAGCAGTCTGAGGGGGAGGTGATAAAACTAAGAGGCATAGTGACTATGCTCCTGCTAGTTGCAAGGGCATGTTTGGCCACCAAATGGAAAGCGACCACAGCCAGAGGGAATGGACAATAGTGGCGACCGACATATACACATATACACAATGGAACAAATTACTGCCGCTCTCCATGGAAAAGCAGCCCAGAGTGAAATGATGTTGGGTGATTTTGTAAGAGAGTATTTGACTGTACCTTCCCTGGTGACTGAGTCACAGGACCACGAGTAGACCGTTCTAAGTACCCCTATAAGTCCCTTCGATCTGAGATGTACCCCTGGGCGGGCCTTGCCCACGGAACTACTGACCATATTGTCCTCAAATTGTATGGACTATAGAAAGAATGCAGACACGCTGCTTGCATGACTACCCATATGCACCGAAGTAAGGCGAAATCTACAACTCCCTATTGATATTCTGCTCTGGGATGGGGTTGGGGGAGGGGAGCAAGGGGAGGAGGGGTGACGAATCAGTTGAAGATTATGTTAAATGGTTGAAGTTTGCAGGAACAAGGACAGCGCGAAGCTACCATAGGGGTAAATTGGCAAAATTCCTCACAGGCGGCTTTGCAGGGCAGCAGAAACTGACTTTTTATGTGCCGTCAGATTTTGCTATCACTGCCTAAATGAGGCAACATTGCCGAGGCACAGCTCCAGTTGCCTTGGAAGGACGGCACCAAGCTACCATAGGGTTAAATGGGCAAAATTCCTCACAGGTGGCTTTACAGGGCAGCAGAAAATTACTTTTTACGTGCCATCAGATTTTGCTTAGCCTGCCGTCAGATTTTGCTTAGGCTGCCGGCAGATATTGCTATCACTACCTAAATGAGGCAACATAGATTTAAAAATGCTGAGGCACAATTCCGATTGCCCGGAAAGGATGGTGCCAAGCTATCATGGAGTTAAATGGGCAGAATTCCTCACAGGCGGCTTTGTAGGGCAGCAGAAAATGACTTTTTACATGCCGTTAGATTTTGCTTACCCTGCCCTCAGATTTTGCTATCGCTACCTAAATGAGGCAACGTAGGGTTAAAAATTCTGAAGCACAGAGCTGGTTGCCCTGTAAGAACGGCACAAGTCTACCATAGGGTTAAATGGGCAAAATTCCTCACAGACGGCTTTACAGTGCAGCAGAAAATGACTTTTTACGTGCCGTCAGATTTTGCTTAGCCTGCCGTCAGATTTTGCTTAGGCTGCCGTCAGATTTTGCTATCGCTACCTAAATGAGGCAACATAGGGTTAAAGATGCTGAGGCACAGCTCCAGTTTCCCCAAGGTACCATAGGGTTAAATTGGCAAAATTCCTCACAGGCGGGTTTGCAGGACATCAGAAAATGACCTTTTACGAGCTGTCAGATTTTGCTTAGTCCACTGTCAGATTTTGCTTAGGCTGCCGTCAGATTTTGCTATCGCTACCTAAATGAGGCAACATAGGGTTAAAAACCCTGAGGCACAGCTCCAGTTGCCCCAAGGTACCATAGGATTAAATTGGCAAAATTCCTCACAGGCGGCTTTGCAGGACAGCAGAAAATGACTTTTTATGTGCCTTCAGATCTTGCTTAGGCTGTCGTTAGATTTTGCATAGGCTGCAGTCAGATTTTGCTATAGCTACCTAAATGAGCCAACATAGGGTTAAAAACGATGAGGCACAGCTCCAGTTGCCCCAAGGTACCATAGGGTTAAATTGGCAAAATTCCTCACATGCGGCTTTGCAGGGCAGCAAAAAATCACTTTACGTGCCGTCAGATTTTGCTTACCTTGCCGTCAGATTCTGCTTAGGCTGCCGTCAGATTCTGCCATTGCTACCTAAATGAGGCAACATTGCTGAGCCACAGCTCCAGTTGCCTTGGAAGGACGGCACCAAGCTACCATAGGGTTAAATTGGCAGAATTCCTCACAGGCGGCTTTGCAGGACAGCAGAAAATGACTTTTTGGGTGCCGTCAGATTTTGCCTACGCTGCCGTCAGATTTTGGTATTGCTACCTAAATGAGGCAACATAGGGTTACGAAATGCTGAGGCACAGCTCCGGTTGCCTGGGAAGGACGGCACCAAGCTACCATAGGGTTAAATTGGCAAAATTCCTCACAGGCGGCTTGGCAAGGCAGCAGAAAATGACTTTTTACGTGCTGTCAGATTGTGCTTACTGTGCTGTCAGATTTTGCTTAGCCTGCCGTCAGATTTTGCTATCGCTACATAAATGAGGCAACATAGGGTTAAAAATGCTAAAACACAGCTCCAGTTGCCTGGAAGGACAGCACCAAGCTACCATAGGGTTGACAAATTGACAGAATTCCTCACAGGCGGCGTTGCAGGTAAGCAGGAAATTTCTTTTTACGTATTGCTACCCCTGCCGTCAGATTTTGCTTAGACTGCCGTCAGATTTTGCTATCACTACCTAAATGAGGCAACATTGCTGAGGCACAGCTCCAGTTGCCTTGTAAGGACGGCACCAAGCTACCATAGGGCTAAATGGGCAAAATTCCTCACAGGGGGCTTTGCAGGGCAGCAGAAAAAGACTTTTTATGTGCCGTCAGATTTTGCTTACCCTGCCCTCAGATTTTGCTATTGCTACCTAAATGAGGCAACATACGGTTAAAAATGCTGAAGCACGGATCTGGTTGCCTGGTAAGAACGGCACCAGGCTACCATAGGGTTACATTGGCAAAATTCCTCACAGGCGGCTTTGCATGGCAGCAGAAAAAGACTTTTTACGAGCCGTCAGATTTTGCTTACCCTGCCGTCAGATTTTGCTATCGCTACCTAAATGAGGCAACATAGGGTTAAAAATGCTGAGGCACAGCTCCGGTTGCCTGGGAAGGACGGCGCCAAGCTACCCTAGGGTTAAATTGGCAAAATTCTTCACAGGCGACTTTGCAGGGCAGCAGAAAAATACGTTTTATGTGCCATCAGATTTTACTTAGGCTGCAGTCAGATTTTGCTATCGCTACCTAAATGACGCAACATGGGGTTAAAATTGCTGATGCACATCGCCAGTTGCCCAGGAAGGAGGGCGCCATGCTACCATAGGGTTACATTGGTAAAATTCCTCTCCGCCGGCTTTGCAGGGCAGCAAAAGATCACTTTACGTGCCGTCAGATTTTGCTTACCCTGCGTTCAGATTCTGCTTAGACTGCCGTCAGATTTTGCTATCACTACCTAAATGAGGCAACATTGCTGATGCACAGCTCCAGTTGCTTTTGAAGGACGGCACCAAGCTACTATAGGGTTAAATGGGCAAAATTCCTCACAGGCGGCTTTGCAGGGCAGCAGAAAATGAATTTTTAGGTGCCGTCAGATTTTGCTTAGCCTGCCATCAGACTTTGTTATTGCTACCTAAATGACGCAACATAGGATTAAAATTGCTGAGGCAAAGCTCCATGGGCCCGGGAAGGACGGCACCAAGCTTCCATAAGGTTACATTGGTACAATTCCTCACAGGCGGCTTTGCAGGGCAGCAGAAAATAAATGTTTACGTGCCGTCACATTTTGCTTACCCTGCCATCAGATTTTGCTATTGCTACCTAAATGAGGCAACATAGGGTTAAAAATGCTGAGGTAGAGCTCCAGTTGACGGAGAAGGATGGCAACAAGCTACCATAGGGTTAAATTGGCAAAATTCCTGACAGGAGGCTATTCAGGGCAGCAGAAAATGACCTTTTACAAGCAGTCAGATTTTGCTTAGGCTTTCATCAGATTTTGCTTAGGCTGCCGTCAGATTTTGCTCTCGCTACGTAAATGAGGCAACATAGGGTTAAAAATCCTGAGGCACAGCTACAGTTGCCCTGGAAGGATTGCGCCAAGGTACCATAGGGTTAAATTGGTAAAGTTCCTCACAGGCGGCTTTGCAGGACAGCAGAAAATGACTTTTTATGTGCCGTCAGATTTTGCTTAGGCTGCCGTCAGATTTTGCGCAGGCTGCCGTCAGATTTGCTATCGCTACCTAAATGACGCAACATAGGGTTAAAATTGCTGAGGCACATCTCCAGTTGCCCGTGAAGGATGGCACAAAGCTACCATAGGGTTTCATTGGTAAAATTCATCACAGGCGGCTTTGCAGGGCAGCAAAAAATCACTTTACGTTCTGTCAGATTTTGCTTACCCTGCCATCATATTTTGCTTTGCTGCCATCAGATTTTGCTATTGCTACCTAAATGAGGCAACATAGGGTTAAAAATGGTGAGGCACAGCTCTGGTTGCCTGGGAAGGACGGCGCCAAGCTACCCTAGGGTTAAATTGGCAGGGCAGCAGAAACATACTTTTTGCGTGCCATCAGATTTTACTTAGGCTGTCGTCAGATTTTGCTATCGCTACCTAAATGAGGCAACATAGGGTTAAAAATGATAAGGCACAGCTCCGGTTGTGCGGGAAGGACGGCGCCAAGCTATCATAGGGTTAAATTGGCAAAATTCTTCACAGGCCGCGTTGCAGGGCAACAGAAAATGACTTTTTACGTGCTGTCAGATTTTGCTTAGGCTGCTGTTAGATTTTGCTTAGACTGCAGTCAGATTTTGCTTAGGCTACTATCAGATTTTGCTTAGGCTGTCGTCAGATTTTGCTTAGGCTGCCGTCAGATTTTGCTATCGCTACGTAAATGAGGCAACATAGGGTTAAAAATCCTGAGGCACAGCTCTAGTTGCCCCGGAAGGACAGCGCCAAGCTATCATAGGATTAAATTGGCAAAATTCCTCACAGGCGCCTTTGCAGGGCAGCAGAAACGGACTTCTTACGTGCCGTCAGATTTTGCTTAGCCTGCCGTTAGATTTTGCTTAGGCTGCCGTCAGATTTTGCTATCGCTACCTAAATGGCACAACATAGGATTAAAATTGCTGAGGCACAGCTCCAGGGGCCCAGGAAGGATGGGGCCAAGCTACCATAGGGTTACATTGGTACAATTCCTCACAGGCGGTTTTGCAGGGCAGCAGAAAATGTATTTTTACGTGCTGTCAGATTTTGCTTACCCTGCCGTCAGATTTTGCTATCGCTACCTAAATGAGGCAACATAGGATTAAAGATGCTGAGGTAGAGCTCCAGTTGCCGGGAAAGGAAGGCACCAAGCTACCATAGGGTTAAATTGGCAAAATTCCTCACAGGCGGCTTTGCAGGGCAGCAGAAACAGGCTTTTTACGTGCCGTCAGATTTTGCTTAGCCTGCCGTTAGATTTTGCTTAGGCTGCCGTCAGATTTTGCTATCGCTACCTAAATGGCACAACATAGGATTAAAATTGCTGAGGCACAGCTCCAGGGGCCCAGGAAGGACGGGGCCAAGCTACCATAGGGTTACATTGGTACAATTCCTCACAGGCGGTTTTGCAGGGCAGCAGAAAATGTATTTTTACGTGCTGTCAGATTTAGCTTACCCTGCCGTCAGGTTTTGCTATCGCTACCTAAATGAGGCAACATAGGATTAAAGATGCTGAGGTAGAGCTCCAGTTGCCGGGAAAGGAAGGCACCAAGCTACCATAGGGTTAAATTGGCAAAATTCCTCACAGGCGGCTTTGCAGGGCAGCAGAAAATGACTTTTTACATGCCCTCAGATTTTACATAGCCTGCCGTCAGATTTTGCTTACCCTGCGGGAATATTTTGCTTAGTCTGCCATCAGATTTTGCCATTGCTACCTAAATGAGTCAATATAGGGTTAAAAATGCTGAGGCACAGCTCGGGATTGCCTGGTAGGATGGCGCCAAGCTACCCTAGGGTTAAATTGGCAAAATTCTTCACAGGCGACTTTGCAGGGCAGCAGAAAAATACTTTTTATGTGCCATCAGATTTTACTTAGGCTGCAGTCAGATTTTGCTATCGCTACCTAAATGACGCAACATGGGGTTAAAATTGCTGATGCACATCGCCAGTTGCCCGGGAAGGACGGCGCCAAGCTACCATAGGGTTACATTGGTAAAATTCCTCACAGGCGGCTTTGCAGGGCAGCAGAAAATGACTTTTTAGGTGCCGTCAGATTTTGCTTAGCCTGCCGTCAGACTTTGTTATTGCTACCTAAATGACGCAACATAGGATTAAAATTGCTGAGGCAAAGCTCCATGGGCCCGGGAAGGACGGCGCCAAGCTTCCATAAGGTTACATTGGTACAATTCCTCACAGGCGGCTTTGCAGGGCAGCAGAAAATAAATGTTTACGTGCCGTCACATTTTGCTTGCCCTGCTATCAGATTTTGCTATTGCTACCTAAATGAGGCAACATATGGTTAAAAATGCTGAGGTAGAGCTCCAGTTGACGGGGAAGGATGGCACCAAGCTACCATAGGGTTAAATTGGCAAAATTCCTGACAGGCAGCTATGCAGGGCAGCAGAAAATGACCTTTTACAAGCCGTCAGATTTTGCTTAGGCTGCCGTCACATGTTGCTTAGGCTGCTATCAGATTTTGCCTAGGCTGTCGTCAGATTTTGCTTGGGCTGCCGTCAGATTTTGCTATCGCTACGTAAATGAGGCAACATAGGGTTAAAAATCCTGAGGCACAGCTACAGTTGCCCGGGAAGGACTGTGCCAAGGTACCATAGGGTTAAATTGGCAAAGTTCCTCACAGGCGGCTTTGCAGGAGAGCAGAAAATGACTTTTCATGTGCCGTCAGATATTGCTTAGGCTGCCATCAGATTTCGCGCAGGCTGCCGTCAGATTTGCTATCACTACCTAAATGACGCAACATAGGGTTAAAATTGCTGAGGCACATCTCCAGTTGCCCGTGAAGGATGGCGCAAAGCTAGCATAGGGTTTCCTTGGTAAAATTCATCAGAGGCGGCTTTGCAGGGCAGCAAAAAATCAATTTACGTGCCGTCAGATTTTGCTTACCCTGCTATCGTATTTTGCTTTGCTGCCATCAGATTTTGCTATTGCTACCTAAATGAGGCAACATAGGGTTAAAAATGGTGAGGCACAGCTCCGGTTGCCTGGGAAGGACGGCGCCAATCTACCCCAGGGTTAAATTGGAAAAAATCCTCACAGGCAACTTTGCAGGGCAGCAGAAAAAGACTTTTTGCGTGCCATCAGATTTTACTTAGGCTGTCGTCAGATTTTGCTATCGCTACCTAAATGAGGCAACATAGGTTTTAAAATTATAAGGCACAGCTCCGGTTGTGCGGGAAGGATGGCGCCAAGCTATTATAGGGTTAAATTGGCAAAATTCTTCACAGACGGCGTTGCAGGGCAACAGAAAATGACTTTTTACGTGCTGTCAGATTTTTCTTAGGCTGCTGTCAGATTTTGCTATCGTTATCTAAATGAGGCAACTTGGGGTTAAAAATACTGTGGCACAGCCCGAGGTGCCCGGGAAGGACAGCACCAAGGTGGCATAGGGTTCATTTGACAATATTCCTCACAGGCGGCTTTGCAGGGTAGCAGGAAATGACTTTTTACGTGCCGTCAGATTTTGCTTAGGCTTCAGGCAGATTTTGCTATTGCTACCTAAATGAGGCAGCATAGGGTCACAAATGCTGAGGCACAGCTCCGGTTGCCGGGAAGAAGGGCCCAAGCTACCATAGGGTTATATTGGCAACATTCCTAACAGGCGGCTTTGCAGGGCAGCAGAAAATGACTTTTTACATACCGTTAGATTTTGCTTACCCTACCGTCCGATTTTGCTTTCACTAGCTAAATGAGGCAACATAGGGTTAAAAATGCTGAGGCACAGGTCCAGTTGCCCAGGAAAGACGTCACCAAGCTGCTATATGGTTAAATTGTCAAAATTCCTCACAGGCGGCATTACAGGGCAGCAGAAAATTACTTTTTACGTGCCGCCAGATTTTGCTTACCCTGCCTCCAGATTTTGCTTACCCTGCCACCAGATTTTGCTATCGCTCCCTAAATGAGGCAACATTGCTGAGGCACAGCTCCAGTTGACTTGCAAGGTTGGCACCAAGATACCATAGGGTTAAATTAGAAAAATTCCTCACAGGCGACTTTGCAGGGCAGCAGAAAATGACTTTTTACGTGCCGTCAATTTTTGCTTAGGCTGCCGTCAGATTTTGCTTAGGCTGCCTAAATGAGGCAACATAGGGTTAAAATTGCTGAGGCACAGCTCCAGTTGCCCACGAAAGACGGCACCAAGATACCATAGGGTTACATTGGCAAAATTCCTCACAGGCGGCTTTGCAGGACAGCAGAAAATGACTTTTTATGTGCCGTCAGATTTTGCTTAGGCTGCCGTCAGATTTTGCTTAGGCTGCCTAAATGAGGCAACATAGGGTTAAAAATGCTGGGGCACAGCTCCAGTTGCCCGAGAAGGACAGCACCAAGGTACCATAGGGTTAAATTGGGAAAATTCCTCACAGGCGGCTGTGCAGGACAGCAGAAAATACATTTTTATGTGCCGTCAGATTTTGCTTAGGCTGCGGTCAGATTTTGCTATCGCTACCTAAATGAGGCAACATGGCGTTAAAAATGCTGTGGCACAGCTCCGGTTGCCCAGGAAGGATGGTGCCAAGCTATCGTAGGGTTAAATTGGCAAAATTCTTCACATGCAGCTTTGCAGGGCAGCAGAAAATGACTTTTTACGTACCGTCAGATTTTGCTTACCCTGCCGCCAGATGTTGCTTAGGCTGCCATCAGATTTTGCTATCGCTACCTAAATGAGGCAACATTGCCGAGGCACAACTCCAGTTGCCTTGGAAGGACGGCACAAAGTTACCATAGGGTTAAATTGGGAAAATTCCTCACAGGCGGCTTTGCATGACAGCAGAAAGTGAATTTTTACATGCCATCAGCTTTTGCTTAGGCTGCAGTCAGATTTTGCTATCGCTACCTAAATGAGGCAACATAGGGTTAAAAATGCTGATGCACAGCTCCAGTTGCCCGGGAAAGACGGCACCAAGTTGCTATAGCGTTAAATTGGCAACATTCCACAAAGGCGGTGTTGCAGGGTAGCAGAAAATGACTTTTTACGCGCTGTCAGATTTTGCTTAGGCTGCCGTCAGATTTTGCTTAGGCTGCCGTCAGATTTTGCTTAGGCTGCCTAAATGAGGCAACATAGGGTTAAAAATGCTGAGGCACAGCTCCAGTTGCCCGGGAAGGACAACGCCAAGGTACCATAGGGTTAAATTGGGAAAATTCCTCACAGGCGGCTTTGCAGGACAGCAGAAAATACATTTTTATGTGCCGTCAGATTGTGCTTAGGCTGCCGTCAGATTTTGCTATCGCTACCTAAATGAGGCAACATGGCGTTAAAAATGCTGAGGCACAGCTCCGGTTGCCCAGGAAGGATGGTGCCAAGCTATCGCAGGGTTAATTTGGCAAAATTCTTCACATGCAGCTTTGCAGGGCATCAGAAAATGACTTTTTACGTACCGTCAGATTTTGCTTACCCTGCCGCCAGATTTTGCTTAGGCTGCCATCAGATTTTGGTATCGCTACCTAAATGAGACAACATTGCTGAGGCAATGCTCCAGTTGCCTTAGAAGGACGACACCAAGCTACCATACGGTTTTAAATAGGCAAAATTCCTCACAGGAGGCTTTGCAGGGCAGCAGAAAATGACTTTTGACGTGCCGACAGATTTTGCATAGGCCGCCGTCAGGTTTTGCTTAGGCTGCCGTCAGATTTTGCTATCGCTACCTACATGAGGCAGCATAGGGTTAAAAATGCTGAGGCACAGCTCCAATTGCCCGGAAGGACAGCGCCAAGCTACCATAGGGTTAAATTGACAAAATTCCTCAGAGGCGGCTTTGCAGGGCAGCAGAAAATGACTTTTTACATGCCGTCAGATTTTGCTTAGGCTGCAGTCAGATTTTGCTTAGGCTGCCTAAATGAGGCAACATAGGGTTAAAAATGCTGAGGCACTGCTCCAGTTGCCCGGGAAGGACAACGCCAAGGTACCATAGGGTTAAATTGGGAAAATTCCTCACAGGCGGCTTTGCAGGACAGCAGAAAATACATTTTTATGTGCCGTCAGATTGTGCTTAGGCTGCCGTCAGATTTTGCTATCACTACCTAAATGAGGCAACATGGCGTTAAAAATGCTGAGGCACAGCTCCGGTTGCCCAGGAAGGATGGTGCCAAGCTATTGCAGGGTTAATTTGGCGAAATTCTTCACATGCAGCTTTGCAGGGCAGCAGAAAATGACTTTTTACGTACCGTCAGATTTTGCTTACCCTGCCGCCAGATTTTGCTTAGGCTGCCATCAGATTTTGCTATTGCTACCTAAATGAGGCAACATTCCCGAGGCACAACTCCAGTTGCCTTGGAAGGACGGCACAAAGCTACCATAGGGTTAAATTGGGAAAATTCCTCACAGGCGGCTTTGCAGGACAGCAGAAAGTTAATTTTTACGTGCCATCAGCTTTTGCTTAGGCTGCAGTCAGATTTTGCTATCGCTACATAAATGAGGCAACATAGGGTTAAAAATGCTGATACACAGCTCCAGTTGCCCGGGAAAGATGGCACCAAGTTGCTGTAGGGTTAAATTCGCAACATTCCACAAAGGCGGTGTTGCAGGGCAGCAGAAAATGACTTTTCACGTGCCGTCAGATTTTGCTTACCCTGCTGTCAGATTTTGCTTAGGCTGCCGTCAGATTTTGCTATCGCTACCTAAATGAGGCAAAATAAGGTACAAAATGCTGAGGCACAACACCAATTGCCCGGAAGTACAGCACCAAGCTACTATAGGGTTCAATTGGCAAAATTCCTCACAGGCGGCTTTGCAGGGCAGCAGAAAATGACTTTTTACGTGCCGTCAGATTTTGCATAGGCTGCAGTCAGATTTTGCTATCGCTACCTCATTGAGGCAACATAGGGTTAAAAATACTGAGGCTCAGCTCTGGTTGCCCGGGAAAAACATCTCCAAGCTACCATGGAGTTAAATTGGCAATATTCCTAACAGGCGGCTTTGCAAGGCAGCAGAAAATTACTTTTTATGTGCTGTCAGATTTTGCTTACCCTGCCGTCAGATTTTGCTATTGCAACCTAAGTGAGGCAAGATAGGGTTAAAAATGCTGAGGCACAGCTCCAGTTGGCCGGGAAAGATGGCACCAAGCTACGATAGGGTTAAATTGGCAAAATTCCTCACAGGCGGCTTTGCAGGGCAGCAGAAAATGACTTTGTGCCGTCGGATTTTGCTTACCCTGCCGTCAGATTTTGCTCTCGCTACCTAAATGAGGCAACATAGGGTTAAAAAGGCTGAGGCACAGCTCTGGTTGCCCGGTAAGAACTGCACCAAGCTACCATAGGGTTACATTGGCAAAATTCCTCACAGGCGGCTTTGCATGGCAGCAGAAAATGACTTTTTACGTGCCGTCAGATTTTGCTTAAGCTGCTGTCAGATTTTGCTATTGCTACCGAAGTAAGGCAACATGGGGTTAATAATGCTGAGGCACAGCTCCAGTTGCCCGGGAAGGACAGAGCCAAGCTACTATAGGGTTAAATTGGCAGAATTCTTCACAGGCGGCTTTGCAGGGCAGCAGAAAATTACTTTTTAGGTGCCATCAGGTTTTGCTAAGTCTGCCGTCAGATTTTGCTCAGGCTGCCGTCCGATTTTGCGATCGCTACCTAAATGAGGCAACATAGGGTTAGAGAGGCTGAGGCACAGCTCCAGTTGCCTTGGAAGGATGGCACCAAGCTACCATAGGGTTAAATTGGCAAAATTCCTCACAGGCGGCTTTGCATTGCAGCAGAAAATGACTTTTACAGATTTTCCTTAGACTGGCATCAGATTTTGCTATCGCTACCTAAATGATGCAACATAGGGTTAAAATAGCTGATGCACCGCTACAGATGCCCGGGAAGGATGGCACCATGCTACCATAGGGTTACATTGGTAAAATTCCTCACAGGTGGCTTTTCAGGGCAGCAGAAAATGACTTTACGTGCCGTGAGATTTTGCTTACCCTGCCATCATATTTTGCTTAGGCTGCCTAAATGAGGGAACATAAGGTTAAAATTACTGAGGCACTGGTCCAGTTGGCCGGGAAGGACGGCACCAAGATACCATAGGGTTAAATTGGCAAAATTCCTCAACAGGCGGCTTTGCAGGGCGCCAGAAAATGACTTTTTAAGTGCCGTCAGATTTTGCTTACCCTCTCGTCAGATTTTGCGTAGGCAGCTGTCAGATTTTGCTATCGCTACCTCATTGAGGCAACATAGGGTTAAACATACTGAGGCTCAGCTCTGGTTGCCCAGGAAAAACGTCTCCAAGCTACCATGGAGTTAAATTGGCAATATTCCTAAGAGGCGGCTTTGCAAGGCAGCAGAAAATTACTTTTTATGTGCCGTCAGATTTTGCTTACCCTGCCGTCAGATTTTGCTATTGCAACCTAAGTGAGGCAACATAGGGTTAAAAATGCTGAGGCACAGCTCCAGTTGGCCGGGAAAGATGGCACCAAGCTACGATAGGGTTAAATTGGCAAAATTCCTCACAGGCGGCTTTGCAGGGCAGCAGAAAATGACTTTATGTGCCGTCGGATTTTGCTTACCCTGCCGTCAGATTTTGCTTTCGCTACCTAAATGAGGCAACATAGGGTTAAAAAGGCTGAGGCACAGCTCCAGTTGGCCGGGAAAGATGGCACCAAGCTACCATAGGGTTACATTGGCAAAATTCCTCACAGGCGGCTTTGCATGGCAGCAGAAAATGACTTTTTACGTGCCGTCAGATTTTGCTTAGGCTGCTGTCAGATTTTGCTATTGCTACCTAAGTAAGGCAACATGGGGTTAATAATGCTGAGGCACAGCTCCAGTTGCCCGGGAAGGACAGAGCCAAGCTACTATAGGGTTAAATTGGCAAAATTCTTCACAGGCGGCTTTGCAGGGCAGCAGAAAATTACTTTTTAGGTGCCATCAGGTTTTGCTAAGTCTGCCGTCAGATTTTGCTCAGGCTGCCGTCAGATTTTGCGATCGCTACCTAAATGAGGCAACATAGGGTTAGAGAGGCTGAGGCACAGCTCCAGTTGCCTTGGAAGGATGGCACCAAGCTACCATAGGGTTAAATTGGCAAAATTCCTCACAGGCGGCTTTGCATTGCAGCAGAAAATGACTTTTACAGATTTTCCTTAGACTGGCATCAGATTTTGCTATCGCTACCTAAATGATGCAACATAGGGTTAAAATAGCTGATGCACCGCTACAGATGCCGGGGAAGGATGGCACCATGCTACCATAGGGTTACATTGGTAAAATTCCTCCTTTCAGGGCAGCAGAAAATGACTTTACGTGCCGTGAGATTTTGCTTACCCTGCCATCATATTTTGCTTAGGCTGCCTAAATGAGGGAACATAAGGTTAAAATTACTGAGGCACTGGTCCAGTTGCCCGGGAAGGACGGCACCAAGATACCATAGGGTTAAATTGGCAAAATTCCTCAACAGGCGGCTTTGCAGGGCGCCAGAAAATGACTTTTTAAGTGCCGTCAGATTTTGCATAGGCGGCTGTCAGATTTTGTTATCGCTACCTAAATGAGGCAACATAGGGTTAAAAATGCCGAAGCACAGCTCCAGTTGCCCGGGAAGGACAGCGCCATGGTACCATAGGATTGAATTGGGAAAATTCCTCACAGGTGGCTTTGCAGGGCTCCAGAAAATGACTTTTTCCGTGCCGTAAAATTTTGCTGAGCCTGCCGTTAGATTTTGCTTAGGCTGCCATCAGATTTTGGTATCGCTACCTAAATGAGACAACATTGCTGAGGCAATGCTCCAGTTGCCTTGGAAGGACGACACCAAGCTACCATACGGTTTTAAATTGGCAAAATTCCTCACAGGAGGCTTTGCAGGGCAGCAGAAAATGACTTTTGACGTGCCGACAGATTTTGCATAGGCCGCCGTCAGGTTTTGCTTAGGCTGCCGTCAGATTTTGCTCAGGCTGCCGTCAGATTTTGCGATCGCTAGCTAAATGCGGCAACATAGGGTTAAAAATGCTGAGGCACAGCTCTGGTTGCCCGGGAAGAACGGTGCCAAGCTATCATGGGGTCAAATTGGCAAAATTCCTCACAGGCGGCTTTGCAGGGCAGCAGAAAATGACTTTTTACCTGCCATCAAATTTTGCTTAGGCTGCAGTCGGATTTTGCTTAGGCTGCCGTCAGATTTTGCTATCGCTACCTACATGAGGCAGCATAGGGTTAAAAATGCTGAGGCACAGCTCCAATTGCCCGGAAGGACAGCGCCAAGCTACCATAGGGTTAAATTGACAAAATTCCTCAGAGGCGGCTTTGCAGGGCAGCAGAAAATGACTTTTTACGTGCCGTCAGATTTTGCTTAGGCTGCAGTCAGATTTTGCTTAGGCTGCCTAAATGAGGCAACATAGGGTTAAAAATGCTGAGGCACTGCTCCAGTTGCCCGGGAAGGAGAACGCCAAGGTACCATAGGGTTAAATTGGGAAAATTCCTCACAGGCGGCTTTGCAGGACAGCAGAAAATACATTTTTATGTGCCGTCAGATTGTGCTTAGGCTGCCGTCAGATTTTGCTATCACTACCTAAATGAGGCAACATGGCGTTAAAAATGCTGAGGCACAGCTCCGGTTGCCCAGGAAGGATGGTGCCAAGCTATTGCAGGGTTAATTTGGCGAAATTCTTCACGTGCAGCTTTGCAGGGCAGCAGAAAATGACTTTTTACGTACCGTCAGATTTTGCTTACCCTGCCGCCAGATTTTGCTTAGGCTGCCATCAGATTTTGCTATTGCTACCTAAATGAGGCAACATTCCCGAGGCACAACTCCAGTTGCCTTGGAAGGACGGCACGAAGCTACCATAGGGTTAAATTGGGAAAATTCCTCACAGGCGGCTTTGCAGGACAGCAGAAAGTTAATTTTTACATGCCATCAGTTTTGCTTAGGCTGCAGTCAGATTTTGCTATCGCTACATAAATGAGGCAACATAGGGTTAAAAATGCTGATACACAGCTCCAGTTGCCCGGGAAAGATGGCACCAAGTTGCTGTAGGGTTAAATTCGCAACATTCCACAAAGGCGGTGTTGCAGGGCAGCAGAAAATGACTTTTCACGTGCCGTCAGATTTTGCTTACCCTGCTGTCAGATTTTGCTTAGGCTGCCGTCAGATTTTGCTATCGCTACCTAAATGAGGCAACATAGGGTACAAAATGCTGAGGCACAGCACCAATTGCCCGGAAGTACAGCGCCAAGCTACTATAGGGTTCAATTGGCAAAATTCCTCACAGGCGGCTTTGCAGGGCAGCAGAAAATGACTTTTTACGTGACGTCAGATTTTGCATAGGCTGCAGTCAGATTTTGCTATCGCTACCTCATTGAGGCAACATAGGGTTAAAAATACTGAGGCTCAGCTCTGGTTGCCCGGGAAAAACATCTCCAAGCTACCATGGAGTTAAATTGGCAATATTCCTAACAGGCGGCTTTGCAAGGCAGCAGAAAATTACTTTTTAGGTGCTGTCAGATTTTGCTTACCCTGCCGTCAGATTTTGCTATTGCAACCTAAGTGAGGCAAGATAGGGTTAAAAATGCTGAGGCACAGCTCCAGTTGGCTGGGAAAGATGGCACCAAGCTACGATAGGGTTAAATTGGCAAAATTCCTCACAGGCGGCTTTGCAGGGCAGCAGAAAATGACTTTATGTGCCGTCGGATTTTGCTTACCCTGCCGTCAGATTTTGCTCTCGCTACCTAAATGAGGCAACATAGGGTTAAAAAGGCTGAGGCACAGCTCTGGTTGCCCGGTAAGAACTGCACCAAGCTACCATAGGGTTACATTGGCAAAATTCCTCACAGGCGGCTTTGCATGGCAGCAGAAAATGACTTTTTACGTGCCGTCAGATTTTGCTTAGGCTGCTGTCAGATTTTGCTATTGCTACCGAAGTAAGGCAACTTGGGGTTAATAATGCTGAGGCACAGCTCCAGTTGCCCGGGAAGGACAGAGCCAAGCTACTATAGGGTTAAATTGGCAGAATTCTTCACAGGCGGCTTTGCAGGGCAGCAGAAAATTACTTTTTAGGTGCCATCAGGTTTTGCTAAGTCTGCCGTCAGATTTTGCTCAGGCTGCCGTCAGATTTTGCGATCGCTACCTAAATGAGGCAACATAGGGTTAGAGAGGCTGAGGCACAGCTCCAGTTGCCTTGGAAGGATGGCACCAAGCTACCATAGGGTTAAATTGGCAAAATTCCTCACAGGCGGCTTTGCATTGCAGCAGAAAATGACTTTTACAGATTTTCCTTAGACTGGCATCAGATTTTGCTATCGCTACCTAAATGATGCAACATAGGGTTAAAATAGCTGATGCACCGCTACAGATGCCCGGGAAGGATGGCACCATGCTACCATAGGGTTACATTGGTAAAATTCCTCACAGGTGGCTTTTCAGGGCAGCAGAAAATGACTTTACGTGCCGTGAGATTTTGCTTACCCTGCCATCATATTTTGCTTAGGCTGCCTAAATGAGGGAACATAAGGTTAAAATTACTGAGGCACTGGTCCAGTTGCCCGGGAAGGACGGCACCAAGATACCATAGGGTTACATTAGCAAAATTCCTCAACAGGCGGCTTTGCAGGGCGCCAGAAAATGACTTTTTAAGTGCCGTCAGATTTTGCTTACCCTCTCGTCAGATTTTGCGTAGGCGGCTGTCAGATTTTGTTATCGCTACCTAAATGAGGCAACATAGGGTTTAAAATGCCGAAGCACAGCTCCAGTTGCCCGGGAAGGACAGCGCCATGGTACCATAGGATTGAATTGGGAAAATTCCTCACAGGCGGCTTTGCAGGGCTCCAGAAAATTACTTTTTACGTGCCGTCAAATTTTGCTGAGCCTGCCGTTAGATTTTGCTTAGGCTGCCATCAGATTTTGGTATCGCTACCTAAATGAGGCAACATTGCTGAGGCCATGCTCCAGTTGCCTTGGAAGGACGACACCAAGCTACCATACGGTTTTAAATTGGCAAAATTCCTCACAGGAGGCTTTGCAGGGCAGCAGAAAATGACTTTTGACGTGCCGACAGATTTTGCATAGGCCGCCGTCAGGTTTTGCTTAGGCTGCCGTCAGATTTTGCTTAGGCTGCCGTCAGATTTTGCGATCGCTAGCTAAATGCGGCAACATAGGGTTAAAAATGCTGAGGCACAGCTCTGGTTGCCCGGGAAGGACGGTGCCAAGCTATCATGGGGTCAAATTGGCAAAATTCCTCACAGGCGGCTTTGCAGGGCAGCAGAAAATGACTTTTTACCTGCCATCAAATTTTGCTTAGGCTGCCGTCAGATTTTGCTATCGCTACCTACATGAGGCAACATAGGGTTAAAAATGCTGAGGCACAGCTCCAATTGCCCGAAAGGACAGCGCCAAGCTACCATAGGGTTAAATTGACAAAATTCCTCAGAGGCGGCTTTGCAGGGCAGCAGAAAATGACTTTTTACGTGCCGTCAGATTTTGCTTAGGCTGCAGTCAGATTTTGCTATTGCTTCCTAAATGAGGCAACATAGGGTTAAAAATGCTGAGGCATAGCTCTGGTTGCCCAGGAAAGATGGCACCAAGCTACTGTAGGGTTAAATTGGCAGAATTCCTCACAGGCAGCTTTGCAGGGAAGCAGAAAACGTGTTTTTATGTGCCGTCAGATTTTGCTTGCCCTGCCGTCTGATTTTGCTTAGGTTGGCGTCAGATTTCGCTATTGCTACCTAAATGAGGCAACATAGGGTTAAAAATGCTGAGGCACAGCTCGAGTTGCCCAGAAAAACGGCACCAAGCTACTATAGGTTTAAATTGGCAAAATTGCTCACAGGCGGCTTTGCAGGACAGCAGAAAATGACTTTTTACGTGCCGTCAGATTTTGCTGAGCCTGCCGTCAGATTTTGCTTAGGCTGCCGTCAGATTTTGGTATCGCTACCTAAATGAGGCAACATAGGGTTAAAAATGCTGAGGCACAGCTCCAGTTGCCCGGGAAGGACAGCGCCAGCTACCATATGGTTAAATTGTCAAAATTCCTCACAGGCGGCTTTGCAGGGCAGCAGAAAATGACTTTTTACGTGCCCTTAGAATTTACATAGCCTGCCGTCAGATTTTGCTTAGGCTGCCGTCAGATTTTGCTTAGGCTGCCGTCAGATTTTGCTATTGCTACCTAAATGAGGCAACATAGGGTTAAAAATGTTGAGGCACAGATCCAATTGCCCGGAAGGATAGTGCCAAGCTACTATAGGGTTAAATTGGCAAATTTCCTCACAGGCGGCTTTGCAGGGCAGCAGAAAATTACTTTTTACGTGCCGTCAGGTTTTGCTTACCCTGCCGTCAGATTTTGCTTAGGCTGCCGTCAGATTTTGCTATCGCTACCTAAATGAGGCAACATAGGGTAAAAAATGCTGAGGCACAGCATCAATTGCCCGGAAGTACAGCGTCAGGCTACTATAGGGTTCAATTGGCAAAATTCCTCACAGGCGGCTTTGCAGGGCAGCAGAAAATGACTTTTCACGTGCCGTCAGATTTTGCTTACCCTGCTGTCAGATTTTGCTTAGTCTGCCGTCAGATTTTGCTATTGCTACCTAAATGAGGCAACATAGGGTTAAAAATACTGAGGCTCAGCTCCGGTTGCCCAGGAATAACGTCTCCAAGCTACCATGGGGTTACATTGGCAATATTCCTAACAGGCGGCTTTGCAAGGCAGCAGAAAATTACTTTTTACGTGCCGTCAGATTTTGCTTACCCTGTCGTCAGATTTTGCTATTGCTACCTAAGTGAGGCAACATAGGGTTAAAAATGCTGAGGCACAGCTCCAGTTGGCCGGGAAAGATGGCACCAAGCTACGATAGGGTTAAACTGGCAAAATTCCTCACAGGCGGCTTTGCAGGGCAGCAGAAAATTACTTTATGTGCCGTCAGATTTTGCTTACCCTGCCGTCAGATTTTGCTCTCGCTACCTAAATGAGGCAATATAGGGTTAAAAAGGCTGAGGCACAGCTCTGGTTGCCCGGTAAGAACTGCACCAAGCTACCATAGGGTTACATTGGCAAAATTCCTCACAGGCGGCTTTGCATGGCAGCAGAAAATGACTTTTTACGTGCTGTCAATTTTGCTTAGGCTGCTGTCAGATTTTGCTATTGCTACCTAAATAAGGCAACATGGGGTTAATAATGCTGAGGCACAGCTCCAGTTGCCCGGGAAGGACAGAGCCAAGCTACTATAGGGTTAAATCGGCAAAATTCCTCACAGGCGGCTTTGCAGGGCAGCAGAAAATGACTTTTTACGTGCCGTCAGATTTTGCTTAGGCTGCAGTCAGATTTTGCTATCGCTACCTCCATGAGACAACATAGGTTTAAAAATACTGAGGCTCAGCTCCGGTTGCCCGGGAAAAACGGCTCCAAGCTACCATGGGGTTACACTGGCAATATTCCTAACAGGCGGCTTTGCAAGGCAGCGGAAAATGACTTTTTACGTGCCGTCAGATTTTGCTTACCCTGCCGTTAGATTTTGCTATCGCTACCTAAATGAGGCAACATAGGGTTAAAAATGCGGAGGCACAGCTTTGGTTGCCCGGGAAGGACGGAGCCAAGCTATCATAGGGTTAAATTGGCAACATTCTTCACAGACGACTTTGCAGGGCAGCAGAAAATGACTTTTTAGGTGCCGTCAGATTTTACTTAGGCTGCAGTCAGATTTTGCTATCGCTACCTAAATGACGCAACATGGGGTTAAAATTGCTGATGGACATCGCCAGTTGCCCGGGAAGGACGGCGCCAATCTACCATAGGGTTACATTGGTAAAATTCCTCTCTGGCGGCTTTGCAGGGCAGCAGAAAATAAATGTTTACGTACCGTCACATTTTGCTTACCCTGCCATCAGATTTTGCTATTGCTACCTAAATGAGGCAACATATGGTTAAAAATGCTGAGGTAGAGCTCCAGTTGACGGGGAAGGATGGCACCAAGCTACCATATGTTTAAATTGGCAAAATTCCTGACAGCCAGCTATGCAGGGCAGCAGAAAATGACCTCTTACAAGCCGTCAGATTTTGCTTAGGCTGCCGTCAGACTTTGTTATTGCTACCTAAATGACGCAACATAGGATTAAAATTGCTGAGGCACAGCTCCATGGGCCCGGGAAGGACGGCGCCAAGCTTCCATAAGGTTACATTGGTCAAATTCCTCACAGGCGGCTTTGCAGGGCAGCAGAAAATAAATGTTTACGTACCGTCACATTTTCCTTACCCTGCCATCAGATTTTGCTATTGCTACCTAAATGAGGCAACATATGGTTAAAAATGCTGAGGTAGAGCTTCAGTTGACGGGGAAGGATGGCACCAAGCTACCATATGTTTAAATTGGCAAAATTCCTGACAGGCAGCTATGCAGGGCAGCAGAAAATGACCTCTTACAAGCCGTCAGATTTTGCTTAGGCTGCCGTCAGATGTTGCTTAGGCTGCCATCAGATTTTGCCTAGGCTGTCGTCAGATTTTGCTTGGGCTGCCGTCTGATTTTGCTATCGCTACGTAAATGAGGCAACATAGGGTTAAAAATCCTGAGGCACAGCTACAGTTGCCCGGGAAGGACTGCGCCAAGGTACCATAGGGTTAAATTGGCAAAGTTCCTCACAGGCGGTTTTGCAGGAGAGCAGAAAATGACTTTTCATGTGCCGTCAGATATTGCTTAGGCTGCCATCAGATTTCGCGCAGGCTGCCGTCAGATTTGCTATCGCTACCTAAATGACGCAACATAGGGTTAAAATTGCTGAGGCACATCTCCAGTTGCCCGTGAAGGATGGCGCAAAGCTACCATAGGGTTTCATTGGTAAAATTCATCACAGGCTGCTTTGCAGGGCAGCAAAAAATCACTTTACGTGCCGTCATATTTTGCTTACCCTGCCATCTTATCTTGCTTTGCTGCCATCAGATTTTGCTATTGCTACCTAAATGAGGCAACATAGGGTTAAAAATGGTGAGGCACAGCTCCGGTTGCCTTGGAAGGACGGCGCCAAGCTACCCTTGGGTTAAATTGGAAAAAATCCTCATAGGCGACTTTGCAGGGCAACAGAAAATGACTTTTTAGGTGCTGTCAGATTTTTCTTAGGCTGCTGTCAGATTTTGCTTAGACTGCAGTCAGATTTTGCTATTGTTACCTAAATGAGGCAACTTAGGGTTAAAAATACTGTGGCACAGCTCGAGGTGCCCGGGAAGGACAGCACCAAGGTGGCATAGGGTTAAATTGGCAAAATTCCTCACAGGTGGCTTTGCAGGACAGCAGAAAATTAATTTTTATGTGCCGTCTGATTTTGCTTACGCTGCCTTCAGACTTTGCTATTGCTACCTAAATGAGGCAACATAGGGTTGAAAATTCTGAGGCACAGCTCCAATTGCCTGGAAGGACAGCGCCAAGCTACCACAGGGTTAATTTGGCAATATTCCTCACAGGCGGCTTTGCAGGGCAGCAGGAAATGACTTTTTACGTGCCGTCAGATTTTGCTTAGGCTGCAGGCAGATTTTGCTATTGCTACCTAAATGAGGCAGCATAGGGTTAAAAATGCTGAGGCACAGCTCCGGTTGCCGGGAAGAATGTCCCAAGCTACCATAGGGTTATATTGGCAACATTCATAACAGGCGGCTTTGCAAGGCAGCAGAAAATGACTTTTTACGTGCCGTCAGATTTTGCTTACCCTGCCGTCAGATTTTGCTTAGGCTGCCGTCAGATTTTGCTATCACTACCTAAATGAGGCAACATAGGGTTAAAAATGCAGAGGCACAGCTCTGGTTGCCCGGGAAGGACGGAGCCAAGCTATCATAGGGTTAAATTGGCAAAATTCTTCACAGGCGGCTTTATATGGCAGTAGAAAATGACTTTTTACGTGCCGTCAGATTTTGCTCAGGCTGCCGTCAGATTTTGCTATTGCTACCTAAATAAGGCAACATAGGGTTAATAATGCTGAGGCACAGCTCCAGTTGCCCGGGAAGGACAGAGCCAAGCTACCATAGGGTTAAATTGGCAAAATTCCTCACATGCTGCTTTGCAGTGCAGCAGAAAATGACTTTTTACGTACCGTCAGATTTTGCTTACCCTGCCACCAGATTTTGCTTAGTCTGCCATCAGATTTTGCTATCGCTACCTAAATGAGGCAACATTGCCAAGGCACAGCTCCAGTTGCCTTGGAAGGACGGCACCAAGCTACCATAGGGTTAAATTGGCAAAATTCCTCACAGGCGGCTTTGCATGGCAGTAGAAAAAGACTTTTACGTGCCGTCAGATTTTGCTTAGGCTGCCGTCAGATTTTGCTATTGCTACCTAATTGAGGCAACATAGGTTTAAAAATGCTGAGGCACAGCTCCAATTGCCCGGAAGGACAGCACCCAGCTACTATAGGGTTAAATTGGCAAAATTCCTCACAGGCGGCTTTGCAGGGCAGCAGAAAATGACTTTTTACATGCCATCAGATTTTGCTTAGACTGCCGTCTGATTTTGCTATCGCTACCTAAATGAGGCAACATAGGGTTAAAAATGCTGAGGCACAGCTCCAGTTGCCCGGGAAGGACAGCTCCAACTACCATATGGTTAATTTGGCCAAATTCCTCACAGGTAGCTATGCAGGGCAGCAGAAAATTACTTTTTACGTGCCGTCAGATTTTGCTTAGCCTGCCGACAGATTTTGCTTAGGCTGCCGTCAGATTTTGCTTAGGCTGCCGTCAGATTTTGCTATCGCTACCTAAATGAGACAACATAGGGTTAAAAATGCCGAAGCACAGCTCCAGTTGCCCGGGAAGGACAGCGCCATGGTACCATAGGGTTTAATTGGGAAAAATCCTCAGAGGCGGCTTTGCAGGGCTCCAGAAAATGACTTTTTACGTGCCATCAGATTTTGCTGAGCCTGCCGTCAGGTTTTGCTTAGGCTGCCATCAGATTTTGGTATCGCTACCTAAATGAGCCAACATTGCTGAGGCACTGCTCCAGTTGCCTTGGAAGGACGACATCAAGCTAGCATATGGTTAAATTGGCAAAATTCCTCACAGGCGGCTTTGCAGGGCAAAAGAAAATGACTTTTGAAGTGCCGACAGATTTTGCATAGGCCGCCGTCAGGTTTTGCTTAGGCTGCCGTCAGATTTTGCTTAGGCTGCCGTAAGATTTTTTGCGATCGTTACCTAAATGAGGCAACATAGGGTTAAAAATGCTTAAGCACAGCTCCAGTTGCCCGGGAATGACAGCGCCATGGTACCATAGGGCTAAATTGGGCAAATTCCTCAGAGGCGGCTTTGCAGGACAGCAGAAAATGACTTTACATGTCGTCAGATTTTGCTTACGCTGCCGTCAGATTTTGCTATCGCTACCTAAATGAGGCAACATAGGTTTAAAAATGCTGAGGCACAGCTCTGGTTGCCCGGCAAGGACGGTGCCAAGCTATCATAGGGTCAAATTGGCAAAATTCCTCACAGGAGGCTTTGCAGGTCAGCAGAAAATGACTTTTTACCTGCCATCAAATTTTGCTTAGGCTGCAGTCAGATTTTGCATAGGCTGCCGTCAAATTTTGCAATCGCTACCTACATAAGACAACATAGGGTTAAAAATGCTGAGGCACAGTTCTGGTTGCCCGGGAAGGACAGCGCCATGGTACCATAGGGTTAAATTGGGAAAATTCCACACAGGCGGCTTTGCAGGACAGCAGAAAATGAGTTTTTACGTGCCGTCAGATTTTGCTGAGCCTGCCGTCAGATTTTGCTTAGGCTGCCGTCAGATTTTGATATCGCTACCTAAATGAGCCAACATTGCTGAGGCACTGCTGGAGTTGCCTTGGAAGGACGACATCAAGCTAGCATACGGTTAAATTGGCAAAATTCCTCACAGGCGGCTTTGCAGGGCAGCAGAAAATGACTTTTGACGTGCCGACAGATTTTGCATAGGCCGCCGTCAGGTTTTGCTTAGGCTGCCCTCAGATTTTGCTTAGGCTGTCATCAGATTTTGCGATCGCTACCTAAATGAGGCAACATAGGGTTAAAAATGCTTAAGCACAGCACCATTTGCCCGGGAAGGTCAGCGCCATGGGACCATAGGGTTAAATTGGGAAAATTTCTTACAGGCGACTTTGCAGGACAGCAGAAAATGACTTGCCGTCAGATTTTGCATAGGCTGCCGTCAGATTTTGCTATCGCTACCTAAATGAGGCAACATAGGGTTAAAAATGCTGAGGCACAGCTCGGGTTGCCCGGGAAGGATGGCGCCAAGCTATTTTAGGGTTAAATTGGCAAAATTCCTCACATGCTGCTTTGCAGGGCAGCAGAAAATGAATTTTTACGTACTGTCAGATTTTGCTTACCCTGCCGCCAGATTTTGCTTAGTCTGCCATCATATTTTGCTATCGCTACCTAAATGAGGCAACATTGCCGAGGCACAGCTCCAGTTGCCTTGGAAGGACGGCACCAAGCTACCATAGGGTTAAATTGGCAAAATTCCTCACAGGCGGCTTTGCAGGGCAGCAGAAAATGACTTTTTACGTTAAAAATACTGAGGCACAGCTCCAGTTGCTCAGGAAAAACGGCTCCAAGCTACCATGGGGTTACATTGGCAATATTCATAACAGGCGGCTTTGCAGGGCAGCAGAAAATTCCTCTTTACGTGCCGTCAGATTTTGCTTACCCTGCCATCGGATTTTGCTTAGGCTGCCGTCAGATTTTGCTATCGCTACCTAAATGAGGCAACATAGGGTTAAAAATGCTGAAGGAACAGCTCCAGTTGCCCGGAAGGACAGCGCCAAGCTACCATAGGGTTACATTGGCAAAATTCCTCACAGGCAGCTTTTGCAGGGTACCAGAAAATGACTTTTTACGTGCCGCGAGATTTTGCTTAGGCTGCAGTCAGATTTTGCTATCGCGACCTAAATGAGGCAACATAGGGTTAAAAATGCTGAGGCACAGCTCTGGTTGCCCGGGAAAGATGGCACCACGCTACTATAGGGTTAAATCGGTAGAATTCCTCACAAGCGGCTTTGCAGGGCAGCAGAAAATTACTTTTTACGTGCCGTCAGATTTTGCTTAGGCTGCCGTCAGATTTTGCTTAGGCTGCCGTCAGATTTTGCTATTGCTACCTAATTGAGGCAACATAGGGTTAAAAATGATGAGTAACAGCTCCAATTGCCCGCAAGGACAGCGCCAAGCTACTATAGGGTTAAATTGGCAAAATTCCTCACAGGCGGCTTTGCAGGGCAGCAGAAAATGGCTTTTTATGTGCATTCTGATTTTGCTTAGGCTGCAGTCAGATTTTGCTATTGCTACCTAAATGAGGCAACATAGGGTTAAAAATACTGAGGCACAGCTCAGATTGCCCGGGAAAAACGGCTCCAAGCTACCATGGGGTTACATTGACAATATTCATTACAAGCGGCTTTGCAGGGCAGCAGAAAATGACTTTTTACGTGCCGTCAGATTTTTCTTAGGCTGCTGTCAGATTTTGCTATCGCTACCTAAATGAGGCAACATTGCTGAGGCACTGCTCCATCTTCTTCTTAATTATCGGATGCGTGAGCGGACCCACGCAGGCGCTTCCCCATCCTAAAGGATGATGTGCACAGTTGCCTTGGAAGGACGACACCAAGCTACCATAGGGTTAAATGGGCAAAATTCCTCACAGGCGGCTTTGCAGGGCAGCAGAAAATGACTTGACGTGCCGTCAGATTTTGCTTAGGCTGCTGCCAGATTTTGCTTTGTTTATATCAAAAAAGTCAGTGATGTTGTCCTCCAGCTCCCCTCTTATGACTGGGTCCCGCAAGAGCCCCTCTGGCACCTTCCAACCCCAGATCCCTGTCTTACGTCCAGGCAGACGCAGGCTTCTCAGTGAGGGCCTACCTTGATGTCAGAGACTGTACCCAGCAGGTGGGCCGAACCCTGACACAAAATCAATGCAGGATTGTGTTCCGTGCACATTAGAAAAGAATATGTAGCCTTCCCTACCCCCTGCCGCCCCCTCCAGACGTCCCTTAGTCCCAGGGCCTCAAACCTATCCCGTAGTGAAGCAGAGTCCACTACCCGTACGCATTCCCCCCAAACTCCTGTGTAGTTCCCGGGACCATGCCGCGTTAAAATCGCCCATTAGAATCATGTGGCCTTTCACAAACTCCTATAGGGTGTTCAAAAGATCCCTCAGAAAAGCCTCCTACCCGGAGTGAGGCGTGTAGATTGAGGCTAGTGGGTATGTGACCCCCACATATTCCCCCACTACAATTACAAATCTGCTTCCTCTGTCCAACTTGGAGGCTTTTATCCTGAGGTCCAGCCCGTCCTCCATCGCCAATGCCCCCCACATTTCTTAGTCAGGCTGGAGGCCTGGATTCAACAGGCGGCTTTGCAGGGCAGCAGAAAATGACTTTTAACGTGTCATCAGATTATGCTTACCCTGCCATCAGATTTTGCTATCGCTGCATAAATGACGCAACATAGAGTTAAAATTGCCAAAATAGGGTGCATTCTGCACTGGCCTGTACAACACAGGGTTAAAATTGATAACATGGGGTTAGTAAAAAAAATGGGGTAAAAATTGCTAACATAGGGTTAATGCTGCACTGCCCTGCACAACATACGGTTAAAATTGATAACATGGGGTTAATATAAAAATTGGGTAAAAATTGCTAACATAGGGTTAATGCTGCACTGCCCTGTACAACATAGGGCTGGCTAGAAAAGATTTTGCTAGCAATTGCATGTCACGCATGCGCAGTAAGGAGGGAAAGCGTTTTCTGACATAAGCATTTTCCGTTACACCGGCACACTAGCCCCCTCAGCAGTAGAACACACGAGAGCAGAAAGTAGCCAGGGTACATTGCAGAGCAAGAAAAAGAGCTGCCACAGGAGAGCAGAGAGCAGCGAGGAGTTCACCACACACTGCTACTGCTACACACAGGCCCAGGGGACGGCGAGTAACCGGTAGTGCCGCCAGTGAGGAAGCCACAACTCTGACGTGTGTTGGGATGGCCGCCACACATTGCTATTCATAGAGTGGTGTACCGGAGAGCCGCCATTATTGGCACTGAGTGAACAGTCAGCCAGAGACTGCTCTGTTCCCAACCTGCAATGGCCCTCCTGTGCCACCCCACCCACCCTTGGGTGACCGGTGCAGCTGTCTTTTAGCTGGCAGGCCTTTCCCAGACATAGAGGAGACTGTCTCCGAGCAGGTGATGAAGGGGGCGTTGGGAAGGAATGGCTTATGGGGCAGGTTACTCGGCCATGGCGCGAGAGCAATCACTCAGGCATAAAGATACGCATTTGTGGGGTGCAATAATTCCACAACTACGTTCCTATGTTTGCAGCATAGACTGCCTCCCCCAACCCCCCTTTCTGGTGAAGGTCTCTTCCAATCACAGTAGCAGACTACACGAGGCACGCATGCCGAGAAACAACGGTTGGGCCTGTCATGTGTGTCACGCAAATGTTTTAAGCAGTTCACAATAGCACACATTCAAAGCTGGCTGGTTCCCTGGTAAAAAATCAGTGATAGTCGGGAGGGCGGGGGGTTGTGGGCGGAGAAACTCATGAAGTCGGAACTCACCTGTAAGTAGTTCTAATAGGTCAGAACACATAAGAAGTTAGCTATTGCGGGCTACCTTTGATGTAAGACCTGAGCAGTGATGTTATTTGACGAGACAGCTGGTTTCACAGATTTGTGTTCTTTTACAGTGCTTCCTGTCAGATTCATCCTGCTTCCAAGCACTGTAGTAACAGGTTTTATTATTACCCAATGTAATGGTACGCAAAGTATTGAAGGCAGGAGAATGAAGGGCTGAGTCAGCCCTGCTCTGGGATTCGGACTTGCGAAGCGCAGGCGAGCATAGCAGCCATGAGTACCCACCCGGTAGCGTCATGTATTGGTTAAAGTACCCACTACTATACATTATAAGCATATTGTAAGTCGCAAAGTAGTTACTTGAGCATGTAGAGGCGTGAGGCCACAGGCTCAGTGCCTTTATAAGGTCATGGGTCTCGGTGGTGACTTGCAATATCCCTTTCCCACACACATTATTCCTTACATGGTCATCAGCGCCTCCAGTCTCTGCTGTCATTTGCTTTCATTTCCCCACTTCTCCAACGCCTTGTATTATTTGTTTGACTTTTTCTGCCTCTCCTTTTCTTAAAATGTGGCCTGTTTGCATTCGTATCTATGCTTTCGCCTCTGGCCAATACTTGTTTCAAACTCTTTTTTTAATATATATAGCTGCAGATTCTTACTCCATTCAATCTTTCTCTTTTTATCGCGACTTTATCTGCCTTTTTGTTGCTCCTTGTCACAATCCCCTTTCTTTTCAAGCGTCACATTTTTGTATCAGGCCCCGTCCCATATCCTGCCTCTCTTATGCAAACTACCCGTGCTCTGGTGCAGGCAACATGCACCAGACTAGACACTTGCTCGTGCATAATGAACCAGTGAGAGACAGGTGCAGGCGGCTGGGCAGGGGGTACTGTCACAACACTAGACAGGTGTAATAAATAAGGTATTACAGGCGCCTAGTCACTGGCTTTATTGTAGCAATTCAAGAGAAATGCAAAGCCACCGCTCGCCTGTAATATATAAGATAACTCTTCAGGAAAACTGCCTCAGCTTCCAGCGGCCTCACGTTTTCACCATAATGGTGGAGCTCCATAACGGTGGCGCCGGGCCACGGGTATCTCCTGCTTAAAGGGATGCCTCGCAGGTGCGGCGCCATCATTATGGCTGAAAGGCATTTTTTTCTGGAGCCTGAGGCTTTCGCACACGAGCGAGAGCTTCAGGCTTCAGAAAAAAATCCTTTTGGTGTAGTGGCCGGGGCTGGCAGGGGAGATTAGTGGGCCCCGCCTCAAAACGAAATTTCTGAGACTGCCGGGCCTGGGCCCCAGCAGGCCCCAGCCCACTTAAAGCCCTGGTTGGTGTTAAAAGGCAATGTTGTGTGGTGGGCGCTTTTTTCTTTCTTTTTTAAAGTTTTTGTCTGATCGGATGGCCACTACCAACCCCGCCCCCTCTAGACCACGCCCCCTCCACACCCCCACCCAACTCCTCCCCCACCCCGGCACTTGTGGGATCCCCCACCACATTTTTTCCATTTCCACCAATGAGATAAGCTACTACTACTGCACGTAGGCAGGATATGGCAAGCCACCGAGGAGTTCCGTGACCAGATAAAGGAACATGGCTGCAGAGTGAGTTCCTTTATAAGGCTGCAGAAAGTCGAGCTGGCTTGAAAAACCCTTTTAACGCAAGCTAGGGAGTATTTTATTATGTAAAGTGTATGGCCTCACCATAGATATTAAAGGTGTTGAAAAAATGCAAAATAGTTTTGGTTGAAAAAAAAACACACTGATATGATATGACACCAGCTTGTGATATGTTGCAAATAAATATTTTTAAAAGTCCAATAAAAATGCATTTAAAAGCGCCCTTTTGGTGCTGTGAGTGACGACAGGCAGATACATTCAGGTTACCTCCCTGTTGCCAAGGACGAGATATCTCGTCCTTGACACTTAAGGGGTTCATGACGGAGAAAACGCTAGAAGGCATTGAATGGTAAAATACCGAAATCACCAAAAAAGGCCTTGGCACTGGGGGGGGGGACTCATGGCAGTTAAAGAGCCCTAATGTGCAAACTAATGACTGTTAATTGAGAAAGGGAAATAGTCCCCGATTTAATGAAGGGTTGCAGGGGCACCTGTAGTTCTGCTGAGAGCTGCCTTTCGCACTGTGTGCTGGCTCAGGTGGCAGGCATTGTGTCAGAACAACTCAAATGTAATAATCATAGCAGTGTAACTTTCTTGTTGCAGGGTTTATTTTTCGCTGAAAATGTTTCAACAAAAAAAAGAATCGAAAAATATAGGGGGAGGAGGGTGGATAAGGGGTAGAGTGAGGGAATAGAGAGGTAAATAATAGGAGGGGGTCACTTCAAGGGGAAGGGTTGGGAGGACCCTCCCTAAATATTCACACCGAAAATTGTTCATGAGTTTTTTCAAAAAGAATATGAGAGCAAAAAACTAATCGAAAAAATAACTGCTGATGTAACAACATAGAACCGATTACAGATCTAACACAAAAACGATGTATGTATTGTATGGGTATTTATTTGAATATCGCAGGCTGCCAAGTGTTAAACTAAATAAACTGTATCCTTTTCTAGAGGGATAACAGATTCCCATGTGTGATTCTAAAAAAAGGATCGGAAATTATATGACTGTCTGTTCTCTGTGTATGGCCACATGATGGGGGGAGTTGACAGCCCTACGGCAATTATCACTCAATGCGTGGAGGCCATTCACATTTGTTTGAGGAGGGAGGCCTCATGGACTTAATTGACCAATATCCTGTGGTTGGTCTGCAGGAGACATGGCTGATAGAACCGATTGTCATTGATGTATGGCAATTTATCTACAACCTGGCCACCCAAGGTCCTCTTGGGCGCCCTAGGGGAGGCTTGCTCTTGGGTGCCAAACAGTCTTTGGGGTTGATGGAAATCCAGACAAGCTCCCCTAACATCCTGATGGCTGTGATGAATGTCCCACTGGGAGGAAGCAGTAGACAAGTGGCTTTTATCAACCTCTACGATCCTCCATATAGACTTGCATCATATGCAGGGACTTTAACTCACAGATCCTGTCCTCTCAGTACTTGGCCGACTTTAGTTGAGGCCCCATGACACCACTTTGGGAGGACAATCTATTGATCCTCACTGTGAATGGGGCATGGAGTGGGCATCTCTGCTATACTCCTACAGATTCTCCATGATTAATGGAGCTTTCCCGTTGGATTCCCCTCAGAGGTGTACCCGCTTCGGTCCAAAATCCAGTAGTGTTTGGATTATGGGTTTTTGTTATCTGACCTATGTTTGGTCAGGGACATGGTCATTTATCCTCGCATAGAGAGTGATCATTTGCCTGTCGTGTTGACAACTAACATTGCAGTGCATTGTGTTGTGCCTGTGAGTAGTGGAGGCCTTGGAGTCAATTCCACTATTAATCACATCTCTTGGACTGAGCACCGATTAGATGCGGTCTCTGTACATTTGCACCATGCCCTACGCCACTTTGTTGAGCGCTGGGGGAGGGGTTCCATTGAGCGCCCTGAGGATTATCCGTACATGGTGCTGGAGGATTTTGGTGAAAGGATGGAGGCTTCTGTATCCTTTGCCTTTAATAAGATCAAACCAACCACCAAGCGACCAGCTATATTATTGCCATCACATCACCACCCTAACGATGGTGCTGTGGCCGAAAAGAGGAATGCCTTGCACCTTGAATTAAGCCTTATTATGGGATTGCAATTGGATTCCTCTGCGTGTGTTCATCGGTTGAATAAAATCGTTTGAATAAAGTCAAGAGCACCTATCGTTCGTGGATTAAGTTCCACCGATATTCCATTGAATGTGCTTGTTAGCAAAATTTGGTTTACCTGGCCTCCTCCAACAACCCGTATGAATTTTGGAAGGTAATTGATGGCTACCAACCTGAGCGAAGATTGTTTGGCATATCGGCTAATGCTTGGGCTGAGTATGTCGCAAACACCTTGGCCGGAGGAATGGGAAGTACGTTTGCCATTTGTGGTACCTTGGGCAGATGGCAGTGCCTCCTCACCCATAAAGACATCCACAAGATTATTCTTGGTAGCATGTTCTCTTTAGGGCTCCTGGCGCTGACAGCATTTGTAGCACGATCATCAAAAAGGACACTGAGCAATAGGCCATTGCAATGGACTGCCTTTTTCAGTGGATTGGTGAAGCTCAGGTTATTCCATCTTCTTGGAGGGATGGCATCATTGTGCCCGTTTGGAAGAAGGGGACCCATGTAAATCTGGGCAATTACTGACTCCTTGCAATGCTTGAAGCGTCCTCTAAAATCTTTGCCCGCATGCTCCTCAATTAACTTTTGGCTTGGGCGGTGGAGGCCACCCTCATTAAGCCCAATGAAACTGGATTCCAAAAGGGACTTGGCAACATGACCCACTCCCTTACCCTACAGACCGTCACCCAGCAGGCCTGGTTCACCAGAAAGTGCACGGTCTAGGCGACGTTCATTGATTACAGCGCAGCGTTCGACTCGGTTAATCGCAGTAAACTCTGGTGCAAACTTTCTACTTAGAATATCCCTGCAGGTTTATTGGCCATGATTATACACCTTCACTCTGGCAACCAGGTGAAAGTCCATTTAGACCAATTGGGCAACACTTCCACCTGGATTCCCACGTCACTTGGCCTGAAGCAAGGCTGTAGATTGGCCCTTCTTTTGTTCAATCGATATCTCACCGATATGGGTGTGGCCCTGGTAAATCCTATCTCAATTCCCCCTAAATTGGGTGATTTTCCACTTCAATGGATGGGGTTTGCTGATATTGTTCTGTTGGACCTCACCTCTATTGGCCTCCAGGCTGCCTTGGAAGCTTTGAAGTGTTACTCTGACACTCTAGAATTGGTGATTAACATCTGTAAAACCAAAATTATGGTATTCAACGCTTTCAAAGACCATCATTCCTTGGCACTTAAAGGAGGAAAAACTTGAGATAGTCCAAGAGTACAAATATCTGGGCATCCTTTTTGAGGGGGGTCTACGTGGCAGCTGCCACCTAGATAATACCAGACTTAGGTGTTCACAAGCCTTGCGGGCCCTTGGAAAAATGGCTCGCTCGGGAGGTGGTTAGTCTTTGGGGATCCTGGTCAAACTGTTCCTGGCAAAGATCAGCCCATTTTAATGTATGATGCCGTACTCTGGCAGCCTGGCAACATGGTGGGAGTGGCAAAACTGGAATCCTTCCTCCTCAAGAGGTTTCTCTGGCTTCCCACCCGGACCCCTATCCAGACTATATTCTTGGAGTTTGGTATTTTTTCCTGCATGGCAAGACTCCAGTTGTCCTCTTTGAATCTTCTTTGGCTACTCGCCAATGCAGAGGTTGGCACTATGGTGTGGGCCAGACTAAAATCCACTGTATGCAGGGTAGTGATATTTATAGCTTGGTCGCCGTTGGAAACAAATGGATGGCTCTGGTCCTGGGTGCTACTTTGAGTTGGCCTTTTCTCCAGTATAAAGCTGCCATGAAAGTGGCTGTTTACAGCTATTACCGTGAGTACTATATGGCGCAACTGGCCTCCATGTCGAACAGCAGCTCATTTCATGAGTATATTCTTGTGCGCGCAGGTCCACCTAATTATATTGCCAATTCCTGGGCAACACATTGGTCTGGGATTACCTTAAACTCAAAACTAATTCTGTTAAGACCTTTGAAGTGCGGGGGCTTGGTTAAACATCCCTAGGCCCTCCAGGATGTGTCGACTTTGTGGCGCAATTGTGTCGGTGCAGCATTTGCTAATACATTGTGATTCCCTGCGGGGGCAAAGGAGGGTGGCACTTGTGGCTGCAGGACTGAGTTCAGATTCCACTGCTGAGGTTATTTGGGACTTGTTCATGGGGGGGAATAATGAGCCCTGTATCATTTTCTTTACCCTTTTTTGGAGAGAGGTAGCTAGCATTTTGGAGAGTTTGTATTAATGTATGCTAGTAGGGTGCCACGCTTCTCTTCTTTCCTATGTCTGGGTTTTGGGTGAATGCACTCTAATTCTATTGATGTATTGTGTTATAGCCAATTGGCATGTAGTGCATTGTAATTTTAATTGATGCATGTGTGCCTAAAGCTGTTGAAATATATGCTATATGACAGGGTTAATTAAAAAAAATTCAATAATGCATGGCCGTGACTTTAAGTAGTATCCAACTACAGACCACACTGCATCTTACTTTTCATATGGGCCGCACCCAGAGTTATTGTAGACAGAGGGCCTCATTCTATGATTGCCGGTCTGGAAACAACGGTGCCGGTAAGCTTACCGGCACCGTCGTTTCCAGAACCGGCGAACTACAACTCTGTGGGCGGGTACCGTCCTGCCCCGCGCCCAGCTGCAGAGTTTTCACGGAAGCACCGGCACCCTTAACGATGGCGCTGGTGCTTCTGTGGTCCCCATTCCCAAAAAGTCCTATTGGAACTTACAATTTACCAGCGCCGGACTTTCCGGCCCATCGGGGTTGTAATCCCCTCGTGTTACCGGGAAGTCAGGTGCCGGTAAATCATTACGGTCTGGCAACAACCTGGCGGTAGCACCGGCATGGTTACTGCCGGAGCCGTAATGAGGCCCAGAATCTTATTTGACAGGCATCCTGTGGTGCAAAGGCCTTCTGCATATCTCATGGTCCTCAGAAGGCAACCAAAGCATTTGTGAGTAACCTGCCCCTTATTTCGGATACCAGAGAGTTCCCAGATTCACTTTTAAGTAATGTGAGTGTTTTTGTAAATTATGTGAAATTAACAACATTTTTTTATATTCCTTTGTACAAGAAAATTGATAAGAACGAAAATGCTGTGACGAAAGCCAAGATATGTAAAGTTTGGTTGAAACATGTCCCAACTAATAATCCACTCACGTGTGTAAACAGCCCACATACCCAAGAGGATGGGGAGGTTATGTCTTTGTATTTCCATACTAAATGTCAAACAAAATCCAAGTTGTTATATCTTTTATTGGACTAACTGAAATTATTGTGCTGAGGTGGTAGATGCGTTCGCTTTTGAAGTCCCAGGGATTTTGTGTCACACAGTGCCACGCCCTGTGTCTGCACATACGATATCTGAAATAATGCATGCTTTTATTGACTCACTATTGGTTGGGGTGAATGGTAGTGGTTCAGTGGTTGTGCAGTAGGCGTTGGGCAAGATAACTGATGTCATCTGTTGTGTTAGTTTGCGATAGGTGCTGCACACTCTCGCGCTTCTATTGATGATTGATTTCTGAATAGGAAGTCTTAAAGATTGCACAGTCTTGTGAATAAATCTTTTTTGAGACACACCACTTCAACAAACATACATGGTATTAAAGACACAGTTTGGGTGCAATTTGGTAGCGATACCTTGGGCAGCCAGATCCTACTAGAAGGATACATTCCTCCCGGCCAGGCAAGATCATTGCATGCCAAGATCCAGTTGGGCCCGGCACTAGTCGGGTGCGGGGGGAGGGGGGGTTTGTTACTTCAGCAAATTATTATATTTTTTATGTGATACTCTTTTAATGTGCGGTATATTAAAATACGACTATTTTTCAATAAATGGACAGAGATGAGAAAAACGGAGAGCGAGCGAGATAGAGAGAGAATCAGACAGCGAGTCAGATAGTGAGACAGTGGGCCTCTTTATAACTGTGCCTGTCCAGAAACACTGGTGACGGTAAGCATACTGGCACCAGTGTTTCCAGACCGGCACAGTATGACTCTGCGGGCGGGTGGCGTCCTGCCCGCCAGGGTCAGACCTGGCGGGCAGGACGCCACCCCCCCCCGCAGAGTTTCACGGAAGCACCGGCACCGTTAATAACAATGCTGGGGCTTCCGTGGTCGCCATTCCCATGTAGTCCTATGGCACTCCATGGTAATGGGCACTTACAAAATTACCGGTGCCTGACTTCCTGGCCGCTGGGGTTGTAATACCCCGGTGTTACTGGGAAGTCAGGCGGCAGTCATTTTTTTTCAGGTCTGGCGGCAATCCGCCGGTATCACCGGCAAGGTTACCGCCAGGCCCGTAATGAGGCCCAGTGATTGAGTGAAATAGGTGGTTAATGAGAGCATCAGCAAGCGAGGGGGTCATTAATAGTTTACCAGTCTGGAATTAACGTGCCAGGTCCCGGACCGGTAAACTACAAATTTACCAATGGGGGTGGTCTGATTTAACTCCAGCCAAGAGCTGCATGTAAGTCAGGCACCCCACCGGCAAAAAATAGCCAGTATTACTGGCACTGGTATTTACGGTGATGGTAATACCAGCAATCCCAGGACTACATGGAATGGGGGATGTATCTTCCCTTTCTGGCACCTGTAATCTGCCAGTAATTCTGGCAGGTCAAGTGGCGGTAAAGGCATGACTGTCTGGTGGTATCCCGCCGGATTTACCAGCAGGATGAGTTAATGAACGAGTCTAAACCGAGTAAATGAGATAGCTAGTAATAGATTGAGGCAGTCAGTGCAGGACTGTGTGCATAAGGAAATGAGTGAGTCAGAGACCGGGAGACAGCTTCTGTGAACGGTACAATGAGAGGAATAGTGATCGAGTGTGATGCAATGAGGGAGATAGTGTGTGAATGTGTGACTGAGGCAGTCAATGAGAGGGACAGTAAGGGATGGGATCAGGGAGCCAGTGATGGTTTAGTGAATGTGTGAGTGAGGGAGTGAGTCAGTGAATTAGTGGATGAGTGAGGTAGCGATAGAGTCGATGAGAGCATGCAAATAATTTGAGCACTTTGAGCAAGTGTGTGAGTGAGATGATTTAACGCGACCATGAGCAGGATCATTTTGAGTGAACAAGTGAGTGAGTGGGGCGGTGGGCCAGTATCGGAGCGAGGCAATGAGAAAGGAAGTGAGTCAGTTTGTACTGAATGAGGCAGTGAACGAGTGAGACAATCAGTAAGTCACCTAGAAAATGAGTATATGGGGTCATTAGAAGTTTTCCGGTATTCTCCCGGTAATTCCGGCAGGAGACCGGGAAACGGACCTACCGTTACCTGATATATTACAGGTGCCAGCAACAGAGGTGATTCTCCATTCCATGGAGTCCCATAGGACTTGGTGGGGGGACTTGCCGGTATTTCCGGCACAGGAAATACGAGCTGTTTTTTTGCCGGTGGGGGCCTGATTTACCTCCAGCTCTTGGCTGGAGGCAAGTCAGTGAACCCCCACTGGCAAACTTGTAGTTTGGCGGTGCAGGAGAAGTGGCGGTAACCGAATTACTGCCACTTTTTTCCCACACCGTCAAACATGTAATGATCCCCTACGTTTACAAGTGAGTGAGACGGAGGTGGGTGACACTGAATGATAGAAAGAATGTTAGCAGCACTGAGTGGGTGTGAGTGAATGTGTGACACAGCGCAGGGCTGGTCTGGCCTAGAGGGAACTCTGGAGATTTCCCAGTAGGCCTCTGCTCCCTGGGACTCTTCTTTTGTGTGGTAACCTATGTTATTTCCACATGTTCTCATAGGGAAAGGGATGGGCTTGCTAAACATGTGTAATATGGGGCCACTTCGAAAATGATCTCCAGGGCCTCTTTTGGTTCCCAGGCCACCGGGAGTGAACGCGGTAAATAAGTGAGATAGTCGGTGAGAAAGTCAGCCCATGCGTTACAAGTTCAGCGGATTGCGCGCAGAACCCCACACCCAACCTTCACGCAGTTTTAAGTAGGTCTCAGACCAGGAGCAGAGCGTATTTGTAAGATTGCGCAATTCAGGCCGCTCCGTTTATTCCAGGCTATTTTTAGCCTTTCATTCTGATTTACCTCTCCATGGACTTGCCGCAAACTATTCTAAAAGGAAGGCCAGCCCCACCGCTTGCAACGCAGCATTTTTTTTTACGCTACCGTATAACGCTAGACTGAGCAGACTCGGTGACAGGCCGCGCCTGTCCTTGCGTCCCAGCGTGCCATATATAGCCTTAAATCTCTTTTCTATGTCCCTAACTCTTACCCTAGCGTCTCCCAAAGCAGCCAGGTGTCTCTGCCGGGCACTATTTTGAGAACCCACGCTGAATGTGAGCTCGGGGCACCCCGGCCCAAATGTGAGGCTTTCCTGAAAGCACTGACAAGGCCAGGGGGAGCGAAACCCAACCCAAGAGATTAATCGTTTATCGATGCTTTCCGTCAGATGGACACACTTTTAAATTGGGTTGGGCGCAGGGTCGGACTGGGTCATAAAATTGTCTCGGGCACCAATGAAAAAGTGGCCCAAAATTCCAAACGGCTATTCGTCCCTTTTGTGACACTGTTTGAACAGTACGCAAGGCGATAACGTGATGCAAATTATGCATTTTAAAGAAGATTTATTCAGCAACACTGGTCAAAACTACTAGCCACATAGCGAAGGAACTCATCAAACCGTGAGCATATTGCCCTCTATGCCAGACCAACCCTGGCGAAGGCATAGGTCTAGGGCAGAGGTGAGCCAGTACAACGCTCCACCTAGGTGGCATCATAAAGAGTGGTACCACAGGAAGCAGCATCCTGTGGGTAATATCGTCTGGGCTTTGTCTTTTTAAAATCATACTCTGCTTTTTACCAAAAAGAAGGGATGGAAGGTGTTCAATTAATCATAAGCACTGGAATTGCTCTGGGCATACTTCCATCCCATACTTGTTTTAACTAAATGGTGGTGTGCCATTACTGAAGGGGACTGATTAACCATTTCCAAACTAGATTGGGCCAATAACCAATGGGAGCAGTCCATTCAGAGCTGATAGGCCATGCCACCTCTGTACGGAAACACAAACAACCCTAGACTTATTTTGTACTGTTGCACCTAAACATTGAGGTCCTGTTAGATTCTTTGGTGTAGGAAGCAAGGCACCCTCTTAAAGAGACTAGTTTAAAACCAAGAAAGCTCTGAATAAATCATAATCACTGGCCTTGCTCTGGGCAGCCCTCTATTACACTGTATAGAAATCAGTCTTGGTGATCTTGCCACCAATGTGAGCAATCTGGTCGAATTGCTAAACCCCCAAGTCCGAAATAGGGCTGGGTTTGCTTGTTTCCCTGTAGCGAGCGATGTGGCCTGGCAATTAAGCCTGGACTCCTCCTATTGGTGTCACCACCAGGCCAGATTTGCAAATGGCTGGTCACCATCTATAATGCCACAGACAGGATAAAATAATTATGGTATTGAAGCAATGATAGTGCTTATGATTAAATCAAAGATTTGCCTCCATCATTTTTTGATTTAGCTCTGATTTACTATAAAAAATGACATCGCTCATGGACCAAACCTTCTTTTTTCAACTATCTTGAAGTGTACAAACGCTTACAATAATAGATCATTGCAATCAAAGTGTAAGATACATCAGTTGGTTGATGCACCTACTGTAGAGATCTGTGTGCAAACCACAGGCCTCAAGTTACGTCCTGGAGGAGCCAGCAAAGCATTTTTTTTTATTCCGAGAATGATACAATGAGCACGCTTGAGATTGCTCACAACCCCCCTGTCTGGCGAGCAGGTGTACGCGGGGGAGATTGAGAAAGCTGTCTTAAGCCCTAAGCGACGTTTCCTCGGTCGCTAAGCAGGCACAAGTGGGAGCAGCAGGTGGCCCCTGCATGTCCTGCAGGGTGAGAGGGAAGAAAAGAGCACTGTGTAGTCGGTGGCAAGCATCAGCCATGCTCTGGATCAATGTGCCCCCACCCCCACCACCCTACTCACAAACAGGGTTTTAGGTGGAGACCCCGTGGCCACAGATCCAAGGCCAAGGGGCAGAGCAGAAGTAATTGTGCTGGGGTACTGGTTACACAGACAAGGTCCATGTCACCAGCGAGCACGCGCGCCCACCAAACATTGCATTACGCAATGTACTTCACCTTTCTGTTAGTAGAAACACATGACTCATGTGTGAGGCCCAGGTGCCATGAGCAAGCCAAGAGCCTCAGTCCCACAACCACATGTAGAAAGCCTGGAGTTAAACAGCCATTTCATTCGCGCCCTCAGAGGTAAAACATTCAGACATACCATCGCAATGATGCGTCTTTGCGTCAGTGAGCGTATACTACTCAGAGAAAAAGGTACAGTGATTCGCCTAGGATCACAGATTGGTTAAGTGGAGAAGCTGGGATGTGCGCCCAGATTTTCTGGTTGCTTAGTATGCAAACTTTTAGGTTTCATAGCACTCTCAGCGCAGCCGGGCTAAGGTGTCCGGATTCCAGTGTGGTGGGAACCTCAAAGTCAGGGCAGACTGGGCAGCTCACGCTAGACAAGAGCCAATTCGAGGTGATAATAGCACCTCCTCTTAGTCACTGTTTGATAAGTCATGCGTTTCATTTTATACATGATGTGCACACACCCACAAAAACCAAATATTTAGGACATTTGCTGGTGGTTTTCAGTATAAGAAGGTGGTTTGACTTTGCAAGTTAAGCCTTGACTTGAGCAGACAATAGTGTGCTCAGCAGGTGGGAACTTCACCCTGAAGTGTAAATGGCCCCCGGTTGGAGATGACCAGTGCCTCTGTGAATAATAAAACGGGTAGGTTCCTGAAGGAGAACTATGCCTGTGGTTACCTCTCACCACGCCCGGAACCTTTGCTTTCAGGGTGTGTGGGTGCCAGGCGACTTGGCTGGGCAGTCTTCTGGGCGTCTCCCTGGGGATAGGAGAAGGAGCCTGTACATGAGGACCTGTACTGTGCTATCTTCAATTGTAAACTGCAGGCGCAGCTAAGCCCCCTCACCATGTACCTGTATCCATCCGCCTTTCATCGTATGTTATACCCTTATGCTGTGGTGAATAGAACTATAACGTGCTAAATATATCACTGGGCAGAGCAAACAAAGACATCCGAAAAAAAAACTATTGGCAGGCAGACAGAGCCCGAGAGCTGTACTAGACCTGTACTGTCATCATACGTTGCTCGGAACTTGCCATGGCTGGAGGTGGCCCTCTCCACCATGGGTGTGTGAAAAGCCCTGGCTCCCACGTATTTAACGCGACCGTTTTTTCTATTGGTTCCAGTCATGACTCCAAGTGATGGCAGTAATTGGGGTTGAGTTGGGAGGGCAGCTCACCCTTCTGTCCATGAAAGGATTTCACAATGGCCGAAGCCATCGGTTAGTACAGGGAGGATTTTTCTTAATGGGCTTCAATCAATAGTCCCACCTTGAGGCTGCCAGATTCCCTGCGGAATCATGGAATGCCTACTTTGCCCTTTACATATTCACATTGGTCCGAGAGGCCTCACTCACAGAGGAAGTGACATTAGTCCCAATATGTGAAAAGGTCAACTTAATGCGGCAACCAGTCAATTTAAATTTGTCACCTTGCCAAGAATATTTGAATATAATCCATTTAATCACACAATACTAATTCCAGGCCTCTTTCAACAATGCCATGCATGCCATTGTTGCCACAGTAAAACACATTATTATGCCGCCATCCACAATGTCGGCAGAACATTTTGTTGTCATTCTAAACTTTAAGTAATGGCAATACCTTTCACTGGGGCAACACTGGCATGCAATTTTTAATGAGCCACCCCATGCCAAATTCAATTGCCCCTCTTGTCTCTCACTGATCGTACTGGTCCAAGAACTGTCCCAAAACCCATCCCCCTTTCCCTTAATTGTCCCATGACATTCACATTGCCCCATAACTACCACTTGTCATGTCTCACCCCCTGAATTCCTCCACGCCCCTCTCATTGCCCATAGAAATGCCCCATATCCTGTTTCTTTCAGTTGCCACATGACACTCACATTGCCCCAGAACTCCTCCATTTAATTACCCCATAAATTGCCCCATGTCACTCACTGACCATACTGCTGCCCCATAACTGGTTCCACTGCTCTTGAATTTTTCCATGGAACTCACATTGCACAAGAACTGCTAATTGTCTCATGTTATTGCCCCCTGGATTGGTCATACCACTCTCATTGCCCTAAGAACTGCCCCT